>NC_045429.1:313811762-315011762 GCF_902635505.1 Sarcophilus harrisii | reverse complement strand
AATTGAGAAACTCAATGGAGAGATTAATAAAATTTAAAAAAATAAGAAAACTATTTAACTACTTAATAAAATTAAGTGTTAGTTTTATGAAAAAAAGAAGATTAAACTTTGCTGAATGTGATTGGAAAAATGAAAGAAAAAAAATCACCAGTATCGAAAATGGAAAGGGTGAAAATTGTTACCAATGAAAAAGAAATTAAAGCAAAAATTAGAAGCTATTTTACCCAACTGTATGGCAGCAAATCTTATAATCTAACCAAAATGGATGAATATTTACAAAAAATATAAATTGTCCAGGTTAATAGAAAAGGGAATAAATTACACAAGTAGTTCCATTTTAGAAAAAGAAAAGAAAAGAAATTGAACAAGCCATTAATGAACTCCCTAAGCAAAAATCTTCAGGGCCAGATGGATTCACAAGTAACTTCAACTAAACATTTAAAGAACAATTAACTCTAATGCTATGTAAACTATTTGTGAAAATGTGTAAGGAAAGATTATTGCCAATAATTTTGTGAAACAAATATGCTCCTAATTCTTAAACTAGGAAGAGCCAAAACAGAGAAAGAAAATTGCAGGCCAATATCCATAAGTAATATTGATACAAAAATTTTAAATAAAATACTAGCAAAGCTGTTACAGCAAATTATCAGAAGGATAACACACTATGACCAAGTGGGATTTATACTAGAATGCTGAGATGATTCAATAGCAGGGAAACTGTTGCCATAATCAACAATATCAATAACAAAACAAACAGAAACCATATGATAACCTCAATAGATACAGAAATCACTTTTTTTTCACAAAATATAGCACCCATTCCTATTAAAAACACTAGAGAACATAGGAATAAAGGGAGTTGTCCTTAAAATAGTAAGCAGTATCTTTCTAAAACCTACGGTAAGCAATATTTGAAATGGAGAAGCTGCACACATTCCCAATAAAATCAGGGGTGAAACAAGGATACTTATTATCACCACTAATATTCAACATTGTATCAGAAATGCTGGCATTAGCAATAAGAAAAGAAAAAGAAATTAAAGGAATTAAAATAGACAATGAGGAAAGATAACTATCACTATTTACATACGTATGATGATATACTTAGAGAGTTCTAGAAATCCAAAAATCTACTGGAAATAATTCACAGCTTTAGCAAAATGTCTGGATATAAAATAAACCCATTCAAATCATCAGATTTCTATATATTACTGACAAACCACATCAGCAAGAGATATAAAGATAAATTCCATTTAAAATTACTGAAGATTAAAAAAAAATACACATGGAGGTCCACCTGCCAAGACAAACCGAAGAACTATATAAACACAAACACACTCACACAGAAATAAAGTCAGAGCTAAACAATTGGAAAAATATCAAGTGCTCATCATTAGGCTGAGCAAATAAAATAAAAATGACAATTTTGCCTAAATTGATTTACTTCCAAGTGCCATACCAATAAAACTGCCAAAAAATTATTTTATAAAACTAAAACAAGGAAAAATAATAACAAAATTCATCTGAAAGAACAAAATATAAAGGGAATTACTGGAAAAAAATAAAAAAGGATGGTGGTTTATCAATACCAAACCTAAAACTATATTATAAAGTTCAGTCATCAAAACTATTTGGTACTGCCTAAAAATAGAGTAGTGGATCAGTGGAAGAGATAATACATAACACTATAAGCAAGACATGTAGTAATCTAGTATTTTATAAAATGCCAAACTGCAGCTTCTAGAATAAGCACTCACTATTTGATAAAAATTGTTGAGGAAAATGAAAAATACTATGTCAGGAACTAGGCATAGACTTACATATCCCATCTCATGCCAAAATAAGATCAAAATAGGAAGATGATTTGGACACAAAGAATAATACCATCAACAAATTAGAAGAACAAGGGATAATTTACCTATCAGATCTTTGGAAAAGGAAGGAATTTATGAACAAACAAGGACTAGAGAAAATAATAAAATGCAAAATGGACAACTTTAATTAAATTAAATTACAAAGGTTTTGTACAAACAAAACCAACTGAAATAAGATTAAAAAGAAGGTATAAAGCTGGGAAAAAATCTTTAAAACCAGTGTTTTTTTTTTTTTGTTAAAGTTTTTTTTTTTTTATTTTCAAAACATATGTATGTTTTGAATATGTATCCATATGTATGGATAATTTTCAACATTCACCTTTGCAAAATGTTGTGTTCCAAATTTTTTTCCCTCTTTCCCCTCCCCGCCCCTCGGTTGGCAAGTAATTCAATATATGTTAAACATATGCAATTCTTCTATACATATTTCCACACTCATCATGCTGCTTAAGAAAAATCTTGTTGGAATCTTTACTAAAGTGTTAAGACATTTCTTTACAAAGTGTTAAAGACATTGGAGTTAATTTAATCTTAGAAAGAATTATTTTGGGCCAGAACTTGAAACAAGATACTAAGTGGAACTGATTGAACAATGCTTGTGTTCACACCTTTAGAGAGCTCAAGTATCTAAGTACTCAATGGAGTTCACACGAGAGTTCAGGGTTAGTATGAGAGCTAAATTCACACCTCCCTTAGGACCAGAGAGCACTCTGCGAGATAACCCAGAATCCCTCTCCCTCCAGAAGGCGGAGTTAACCTTTGGGAGATCACATAAATGAAGGAAGCTCTTGGAGCGATAGGAGGAATTTCTCCGGAACATCAACAGGGCTCTAAGAAAGAACACTCTGGAAGAAAAGACTACTAGCCACAGACTGGAGATTGAGAAGCCACAAGTCGGAGCTGACTGGAGACTGAAGAAAGCAGAGGCAAGAGCCAAGGACAAAACTACAAGATCTCTTGGAGCCAGGCAGTAAGATAGGCCTCAACTAACCGGGCTAATTTTGTAAGGAGAAATAAACGTTTGCAACTTTTACCAGCTGGCTGAGTTTTCGAAGTAATTATTTCAACTAAGACTAAGGCTGGCCCCCAGGAAAACCACCAACAAAATCTGATCAAAAAGAAAAAAAAAAACAAGAAAACAAAATGCAAACAAACAACAACATAAAGGATAAGCACACTTATGTTGTGATCCATAATCAGTCCCATAGTCCTCTCTCTGAGAATAGATGACTCTCTTCATTAATAGATCATTGGAATTGGACTGAATTATCTCATGGTTGAAAAGAGCCAAGTCTATAAGAATTGGTTATCCTTTAATCTTGTTATTGCTGTGCACAATGATCTCTTGGTTCTGCTCATTTCATTTGGCATCAGTTCATGTAAGTATCTCTAGTCCTCTCTGAAATCATCTTGCTATTTATAGCACTTATTTTTGTACTAGCAAAGAATTAGAAAATCAGTAGATGTTCTTCAATTGGAGAATGGCTGAACCAGATGTGGTACATGAAGGTAATGGAATATTATTTTTCTATAAGAAATGATGAACAAGATGATTTTAGAAAGATCTGGAAAGATTTACATAAACTGATGCTGAGTGAAACAACCAGAACCAGGAATACATTGTACATAATAACAGCAAGAATGTGTGATGACCAACTATGAAAGACTTGGTCCTTCTTAGTGGTTCATATAACCAAAACAATTCTAATAGCCTTTGGACAGAAAATACCATCTGAATGTAGGAAAAAGAACTAAAGAGACTTGAATGTAAATCAACACGTTATGTTTACTTCTTTATTTCTGTTTTTTTTTTTTATTCTTCTGGTATTTCCCTTTTGCTTTGATTATTCTCTCACAAAATGATTAATAAAGTAATGGATATTTAAAATAAATAACAAGATGGTGGAGAGGACACATGCATGTTTTTAAACTAAGCTTTTCCCTCAATCTATTTTAATAAAATTCAGCCTTGGAATTATGCTTGACTGTCAGAACTCATGAATATTGGGTGTACAACAAATTACCAAGAGAGAATATTCTTGAAATTCACCAGAAAAGGTCGGGTTTTGTTCATGGGCAGGGACGGAATGGGGTTAGGCCAGTCACAGACTTCAGGCAGGCAGTGAAAGCAAAGAAAACAACTCATGCTGAGCAGACCAGAAGGGGGAGGAGTGTGGTCTCTGCTGGCAGAAAATCTTCAGGGAGAATTTACCACAGTGTGAGCTACTTTGCCCTGGAAGCAAACAAGTAGATCAGCAGAGAAGCTATAAACACAGGGGGTAAAGATTATAACCCTAAAATTTAGAGTCTCTCAGGACCTGGTCACACCCACCCAATATCCAGAGTGACTCAGCATGATCCAAGCGCAGCCTCAGAAGATGATCCCAGTGAGGCCCTAGTAGCTGCTTTTCCACTGCGGCTGATTTCAGCACAACTACTAATTCCAGTACAGTCAGTGGCATCCCACTGCCCCTTCACTGGCACTTCCTATTGTCTGTAGAGGTAGCTTGGAAATACCTCACTACTCCCATAAGGAGATTGTAGACTTTTTTTTTCTTCAAAATGAGCAAAAAGGTAAAGTGGACACTAACTATTGATAGCATCCATATGGTAAGAAAGTAGACTTCAAATCTGAGGAGACTGAAAACAGTTTGTCTCTAGATCCAAAAGTGGATATGATCTAGTCCCCATCACACTAGGCTGTCATAGAAAAAATTAAAAAAAAAAGGATTTTAAAAGAGAGGTAGGAAAAGGAAAGGAAAGGAAAGATTTGCAAGAGGATCAGGATAAGTCATTAAAAGATGGAGTGGATAAAGAAATCAACTCCCTGAGAAACAGAATTACTGAATTGGAAAAGACAAACAATTCCAAGGAAAACAGAATTTGTAAATTGGAAAAAGAAAATAATTCTTAAAAAAACTGGTGAAATGGGAAAAAATTCCATAGAATAAAACAATGTATTTAAAAACTCAATTGGAAAAATACAAAAAGAAATAAAAAAGTAAATGAATAAAATATTTAATTAAAAATCAGACTTGAACAAATGGAAATGAATGACTTGAAGAGACACCAAGAATCAGTCAAGCAAAACCAAAAAAAAGAAAGAAAGAAAGAAATAGATAAAAGTGTTAAATACCTTCTTGGGAAAACAACAGACCTGAAAATAGATATAGGAGAGATAATCTAAGGATTATTGGACTCCCTGAAAATCATTATGAAAAAAAGACCCTATACACTTTTTCAGGAAATCATCAAAGAACACTGCTGAGATGTTATAGAAACAGAAGACAAAATAGACATTTCATCAATCACGTACTAAAAGAGATCCCAATAACAAAACTCCAAGAAATATTGTTGACTAAATTCCAGAACTATCAGACCAAGGTAAAAATACTATAAGCAGCCAGGAAAAAAAATTCAAATACTGAGCAGCCACAATAAGGATCACTCAGGATCTAGCAGCATCCACATTAAAGAACCGAAGAGCTTGGAACTTATATTCTGAAAGCAAAAGAACTTGGTATACAGCCAAGATAACAGATAACAGATTAGATAACAGATCTAGAGATTAAAAGCCAGAATCCTACAATATATTGTTTTTTGTATTATTTAATAGCCTTTTATTTACAGGTTATATGCATGGGTAACTTTACAGCATTAACAATTGCCAAACCTCTAGTCCCAATTTTTCACCTCTTACCCCCCACCCCCTCCCCCAGATGGCAGGATGACCAGTAGATGTTAAATATATTAAAATATAAATTAGATACACAATAAGTATACATGACCAAAACGTTATTTTGCTGTACAAAAATAATCAGACTCTGAAATATTGTACAATTAGCTCTACAATATATTGTTTACAGGAAACACACTTGAAGCAGGATGATAAATAAAGAGTAAAGGTAAAAGGCTGGAGCAGAATCAACTATGCTTCAGGTGAAGCCAAAAAAGAAGGGGTCACCATCCTTATCTCAGATCAAGCAAAAGCAAAAATTGATCTAATCAAAAGAGATAAGGAAAGAAACTATATCTTGCTAAATGGTAGCATAGATAGCGAATCAATATCAATACTAAACATATATGCACCAAGTGATATAACATCTAAATTCCTAAAGGAGAAGTTAAGAGAGCTGAAAGAAGAAATAGATGGCAAAAAGATAATAGTGGGAGATCTCAACCTTGCACTTTCAGAACTAGATAAATCAAACCACAAAATAAAGAAAAAAAAAGTTAAAGAGGTAAATAGAACACTAGAAAAGTTAGGTATGATAGATCTTTGGAAAAAAACTGAATGCAGACAGAAAGGAGTACACTTTCTTCTCAGCAGTTCATGGAATCCATACAAAATTGGCCATATAATAGGACATAAAGACCTCAAATTCAAATGCAGAGGGGCAGAAATAGTAAATGTGTCATTTTCAAATCACAATGCAATAAAAATTACATCCAATAAAAAGCCAGGAGAAAATAGACTGAAACATATTTGGAAACTAAATAATCTCATCCTAAAGAATGATTGGGTGGAAACAGCAAATCATAGACACAATTAATAGTTTAACCCAAGAGAATGACAATAATTAGACCACATACCAAATTTTGTGGGATGCAGACAAGATTATAATAAGGGGAAATTTTATATCTCTAGAGCCTTACTTACAAAAAATAGAGAAAGATAAAACCAATGAATTAGGCTTATAACCAAAAAAGCTAGAAAAAAAGCAAATTAAAAACCCCCAATCAAACACTAAACTTGAAATTCTAAAAATAAAAGGAGAGACCAATAAAATAGAAAGAAAGAAAAAAACTAATGAATTAATAAATAAAACTAAGAGTTGGTTTTATAAAAAAACCCAACAAAATAGATAAATACTTGGTAAATCTGATTTAAAAAAGGAAAGGGGAAAATCAAATTCTTAGTCTTAAGAATGAAGAGGGAGAAATTTCCACTAATGAAGAAGAAATTAGAGCAATAATTAGAAGTTATTTTCTCCTATTTTATGCCAATAAATTTGATAACTTAAATGAAATGGATGTATGCCTTCAAAAATATAGGTTGTTCAGATTAACAGAGGAAGAAATAAATTGGTTAAACAGTCCCATTTTAGAAAAAGAAATAGAACAAGCTATTAATCAACTCTCTAAAAAATAAAAAAAAAAAACAAAAAAAACCTAGGACCAGATGGATTTGCATGTGAATTCTACCAAACATTTAAGGAACAATCAACTCCAATGCTATATAAACTATTTGAAAAAATAGGGAATGAAGGACTCCTACCAAATTCTTTTTATGACACAGACATGATACTGATACCTAAACCAGGTAGGTTGAAAACAGAGAAAGAAAATCATAGACCAATCTCCCTAAAGAACATGAATGCAAAAATCTTAAATAAAATCTTAGCAAAAATATTACAGAAAATCATCTCCAGGATAGAACACCATGACCAAGTAGGATTTATACCAGGAATGAAGGGCTGGTTCAATATTAGGAAAAATATTAGCATAATTGGCTATATCAGTAACCAAATTAACAAAAAAAAAATGATCATCTCAGTAGATGCAGAAAAAGCATTTGATAACATCCAACATCCATTCCTACGCACTTTATTTGCACTTTAGAGTATAGGAATAAGTGGACTTTTCCTTAAAATAATCAGTAGCATCTATTTAAAACCATCAGTAAGCATCCTATCTAATGGGGATAAAAATGGAACCATTCCCATTAAGATTAGGAGTGAAACAAGTTTGCCCACTATCACCATTACTATTATTACCATTATCTTTTCTGCTTTTATATCTTCCCTGTTGTTTATACCTGCTCATGCCCTAGAGTTTTAATTGTATATTCATTTTTGGGGGGGAGAAATCTTTGGTTGTTTTAGTCTCTCTCTCCCAATATCCTTAATCATTAACTTTCTAATTCTTTTTCCTTTGAAGGAGATTTTGCCCTTCAGGACTGGATGTTAAAATTATCTTAGCCTTATCTTGCATGGACAAAGTCAGTTTTTAGCAGCCTCAGTCTCTGTTCTAAGTGATTTTAAGGGCACAAGATTAGTTCTACCTGGATGCCAGTCACCTTTCCTTCAGACCTGGCTCAGTCTTATATGAAATGTGGACATCCTATTTGAATCCCCTATGTTTTTTGATTTTTTTGTTATTGTTGTTGTTTGACTATGCAGGGTAGCTAAGACAATCATATCTTCCTATAAATCTCCCCTTCTCTATATATATTTGTGTGGAATTTAGGTCCATTATTTGATGCTATAGAATTGTTAAGTGAATGCAGGGGAATAAGAATACCAAATGCCAGCTGTAGTCCTGAGCACCAGCAGATGGTTTGGGTTGTGTGTGCTATGAAAACATGGGGACTGTTGGTGAAAGGGTACTGAGTGCATTAAGTATTGACAGTTTCGCTTATGGAAATATATCTGATATTATACATCTGGCACATAAATACTCTTATGGGGAGTTTTGTGAGTTAGCAGAAATTGAATAAAATACCTGGACCTCCTTGTTGTTGGTCACATTTCCCAGAAATTTAAAAATAAACTCTTTTTTCCTAAAATCTGGGAAGTCATCACCTAGCACTTATTAAATACTTACTATGTGGCAGATAATATGCTAAGTGTTAAGAATACAAAGAAAGGCAAAAAGAAGCAAATACACAAACAAAAAACTTAGTTTGTCCTCAAGGAACTCACAGTCTAAAGAGGGAAATAACATGCAGACAACTATATACAACCATGATATAAATAGAACAAATTGGAGACAATCTTAGAGTAAAAGCTCAAAGATGAAGGAAAATGGAAAGGCTTCTTATACAAATTGGAACCATAGTTACAACTTGAAAGCAAGGAAACAAGGAGTTTAAGACAAGAAGGGAAGGAGATGAAGGTAGAGAGAGCCCACTAGTGAAAATTCAAGATGAATATATAGTGGTTTATTTAATGAATGGAAAGGAAAACAATGTGACTGGATCATGTTGTATGTGGAGGGGAGCAAATTGTAAGAATCATGGGTAGATAGGAAGAAGTAAGCTTATGAAGAGTTTTCTGAATCATAGAAATTCAGATTTGACTGGAAATAATAGGAAGTAAGTGGAACACATTGAATTTAGTTAGACCTATGATTTAGGAGGATTAGTTTGACAGCTGGATAGACTATGGATTGATAGACTAGATTGAGACTTGAGACATGGAAATCAAGCAACAGCCTGTTGCATAAGCCAGATATGGAGTGATAAAGATCTAGAGCAGAGTAATGCTATGATCAAATGAGAAAAGGAGACATAAATGATACATATTTCAAAGACAAATTCAAGGGGACTTGATATATATTTTTTTAATATGAGAGGGAAGAAAGAGTATTTTAGGAGATGAGGATTACAACTGACTTGTGAGCTTAGATGGGTGGCAACCAGTGGTACCCTTAATATAAATAGGAAAGTTAGGAAGAGAATATAAATAGCTAGATTTTTTTAAAATTACTAATAACTAGAGGTAAGAAGTATAAAAGACTTCATAAATATTATTAAAGAATTATAAATCACTTTATAAATATTTTCTCATTTTATCTTCATTATAAAGAATGAAAATTTTTAGGAAATTTTTACTATATTCTGCTAGGAATATTTTACTATATCCTTATTTTCATTGAGGAAGATGAAAGTTAAATGACTTGTTTAGGACTATATAATTACATTTTTCATATTATGACTCTAGATTAAATAAAGTCTATTTACCAAATTGGAAAAACATAGTTGTGCTGCATTCAAAAATGGTTAACCAGTTATCTCGAGGACAGGGTATAGTGTTTTACTGGAAGAGACAGTGACTTCCTCATCTGTTTAAGTTTCTGCTATAATCTGAGAAAGGAAAAAACTCCATTTTTTATTGTTCCTTCAAAAGGACTAAGGTAGAGGAAAACCAAAGCAGAGTGAATAGATCCAACTAATTTTTTTGCTCGCAAGTAGAAATTTATTTATTTTTTTAAAATCATATTTCTTAACTTTCCTTACTACATCTGTATACTTTATATTAATTGTTTCTTAGAGCTCAATATAATTCTATTGCATTTATCTGCCACACTTTATTTAGATATCCTGTAACCATTAGACATACTTCCCCCCCGCCCCCACAAGTTCCCTTCTGCTCTAAGAAAGACTGCTATAAATTGTTTGGTGTCTATGGAGGTCTGTTTTTTTTTTTTTTTTTTTTTTAACTCTTTGACCTCTTAGAAGTAAGTATCTCATAGTGACATCCTTTAGTTGGAATGTATAAACATTTTTAATCCTTTTAGTGTAATTCTAAATTGTTTTCCAGAATAGTTGAAATAATTCACAACTCCATCAAAATTGTAGTGGTCTCCTTTCTTTCTTGTATTAAATCCCATCTTTTGTCCCTTTGCCAAATAGCTGATTGTGAGAAGAAGTTTTAAGATCATTTTATTATTATTAGTTATTGGGAACATTTAGTCATATAGTTTGCACTAACAATATTAATGGAAATTCAGCAATATAGAAATATAATTTTGAAACTTAATCAGTTTCATAATCATACTGTGAGGGAATCAAAATAAACAGTAATTCGAAAAATATTTTTAGTGAAATGAAAACAGCATTAGGAATCAATGCAAAATGACCAGCATAAAAGTTAAAGCAACTGAGTTGCATTAAGAGAGGTATCACTTTCAATAATAAGGAGGTGATTAATGCCTTTGTACTAAGCCCTTGTCAGAACATAACTAGAAAACTGTGTTTAATTTTAAGTGCCAAAGTAGAGGAGGGTCACTGATAAGTTGGAAACTGTCCAGAGATATGCAACTAGGTTGCTGAAGAGCCTTGAATTCATGATAGAAAAACAGGGATTGGGTATGTGTAGCCTGAAGAAGAGAAGACTTGGAGTGGACCTTTTATTTGGTTTCAAGTATTTCAAGGGCTGGAAAGTAGAAAGTGGACTGGGCTTTTTCTCTTTGACTTGAGAAGCCAGAACCAGAAACACTAAGCAAAAGTTATAAAATAACCAATTAAGTTTCATATTGGGGACTGAAGAGAACCAATCTCTCTACCTTTTCCCCCTCCAAAATGACAACAGAAACAAAACAAACAATAATAAAACAACATTCTTAACAAATAAAACTGCCCCAAAAGGAAAATGGACTACATAAAAAAATTTTTTTTCCTAATTAGAGGTCTTCAAACAAGACTCATATAACTAATTTTAGAGTACATTATACTGGGACATTTTCTACTATGTGTTGAATTAGATAGCCATTGAGGTCCTTTTCAACTCTCAATTCTTTAAGAAAATGAGCCATCTCTTGTATTGACAAGCCTGAGACTGTGTGTGTGTGTGTGTGTGTGGGTGTGTGTGTGTCTGTGTGTGTATGTGTGTGTCTGTGTGTGTGTGCATGTGTGCAAGACCTGATCAAATAAGTTCCTAAACCCCTTTGCAGACATAAATAAATCTGGCTCAAAAAGGAAATTCACAGTCTACTTGGGTAAATAGTAAAATCTCAACCCATAATCATAATGCTATAATGAAAAAATCCAAATAGGCAAACTATGAGATATTAAGCAAGTTGAAAGTAAGGTTGAATCTAAAACTAAATTAAGCCAAAACAACTGATAAAAAAGGAAAAGAATAAAAGAACTTCAATCCAGATAAATTTTTATTTGGAATTATATAGCACTCCTCTCAAAACTTGTTTGACTGAATAAATTTTTTTTAAAACCAGAATTTAGTGAAAATATCTCAAATTTGTAGATAGATGTGCTTCTAGATTATACTGACTTCACTTCATGTTCAAGATCATCCAATTCCCAAGTAACTTAACGTTTAATGCCATCAATATATTATTTCATAAGTTAATCATTATGTGGACAACTATAAAAGTTTTGTTTTATTTTAATGGCAACTTCTTACTGAGGTTAGACCAACAGGCTACTGAAAAGGATGCTCTTCCGGCTTGTCAAGCATCCAGGGACTATAAATGCCATAACAAAACCAACAGTTAAACAAACAATTATATTCAGGAGACATGTTACTGAATTCGTCATTGGTATAAACATATATACTTCCAAAGTAATCACTCCAAAGTAGACAAAATACCATGTGTATAATACAGACAGGAGAATTAAGGTGAGATTTAGAACTGGCCAAGTAATATTCAGTTTGAACTACCATATTCTTAGGAGGCCTAGTCAAGACAGTTATAATAAATAGGTCTTTGTGAATTATCAGTCAATTTTAGCATCTGTTTTCCCATTCTTTGAGAGCAACATCAGAGACTTTATTGTAATTTACCTTTCAAGCAGAGTGAATTACCCAGTTTTTTTCTTTCAATTTAGGATTACAATTCTTACTAACAAGTGCATGCAAATGGTATAGGAGTTCATTAAACTTTATTTTTGAAATAATAAAAGTATTTATTTCTATCTCTCTCACTGTTTCTTTCTCTGTCTCTTTCTGTCTTCTACAAACACATCCATTCATATGCACACAAATAAGATAAGTTTTAAAATGTCTCAGCATTTATCTCTATCTTTCACCCCTCCAAAATAACAGAAACAAAACAAACAACAAAACAATATCCCTGATTAGGGAAAATCTTTTTGATGGAGTCCAATTTCCTTTAGGGCAGTTTTATTTGTTAGGAACGTTGTTTTGTTGTTTTTTAATCCTATAACAAGTATTATTTGTAATAGAGAGAAGCTGGGTGCATTCTCACTAAGATCAGGGGTAAAACTAAGATACCCATCATCACCATTATTATTCAATATTTTCAATATATGTTAGCTTTAGCAATAATAAAAGAAATTAAATGAATTAGAATAAGCAATGAGTAAATAAAACTGTTACTCTGCAGAGATGATGATGATATACTTAGAAAATCCTAGAAAATCATTCAAAAACCTACTGGAAACAATTCACAGCTTTAGGAAAGTGGCAAAATATAAAATAAACCCATACTAATAATTAACATTTCTATATATTATTGATAAAGTCCATCAGCAAGAGATAGAAAGAGAAATTTTATTTAAAATTATTGTAGACAAAATAAAACACTTGGGGGCCTACCTACCAAGACACATCTAAAAATTATATGAATATTGTTACAAGACACTTCTCACACAAATAAAGTCAGATCTAAACAATTGGAAAATTATTGACTGCTCACAGGTAGGCTGAGCTAATAGCATAAAAACGACAATTCTGCTTAAACTGTTCTATTTTTTCAGTGCCATACCACTCAAACTGCCAAAAATTATCATATAGCTCTAGAAAAAATAATAACAATACATCTTGAAGAACAAGAATTAAGAGAAGTAATGAAAATATAATACAAAGATAGTGGCTTAGCAGTACCAAAACTAAAACTATATTATAAATCCTCAGTCATCAAGAAATACAGTGTTGGATCAGTGGAATAGATTAGATACACAGGACAAAATAATCAAGGCCTATTAGCAATCTGTTATTTCGTAACCTCCCAATTTCCATCTTCTGGAATAAGAAATCACTATTTGACAAAAATTGCTGGGAAAATTGGAAAATAATATGTCCAAAACAGCATAGACCTACGTCTCACATCTCACATCAAAATAAGATGAAACTGGATACATGATTTGGGCATAAAGTATAATACCATAAGCAAATGTGTATAAGGATAATTTGCCTATCAGATCCTGGAGAAGGTAGGAAATTATGACCAAAAGAAGCACCAGAGAACATTGGGAAAATTACAATGGACAACTTTGATTACCTTAAATTCAAAAATTTTACACAAACAAAACCAACAGAAACAATATTAAAAGGGAGGTACAAAGTTGGGGAAAATCTTTACAGCTAGTATTTCTGATAAATATCTCATTTCTAAACTATTTAAAGAAGTGTATCTAATTTATAAGGATATGAGTCATTCCCCAATTGATAAATAGTCAAAGGATATGAACAGAACATTTTCAAATGACACAATTAAAGCCATTCATAGTTACATAAAAATACTCAATCACTATTGGTTAGAGAAATGCAAATCAAAACAACTCTGAAGAACCTCACATATCTCAGATTGGCTAAGATAATAGGAAAAGATAATAATTAATGTTGGAGAGGATGTAGGAATGCATTGTTGCTGGAAAATGATCCAACCATTCTGGAGAGGAATCTGGAACTAAGGCCAAAGGGCTATCAAATTGTGCATATGATTTGACCCAGCAATGTCATTATTGGGTCTGTATCCCACAAAAATCATAAAGGAAGGAAAAGGACTCACATGTGTAAAAATGTTTACAGCAGCTCTTTTTGCTGTAGCAAAGAATTAGAAAATGATTGTTTGCCCATCAATTGGAGAATGGCTGAACAAGTTGTGTGATATGAAATTAATGTAATATTATTGTTATATAAAATTGATGAACAAGCTGATTATAGAAAGGCCTAGAAACATTTACAGGAACTGATGCTGAGCAAAACAAGCAGAACCAGGAATACATTGTATATGTAATTTATTACAATAGAATATTTTATCACCAAGATGAAGTGGGAGCATGTGCCTATAGAGTTATTTCTAATATGATAATAAAGATAAATTTTTTGATCATTTTCTATAGCAAATCTTTAATCCTATACTACCTACATATAAAACCAAAGAAACCTTCCTTGGCAATCAAGTAAATATGAGCTCATGTAATACAAATGAGAAGAATAAATGAATAATTATTAAACCTTTTATGGGGGCAAAATTTCAAACCAGTTGCTATGGCAACTAAGGAAAATTATTTGCAACAGTAAATGTGCTAATAGATAGAATCATATCACAATTTTGTTATGAAATATTCTACAGTAAAAGTGGTTTTACTGTTTTTTTTTTTGTTGTTCTTCTCTGTATATATTTTATTTGTGCCTATGATTTCATTAACATTGACATACTCTCTGACAATGAAAATTTGTAACTATTTTACAGTTTCTAATACTTGAGAGGGTTTTTTTTTGGCATACTAAAGGGTTAAATATGACTTGCTCAGATTCACACAATCAGTATGTGTCATAAAGAGAAAACTTGCATCTAGGTTTTTCCTATTTTGAAGCTTTTCTATGCATTCTGTTCTCATGTTTTTAGAGCTAGGGTGGATAATTAGCTTGTCTATCCCCATTAGTATGAAAATCCTTATAACACCCCTTTTAGGGTAAATAGCCAGACATTATTTTCCCCATTTTCCAGAAGGGGAAAATGAAGTTAGAGAATATCAAATCTGTTTCAGTGAATTATGAACTTTATATTCTCTCCACCACAGAGTGTTATAATGATTGAAGGTGGTCAGAGCAAATAAATCGAGTCATGAAGCAGATTTCTTAACAAACAGATTGAGTAGAAATATGTTTATTAGTTATATCAAACATCTGCTTAGAGGACACCTAGAGATTATCTGAAAAGGAGATCCTTTGTTTTTAGCCAAGTGTTCTGTGCTCAAAAAAAAAAATATTATTGTGGAAGCTTTTTAAGAAAGTTCTAACAATGACCTCATAGTCTTCTGATACAAAATGACAAACATGAAAATATTTTACATGGTTATAATGTATAGCCTATATCCCATTATTTACTTTCTCAGAGAGAGTGTGGAGCAGTAGAATTTGGAACTCAAAACTTAAAAAAAAATTAAGATTTTTAAACATGTATTTGGGGAAAATATCACATTAAAAAAGAAAAAAAAACTATCTCATAATGGACAAGTATTGTATTCAAAGTAACATATTAAGGGAAGAGTATTGATCAAATGGAATAAAAAGACAAAAGACACATTTGACAATATTAAATTATAATGCTAGAATATATCTTCAAGAACTTCAGAATATATCAAAGTTTTGCAAATCATGAAGGTGCAATGAATAAGGCATTATGAAAAAATTGTGTCTGGCCTCACCACAAAAGATTGTTGCTATTTTCTGTTATCTGTGCCTCTACTCCAAATTTTCAGGGCTTTTTTTCCTACTGCATTTCACTATCTTTTTAACGTGGAACGTACCTTTATCACCATGCTTCAGAAAGCCCTCAACCTGAAAATGTTTCCTACTGTATAGTTTTTCACATGATAGAAGATCCCTCTGCCCCATCAGCCTCTTTTTCTGATTAGTCAGTTCCTCCCCAAAATTACATTACCAGGAAGAAGTGTAGCCGGCCATACCTCTACCTCTCCCTTTGACAGTTTCCTTTTATGTGTTGTCTTTCCTCACTGGAATATGAGCTTTATGAGGGAAGGATCTCTTTCTTTTTGTTTCTATTTGTTTTCCCAGCATTTAGTATAAGGACTGGCAAATATGAAAAGTGTTTTATGATATTTTCCAAAAATTTGTTGGTTATATGCTGTTTAAATCTAGCCTTATACATTGTAACTAGAGAGTGTTTGAATCAAGAATGTTATTCTGACCTCAATAAATGTCTAATAATTTGGAGATGGCTACCAAAAATTTTGACTTCCCTTCTGAATCTACCAAAAATATTTGCTTTTGCTGACCACACTCAGATCTTATTTTAGGTCTACTTGTTTTGGTCTTCCTAAGCCTGTATTTTAATTTCACTTTTGTTTTGATTTATCCTACATTTTATTGAATATTTACATTTACTGATATTCATCTCATCTTAATACCCTGCCTCCTAAGTTAGGTAAAGAAAAAAACATTTTCTCCATTTTAAGGGCTATTTAGTTCTAGACTACATGAATAATTATTATGTATTGTGGCTATTCAGAATTTTTAAAACTAATACTGGAAAATATAAGAAAAATTAAAGAAAATAGCCACCTATATAATCCTACTTCACCTAGTCCAAACTTTAGTACTTCACTTAATCCTTTACATATTCTGATCATTAATAATAATGTGGGTGGTCAAATAAATCTGATGCAGAAGCTATAGGATTATTTTTCCTTCTACTGGGGGACAGCTATATACCTTGTCAAGATGGTAAAAATTTAATCTAGAATTTCTATAGAAAGTGAGGTTTCTGCCATCCACGCCATTCATGAAAGATGAATGTTCATCTTATTAAGTTAGCTAAGAGCCAAAGATCATTTCAGAAAAGGAATCCTTAGAAATATACAGAAAAGCAAAATTCAGATAAAATTGTGGGTATTAGAATGACCTAGATGGAAAAATGCAGATGGAAAGTCAACATTAATTCAACTAACTACATTTTAAACATTTATTTTTCTTCAGTCTTTCATTTGCAAGATGATTATCAGATGGAGTTTTTCCAAAGAAGCATTTCAAATAATAATAATAATAATAACCTGAATAAGGAACATTTTTTTTTCCCATTCAACATGGAAGGAAGCAAACCAAGGAATCCAGGTGTGCTTATATTTTACATATAAATACATACTATGTATGAAGAGCATTTCTTTCTCAAAAGAGTCTTTTTTTGCATTTAAAAGATTGATTCTAACTTTGAGATATTGGTTTCCCTTACATACCCAAATTATTAGGCAATGCTTATTACAGCATGATATAGATTGGGGCCTGATCTTAGCTTGAGGCAGAGCTGCATTTAAATCTTGTCTCTGATACCTTGGTCAAGCCATTTATCTTCTCAAAAGTTTAGTTAACTTTTTGAGACTATTAACTTTTTTTTCTTGTCTTTTTAAAAGGCAATCAGGAGTAAGTGATTTGCTCAGGGTAAGACAATTAGTAAATGTTATATACCAGAGTTAAATTGAGACCAGAATTGATCTCAGGTCCTCTTGACTCTAGAACTGTGCTTTAGCTACGGAACCAACTAAGTTCTCTGAGACTATTAAGTTTTAGAAGAAGTGACAGTATCACTGCTAGAAGAAGGTTTTAAGTTTGTTTATTTGTTTCCCCTGGGAGTTCTCTATACCAATGACATGTTTAGTCAACAGTATTAACAGTTCTTACAGCAGTAGCATGAGTAGAAGTTGATTAAAGTTACATAGCAAATTGATTTTGCAACCATACAAAGTGATAAAGTTCATCTTTGATATAGTATTTTTTCTTTATTTTGTGCGTCAAAACACATATGATCTCAAGTACACTTGGGGTGTAATTTGAAACACAGGCTTTTTTTTCCATGGCATTCATGTCATAAGGCATATAGTGTTTTCTTTGGCAAGGGCAGATGATGAAATAAATTAACCTAAAGCTAAATTGACATTGTTGGGCATGAGGTACAGATAAATGGAG
The DNA here is from genome assembly GCF_902635505.1 of Sarcophilus harrisii. NCBI lineage: Eukaryota > Metazoa > Chordata > Mammalia > Dasyuromorphia > Dasyuridae > Sarcophilus > Sarcophilus harrisii. The sequence continues at coordinate 314,993,689 of NC_045429.1, read as the reverse complement.
CCTGTCTCTGTAGCTCTTTGCCTAGAATTTATCCAAAATGCATGAAATCAAGTAGGTTATATATCAGACAGATGTGGGTTATGTATGTACCTATTTTCAACTCTGGTATTCCTCTAATACAATGAAGTAAAAACAAAGCAAAAAAAATGAAGGAGATCAAGACTGACTGGTGACAGTTCTCAAAGAATAAAGCTGTCTTCCACTATCTAGTACAATTTAAAAAATCATAAACGACTAATAATTTTAATTGTTAATATGACTACCTGTGATAATGATTAACTGACATTTATATGTCTTTGTATTGACCATTTCCCAAGCATGGAACATATTTCTTCTTCACCTTACTCGTATAACAATCTCTCAGTTTTTTTTTTAATTCAGTTCAATGTAGGAAAGAATGCCTTTCCTAATTAACTTATTGTTAGTGACTAAAATCCCTAATATCTTTTAGTTAATGATTTGTTTTTGTATTTATAGTTATGTTACACAAATTGGTTTCTGCAATTTTTGTATCCCCTATCATAACCTAAACTTCTTGGGAATCAGAATTATTTTGTTTATTATTTTTATTATCTTAATGCCTAGGACACATGATAGATACTTAATAAATAACACTGTATTGCATGATTGCTTTGTATGCATTATACTATTTGAACCTTCAAAAAACTTCTTGAAGTAGACACTATAAGTATTATTTTTATGAAAAGTTGAGCAGAGAATTTTAAAAGTGTTTTGAAGTTTAGTGTTTTAAAGTATTTTAGTCACGACCACATCACTACTCCATCTGAACCCAGGTGTTCTTGATTCTATATTTGACAGTTTAAATAATACATAAAGAAATTTCTATACCCAGAATGTCAGAATGAACCCAGTGCTGAAAGAAGATGGGGACATTTCCTAGAAATTGTCTTTTGAGGGCTGATGGTATCAGACATGTAGCTTTCAGCCTGCATAGTTTCATAGCACTCTTAAGTGCTTCTGGAAACAAATTCAAATGTAATTTGGAAATATTTAATAAATAACAATGCAATAAAACATAAGTAATATTGCCATAGTTTTCTAAGTTCATAAGAGCTTGTAAGAATTATTAATGCTAATTTAATGACCTATTCCTATTTGAGTTTGATACTTGTCTAAATATTAAGTAATAAAGCATGAACTTAAGAAAAGGCCACCTGAGCAGATTACTACCTTCTCTTCCATCTAACATTTTCCCCCAAAAGTAGGAACTGCCATATATTGAGTTAGTTTCATTTCTAGAGCTGTTTATTCATTAGATACTATGTGTAAAAGAGTGATGTTTGCTAGTCATACAAATACAAAATATGAAATAATTTGTGCCCATGTGCTATCGTAGAATTATAGGACCACAACTCTACTGGGTCTGTTTTCCAAAGAGATCATAAAAAAGTAAAAGGGCCTATATGTGAAAAATGTTTACAGCAGTTCTTTTTGTAATGGCAAGAAACTGGAAACTGAGTGGCTGTGCAATAGTTGAAAAATGACTGAATATGTTATGGTATATGAATGTTATGGAGTATTATTGTTATATAAGAAACAATTAGAAGCATGATTTGACAGAAACCTGGAAAAACTTACAAATGAACTGAAGCTAAGTGAAGTGAGTAGAATCAGGAGAACATTATACATGGCAACAACCAGATTATATGATGATCAGTTCTGACAGACATGGCTCTTCTCAACAATGAGATGGTTCAGGACCGTTCCAATGATCTTGTAATGAAGAGAACCATCCACACCTAGGAAAGGACTGTGGAGATTGAGTGTAAATCACAACATAGTAGCTTTTACTTTTTATTGTTTGCTTGCATTTTGTTTTCTTGCCATTTTTCCCCCTTTCAATCTGATTTTTCTCCTGCACCATGATAATTTTGGAAATATGTTTAGAATAGTTACACATGATTAACATATTTGATTACTTGCTGTTTAGGGGAGGGAGTGAGGGGAAGGGAAGGAAAAAAAATACAACACAAGGTTTTGCAAAGGTGAATGTTGAAAATTATCTATTTGAAAATAAACAGCTTTAATAAAAAGGAAAGTTATGGCAATTTCTCAAAGATATCTTTAAAATCTTGTGAGGGAGATATAACATGACACTTGGATAGTGAACTCAGAATATAATTGCCACATTTGAAAAAAAAGATAGAGATAACATCTCTGGATTATTGCTCAGTTATTTCCATCTCCTCATGTCCCTGGGTATCATATCATGCCAGTACTGTCCATAAGAGTTTTTTTGGCAAGGATATTTGACAGGTTTACCATTTCCTTCTCCAGTAAAGTAAAGCAGGTGGAAGATAAATGATTTGCTCAGAGTCCCATGGCTACTGTCCGAGGCTGGATTTGAAGTCAATAAGATAAGACTTTCTAATTGTAGGTCTAGTACTATCTAATCTACTTCTTGGATTAGCCCAATGATATAATTGGTTCAGTCATTGTATTTTGTAAAATAAAACTAGAACAGCTAACATAATTCAATGTAAGAATGAAGGAGGGGGAAAAGTGAAAAAGAAATGCTAAAAACAGAAGTAGATTATAAGAAATAGATTTTTTTTAAATAAAGAAGGCTTAAATATAGAGTTGGAATTAGGAAAGGAGGATGAGAAGGAGAGAGATGAAAGCAAAACCATTTAAGGTCTCTTTTCCTAAGTTATTTTGCAGACTTACTGAATTACACTTGTGGTTGAAAAAAACTTTAGCATTTAAAATCAGAACTTTAGCAGAGTCATTTTATGGCAATCTCTTCAAATTTGAAAACATAATTTCATCTTCGGAGGTAATGTGAGAATACTGAATAAAGAGAAAGAACATTTGACAATGTTAATTGTATGATATCTAGACTTTATCTGGGCAATAAGTTATTGGATCCTTCCTTTTTATTACATATTTATACACTTAAATACATTTTGCTAAGTACACTTGCATTTGGGTCAAGCCATTTACCAAATAAAATAGATGTATAAAGATTATGGAGACACAGAAAAAAAAAAATACACTGCACTCATTTGTATTTAGGTGGCTGCTTGGTTTATTATTTTAATAGGTCATTTTCATTAAAACAACCAAATCACTTGATTGGAAGATAGATTGGCTGACTATTTCCTAAAACATGACAAAGCAAATAGAATAAGAAAGATTTAGTTCAAATCCTACCTCTGATGCTTTTTTTACCTACGAGCCTGGAGGAGTCATTTACTCTAGCTGAGCTTTGATTTTCCATTGTATAAGAAAGGAAATAATATCTTTAGTGTTACTTCAAATTATTGCTATGAGGCTTGATTGAAATGGTACATATTATTGAAATGGTACATTCCAAACTCCCAAGAAATTATTTTACAGATCTAGTAAAATAATAATAAAACTCATCTGGAAGAAGAAAAGGTTAAGAATTTCAAGGGAATTAATGAAAAAAAAATGCCAATGAAGATAGTCTAGCTGTATCAGATATAAAACTGTATTATAAAGTTGTTAAAACCATTTGGTTCTTGCAAAGAAACAGAATAGTCTATCAATAGAATATATTAGGTTCACAGAACAAAATAGTAAAAAAAAAAAAACTATGGTAATCTAGTGTTTGACAAACCTGAAGACTCCAGCTTTTGGGATAAAAACTCACTATCTGATAAAACTGCTGAGAAAATTGGAAAGTAGTATGTCAGAAACTAGGCACTGGCCCACATTTAACATCATATACGAAGACAAGGTCAAAATGGGTTCATGATCTAGACATAAAGAATGATATTACAAACAAATTAGAAAAAAAATTGGGATAGTTTATCTCAGATCTGTGGAAGAGAAAGGAATTTGTGATCAAAGAAGAACTAGAGATCATTATTGATAACAATAGATAATTTTGATTATATTAAGTTTTTTTTGTTTTGTTTTGTTTTGTTTTTTTACAAACAAAACTAGTGCAGACAAGATTAAAGGGATGTAATATACTGAGAAAAAACATTTTATGTTCAAGGGTTCTGATAAAGGCCTCATTTCTAAAATATATAGATAATTGACTCTAATTTATAAGACTTTAAGTCATTCTCCAATTGATAAATGGTCAAAGGATATGAACAGACAATTTTCAGATGAATAAATTGAAACCATTTCTAGTCATATGAAAAGATGCTTGAAATCATTATTGATCAGAGAAATGCAAATTAAAACAACCTCTCAGATTGGTTAAGTTGATAGTAAAAAATAATGATGAATGTTGGAGGACATGTGGGAAAACTGAGACACTAATACATTGTTGGTGGAATTATGAACTGATCCTACCATTTTGGAGAGCAATTTAGAACTATGCCCCAAGAGTTGTCAAATTGTGCATACCTTTTGATCCAGCAGTATTTCTATTGGACTTAAATCCCAAAGAGATCTTAAATGATGGAAAGGGATCCACATGTGCAAAAATGTTTGTGGCAGCCCATTTCAGTTCAATAATCACCACAAGTGCAGCCAGGTGTTACAGTCCAAATCATTTATTGTCTCCTTCAAAGTCCTATCTCCTTCACTTGGGGCTTGACTAGTTTTGTTAGAGGCCTACTCCCTCCTTGGTTCCAAGAGCTTGAGCTCCTACCTGTCTTCTCTGGTTTCTGAATCTCCAAACTCCAAAGGTTTGTACTTCAGCCTGCATCCACCACAAAGGTGGACAATGGAATGACTCTGTCTCAGCCTCTGAGAGCTTCTAGTGTGCTTGTCTCTTTTTGGCCCTAAGAGCTTCTTGCTTATATGCTATACACTGAGTACAAACTAATCATTATATCACTAGGAAATCATGATTTGTTGTAGGATTAAATCAATGCTAAACTAGATTTAATTATTGTCTCCTCACTTGCATTTAGTACCTTGTTTCAAGTTCTGTCCCATAACATCTCCTTGTAGGATTAAATCAATCATACTGAACCATGCTAAATTAGATAACTATAGGCTCTATCAATTCCAATGACTTAGTATTTTGCAAGAATCCTTTGTTTCAAGTTCTGAGTTCTGGCTAATAGCAAATTTGATTTTTCTTGTGCATGGTTTTGCAAGGATTGTCAAAGAATTATCCATGCATATGTTTTGAAAAATAAAAATATTTAATAAAAATAATAATTGAATTAAATTTTAAAAAATCAATGATATATATAAATCAATGTAACATCCCAGACAATTTGCTACTCAAGTTAAAGAGAGAATGATAATGAAATAACTCTTTTCAAAAATTGATGCCCATATATGATGTGAAATAATATGACTATACTGAAAAAAAAATACCTTAAATGGTTGGTTCATCTTAAAGATGTTTTCTCAGTTGCATTAAAATGTTATTTGGACTTTTAAAATGTAATATTCTTAGCATACATGAGAAAAATATAGATAGAAAGCTATCAGCTTAAATAATGAGGTAAAACCCAACCAATAAGTTCAAACCTTTGGTTTTCTATACTCAAGAGTTACAGAGCACAATGCTATCACTATGAAAGTTATGACTGTTCATGTCAAAAGGGTTAATCTCATCCAAAAGTTAAAGACCAAAGGGAAGGACATATTTAGAGCAATTAACACATTAAGTATCACCAGACAATGCACACTCTTGGAATTCTAAAAGAGAAAATTTTAAAAAAAGGAAAGCATTCTAACAAAACTTAATATCATATTAGTAAAGCATAGGTTCTATCATCTTTAAGGAGCTAGAAAAAATATAATATTTCCTCATCAAAAATTAAGAGGGGCAAAAAGGATTTTCACAGTACATGATAATTTGCAGAAATATTAAGCAATAGAAAAGACTAGCAATAGATATATGCTACTGGATTTGATAAATGTAAATAAAAATTGTTTATCTCTGGATGGAACTTGCAAAATAGTTAGACTTCAAGAACATTCAAAAATGGAATAAAAAACTGTCCATTGATGACATTCACAGGAGCTCAATAGTATTAACAAATGGGAGAAAGGATTAGAGAATAAATGCTACAGCTCGGTATATAGTAGCATGAGACCTTACGATAACAATTTGTCACTAGAAATTACAGGAGAGTTATTTAAAGAGAATAAACTTATTGGTCAGTGCAAATTAGGTAAGGGAATAATTAATAAAAAATTAAGTTCTTACTTTGTGTCAAGCACTGTGGTATTCCATGAAGATACAAATGGAAGGAGGGGAAGAATCTCACAATCTAACAAGGTAGAAAGTATGAAAAAGGATTTTGGGGAAGATTGAAGTTCCTAAGGTTGCTGCTATACGTCCAAAAACAAAAACCTGGAGATAGTTAAAATGTATCAGGGTATTTTCCCCATAAGAACAATCCTCTACCAATTTACGAAAGTGTAATACATATTAGGTGGAGAACACCAAAGAGATTTTGGGTTCCTTTCAGCACTGGGTGAGGATGCAGTTTCAGTGTCCAATCAATAAAGAATTGTTTAAGCAATTCTTTAAAAATGCACATAACAAAAGCAACTTCCTTTTAAAAGCTTTTGATATATCCAATTGATGTTTTTCTAATTTTAAAAATTGTATCATTAGTTCATAATCCTTTATCCTCTTTTAATGAACCAATCTTTAAATTTTTCTACAGTTACTTCATGTAGCCCAGCATTTTACCCTTACTTATGGCAGCAATTGAAAGTTATAGATATAATTTCAGTAATTGGGTATAAGTCTTCTATCAATCAGACTGCAGAGATCCTGAAAACTACTCAACCTCTAGGGAATCCTGCGATTGAAGTCACTTGGGCATTGAGCCAGTAATAGGAGATAGAGCTTACGGTAACATTCTAGCCTCTACATACACCATTATGGCTAATATTCTCTATTATCCCATAACTTCAATTTCAGTGTTTGAAGGTACTTGAGCATGGAAGCTATAGAGCCCAGAATAGTCTTCCAGTGTCCACACATATTATCATGGCTGAAATTTTCCGTTGTTCTTTGTTGACCATCCTTTAGCATACTAGCACATTTCTCATATCTTGCCATCAAGTATTTTCCCCCTTCACACAAAGCTCCTCCCATGCTGGCCATGTTCTTTCTACTTTTCTCATGCTCCTTAAAATCTTTAACTTCTGTAATGCCTATCTTTCCTGAAGCAACTATGCATTTTGTCCACCCTATTCCACCAAAAATGAATAAGCAAAGTAACAAGAAACAAAAATTTATTTTGTTTTCTTTGTCTATACCTATATTTGCAATTTTTTGCAATGCGTATTTCTCTTAAGTAGAATGAAACCTCTTTTTTGGACAAAGATTATTTTGTTTCTCTTTATATTACCCACACCTGACTCTGTCAAATGTATTCAATAAGTACTGACACTACTAAGTGCTGAGAAATAAAGAAAATTTAAAATTAAAAAAAATTTAAAAATAATCTCTTCAATTCAACAGTCAGTTTAATGGGAAAGATGAATTGCAAACAACTACAGTCAAACAAGATGTATGTATGTTTACATATACACACACACACACACGAAGGTGTGTGTGTGTGTGTGTGTGTGTGTGTGTGTGTGTAAGGAAATATCAGAGAGAAAGCACTAGTGTTAAGGAAAATGGGGAAGAGCTTGTTATATAAGGTGAGATTTTAATTGCCCTTTGAAGAAAAGCAGGAAAATTAGCAGAGGGAGAAAAAGATTAAGAACTGGAATTATGGGAAATTGTTGGTGATAATGGTTAGAATCAGTTGATGGAGTTTCTTGTGTGAGGAATAGCAAGGAGATAGTATCAACCTGATAATTATTACAAATTATTCAGTGGAAGTTCGTTTCTTTAATCTTGGCAGATGTTCTGAAGAAGTAGATGAGATTGGTCTCTGAATATGTCAAATTAATAGAGATAATAATATATATGCTAAAATGTTAACGCATGATCAACTGTAATGGACTTGGCTCTTCCTAATAATTCTGTTATTCAAGGCAATTTCAATACATTTGGAATGGAAGATTTGAAACTTGTAACTATCCTCTAAGTTACATGCAAATATTAACCCCATTTTATAGATGAGGCTACTGAATCTCTGAAAAGTTTCAGTTACTAGGTATATGAGGTGGCATTCCAACCCAAATCTGAATGCATTGCCTTTCAAAGCTACTTTTTCCAGGTTGGGAAATTTTAATTCTTAGCGATTGAAGTCACCCCAACTACTCCCACACACATATCCCTAATGCAAATTGGCTTCTTTACAACTTCTATTCAATCTCTTTCTAAATAGCTATTCTTTCTTCCATGTAACAGGGCTACAAAGACAGCTTTTCATGAAATCTTCTCCAGGTTATATAATTCAATTAGAAAATTTATTTCTTTAAATAATTATATAATAATAAAGGTTTGATCAAAAAGTGGAAGGACAAAGAGATCCTATGGCTTTTGTCTATATAAATTTTACATTTTACAAATGCGAAATATGAGATATATTCCCTACATGTATGCTATATACTTATGATACACTAAAATGAAAAAAATATGCTTCACATATTCTTGAACATGTGTGTAATGTACTTTATCTGGAACCTGTTAAATGTTATTATAGAAATGATTGAAACATTTCACACATTGACAGAAAACACATTTTGTATGTTCAATGTGCATGCCTCCCTTCTGTTAGGCATCACATTACACATACATAGAACACAAATGTTTTTTAGAACCAGAGACATTGCTTCTATGATTTCTTCTAGTACCATACATATAGTTTCCCATTAGGAATTTCATACTTAATTTTCTCTCTTAAGTATACCTATCACTGCTTAAGCAAATCTATTTTTGTTTTTTTATTGTTTGTTTGTTTATTCTTTTTTAATTGAAGAACAGGAAGAACATATAAGAAAGCTTCTAAATTCTAAAAGCAAATTAGAGATTTTGTCCCAGGCATTATATTAGTCTCCATTTCCTTCAGGATAATTGTCCTTGGGCTTTAACATACCCTCTTTTCTCCCATTAAATTGGTTGTTTGATTGTCTTCTAGATATGACTAAATTTATTCCTTCTACAGACAAATTTTTAAAAATGGGAAAATATATTTCTGGATTTCTCAAGTATTTGGAAGCCTGTTACAGGGAAGAAAGTATGGATATTTAGAATGAAGTTGAATAGAAGATGCAAAGAAGCCAATTCGAGTTTGATGTGTGTATGTGGTGGGGAAGTTCAATTCCTAAGAATTAAAGCTTCCCAATTTGGAAAAGGCAACATTGAAAGACATTGAGTTCTTCCTTCTTAATGTAGGTTTACAAAGAAAGAAACTTCATGAATTTAGATTCAATAGAGATTGAATATAAGAATTAATTCTAAGGTTCCTCCAACTTAAGCCAATTTGAGAAATTATCTGAACTGAAGGGAAGAAAATAAAATTTGAGAAAAATTATGAGCCAAAATATAGTTATGTGTACACATGTCAGGAAAGTAATGATATCTGGGGGGGGGAGGGTTACTGTAATTTAGGCAGGGAAATCCCTGATTTCCATGGTATTAATTGTTCACAATGAAAATTTAACAACCAGCTCTCAGAAATAAGTTGATGTCCTTTTTCCTAACTGGGAAAAAAATTTTCTTTAATATTTAGATGAATGAAACTTTAGAGTAATTATGCTAATGGCTATGTTCTTCCAGTGAAATTTCCTCATAAATTAAGATTATTTGATGCTCAGTTTTTGGAAAATGTTAGCATGTTTTATTTATGGCATGTTCCATCTTGTGGCACCTCTTTATGTAAAACAAAAATGAAACCTTCAAAGGAGGGTCAAATGCTGTTTTCTTTCCTTACAAAAAAGGTCAAAGCCACCCATCCATGTCTGGCAAATTCTATGCAATGTTTCAATTTGAGGAGTACCTGGAAGATCTGAAGTTCATAACAAATTTAGGAGCATTCTGCACCTCTAAATGATTGGGCTTAGGTCATTGAAACTGACTCTACTTGTTCTGTACCAAAAAAGAAAGTTTAAATTATTTAAATGAAGTAAGTAAAAAAAAAAGGTAGGGGGGAAGTAAAAGAAAAATAAAGAAAATTTCCTCTCATCTATACCTTATCCAGATTTTTCTAAGATTATATGCAACTCTATATTTGCGTATCCTTTCAGCCTAAGTTTTTAGTACTGTTGGTTTGTAACTATGTGGGTAGTCAAGAAAGCCAAAGTACATAAAGACACTGATACACACACCTGGAACAATACACTGTATTTATGTAAGTATGCATGTATACAAGCATGTCTGATACAACATGCAACAACTAGGCATGTATCATAAGTATATAAGTAATTCATATAAGTATGCATAAACACATTGATAAACACATAATATATGCATATATTCACATTTGTGACTATAAATATGCACATGGATATATATATATATATATATATATATATATATACACACACAATATATCACATAAATATGTATGTACTAGTGCATGTACATAATACACATAATTACACAGTGTATGTACTTGTAACCCATATATATATATATATATATATATATATGCATAAAAATATACACATATACATCAATGCATATATTTATATGTGTGCATTTGCATATATGGTGAGTAAATGCACACACACACACATATATATCTCATTAGATATCTCTAGATTTATAAATGTATGAATAATTACATAAAATAAAAACTCTACAGATAAATATGCAAATATGTTTATACATATATACATTTATAATTATGTATTAATATATGCATATAGAAATTATTTCTTATAATCTATATAAGATAGGACTGAGCATATAATTAATTTCCCTGATGTCAAGAGATACTGGGGAAAATGTCTCCCATTGCAGATTAACATCTTCTCTGTAATTTTTATTCTTAAAGAATTGTCCTGAGATATTCAGAAGCTTTGCAATTTATTTACTTATTGTTGTGTGTTGATTTATTTTTAATATGCATGGCTTTATGAATCATATTAGGAAAGAAAAATCATAACAAAAGGAAAAAATGAAAGAGAAAGAAAAAAAGGGGGAAAAAAAGTAAATATACCATGTGTTGATTTACATTAAGTGTTCTCAGTTCTTTTTCTGGATGCAGATGGCATTTTCTTTCCCAAGTCTATTGGGATTGATTTGGCTCACTGAACAGAGAAGAACCAAGCTTTTAATAGTTGCTCATTGCACATTTGGTCTGTTATTGTGTACAATGTTTTCCTGGTTCTGCTTGGTTTTATTCAACATCAATTCATGTAAATTTTTCCAGGCCTTTCTATAATCAGCTTGTTCATCATTTTTTATAGAACATTAATATGACATTACTTTCATGTAACATAACTTGTTATGCCATTCCCCAATTGATGAGAATCCAATTATTTTCCAATTCTTTGAGCAACAACAACAAAAAAGAATGCTACAAATTTATTTACACACATGGGTTTTCTTTCCCTCCTTTATAATTTCTTTGGGATACAGACCCAGTAATGGCACTGTTGGGTCAAAGTATATGCACAGTTTGATAGTCCTTTGGCATAGTTCCAGATTGCTCTCCAGAATGGTTGGATCATTTCACAGCTTAATCAATAATGTATTAATGTAATTAATGTATTAATGTCCCACATCCCCTCCAACATCTATCATTATCTTTTCCTGTTATCTTAGCCAATTCAAGAGGTGTGAGATGGTACCTCAGAGTTGTTTTAATTTGCATTTCTACAATAAATAGGAATTTGGAGTATTTTTATATAACTATAAATGGTTTTAATTTTGTCATCTGAAAATTTTCTGTTCATATCCATTGACTATCTATTGGGGAATGACTCATATCTTTATAAATTAGACACACTTCTTTAAATAGTTTAGAAATGAGACATTTATCAGAAATACTGGCTGTAAAATTGTTTTCCCCAGATTTGTACTTCCCTTTTAATCTTGTTTCTGTTAATTTTGCTTGTGCAAAAAAAAATAATAATAATGAAATCAAAATTATCCATTATGCCTTTCATAGTGTTCTCTAGTTCTTCTTTGGTCATAAATTTCTCCCTTTTTCAAAGATCTTATAGGTAAATTATCCCTTGTTTTCCTAATGTGTTTGTGATATCATCCTTTATGCCCAATCTGAATCATTTTGACCTTATTTTGGTATGGAGTGTGAGGTGTAGGTCTATGCTGAGTTTCTGACATATTATTTTCCAGTTTTCCCAGCAATATTTTTTTTTCAAATAGTGTGTTCTTATTCTAGAAGGTAGAGTTTGGATGTTTATCGAATACTAGATTACTATAGCTTTTGATGATTGTATCATATGTATCTAATCTATTCCACTGATCCACCACTCTTTTTCTTAGCCAATACCAAATGATTTTGATGACTGCCACTTTATAATATAATTTTAGGTCTGGTACAGTTAAACCATCATTCTTTGTATTTTTTCAATGAATTTCCTTGATATTTTTGACCAATTTTTCTTCCAGAAGAATTTTTAAATTATTTTTCCTAGTTCTATAAAATAATATGTTAGTAGTTTGATTGATTGATATGGCACTGAACAAGTAGATCATTTAATGCAGTATTGTCATTTTTATTATATTAGTTGGCCTAGCCATAAGCAATTGATAGTTTTCCAATTGTTTATCTATCAGTATTTGTGTGAGAATTGTTTTGTAATTGTGTTCATATAGTTCTAGTATTTGTCTTGGCAGCTAGAAGCCAAGTATTTTATTTTGTCTACAATTATTTTAAATGGAATTTTTCTTTCTATTTCTTGCTGATGGGCTTTGTCAGTAATATATAGAAATGCTGATGATTCAGAGAAATGCAAATTAAGACAACTCTGAGATACCACTACACACCTGTCAAATTGGCAAGAATGACAGGGAAAGATAATGAGGAATGTTGGAGGGGATGTGGGAAAACAGGGACACTAATACACTGTTGGTGGAATTGTGAATACATCCAGCCATTCTGGAGAGCAATTTGGAACTATGCTCAAAAAGTTATCAAACTGTGCATACCCTTTGATCCAGCAGTGCTACTACTGGGCTTATGCCCCAAAGAGATACTAAAGAAGGGAAAGGGATCTGTATGTGCCAAGATGTTTGTGGCAGCCCTGTTTGTAGTGGCTAGAAACTGGGAAATGAATGGATGCTCATCAGTTGGAGAATGGTTGGGTAAATTGTGGTATATCAATGTTATAGAATATTATTGTTCTGTAAGAAATGACCAGCAGGATGAATACAGAAAGGCTTGGAGAGACTTACATGAACTGATGCTAAATGAAATGAGCAGAACCAGGAGATCATTATATACTTCAACAATGATACTGTATGAGCATATATTCTGATGGAAGTGGATATCTTCGACAAAGAGAACATCTAACTCAGTTTCAATTGATCAATGATGGACAGAAGCAGCTACACCCAAAGAAAGAACACTGGGAAATGAATGCAAACTGTTTTCATTTTTGTTTTTCTTCCTGGGTTATTTTTACCTTCTGAATCCAATTCTTCCTGGGCAACAAGAGAACTGTTCAGTTCTGCACACATATATTATATCTAGAATATACTGTGACATATGTAACATGTATAGGACTGCTTGCCATCTGGGGAAAGAGGTGGAGGGAGGAAGGAAAAAGTCAGAACAGAAGTGAGTGCAAGGGATAATGTTGTAAAAAATTACCCAGACATGGGTTCTGTCAATAAAAAGTTATAATTCTGGAAAAAAAAAGAAATGCTGATGATTTGTGTGGGTTTATTTTATATCCTGCAATTTTGTTAAAGTTGTGATTTTTTTCCAGGAGGTTTTTGGATGATTTCCTAGTTTTCTAAGTACATCATCACATCATCTCCAAAGAATAATAGTTTTATTTTCTCATTGACTATTCTCATTCCTCTAATTTCTTTTTCTATTCTTATTGCTAAAGCAAACATTTTTAGTACAATGTTGAATAATAGTGGTAAAAATAGGCATCTTTGTTTCACCTCTGATTTTATTGGGAATGAGTTCAGCTTCTTTCCATTACCAATAATGCTTGCTATACATTTTAGATAGATATTGCTTATTCTTTTAAGCAAAGCTCCCTTTATCCTTATGCTCTGTTTTTTTTTTTAAGTAGGAATAGATGCTGTGTTTTTTTTTAAGCTTTTTTTGCATCTATTGAGATTATCATGTTGATTTCTGTTAGTTTTGTTTTTTATATGGTCAGTGATGGTAATGGTTTTCCTGATATTGAACCAGCTCTGCATTCCTAGTATAAATCCCACTTGGTCATAGTATCTTATCCTGCTGATAATGCATATGATAATGATAATGATAATTACTGTAATCTCTTTGCTTATTTTTTTTAAATTGCATCATTATTCATTGGATACATTGGTCTGTAATTTTCTTTCTCTGTTTTGGAACATCCTGGTCTAGGTGTCAGTGCCATATTTGTGCCATTGTAGGAATTTTACAGTATTCTTTACTTATTTTTGCAAATAATTTATGTAGTATTGAAATGTATTGTTTCTTATATATTAAGAATTCACTTGTGAATCCAACTAGCCTGGAGATTTTTTTTCTTAAATACTAATATGAAAGGAGAGATGAGTAGTATAAACAATATTATTCCCTTCTTACAGATGAAGAAATTGATATTCAGAGAATTTTAATACAATGTTCATGATTACACTATTGTGTGATTTCAGAATAAATACATAAATCCTAGGGTCATTCCTCATCCCATTATTATGCCATACTTGGACCTCAATTAATTCTGAGTGAAAATAGCTAAATAAAATATCCCCATGTAGTCAATAAACAAAGGTCTTTCTAGAAAATTGAGATTTTTCTAGAACAAGCAGAATCATACATTATCAAAGAAAAAAAAATGATGATTTAACTCTACAGTGCCTTGAAATTAACGTAATGGCATAAGGGAATCTATGGTGAACAAGAAATTTAATATGAAAGTTTTTTTTTTTCTTTCTGACCTGATCAAATTGCCATTTAGTTATTATTCCATAGGAAGACACAATATCAAGGGGGAATTACTATTTCATCTTCTAAAGAGGAAAGATTTTTCTAAGAGGTGGGGGAGGCAGTGGGTAAAGCAAATAAAAAGAGCAAAATACCATTTTAAAGTTTTATTTTATTTACATTATTTTCTCCTATCCTTAGCCTATTATATACTTTTTAAAAATTCAATTTGTCCTAAGAGTTACATGCTAAAGTCATGTAAGAGAGTTGGCCAATTACAAACTTATGTAAAAGGCATTTCAATGTTGTAAACAAGAAAAAGTAACCATATCACTGTGAAATTCATAATACACATTAGAACCTGAGATATTCATATATCTGAATATTGTAGAAATTCCAGTAATTAGCCTTTAACAAATATTTCATGATTGAATCACATGGGACTCAGCATTATTCTTTCACCACAGGGCCTATTGTATTCACTATTAAAGGACAAGCTTATAGCCTGAAATGCAGGGATTGATCTGACTGTAACCATGTCTAAAGTAAATAGAACAATCCATGTCAGTGTATTTATTCATTCAAACCATAAAAGGTGTGTGGGAGAACTAATTTTATAGGAAAAAAAGAACATACCTAGTCAGTTTTTCACAATTTAGTACCCTTGACATGCTGAGAGTTAGACTTTATTTCCAAATACTATCCAGATATAAATCTACCATGCTGATTTTCAGAAAAGTTCCATATTACATAGACTCAGGGCTGCCAATAATGGAATTATTGTACTCTAGCAGCATATGTTCCACCAAAAGGAGAAGCAAATTGTTAAATGAAAAAAGATAGATATTAATCTGATGCTGAGAAGAAAGTTAAGTTATAGCTTTCCAATCTGGATGCATTTCAAACTACTGACTCATGCCCCATAGAGTCTGCTACTTTTGCTTGATACCATACATGGTGCTCTCGGAGGCACCATAGGCCCATTTTCCATAATCTTTAATAGGCTTGCCTTTAAAATCAACCTCAACCAAAATTTTCTAACTTGATTATTTAAGTGAAATATTCTCATTTAGTCAAGTGGTCATGCTACTAAGATCCACATTTTTCATATATACATATATAGCTCTTAGAAGAATCGAATACCATGAAAAGCGCCATAACTCAGAATCACTATACCTGGGGTCAAATGAGAGTTGAAAGAAAGACACTGATAGTCCAAAGAATAACTTGCTTTGGATTTAGTCATATTTATAGAGGTGATAGCTTATCTCCTAGAGAAGGCACCCATACCTCAAAATACAGCAGACTGTATCCAAACCCTGATTCCAGAAAAGGAGATATTCAATGAGGATAATTAAGAATCCAGACTACAGGATAGTGATGGAATGGCAATAGTACTCCAGAAGTGGTTGATCAAAGGAGAATGGCATGGCAACAATCTTTTTAAGTCCTGTGAATGTTTCCTAGAGAATTGTTCAGAAGGGGAATCAAATTCCTCTTTTTGTTTCAACATTTTTTAATGACATTTTTTTTCAACAACTTCACATGTGCTACAATTCATTCAGCCATTCCACAATTGATGGGCAGCCTCTCAGTTTCCATTTCTTTGTCCTAAGAAAAGAGCTGCCATAAATATTTTTCTACATATAGATCCTTTTCCCTTGTTAAAACATCTTTTGGGGATTCATGCCTAGTGGTGGTATTGTTAAGGCAAAAATATGCCCTATGGACATAGTTCATACTTAATGATCATTTATCAAGGGGAATGGCTCTTTTTTAAAAGTTTGACTCAGTTTCTATATATTTGAGAAATAAAACCTTCATCAGAGATACATGTTTCAAAACTCTTTCCCAATTACTATTGCTAACTGAATTTCATTCCCTCTCTTCCACTTATTCTATTCTCTCTCCTTTCTTCCTGTCCCTCCTTAAAAGTTTTATTTCTGGCCACACTCTACTCCAATATACCCTCTCTTTTATCAACCTCCCCCTTCTTCATATCCCCTTCCCCTCCTATTTTCCTTCAGGGTAAAAGAGATTTCTATACTCATATCGAGTGTGTAGGTTATTTCCTCTTTGAGCCAAGTTTGATGAGAGTAAGATTCACTCACTCCCCTTTGACTCCCTATCTTCCCCTCCACTGCAAAAGTTTGTTCTTGTCACTTTTATGGAAGATGACTTGCACCATTCCACTTCTCTTTTTCCCTTTTTCCTAGTACATTCCTCTCTCATTCTCAATTTCATTGTTTTAGATAGTATCTTTTCATATTTCACTCACAACTGTGCCTACTGTTTATATATACACCTTATAAGGGTCACAATAATGAGATAGATTTTATGAGTTACAAATATCATCCTCCCATGTAAGAATGTAAACAGATTAATCATGTAAAGTCTCTTATTATTTACTTTTTTCTATTTATCTCCTTATGCTTTTCCTGAGGTCTTTATTTGAAAATCAAATGTTCCATTAATCTCTGTTTTTTTTCATCATGAAAGCATGGAAGTCTTCTATTTCATTGAATGCCTACCATTTCTTCTGCAGCATTATTGTCATTTTTGTTGGTTATTTTATTTTTGGTTGTAATTCTAGCTCCATTACTCTCTGCAATATTATATTCCAAGTCCTCTTATTCTTTAATAGAGCTGCTATTAGAAGCTGCTAAACCATGTCTTACTATGACTATGGTTCTACTTTACTTGAATTACATAAAGCTTTCTAAATATTTTACATTCCTTTGGTTTTTTCTCATGGAGTCATTAACTTTCATTTGATCAATTTAATTTTTAGCAATTATTTTTCTTAATTAGCTTTTATATCTCCTTTCCTATTTGGTCAGTTTTGATTTTTAAGGCATTATTCTCACTAATTTTTGTATTTCCTTTTACATCACTCCCATTTCTTTTCCCAATTTTTTCTCTACTTCTCTTTCTTGATTTTCAAAAGCCCTTTTGAGTCCTTTCATGGACTAAAACTATGTGTTTCCTATGTTTATGATCTTCTGACCAAATTGGCAATTGAGATCCTTAGCCCTGGCTAAATAGAGCAGCAGACTGGTAGGGCATTCTCCAGTCCCTACTCAGAAAAAAAAGTCTGGAAAATTAAGCTGTTTCCAGAAAAGAACAGGCAAAGCTACCCTTCTGCAAACACAAGGGACTCCTGCACTCAAAGTCAAGGCTCAGAATTGAGCAGGAAACTTGGGATAGTACTCCCTTTAATCTAGAAGCAGAGTTCAACCATAAAACTGAAAAAAGAAAGAGAGAGTGAGAAAATACCAAAAGAAAACAAAAAGAAAATATGCAAGAAACAGCAAATAACCTTGAGCATAGAAAACAATATGAAGACAGGGCAGAACAAAATACCAATTCAGATGAGGACAAAATGCCTATAGAAGAAATCTCAAAAAGGATCTGAATTGGTCTCAAGCTCAAAAGAGCTTTTTGAAAGTGTTTATAAAATTTTTAAAAAGACAAATAAAAGAGGTAGAAAAAATGAGAAAGAAATTAGAGGTATCCAAGTGAGAGCCAAGATCTTGGGAAAGAAAGGCAGTTTCTCAAAAAAATAAAATAAAATAAAATTGCCCAAATGGGAAAAAAAAAAATCCACTGAACCAAACAACTTAAAAAGTAGAACTAATCAATTGTAAAAAGATATGCAATAAAGCCCTGCCTGCTCTGATGCCTTCCGTAGCAGCTAGCTCCCACTTGATCCCGCCCGCCCGCTAATCCGGCAGCATGTCTCAGGCTGAATTTGAACGAGCTGCAGAAGAAGTCAAAAACTTGAAGGCCAAACCAAATGATGAGGAGATGTTGTTCATCTACAGTCACTACAAACAAGCCACAGTGGGAGATGTAAATACAGAGCACCCAGATATGATGGACTTCAGAGGCAAAGCTAAGTGGGATGCCTGGAACTCTTTGAAAGGAAAATCCAAAGAAGAAGCCATGAAAGCTTACATTGCAAAAGTGGAAGAACTGAAAAAGAAATACGGAATATAAAAGAAACTGGATTCAAACAATCAGCCATGCACTTGGAAGTTAAATTAAAATAATGCTTTGATTTCCTAATTCTGTGGTCAAAATCAAACCAATGTAAATAATGTGCAGCAATGACGGTTGGCATGGCTATTCTAGGTCCATCAGGTTAAACAGCTGTCTAGCTGTTGAATTGAAAAGTGAAACAGTTACTAATCTTGGCTCAGTAGCTTTAACTGGTAAATCAATAAAGTGCATTTGTTACTTAAAAAAAAAAAAGACATGCAATAGCTAACTGAAGAAAATCAGACAATGAAAATTATTTTGGGGCAAGTGGAAGCTAATGAGTTTGTGAAACATGAAGAGTCCATAAAACAAACTAAAAAGAATGAAAAAAAATGGAAGAATATGAGAAATACCTCATTCAAAAACAGTTGACCTGAAAAATAGATACAGAAGAGAAAATTAGAAATTATTGGTCTACTTGAAGGGCAGGAACAAAAAAAGAGCCTGGATAGTATTCTTCAAGAGATCATCAAAGAAAAATGCCCCAATATTCTAAAAGCGAGGGGGTTACTTATTGAAAAAGTTCATCAATCATCTTCAGAAAGACATCTCACAAGGAAAACCCCAAGGAACATTTGTTGCAAAACTCTAAAACAGCAATCTCAAGACAAAAATATTGCAAGCTTCCAGACAAAAACAATTCAAATATTAAGAAGTGACAAGTCAGGATTACCCAAGGTCTGGCAGCTTCTACAAAAAAAAAAAAAAAAAAAAAAAAAAAAAAATCAGAGAGCCTGGAATATCATATTCCTGAAGGCAAAGGATTTGGGATTACAACCAAGATTTAAATATCCAACAGTATCTTTCAAGGGAGTTAATGGATCTTGAATGAAGTAAGACTGTTTCAATTATTTCTATTGGAAAAAAAAAACAGAACAATACATAAATTTCATTCTGCAAACACAGAACTCAAGAGAAGCATAGAAAGCTAAGTAGAGGGAAAATATATTACTTAAGGATTAATCTGTTTACATCTCTAGATGGGAAAATGATATTTGTAATTCTTCAGAACTGGGCAGACAGAGGGGATACCACATGAACAGAGGGTGTGATTGTGAATGGACTCTGATGTGAGTATACCAAAGAAAAAGACATTAAATTTTAGGGAAAAGTCTCTCTCTCTCCTCTCTCTCTCTCTCTCTTTCTCTCTCTCTCTCTCTCTCTCTCTCTATATATATATATATATATATATATATGTAATCGGGAGGTATATTTGAATAAATTAGATCACATGAAGAGATGCAAAAGACCTATTACAATCCATGGAAAGAACAGAGAGGGATAAGCATTGTCTGAATCTTAGTCTCTTCAATTTTGGCTCTAAGAGGGAATAAATTAATTATTCAGTGGGGTATAGAAAATTATGGAGCCCTATAAAGAAGTAGGAGGAGAAAGAAGAAAGAAAAGAGAAGAACTGGTTAGAAGGAAGAGCAGAAACATTAGCAAAAAAAAAGTTAATAAAAGGGGGAGGGCTAATAGGAGATAAGGGAATGGGTGGTGTGGGTCTAAAAAAAAAAACACTCCTAAGGACAGAGAGGGAAGAGAAAACAAAAGTATATATGGAAAAGAAAATAGGATGGAGGGAAATACAGAGCTGGTAATCATAATTGAGAATATGAATGGAATGAACTCTCTCATAAAACAAAAGCAAATAGAGGGGATTAAAAAACAAAATCCTAAAATGTTTTGTTTACAAGAAATACATGTGAAACACAGAGACTCTTATAGAGTAAAGGTAAAAGGATGAAACGGAATTTATTATACTTCAGCTGAAATAAAAAAAAATCAGGAATTGCAAAAAAAAAAATCATATAAAACAAAAGTACAAATAGATCTGATTAAAAGAGTTGGGGAGGGCAGAGTCAAGATGGTGGAAAGGAGACACTTCTTTTTCTGAGTGTTCACCATGACCCTCAAACTAACAGCAAATCAACACTATGAACTGGTTTTGGATAGATAGAACCCATGAATATTGGGAGTGTAACACATTTCCAGCAGAAGATATTTTAAAGATCACTAGAAAAGATTTGTTTCAATCGAAATGGAGGGAGGCAGGCCAAGCACAGGCAGTCCAAGCACAGTTGCTAAGTGCAGTCAGGGCATAGTCCATGGGTGGTGTGGGATTCATGGGCCAAAGAATCTACCTGGAGGAATCTACAGCAGTGGTGGCTACTCTGTCCTAGTTGTAAACCAGTAGATCACCAGACTAGTTATAAGACATCCAATGCAAATACAAAAGGCAAATAGTGAGGCCCTAAATGCCAGAATTTCATAGGAAACTATATCTTGCCAAAGGTTACCATAGATAATGAAATAATATCAATACTAAATATATATGCACCAAGGGATATTGCATCCAAATTCCTAAAGGAGAAGTTAATAAACAGCAAAACTATAATAGTGGAGGTTCTTAACTTTGCTCTGTTAGAACTAGATAAATCAAACCACAAAATGTATGAGAAAGATGTTGTAATGTGGAAGCCACCTGTCAGTGGCTGCTGAAGGTCTAACACAAACCTGTAGGATGGATGTCTTCATGTGAGGGGATGATGATGATACAAGGAGATTGAGAGGCAGTTGCATTGTCTGACCTCTCAGACTGAGAGGCAGTTGTTGTTCTCTGACCTCTCACCTCTTCTCTCTAGTCTCCAATTTATTTTATTCCCAATCCACAAGTAATATCTGTGAAGGCTGCTTTGCACCTCCTTCAAGTGTTATGATTCACAGCTTTGGAGGCTCTCAGAAAATGAAGAAGTCAAGGAGATAAATAGAATTTTAGAAAAGCTAGATCTTTGAAAAAACTGAATGGAGACAGAAAGTACACCTTTTTCTCAGTGGCCCATGAAACCTATATAAAAATTGATTATATATTAGGGCATGAAGACATTAAAATAAAATGCAGAAAAGTAGAAATAGTAAATACATTTTTTTTCAAATCACAATGCAATCAAAATTACGTTCAATAAAAAGCAAGGGGAAAATAGCTAAAAAATTAATCAGAAACTAAATAATCTAATCTTAAAAAAATGAATGGGTGAACCAACAAATCACAGACACAATGAATAATTTCATCCAAAAGAATGACAATAATGAAATAACATACCAAAATTTGTGGGGTGCAACTTTGGCTGTAATTAGGGGAAATTTTATAACTCTGGATGGTTATTTGTGTACAATAGAGAAAGAGAAGATTAATGAATTGGGTTTGCAACTAAAAAAAAAACTTAGAAAAAGAACAAATTAAAACATCCCAATTAAAGGCCAAATTTGAAATTGTAAAAAAATAAAAGGGGAGATTAATAAAATTGAATGTAAGAAAACTATTAAATTAATAAATAAAACTAAGAGTTGGTTTAATGAAAAAAAACAATCAAATAGATAGAACTTTACTTAATTTGATTAGAAAAAAAGAGGAAAATCAAAGTGTTTGATTCAAAAAGAAAAAAAGAAAACTTTCCACCAATAAAGCAGAAATTAGAGCAATAATTAGGAGGTATCTTGCCCAATTTTATGTCAACAAATTTGATAATCTAAGTGAAATGGAGGAATACCTACAAAAATATAGGTTTCCCAGATTAATGAAAGAGGAAATAAATTACTTAAGTAGTCCCATTTCAGAAATAGAACAAGAAAAAAAAATCTCTAGAGCCAGATAGATTTACATGTGAATTCTATCAAACATTAAAAGAACAATATACTATGCAAATTATTTCCAAAAATAGCAAAAAAAAAAAAAAAAAAGACTTCTACAAAATTCCTTTTATGACACAGACATGGTACTGATACCTAAACCAGGTAAGATAAAAAGAGAAAGACAATTATAGACCAATTTCCCTAATGAATATCAATGCAAAAATCTTAAATACATATTCACAAAGAGATTACAGAAAATCATTCTCATGATAACACACCAAGTAGGATTTTTACCAAGAACGCAGGACTAGTTCAATATTAGGAAAAGTATTAGCATAAATGACTATAAAATATCAAGTGATCTTGCATAGGTTGAGAGAATATAAAAAATGGCAATTAATTTTCTTACTTAGTTCCATATCAGTCAAACTCCCAAAAAATTATTTTACAGATCTAGAAAAAATAACAAAATTGATCTGGAAGAACAAACGGTTAGCAATTTCAAGGGAATTAATGAAAAAAATACAAAATGAAGGTAGTCTCACTGTACCAGTTCTAAAATTATATTATAAATCAGTGGTCATCAAAACCATTTCGACTGGCAAAAAAAAAAAATAGATCAATTGATCGATGGAATAGGTTAGGCTCACAGGACAAAATGGTTACTGACTGTATTAATCTAGTGTTTGACAAATCCAATGTCCCCAGCTTTTGGGATAAGAACTTGCTATTTGACAAAACTATTGGGGAAATTGGAAACTAGTATGAAAAATCTAGGCATTGACTCATACCTAACACTAATACCAAGATAAGGTCAAATGGGTCAAATAAGGTCAAATGGGATCTTTGGAGAAAATTGAACGGAGATAGAAGGGAATATACTTTCTTCTCAGCAGTTCATGGAACTTATTCAAAAATTGACCATATATTAGGACATAAAGACCTCAAAATTAAATGCAAGAAAGCAGAAATAGTAAATGCTTTCTTTTCAGATCATGATGCAATAAAAACTACATTCAACAAAAAGTTAGGGGGAAATAGACCAAAAAGTAAGTGGAAACTAAACAATCTCATCTTAAAGAATGATTGGGTGAAGCAGCAAATTATAGATACAATTAATAATTTCACTCAAGATAATGACAATGATGAGACGTCATACCAAACTTTGTGGGATGCAGCCAAAGCGGTAATAAGAGGGAATTTTATATCCTTAGAGGCTTACTTGAATAAAACAGAGAAAGAAAAGATTAATGAATTGGGCTTGCAACTAAAAAACTAAAAAGACCAAATTAAAACCCCCAATCAAATACTAAATTGGAAATTCTAAAATGAAAAGGAGAAATTAAAAATATTGAAAGTAAAAAACTATTGAACTAATTAATAAAACTAAGAGTTGGTTCTATGAAAAGCCAATAAAATAGATAAGCCTTTGGTAAATCTGATTAGAAAAAGGAGGGAGGAAAATGAAATTAGTAGTCTTAAAAATGAAAAGGAGAACTTTCCACCAATGAAGAGGAAATTAGAGAAATAATAAGGAGTTATTTTGCTCAACTTTATGCCAATAAATTTGATAACCTAAGTGAAATGGATGACTACCTCCAAAAATATAGACTTCCCAGACTAACAGAGGAGGAAGTAATTGTTTGAATAGTCCCATTTCAGAAAAAGAAATGGAACAGGCAATTAAACAACTCCCTAAGAAAAATCCCCAGGACCAGATGGATTTATATGTGAATTTTACCAAACATTTAAAGAACAATTGGCCCCAATGCTATATAAATTATTTGATAAAATAGGGAATGAAGGAGTCCTACCAAATTCCTTCTATGACACAGACATGGTACTGATACCTAAACCAGGTAGGCTGAAAACAGAGAAAGAAAATTATAGACCAATCTCCCTAATGAATATTGATGCTAAAATCTTAAATAAGATATTAGCAAAAAGACTACAGAAAATCATCTCCAAGATAATACACTATGATCAAGTAGGATTTATACCAGGAATGCAGGGCTGGTTCAATATTAGGAAAACTATCAATATAATTGGCCATGTTAATAACCAAATTAACAAAACCATATGATCATCTCAATAGATGCAGAAAAGCATTTGATAAAATCCAACATCCATTCCTATTAAAAACACTTGAGAGTATAGGAATAAATGGACTTTTCCTTAAAATAATCAGCAGCATCTATTTAAAACCATCAGTAAGCATCATATGTAATGGAGACAAACTGCAACCATTCCCAATAAGATCTGGAGTGAAACAAGGTTGCCCACTATCACCGTTACTATTTAATATTGTATTAGAAACACTAGCTATAGCAATAAGAGCTGAGAAAAGATTAAAGGAATAAGAATAGGCAATGAGGAAGCCAAATTATCACTCTTTGCCGATGACATGATGGTATACTTAGAGAACCCCAGAGATTCAGCTAAAAAGTTATTAGAAATAATCCACAACTTTAGCAAAGTTGCTGGTTATAAAATAAACCCACATAAGTCATCAGCATTCTTATATATCACTAACAAAATCCAACAGTCAGAGTTACAAAGAGAAATTCCATTTAAAGTAACTACTGATAATATAAAATATTTAGGAATCTATCTGCCAAGGGAAAATCAGAAACTATATGAGCAAAATTACAGACCACTTTTCACACAAATTAAGTCTGATCTAACCAATTGGAAAAATATTAAATGCTCTTGGATAGGGCGAGCAAATATAATAAAGATGACAATATTACCTAAACTAATCTATTTATTTAGCGCTATACCAATCAGACTCCCAAAAAACTATTTTAATGACCTAGAAAAAATAACAACAAAGTTCATATGGAAAAACAAAAGGTCAAGAATTTCAAGGAATTAATGAAAAAAAATCAAATGAGGGTGGCTTAGCTGTAACCAGATCTAAAATTATATTATAGAGCAGCAGTTACCAAAACTATTTGGTATTGGCTAAGGAATAGATTAGTTGATCAGTGGAATAGATTAGGTTCAAGGGATAAAACAGTCAACAAATAGAGCAACCTAGTCTTTGACAAACCCAAAGTTCCCAGCTTTTGGGATAAGAACTTACTGTTTGATAAAAATTGCTGGGAAAATTGGAAACTAATATGGCAGAAACTAGGCATTGATCCATACTTAACATCGTACACCAAGATAAGGTCAAAGTGGGTTCATGACCTAGGCATAAAGAATGAAATTATTAATAAATTAGAGGAACATAGGATAGTTTACCTCTCAGACCTGTGGAAGGGGAAGGTCTTTATGACCAAAGCAGAACTAGAGATCATTACTGATCACAAAATAGAAAATTTCGATTATACCAAACTGAAAAGTTTTTGTACAAACAAAACTAATGCAGACAAGATTAGAAGGAAGCAATAAACTGGAAAATATTTTACAGTCAAAGGTTCTGATAAAGGCCTCATTTCCAAAATATATAGAGAATTAACTCTAATTTATAAAAAATCAAGCCATTCTCCAATTGAAAAATGGTCAAAGGATATGAACAGACAATTCTCAGATGAAGAAATTGAAACTATTTCTAGTCATATGAAAAGATGCTCCAAGTCATTATTAATCAGAGAAATTCAAATTAAGACAACTCTAAGATACCACTACACACCTGTCAGATTGGCTAAGATGACAGGAAAAAATAATGATGATTTTTGGAGGGGATGCGGGAAAACTGGGACATTGATGCATTGTTGGTGGAGTTGTGAACGAATCCAACCATTTTGAGAGTAGTTTGAACTATGCTCAAAAAGTTATCAAACTGTGCATACCCTTTGATCCAGCAGTGTTACTAATGGGATTATATCCCAAAGAGATTATAAAGAAGGGAAAGGGACCTGTATGTGCACGAATGTTTGTGGCAGCCCTTTTTGTAGTGGCTAGAAACTGGAAACTGAATGGATGTCCATCAGTTGAAGAATGGCTGAATAAATTGTGGTATATGAAAATTATGGAATATTACTGTTCTTTAAGAAATGACCAACAGGATGATTTCAGAAAGGCCTGGAGAGACTTACATGAACTGATGCTGAGTGAAATGAGCAGGACCAGGAGATCATTATATACTTCAACAACAATACTAGATGATGACCAGTTCTGATGGATCAGGCCATCCTCAGCAACGAGATCAACCAAATCATTTCTAATGGAGCAGTAATGAACTGAACTAGCTATGCCCAGAAAAATAACTCTGGGAGATGACTAAAAACCATTACATTAAATTCCCAATCCCTATATTTATGCACACATGCATTTTTGATATCCTTCACAAGCTAATTGTACAATAATTCAGAGCCTGATTCTTTTTGTACAGCAAAATAATGTTTTGGTCATGTATACTTATTGTGTATCTAAGTTCTATTTTAATATATTTAACATCTACTGGTCATCCTGCCATCTAGGGGAGGGAGTGGGGGGGTAAGAGCTGAAAAATTGGAACAAGAGGTTTGGCAATTGTTAATGCTGTAAAGTTACCCATGTATATATCCTGTAAATAAAAGGCTATTAAATTAAAAAAAAAAAAAAGAAAAAAGAAACATACTCAGGTCACACAGTCCTTTCTCTGATTGTAGATGGCTCTCTAGCCTGAATCATCTCATTCTTGAAAAGAGCCACTCCATCAGAATTGATCATCTTGTGATGATCTTGCTGTTGTGTACAATGATCTCCTGGTTCTGCTCATTTCACTTAGCATCACTTCATGTAAATCTCTCCAGGCCTCTCTAAAATCATCCTATTGATCGTTTCTTACAGAACAATAATATTCCATAACATTCACATACCATAACTTATTTAACCATTTTCCAGCTGATGGACATCCACTCAGTTTCCGGTTTCTTCCCACTACCAAAAGAGCTGCTGCAAACATGTTTGCACATGTGGGTCCTTTCCCCTCCTTTAAGATCTCTTTGGAATATAAACCCAGTAGAAACATTACTGGAACAAAGGGTATGCACAGTTTGATAACTCTTGGGGCATAGTTCCAAATTGCTCTCCAGAATGGTTGGATCAGTTCACAATTCCACCAACAATGTATTAATTCCAATTTTCCCACATCACCTTGAACATTCATTATTAGTTTTTCTTGTCATGTTAGCCAATCTAAGAGGTATGTAGTGGTATCTCAGAGTTGTCTTAATTTCCATGTCTCTGATCAATAGTAATTTAGAGAACCTTTTAATATGACTAGTAATGTTTTCAATTTCTTTATCTGAAAATTATTCTTATCCTTTGATGACTTATCAACTGGAGAATGGCTTGAATTCTTATAAATTCGACTTTATTCTCTATATATTTTAGAAATGAGGCCTTTTTCAGAACTCTTGAATATAAAAATATTTTCCATACTTATTGCTTCCCTTCTAATTTTGTCTGCATTAGTTTTTGTTAGAATCCTTACAAGCTGTTAAGTCATTAGAATTGATAGAGATGATAATTATCTAATTTAACATGGTTCAGCATGATTGACCTGATCTTACAAGGAGATGTTATGGGCCAGAACTTGAAACAAGGTACTAAGTGGAACTGATAAAAAACAATACTTGTGTTCACATCTTTAGAGAGCTCATATAAACAAGAAGCTCTTAGGGCCAAAGGGCACTCTGGAAAAGACACAGAGGCACTCTGGGACAGACACAGGGCACTCTGGGAGAGCCAGAAGCCCTCTCTCCGAGGCAAGACAGATTCATTCCAACTTTCACCTTGGAGCTGGCTGGAGATATTTGGAAAAAAACCCAAAGCTGGCAGAGGCAAAAGATTAACTGCAAGAGCTCTTGGAACCTCTTGAAACTCAAAGAAGAGATTAATTAAATAGAAATCAAGACTATTATTATTAAACTAATTAATAAAATTAAGAGTTGTTTTTTTAAGCAACAAAATAGATAAACTTTGGTTAATTTGATTAGGAAAACAAAAGAGAAAAATCTAAATCATAGCATCAAAAATGAAAGTGGTGAATTTACCATTAATGCAAAAGAAAATAAGTCAAAAATCAGGAGTTACTTTTTCCCAATTATATGGCAGCAAATCCAATAATCTAATTGAAATTGATGGATATTAACAAAAATATGAATTGCTCAGATTAATAGAAGAGGCAAAAATTACTTAAATAGTTCCATTTTAGAAAAATAAATTAAACAAGTCATTAATGAACTCCCTAAGGGGGGAAAAAAATCTTCAAGGCAAATGGGTTCACAAATAAATTCTACCAAATATTTAAAGGACAATTAATTCCAAAGCAATGTAGACTATCTGAAAAAAAATAGGTAAAGAAGAAATCCTGCCAAATTCCTTTTCTGAAACAAATATGACACCAATATCTCAACCAGGATTGTTTGAAGCAGAAAAAAAAAAATTACAGCACTATTCTCCCTAATGAATATGGATACAAAAATTTTAAATAAAATATTAGCAAAGAGATTATAGCAATTTATCAGCAGAATAACACACTACGACCAAGTGGAATTTATACCAGTAATGCAAGGCTCATTCAAAATCAAGAAAACCTATTACCATCATCAACCATATCAATAAGAAAACCAATAGAAACCATAAAATAATCTCAATAGATGCAGAAAAAGCTTTTGACAAAATATACTACTCCATCCTATTAAAAACACTAGACTAGATAACATAGGGATAAATCAGCTTTCCTTAAAATAATAAGCAGTATCTATTTAAAACTGAAAGCAAACATTATTTTTAAAGGAAAGAAGCTGGACAGATTCCCAATAAGATCAGGGGTGAAACAAGAATTCCCATTATCACCACTATTATTCAACATTTTACTGGAAATGTTGTCTTTAGCAACAAAGAAAAGAAAAAGAAATTAAAGGAATGAGAATAGGCAATAAGGAAATAAGACTATTACTCTTTGGAGATGGTGTGATGCTATATTTAAAGAATCCTAGAAAATCATCCATAAATCTCCTGGAAAAAATTCTCAGCTTTAGCAAAGTTGCAGGATATAAAGTAAGCTCACACAAATCATCAGCATTTCTATATTACTAACAAAGCCCATTAACAAGAGATAGAAATAGAAATTCCATTTAAAATAACTATAGGTAAAATAAAATACTTGATATTCTACCTATAAAGACAAAAGCAAAAATTCTATGAACACAATTACCAAAATACTTTTCACTCAAATAAAAAAGTCAGATCTACACCATTGGAAAAATATCAAGGGCTCATAGGTAGGCTGAGCTAATATAATAAAAAATGACAGTTCTGCCTAAATTGGTCTACTTGTTCAGTGCAGTATCAATCAAACTGTCAAAAAACTTATTTTAGAACTAGAACTTTAGAATTAGAAAAATAGCAACAAAATTCATCGAAAGAACAAAAGGTCAAAAATTTCGAAATTATTGAATAAAATGCAAATGATGGTAGTTTAGCAGTATCAAACCTAAAACTATATTATAAAGCAGCAGTCATCAAAACCAAATTTTTACTATCTAAGAAATACAGTGGTAGATCAATGGAATACATTAGATAGACATGACACAATAATCAAGACCTACAGTAATCTAGGATTTGGTAAACCACAAAACTTCAGCTTCTGGAATAAAAACTCACTATTTGACAAAAATTGCTGGGAAAACTGGAAAATAATGTGTCAGAAATTCAGCATAAATCTACATCTCACACCATATCAAAATAAAGTCAAAATGTGTACATGATTTGGGCTTAAAGAATGATGCCATAAACACATTAGGAGAGGAAGGAATAATTTACATCAGATCTTTGGAGAAGGGAGGAATTCATGATGAAAGAAGAACTAGTGAACATTATGAAAGACAAAATGAATAATTTTGATTACATTAAATTAAATATTTTACACTTATCACATTCACTAAGATGAAAGCAAAAGATAATGATAAATGTTGGAGAGGGTGTAGGAAAACTGGAAAATTAATGCATGGTTGGTGGAGTTGTGAAATGATTTAAGCATTCTAGAAAGACATTTGGAACTATATTCAAAGGGCTATCAAACTGTCCATATCTTTTGACTTAGCAGTGCCATTACTGAGTTTGTATCCCAAGGAAATCATAAAGGATAGAAAATAACCCACATAGCAAAAACGGTAATAGCAGCTCTTTTTGTGGTAACAAAGAATTGTAAAACAAGTAGATGCCTATCAATTGGGAAATGGCTGAACAAGTTGTGGTATAGTGAAGGTAGTGGAATATTATTGCTCTGTAAAGATGATGTACAAGCTGACTTTAGAAAAGTCTGGAAAGATTTACAAGAATTAAGGAGGAGTGAAATAAGCAGAACCAGAAATTCAATAATCTCTGAACATAGCAAGAATGTTTGATGATCAACTATGAAAAAGTTGGTTCTTTTCAGTAATTCTGTGATCCAATCCAAGCCCAGTAGACTTTGGACATTAAATGCCATCTGCATTCAAAGAAATGACTATGGAAATTGAATATAAATCAACACTTGCTATGTTCATTTTTTTTCTTTTTTTTCTCTCTCTCATAGCTTTTCCCTTTTATTCTGATTTGTCTTTCCCAATATTATTCATAAAGCAGTGTGTATTAAAATAAAAAATAATACCTATAGAATGAAAGAAAAAAGTATTGCAAGAGACTTTGGGGGAGAATTCTTCAACCTGCCATCTTGGCTCTGTTTCCAATCCATGACTTCTGTAGTAATTCATTAAGGTTCTTCAGATAGCTGATTATGCTGGCTTTTAAATTGATACAGAATGCCTCTCTAGTGATATTGTGGTGTATGTGTGTGTGTGTGTGTGTGTGTGTGTGGTAACTCTCCCAAAAGAGTTAACTATTTTTAACTGTGACTACTCAAACTCCCACTGCCTTAAGGCTAAATATGTTATGTTTAACTCTTCTACCAGCTTCTCTGGGGAAGAGAGTATCTTTTAGAGGGTAAAAGCTTCTACTGTCCTTCACTGATTCCAGGTGATAGTGTTCCCCTAAATGTGAATTCCAGTTTAATTCAGTTATTTAGTATTTAGATATCAATAGTGCAAAGGGATATTTACTTTGAATGTATAATAAAAACAAATATACAAACATACCCACCACAACTTATCAGGCCAATCTCCCTGCCCAACCCAAACATCAAATATATTGCATCAGTCAGTGGAGAGGGAAAGCAGATTGAGTTCACAATTTTGCTCAGTTCCTATAGGCCACAGTCAAGTACAAAGTCCTCTTTGAGTTCAATTCCCAGAACTCTGTGCTATGAGGTGTTTTCTCTTAGGAATAATTTAGTTCTTGTTACAAAGTCACCATGGCTTGATATCTGGTAGAGATTCCACTACTAGAACTGAGAAATGAAAAGAACAAACAAAACCTATCAGAATAAGAACTCCAAAGCCATTTCCTGTGGGTATCAGGTAAAAGGGGAGAACAATGGAAGGTAGCTTTCCCCTTTCCCCCATCCAACTAACTTAGTTCAGTGTACCAATACTGTTGTTAGACTTGAATCATTGAACTCTCTGTAAACTGGGGGAAAGAAAAACAGTGCCCAAGTCTGGTAGTTTTTGAAGATTCAACCTTGTAATATTATCTCTAAAATGTAATGTTCTCTGTTGAGGTTTTCTTGGGATCTCTGGAGGCAGCCTTCATTTCAGTTCAGTAATCACCACAAGTGCAGCCAGGTGTTAAAGTCCAAATCCTTTATTGTCTCCTTCAAACTCTTGTCTCCTTTTCTGGGGCCCAGTTAGCTTTCTTAGAGGCCTATATCTCTCCTTGGTTCCATGAGCTTGAGCTCCTGCCTCCTTCTCTGGCTTCTGAATCTCCTTGAATATAAAGGTTTGTGCTTCAGCCTCCAGCCACCACAAAGGTGGGCAACGGAATGAATCTGTCTCAGCCTCCGGGAGCTTCTAGTGTGCTTGTCTTTTTTTGGCCCTGAGAGCTTCTAGCTTATATGCCCCACAATGAATATACAGCAATCTTTATATCACTAGAGAACCATTATTTGTTGTAGGATCAAATCAATGCCAAATTAGATTTAACCATTGTTTCCTCAATTCCACTTAATCTCTTGTTTCAAGTTCTGACTCATAATATCTCCTTGTAGGATTAAATCAATCATACTGAATCATGCTAAATTAGATAACTATTGTCTCTATCAATTCCACTGACTTAGTATCTTGGAAGAATCCGTTGTTTCAAGTTGAGTTCTGACCCATAACACAACGTCTTTCTTCTTTTTAATTTTTATTTTCAAAATACTTGCAAAAAAATATCTTTCAACATTCATCCTTGCCAAACCTTTTGCTCCAAAATTGTCTCCCTCCTTTCCCCATCCCCTCCTCTAGACAGCAAGCAACCCAAATAGGTTAAACATGTGCTATTCTTGTAAACATATTTCCACATTTATCATGCTGCATAAGAAAAAATAAATCAAAAGTGAAAAATGAGGAAAAAAGGCAAACAAGCTACAAAAATTGTGAATATCCAATGTTGTCATCCACATTCATTCTCCCTATACTTCTTACTTTGTCCATCACAGATGGTTATCTCCATCATACGTCTATTGGAATTGGACTTACCTCCTTGTTGAAAAGAACGAAGTCCATGACAGTTGATCATCACAAAATCTTGTTGTTGTGTGCAATGTTCTCTTGATTCTACTCACTTCACTTAGCATTAGTTCATTCAAGTTTCTCTAGACCTTTCTAAAAAATCATCCTGCTGATCATTTCTTACAGAGCAATAATATTCCATTACATTCATACAGAATAACTTATTCAGCCATTCCCAAACTGACAGGCATCCATTCAGTTTCCAGTTACTTGCCACTACAAAAAAAAAAAAAAAAAAAAAGTGCTGCAAACATTTTTACACATGTCATTTTGCACATGTCAATTTCTAAAAAGCAAATCTAAAGAGACAACTGCTACCAATGTGGTAGGGCAATATAGGAAAATATTCTTTCAGAAGCAGGGTGCTTTCATAGTGCAGAAAAATCCATCATACACACGGGGCCAATAGAGCGATGGTGGAGTGAGTGATTAAGCAATCAATAAGCATTTATTAAGCATTCAGTACATGCCAGACATTGTGGTAAATGCTAGGATTACAAAACAAAATTACAAAACAAATTACAAAACAAATTACAAAACAAAAATTACAAAATTACTAACACCTTTGTAAATGTAAAAATAAGTAGGATTACAAAACAAATAAGTAGGGGAATAGGTTATGAATGGCTTTGAATGCCAAATGGAGAATTTTGTATTTACTCCTAAGGGCAATCAGAAGCCAATGACATTTGTTGAACTTTATTGGACCTGTGGTTTAGGAATATTACTTCAGTGGCTGAATGGAAAATAGATTAGAGAGAGAAGAGATTTAAGGACAGCAGACACTTCAGTAGGCTATTATAAGCTAGGCATGAGGTATTGAGGGCCTGATCCAGAGCAGTGACATTGACGTGAGAAAAAGGGGCATATAAGAAATATTTTGGAAAGATGAAATCAGCAGTTTTTGATAACAGTTTAGATAGGAAGGATTAGAGATACTGAGGGATTCAGGATGATTCTTGAATTGTTAACCTGAGATATTAGGAGGATGGTGTTCTATTCAGCAATAGGAAAAGTAAGAGGGGAAAAAGGTTAGAGAGAAAGATAATCAGTTCCAATTTGACTTATTAAATAGTTTCCTTTTATTTAACAAATATTTTGGGGGTCATAATCTTTATAAGAAACTGACAGGTATCAAAATTCCTCAGACTTCACACCTGCCTTCATGGAAATAAGACATGTAAATGAATAATAATAAAAGTTAATCTTGGAAACTGTGTGTAGCCCTACAGTATTATAAATCAGTGACACTCATCTTTTCTGGCTTAGGTCTGCTAAGGACCAAAAGCTACGTAGCTTAGAATTTTCTTTTAATGTTTACAATTCACATTTCCAAATATGGCAGGTGTGGGAAACTGTAGATGACTGATGGAATTATGATACCCATTTATATAATCACCATGAGATTTACTCTCACTAGGCATTTACTTATTGCCTAAATTATATATATATCTTTTCTGACCTAGCTCAGATGAGGGATTTTTTTCTTTCTCAAATACTTTTTTAAAAGATAGGTTATGGTCTAAATGAAATTTTAAATTACTCTTTTTCAAAGGAAGTTAGACCTATGTGCTTTCATATTAAAGCACTTTATTCTTGGCACAATATACAGAAATGCTCTCCTTTAGAAATATAAGCTTTCCTTCCTAGAGGCACAATACCCAGACATGAGGAAAAATCAGTCAAGAAGACAAAATAAACACATATTTCATGAAAACCTTAAACCAACTGAAACTACTGGTAAATGTTTGATTCTGTAACAACAAATGTAACCTTTGCCATTGATGCATATCTGTGGGAGAGCTCCCTCCCTAATGATTCCTATGTTATGAAGTAGTTTATTGGGAATGAGTGTAGACATATTGTCCAGACAATGGCAAAGAGAAGTTAGTCAGTAGACAATTCCTCAGTGAGTTGAGGGTTGGCAAGCTCTTCATCCTCAGCATTACACTATGTGGTTTGACTCAGATCAAGGCTATGATAGTATAAATATCTGTTGACATGGTGATATGCACAGCCAATGTGCATAATAGAAAAAAGTTCCCTGGAGCAGATGGAATTTATGTATTACACAGAAATAACAATGTGAAAGGGTAAGACAAGCCATTAATTGAGCATCTGAAAACCTGCAAATTCAATCCAGCTTTATCACTAACTCCTAGTATTACTATGGGTACTATCTTTTAGGGGCTCATTTCCTTAAATGTAAAATCAAGAGTTTGGAAAAGTCTCTAAGGTTCCTTCCTCCCATCTTCAGGAACCTTCAGTGTCATTCAAAACCACAGAATATCTTCTGGCCATGATCTCAATTGAGTGATCTTCATCAACTTGAATTTCAGGCTACTTTTGCGCCTTACAAATGAGGACAGAGAGGTTTGTGCAGCAAGGCTTATGTTAACTTGAAACATAATGGCATTTGCCATTATGGGTGTGCCACAAGCAATAAAAACAGACGATGGTCCTGCTTATACTTCAAAACATTTTGCACACTTTTGTGCACAGTATAAGATTTTACACACCACTGGCATACTTTTTAATCCTCAAGGACAGGCAATAGTAGAGAGGAGAAACAGAGATATTAAAATGCTCCTCCAAAAACAAAAGAAAGGAGGAGCCACAGGTAACCCCAGAGAACTTCTAAATCTAACCCTTTATACTATTAACTTCTTGATTTTTGACAAAGATTCACTGACTCCGGCAGACAGGTTTTATAACCCACCGGAAGGGCAGTGTCCAGTGAGGTAGCTCCACTATCTTTAGATAATCGCCAGGTGATGTGGAGAGACCCAGAAAGTGGTGAATGGAAGGGACCAGATAGGCTAACTGCTTAGGGAAGAGGGTTTCCTTGTATCTCTACAGGTGGAGAAGGACTCAGATGGGGTGCCAATGAGCAGCATTTGGCTTGTCCATCGCAGAGAGATGGAGCAGATCCTTGAAACAAAGGAGAAGACCCAAGAAATATTGTGTGGTTCCGTTGCTGATTGTGCTCACCATTGAAAGAGTGTGGCAGTTATGGTGTTTGACTCATGGACATCGAAAATTGTTGGACTTCAAAACCCTCAGGAATCATTGGATTCTCTGAAACGTAAGACTGTTGTAGGACTTGAAAGCCCTCAGGAATCATTGGATTTTCTGAGAAATGATAAGACTGTTGCAGGACTTCAAAATCTGCTGGAATCATTGGATTCCCTAACACAAAAGGACTGTTACAGGACTTCAAAAACTTGGGGGGATCATTGGATTCCCTGACATGTGAAGCAAGGGACAATAGATTGGTTTTGGACTATCTCTCAGCTGTTGAAGAAGGTGTATGTGTGAGTGTTGTTTATATACCCTCCTTCTAGGACTTCTGGAAATCTTTTACAGCACCATTTTGATTTATATTGTTTGTTATACCACTACTTGCATGTACAATTCATGTTTATTACACCACATCGAACCTACACTGATTGTGGGGAGAGTCATCACTAATAGCCTCTGCATAATTGCTATGTGTTTTTGTAGTACCTCCCATGCTGATGGGTTTGTGCATACCTGTTTCTAATAAGACCCTTCAGCCCAGAAATCTGCTAGCAACCTCCACTTACCTTTGGTGCTTTTCATCTCCCTTCCTGAGATGTCAGGGAGGGTGTGATCATCTCCTTTTTGGTGATTTCACCTCCTTTCCTGAGAAGTCAGGGAGGGTGTGATCACCTCCCCTTGGGGTCTCTCACCTTCCTGAGAGGTCAATGATGTCGTGACCACCTGTGTTCTAAAACAAAAGAAAGCAGGAGAAATTTAACAAATATAGCTATTTTCATCATCAGAGTATGGTCTTGAATGAGAGAATATAGTCATATCTCTTTCTAATTGCTAAAATTGCTGAGATTGGGAAGGGACCCTAAAAGATTGGGTTGCTGATAGGTGTTGCGAAGTGTCAAAAGTACTTGGAGGCTTGAACCCATATCCAAGTCAAGGGGCAAAATTTATTGCAATTGTAATGCCAATTGCAGTGGGCTATGTTCCTAAAGAATTTAATAAAATATAGAATGGAGACACTTTTATCCAGTTTTTCATGTCTTTAATATGCTAATGTTATGGTCTAGAGGTACAACTGAGGAATGATTTCAGGAGTTTGGTTGTCACTGACCATCAGATAGTCAGTAATGTTTGTAGGACTACAAGATCAGAAGACTTTGAAATCATTAACTGATAGATTATTAGAACATTAGCATTCTTAGGTCAGAAGGTCTCAGAATCACTCATATATCTTTCCTAAAATCTAAGGGAAGAAATATATTCCAGAGGACTTTTACAATCGTTGACAGATTGCCAAAACAACCACACTCCAAAGTTGGGGGTTGGGTCCTGGGATGACAGATTCCAAAGCTAGAAGACTCCAGAATCATTGACAAATTTCTAGGACAGAAGTGCCCTGCCCAAGTTCAGGGGGACTTTTCTAGTGCTCTCTCCCCTATAGGTTATACTCCTTAAAAATAACACTATTTACTTTCTAATCCTCCTAAGAAACTAGGTGCCATTCACTTAGGACTCACCTTCTTTATTATTCTATATTCACTTCAATGAGGGCATTCTAATTTTATTCCAGACTGTCAGATTGTTTCATATTTAGAATTAAAACAAAGTACAACACTGGTGGGCCATTTAGTAGTTAACAGAAGAAATTTTATTCATAACAGAAAGAAAAATTAACAAGGATGAAACATTGAATAGTTTCCTTTCCTCTGTATTTGCTATACTGTGTGTTCTGCTCAAAAAAATATACATTTTGATCACTGAAACATCTTGAAATATTTTGGGGTTTGGGGTTTAAAGGCTAAAATTTTTAAGGCTGATGCTTTAAACCCAGATCACTCTGGTTGATTGACTAACAGTAGGTTATAATCCAAACCTCTCACTTGGGCAATGTTTGGCTTCTAGTGGTCAGAGAGTGTAAATTGTATTTGTTTCTGTTTTGACCAGAAACCCTGAGAGTCTTCCTCTCCCAAAATGGTTTTTTTCTTATCTTTGTAAACTAGGTAAAAGAGTCAATTTTACTTCATTTCTCACATAGTCTTAATTACTGAACGGGCATTGTTTCAGTCACCCTAAGACCTTTTAAACACCTTAGTTTAAAAACGCTAAGGTTCCCCCACTACATCTGGAGCCATCTCCAGTGCACCCTGATTGCTTAGGAGGAGAAAGTGAGGTTGGTGACATTGCTCAGCCCTCCCTCACTTAAATCCAATTCATTTGCAAGTTATGACATTACCTCCCTTATGTCATGCTCCTTTATTGAGAATGAGGGACAGACAACTGGTGTTCTAGTACACTCTGATTGAGGGCAAATCTTGCCATCCTTTTGGACCAGATTTTATACTTAGTTGTGAGGTAAAAATGTGGAAAGCTTTGTACTACACAATTAAGAATTCTACACACAGAGATTATGACCAGGGGAGAACAGATGTCAATGAGGAACAGCATAGGGGAATGCCAAATACTTTCCTTAACTCCCTGGGAAGGCTTGGGATTTGAGTGTATAGCAAGATGATCACTCTGAATCCAGATCCCACATAGCCACTTAGAGATAAAAATATACAATCTTAAACAAAAAGCTAATATGATCCTATTAGAAGAGCTTCTTGATAACCGTTGGAGGACTAGTTTAGAACACTAAAAATGAATTTTCTATGAATTTCCTAGTAAAGAATAAGGAATGAAGGGCCAGCCTATGTAATATAGCTCTGTGCCACAGAGCCACAAATAGCTAGGGAGGGGAACAATGCCTGGTCTCTAGGCTACATAAGCAATAACAAAAGTGGATCCTATTGGGGCTAGTCTTTTCATTATTATTATTATTATTATGGTTCATAATTTACATCTTATTCCTAACTCTGTGTATAATCCAAGGCTTTTTCCTAGTATCTCTTATCATCTTTCTCTACTCTCTTTCCTTGATCTTGACAATTTCCTTGGATTTAATGATGATTCATGTATAAATATTTCCTGGAACTATTTATCCAGCATCAGTCTCTTTACTGATCTCTGGTCCCATAACCTTTGCCTATTTGAGATCTCTCAATACTTGTCTTAAATGCAGTTTAAGTTCAACATGTTTAAACAATACTCAATATTGTTTCAAAATAGCTTTCTAAATTTCTACACTTCTGTAGAGAGGCATCCCATTACCTAGGTTGGAAAGTTCAGAGTCATGGTCCTCCCTATTCCTTACCCATATACTTGATTAGTTTCTACTTAATCAATATCTAATTACTATCCTATCTTTGCTCTTCTCTCTTCTCATGACAACTATATTAATTTAGGCTCTCACCATCTATGGCATAGACTCTCATAAGTTGTCTAATGTTTCTCCTTGATATCCCTCCTCTCCAATCTACTTTCCACACAGCTGCTAAAGTGATATTCCTAAAGCAAATTCTGGCCATAGTTCTCCCAAGCATAAGCAAGATCCAATGCCTTATACTTATTTTAGACAATAGAACTCTACTTTTTGATGTTTACAGAACTTCAAAATTT
The DNA here is from genome assembly GCF_902635505.1 of Sarcophilus harrisii. NCBI lineage: Eukaryota > Metazoa > Chordata > Mammalia > Dasyuromorphia > Dasyuridae > Sarcophilus > Sarcophilus harrisii. Next base: position 314,954,022 of record NC_045429.1, on the reverse strand, counting down.
GACTCCAGCCTTCAGTTCAAGTTTTATTATATATTACTACTTCCTCCCATATAGTGTATATTCCAGACAAACTAGTATACTTAATTTTCCTTATGAATGATATTCTATCTTTTATACTTGTACTTACATTCAAACTATCCCCCATGTTTGGAATACATTGCTGTCTTGCTGTTGCCTCTTAGAATCTTTGAATTTCTTAAAAAAAGATGAAAAGCTAAGTCTAATCTGATTCTATCTCACTGCACACCCCTTCCCATCAGCTAGTGTCCTTTATCTCTGAATTTACTTTGTACTTTATTATATATAGTCCCATGTGCTGCTTACCCTAATTAAATATAGGCTCCTTGAGAAGAAATACTATATTGCTTTTGTTTTTGCATCTCCATAATACCCTTCACCATCCTCCCTTCAAATGCCCAATGCCTATTACTTAATAAGTGATCAAGAAATGCTTGTTGATTGAAAAATTAAAAAAAAAATTCTCCCCCTACAAAAAAAATCTGTCAAACAATTAGCAAGCTTTTATTAATTATTTACTGTGTTTCCAGGATTGTGCTAAGCACTAGAAATAAAAAAAAAAAAAGAATTGTTCCTGACCTCAAAGAACTTATATTTTAATGGAATACTATGGCTTCATGTTAAGTTCATAAAATGACCTGAAAAATAGCATTTGTATTCTTACTGTATTTTCTGATTTTTTTTATTTTTTTAGGAAGAAGAAAAACAGTAAATGTAGCCAGACAGTAGCTGTGTATTTTGGCAAGAATAATAATCTAATAAAGCATTACCTTTCAGAGACAAAAAAGAAAACCCACCTCGGACATGAGTAACGTCCCCTCAGTATGAAATATATTCCACTTTTGGTTTGTGTTTTTTGGACCTCTGCAGTTTAAGATTGCTGTTATCCCAAGTCTATGCCACCAGAGTTGTAATTAATAATATAAATGGTAAGTCCAGGCAATGATTGACAGCCTGAATCTGCTAATATTCCATAGTTGGTCTTCTACTATGGTCATAAGTTAAGGTTTATTTTGACAATATATTTGACAATATTCTCATGGTCATATACCCTAAGAACTTTGTCATGAGGTATCCTAAGATTAAATATCTGGCATAGATTATAAAAATCCATAGCAAATGGATAGGCTTTCTCCTTTTTAGCACAATAGATTTTGAAGAATCTAGAACTTGGTTTTAATTAAGTTATTACCTCCCTTAATTGGAAGGGCCTGGACCTTTCTAACTAGGTTTATACTAGTTACCAGACAGTGGAATGCAAACATCTCATTTGAAAATGGGCTGCCCTGGTAAAAACTTGAATTCATACAGAGTAAAATCGCATTGTATTTTTTCAAAACATATTCATGGATAATTTTTTGACATTAATCCTTGCAAAATCTTGTGTTACTCTTCCCCCCATTCCTTTTCTTCCCTAGATGGCAAGTAGTTCAAAATACAAATTACTTTTGGTGTATGTTTCCAAGTAGGGGGTCATAACTTTTCATATTAAGATAACTTTGGACAAACTTATGACATTAATAAACTTAGGAATTTTTTTAAAGCATGAATAACATGATGCCAATCCTCTCACCTGATGTAAGGATTCATTAACAAACTGCAAAGAGAAAAACATGTTCGGATTCAAATGGTTGAGCTTTATATCTTATAACAGAAAAAAATAAATTAACACCATTCTTGAAAGAGGGAATCATTTCCCCAGAAATTCAAAGGAATTTACACTTGAGAAGTCTAGTGTTCTCAGGCATCCTTTCTGTGATTTTTATCTTTCCTGATTTTGTTTAATACAGGGGGAAATGATTACAACTTCTCTGGGATGAATGTCTGAATATCAAGTTTATTCAGGAGAGGACAATGGGAAATGCCATTGACTAACCAGTGACTAATATAGGAAGAATAAAATTTTATAGAATTTCAGCATAGTTAATTGAGAATAAATCTTGCAGTTTTTGATATTATCATTTTTGTATGTTGCTGAGAGACAGAGAAAGAGATAGAGATACTGAGACAGACAGACAGAGACAGAAAGCCAGAATCAGAGACAGAGAGAAGATAGGGGGAGGGGAGCAAAGGGGAACAAAAGAAGAGGTAAAGAAGGGAAGAGAGGAGAGGAGAAGAGAGGAAAGGCAAGGGGAGACAAAAAGACAGAGAAAGAGAAAGACAGAGACAGAAATACAGAGAATGACAGAAACAGTGAGAGAGAGATAGAGACAGAAATCTACAGAGAGCAAGAGACAGAGAGACAGAGAAAGAGAGACTGAATGCTAGTAGGTTAACTGAGTTGTTGTTATTAAAGAGAGCCAGGTCTACCTTAGAATGTGAGTGCCTTAAGGAAAATACGAGTCTAGGAGATAAAGGAGAGAGAAAAGAACAAAGAAACAGCACAGGATTTTTTTTTCTTGCTTTCAGAATTTAAGTACTCTTAGAATTCTTTCTTTTTGTTTCCTTTTTGAGAATTCTTTTCATAATGGTTAGATAAATTTAAATATATGTAATATATATTAATATTTTTCTGAATTTTCATTTTTCAATGTTTCTGTTCATTCCTTTTTTACATCTTTAAAGTTGAATTTAGCTCGATGTTGACCCCATTTGAGTAATATTATTAGATGTTGAACATTTTTAAATTTTGATTCTGTTGGATTTTTTTCTACCAAGTGAGATATGAGATTTATGCAAGAATAAACTCTAAAAGTCAACTGACAAGCTCCTGAATGTTGCAGAAAACATCAGAATAATTTATCTGTCCATAATGGATGATGTGATTCAAAGGCATCTTCAAACTTTAATGGCTCATATAAATTGCCCATAGAGATGGTACTGAAGAAAAATGGAAAGATATAATACACAGGTATATGCCTGACCTTTGTATAAAAGAACCACAGTGTGCCAATATTGTTAAAATTCACTATAAAAAAGCTACTAGTTCCCATTTTTGGAATGGAGGAGAAATTATTATTCAATTGCTTTATGAGGAAAAAAAAAGAGTAGATTGCTTTCATCTATCCAGTTGGATTTTACCAGCATATCAAAAGGAATTTTGAGAAAATCTAGCAGTGTCAGTGCATTGTATGTGGAATAGAGAAAAGTCAAACCCCACTATAAATATAAGCCTAAAGACTTTGAAAATCAAGGGATTTATATTTTACTCTAGTGGTACTCTGGTGTTTATTGAAGGAAACAGGGCTGCTATTGTTAGAAACAAACTTCAGGAAGATCATTTTGAAAGCTGATTGATTACAGAATGGATTGGAGTGGGTTGAAACTTTTGGCAGGGAGACTAATCAGAAAGACATTGAAGTAGTACAAACAAATTATGAGCATCTTATGAGAGTGGTTGCTGTAACAGAGAAGAGAAGAGAGAATAGAAAATACATTACAAAGGAACATATTATGTCTGTCTATCTGTGTAGCTAGTTTAAAGTTTCATATGGATAAGTATCATCTTTGTAAATATTTTATTGAAAATCACACAAGGAGTGGATGCAAGATGCCAGAGAGGAGAGGCATCTTTTTTTCTGAGCTCTCCACATGATTCACAAAATAACAACAAATCCAGCCTCTAAATTTGTTTTGGAGTGACAGAACACATAAATATTGTAAGTGTAACAAATTGCCAGCAGAAAATAATTTTGAAAATCTCCAGAAAAGGTTTGCCAAGTACAAACAGGGTGAGCAAAGATGCTGAGTGCAGGCAATGCACAGTCCTGGGGTGAGGTGGGCTCTTTGCACCATAATCTATCAGGAGGAATCTATAGCAGTGTTAGCTACTCTGCCCTGGATGCAAGCCAGTAGATCATCAGAGTAGTTGTAAGATATCCAACACAAATACAAAGGCAAATAGTGAGTCCACAAATGCCAGAATATCAAGGGATCTGCCCAGGTCCACCCAGCACCAGAAATCAGTCAGCATTGACCCAACTCAACCACTGCCTCTTGGTGAGAAGATTTGGATAATTTCCTCCTTGCTATAAAAGCAGTCCTCAACTTTAAAAAAATGAGCAAAAAACCCAAAAAGAACTCTGACCATAGATAGTTTTTGTGGTGAAAGAGAAAAACAGATTTCAAACCCTGAGATTACTAAAAGCAGATTGTCTCCAGATGAAGCCACAAAGGGTGATCTACATTGTTCTCCATCTCACAAGGCTCTCTTGAAAGAAATTAAAAAGGATCTTAAAAGAGAGCTAGAAGAAAATGGGGAAAAGAAATGAGAACTTTTCAAGAGGAATTGGAAAAGGAAACACAGAAGTTATCTGGAGAAAATTCCTTACAAAAATAAATTTAGTGAAATGGAAAAAATATATATAACTCCTTACAAATAGATTTGACAAAATGGAAAAAGAAAACAACTTCCTGAAAAACAGAATTTGTGGAGTGAAAAAAGAAAACAACTCACTGAAAAAACAGAATTTATGAAATGGAAAAAAAAAACTCCTTATAAAACAGAATTTGTGAATGAGAAAAAAATCCATAGAACAAAACAATTCATTTAAAAATTCAATTGGCCAAATACAAAAAGAAATAAAATAGGTAACTGAAGAAAATGATTCATTAAAAATCAGAACTGAACAAATGGAAATGAAAGGCTTGATAAGACATCAAGAATTAATCAAGCATAATCCCCCAAATTAAAAAAAAAAGAAGAAAATGTAAAATACCTACTTGGAAAAACAACTGAGATGGAAAATATATCTAGGCGAGATAATCTAAGGATTATTTGACTTCCTGAAAACCATGATGAAAAAAGAGCCTAGACATTATCTTGCAGGAAAACAAAACAGAAAACTGCCCTGATGTCCTAGAATCAGAAAGTAAAATAGTCATTGAAAGAATTCATTCATCATCTCCTAAAAGAGACCCCAAAATGAAAACTCCAAGGAATATCATGGCTAAATCTCAGAACTATCAGATCAAGGAAAAATATTGCAAGTAGCCAGAAAGAAACAATTCAAATACTGAGGAACCACAATAAAGATTACTCAAGAGCTAGCATCTTCCACCTTAAAGGAACTAAGGGACTGGAATCTGATATTCCAAAAGGCAAAGGAACTTGCAATACAGCCAAGAACAAATTACTTAGTTAAAATGAGCATTTTCTTTCAAGGAAAAAGATGGAAATTCCATGATATAGGTGAATTTAATTTATTTCTGATGAAAAGATCAGAGCTTAACAAAAAATTTGACCTCCAAATATAGAACTCAAGAGAAGCTAAAAAGGTAACAAGAAAACAACTCTTATGAACTATATCTCTGTTATGGGTATACATAGAGAATGCAGGTATAATTTGATTTCACTGTCATAATTTTAAAAAGGAACTAGGGTGGAAAAGGGGATTGTACCAGAAAGAGGGGGAAATGGAGGCAAAATGAGGGAAATTAAATTTCATGAAGAAGCAAAGAAAACTTATGACAATTGAAGGAAAGAAGTGAGGGTCAAATATAGTGTGCTTTCTAGAGACCCCAAATTGGGGTGCCAAAATATACCATCCAGACTAGCTTTCTGGAGGATCTCAGGACCAGCATTGTTCTTAGTGGAGGAGTGAAGAAGGCAGAAGACTCACAAGGATGGTCAAAGATGGAGTGTCCTTATTTCAAGTCCTCTCAGCCCTTAAATACCTTGCTATGATTACATCATTACAACACACTAAGTATGTGGCAACTAGAGAACCATTATATCATCAGATCAAACTGAGCAAGTGCTAACTATAGTAGCATTTCATCAGCACAGCACACTGTGCTAATGCTAACTATAAGCACCCTGTTATTGATATGTAAATGCCATTCTTTAGTGTATCTCTTGCTTCAAGTAGAATACAGATGGTCACCCTTCCTCCTTGATTTCTCAGAAAGGATGAGATCACCAAAGCGAGGTGGAGAGCCAAACCAGACATTGTCAGCAAGTTCCCTTTGGGCTGCAGGGTCTTATACCTTACCCAGAGTTGCCCCAATATCTGTGGCCCTCTACAGATAAACATTGTGTGAATCTTACTCTCATTAGTTTTGACTGAAAGAGATAGTATTATATATATTTGATTTCATAGAGAAACATGTCTCACCTTATAGGAAAGTAGGAGAGGGAAGAGAAAAGGAAGGAGGAGGCTAATAGAAGGGAAAACAGAAATAGAAAGGGAAAGACATAAGAAATGGGGAATGGCTACAAAAGAGGAGACTGCTTGAGCGAAGTGGTGGTCAGAAGCAAAATACTGGGGAGGATGGAAAGGGGGAAAGGAAAGAGAAATGTATAATTTGGGGTAAATAAGATGATGGGAAATACAGAATTAGTCATTTTAACTGACTGTGAATGGGGTGAACTCTTTCATAAAACAGAAGTGGAGAGCAGACTGAATTAAAAGCCAGAACCCTACACTATGTTGTTTACAACAAACACATTTAATGCAGAGTGATACATACAGAGTAAAGGTAAAAGGCTGGACCAAAATCTATTATGTTTCAGTTGAAGTAAAATAAAAAGCTAGGGTGGCCATCCTGATCTCTGAAGAAGCAAAAGCAAAAATATATTTAATTAAAAGAGATAAGGAAGAAAACTATAACTTGCTAAAGGATACCTTAGACAATGAAGTAATATCAAAATATATATATATATATATATATATATTTATTTTGATATTACATATAATATGTATACATATGATGCATATATATATATATATATATATATATATATATATATATGCATCAAGTGGCACAGCACCTAAATTCCTCCTAAAGGAGAAATTAGGCAAGCTGCAAGAAGAAATAGACAGCAAAACTATACTAGTAGGGGATCTCAACCCTGATCTTTCAAAACTAGATAAATTGAACCACAAAATAAATAAGAAAGAAATTAAGAAGATAAATAGAATATTAGAACAGTTAGGTATGATAGATCTTTGGAGAAAATTGAATGGAGACCAGAATGGAGTATACCTTTTTCTCAGCAGTTCATGAAACTTATATAAAAACTGACCACATATTAGGGCATAAAGAATTCAAAATCAAATGCAGAAAGGCAGAAATAGTAAATGCATTTTGTTCAGATCACAATGTAATAAAAATGACATTCAATAAAAGCCAGGGGAAAATAGACCAAAAATTAATTGGAAACTAAATAATCGAATCCTAAAGAATAAATGGGTGGAACAACAAATCTTAGACACATTCAACAATTTCATAAAAGAGAATGACAATAATGAGACAGCATACCAAAATTGTTGAGATGCAGCAAAAGTGGTAATAAAGGGAAATTTTACATCTCTAGATGCCTACTTGCATAAAATAGATAAAGAGCAGATCAATAAATTTGGCTTGCTATTAAAAAGCTAAAAAAAAGAACAAATTAAAAATCCCAATTAAATACCAAACTTGGAATTCTAAAAGTAAAAGGAGAGAATAATAAAAATGATTACTAAATGACACAACATTGAAATTCATGGGACACAAACTTCGTTAAATTGATACAAAGCTACTACATGTCTAATTGTTAGAAAGACTGGGCGATTAACTTGGTGGAAAAAAAACTATATATATATATATATGTCCAGTCTGGCAGGTACACTATGTAAACATTTCACAGTTTTGTTATTGTAGAAATGGAGCTACTCACTTCACTTTGCATGAGTTCATAAAAGTCTTGACACGTTATCTCTGAAATCATCCCTTTCTATGTTATTAAATGAGCAATGTTGAAAAACTAAAGAGCTCTGATCAACTCAGTGATCAATTATGATTCCAGGAATCTAATGACAAAGAATAGTATGCATCTTCTGAAAGAGAGATGATGGATTTGATATATAGAATAAGGCCTATATGAGTGGACATGGTCAATATTGGAATTAGCTTTATTTGATGAAGCACATTTGTTAAAAGGATTTGGCTTTTCTTCTTTTTTTTTTTAATTGGGGAAAGGAGAGGTAGAAAGGAAAGAAAAACATTCTTGTTAATTTTTTTCTATAATTTATTTTTAATATACATTGTTTTATGAATAATGTAAGAGACAAAAATCAGAGCAAAAGGGAAAAAAACATGGAAGAAATAGAAAAAGAGAAAAAAAGAAGTGAACATAGCATGCCTTGATTTACATTCAACATCTATAATTTTTCTTTTGGATGTAAATAGTATTTTCTGTCCAAAGTCTATTGGGTTTGCTTTGGATAGATGAACCATTGAGAAGAACCAATTTTTTGTAGTTCATCATTGAATATTCTTGCTGTTATTGTGTACACTGTTTTCTTGGCTCTACTTGTTTTGCTTAGCATCAATTCTTGTAAATGTTTTCAGGCCTTTCTAAAATCAGTTTGTTCATTTTTTATAGAAAAATAATATTCCATTATCTTCATATTCCACAACTTTTTTAGTCATTCCCCAACTGATGGGCATCTACTAATTTTCCATTTCTTTGCTACCATAAAAAGAGCTGCAGAAAACATTTTTCCCTTCCTTTATGATTTTCTTAGGATACATACCCAATAATGGCACTGCTGAGTCAAAAGGTATGTACAGTTTTACATCCTTTGGCCATAGTTCCAGATTGTTGAAGAGAGCTATGATCATAAGAATTGATCACTATATAGTATTGTTGTTGAAGTATATAATGATCTCCTGATCTTGCTCATTTCACTCAGCATCAGTTCATGTAAGTCTCTCCAGGCCTTTCTAAAATCATTCTGCTGGTCATGTCTTACAGAATAATAATATTCCATAGCATTCATATACCACAATTTATTGAGCCATTCTCAATAGATAGGCATCCACTCAGTTTCCAGTACAACTATATTTCTTAGCAAGTACCAAATTATTTTGCTGACTGCTGCTTTATAATATAGGTTTAGATTTAGTACTGCTAAACCACCATCCTTTATATTCTTTTTCATGAATTCCCTTGATATTGTTGATCTTTTTTTCTTCCAGATAAATTAAAAAAAATTTTTTTCTTGTTCTAAAAAATAACTTTTTGGCATTTTGAGTGGTATGGCACTGAGAAAGCAGAACAATTTATAGATTGATGTTTTCCTCTTGTTTAGATCTGATTTTGTGTGAAAAGTGTTTTTTGACTGTATTCCTATAGTTCTTGGGTTTGTGGTGGCAGGTAGACCTTCAAGTATTTTATTTTGTCCAGTTATTTTAAATATAATTTCTCTTTCTCTCTCTTACTGATGGGCTTTGTCAGTAATAAAAAAAGAAATGCTAATGATTAGTATGAGTTTATTTTATATGCTGCAACTTTACTAAAGCTGTGAATTTTTTCAAAAAATTTTTGGATAGTTGACTAGGATTCTCTATGTATATGATCTGTAAAAAGTGATAGTTTCATTTTCTCATTGCCCAATCTATGTTTTAACTTTTCTAATAATTCTAACTTTTATTTCTTTTTCTTTTCTTATTTCTTTCTTTAATTTTTATTAAAGCATTTTATTTACAAAGCTATGCATGGGTAATTTTTCCAACACTGACCTTTGCAAAACCTTTTGTTCCAAATTTTCCCCCCTTGCCCCCTATCCTCTCTCCTAGCTGGCAGGTAGTCCAATATATGTTAAATATGTTGAAATGAATATTATATACATATTTATACAGTTATCTTGTTGCACAAGAAAAAGAAAAACTGTGAAAGAAAACAAAATGGAAACAAATAACAATAGAGTGAGAATGTTATGTTGTGTTCCACTATGTTCCTATGGTTCTCTCTCTGGGTATAGATGGTTCTCTTCATTCCTGCACAGGTGGGACTGATTTGAATCATCTCAGTGTTGAAACAAACAATGTCAGTCAGAATTTATTATCTTATAGTCTTGTTGTTGCTATGTATAATGACCTCCTAGTTCTGCTCATTTCATTTTGCATCAGTTCATGTAAGTCTCTCCAATGCTCTCTGTAATCATCCTTTTTAGTTGATTCTCTGGGGTACTCTAAGTATACCATCATATCATCTGCAAAGAGTGATAATTTGGTTTTCTTATTACCTTCTCTAATTCCTTTAATCTGTTTTTCTTCTTTTTACCAAGACTGGCATTTCTAATACAGTACTGAACAGCAATGGTAATAGTGGGTAATTCTTTTTTTTTTTCTTTTTTTCTTTTTTTTTTTTTTTTGTTTCTTTTTTTATTTTTTATTATTTTTTTTAATAGTGGGTAATTCTTGTTTTAACCCTGATCTTATTGGGAATGGTTCTGGTATATCCCCATTACATATGATGCTTGTTGATGCTTTTAAATAGATGCTAATGACTATTTTTAGGAAAAGCCCATTCATATACTCTCCAGTTTTTTTAATAAAATTATCAATTTTTTTCTGCATCTATTGAGAAAATCATATGTCTTTGTTAATTTGGTTATTGATATAATCAATTATGCGAATAGTTTTCCTAATATTGAACCAGCCATGCATTCATGATATAAATCCTACTTGGTCATGGTGTATTATCCTGGGGATGATTTTCTGTAATTTCTTTGCTAATATTTTATTTATGATTTTTGTATCAATATTCATTGGAGATTGGTCTATAATTTTCTTTTTTCTGTTTTTGTCCTACCTTTTTTAGGTATCAGTACCATCATAAAAATAATTTAGTACGATTCCTTCATTCCTTATTTTTTTAAATTGTTTATATAATATTGGAGTTCATTGCTCTTTAAATGTTTGAAAGAATTCACATGTAAATCCATCTGGTCCTGGGGATTTTTTCTTAGGGAGTTTATTAATAGCTTGTTCTACTTGTTTTTCTAAAATGGAACTATTTAAGTAATTTATTTCCTTTTCTCTTAATCTGGCCCATCTATTTTGTTATAGGTATTCCTCCATTTCACTTAGGTTGTCAAATTTATTGGCATAAAATTGGCCAAAGTAACTCCTGATGATTGCTCTAGTTTCCTCTTCATTGGTGGATAGTTCTCCCTTTTCATTTTTGTGACCAAATTTTTGATTTTCCTCTTTCCTTTTCTAATCAAAATAACTAATGTTTTTTTTTCATAAAATCAACTTAGTTTTATTTATTAATTCAATAATTTTATTAGTTTCAATTTTATTGATATCTCTTTTTGTTTTTAGAATTTCAAGTTTGGTATTTGATTGGGGGTTTTTATTTTCTTCTTTTATTAGCTTTTCTAGTTAGAAGCCCAATTTATTGATCTTCTCTTTCTCTATTTTATGCATCTGGAGATATACAATTTCCTCTTATTACTGCTTCAGCTGCATCCCACAAATTTTTATATGTTGTCTCATTATTGTCATTCTCTTGAATAAAATTATTGATTGTGTCTACGATTTGGTGTTTCACCCATTCATTCTTTAGGAAGAGATAATTTAATTTCCAATTTTTCTGGTCTATTTTCCCCCGCTCCTTTATTGAATGTAATTTTTACTGCATCATGATCTGAAAAAAAATGTATTTACTATTTGTGCCTTTCTGAATTTGATTCTGAGATATTTATTTCCTAATATATGGTCAGTTTTTCTAAAGGTTCCACGAACTGCCGAGAAAAAATTGTACTCCTTTCTGTCTTCATTCAATTTTCTCCAAAGATCTATCATATCAAGTTTTCTCAAATTCTATTAACAACTTTAATTTCTTTCATATTTATTTTGTGTTTTGAGATGGACATGGCGCCTCTCAACAATGAGATTATTCAGGCCATTTCCAATGATCTTATGATGGAGTGTCATCTGCACCCATAGAGAGGTCTGCACAAATTAAGTATGGACCACAACATGGTATTTTTACTTTTTGTTGTTATTTGCTTTCATTTTATTTTCTTTCACATTTTTCCCCTTTTTGATCTGATATGTCCTATGTAGCACGATAGTTGTGGAAATATGTATAGAAGAACTGCACATGTTTAACATATATTGAATGATTTGTCATCTAGGGGAGGAGTGGGGAGAAGAGAGATAAAATTTTGGAATACAATGTTTTGCAAGGGTGAATGTTGAAAATTATCCATGCACATTTTTTGAAAACAAACAAAGAAAAAAACCTTTCAAAAACTTTTTTTAAAATAAGCTTTCATGAAACTGTCACAAGTGAGCTAGGCACTGGGAAAACAAAGCTATAAAAAGTAATTTATCCTTAACCTCAAAAAAAAAAAAAAAAAGAAAGAAAGATGAATCTCCTCCAATTAACAAATGGTCAAAGGGTATGAACTGGCAATTTTCAGATGGAGAAATTAAAACCATTTCTAGTCACATGAAATAATGCTCTAAATCACTATTGATCATAGAAATGCAAATTAAGAATTATCACTACCCTGCTCTCAGATTGGGTAAGATTACAGGGAAAGATAATGATAAATGTTCAAGGGGATGTGGGAAAACTGGAACACTAATACATTGTGGGTGTAGTTGTGAACTGATCCAATCATTCTGGAGAGCAATACAGAATTATGCCCAAAAAGATATCAAACTGTGGATATCCTTTAATCCAGCAGTATCTCTACAGGGTCTGCATTCCAAAGAAATCATAAAGAAGGGAAAGGGACCACATGTGCAAAAAATGTTTGTGGTAGCCTTTTTTGTAATGGCAAGGAGTTGGAAACTGAATGGATGCCCATCAGTTGGAGAATGGCTGAAGAAGTTATGATACTGAAAGTTATGGAATATTACTGTTAATATCAGTAGGATGGTTTCAGAAAGTCATGGAGAGATTTACATGAACTGATTCTAAGTGAAGTGAGTATAATCAGGAGAACATTGTATATAGGAACAAGATTGTGTGATGGATCAGTTCTGATGGATTTGGCTCTTTTCAAAATTGAGGTAACTTAGGCCAATTACAATGGGCTTGCAATTCATAGGGCCATCTATACCTAGGGAGAGAACTGTGGACTGAGTGTAGATTACGGGATAGTATTTTCACTTTTCTGTTGTTGTGGTTTACTTGCATTTTTTCTTTATCATTTTTTTTTTCCTTTTTCAATCTGAATTTTTTTTCTTGTGCATCATGATAAATGTGGAATAGCAGAATTGTATATAAGAAGTGCACACATTTAACATATATTGGTTTATTTCCTATTTAGAGGAGGGGTAAGGGAAAAAAGGGAGGAAAAATTTTGGAATGCAAGATTTTGAAAGGGTGAAGTTTAAAAACTCTTTGTACATATTTAAAAATAAAAAAGTTTTATAAAAATAAATAAATAAAATATTAATCTCATCTAACTATACATTATTTATTGGAATGGAAATTTATTTTTATATATTTTGAATACTTCCTGATATTTTGTTGGACACATGCCAATGTTTTGTTTTGTTTTGTTTAATTTCCTTTTCTGTTTTTCTTTTCCTTTTCGGTTTTTTTTTTCTTATTTTATATTTAGTTCAATAAAAATGTCAAAAAATAAAAGCAAATTAAAAAAAAAAACAGATGTCAAAAAGACAAAAACCTAATTTCAAAATATTGTGAACTCAATGATAAGTATTGTAAGTTAAGTGAAATGTAAAAACAATTGAATATAAACATATATGTGTATACATGTAAGTACATTTTGTAAATATGTGTATGCATGTGCATATTTTGGCATAATTTTAACAGCACAATTTCTTTATTTTAAAAAATGACAATAACAATAATTCTTCCATTAAAAGTTACCATTATTTGTAGGTGCCTGTGGATGCTCATAGGCAATGCTAACAGATTTCTTATCAAGCCAAAAATATGTTAAAAGTAAATTTCTTTTTTTTTTCATTTTTAAAAATTTTATTTTTTAATTATAACTTTTTATATATAAAACATATACATGGGTAATTTTTCAACGTTGACCCTTTTTTTAAATTATTTTTAATAGCTTTTTATTTACAGGTTATATGCATGGGTAACTTTACAGCATTAACAATTGCCAAACCTCTTGTTCCAATTTTTCACCTCTTACCCCCCACTCCCTCCCCTAGATGGCAGGATGACCAGTAGATGTTAAATACATTAAAATATAAATTAGATACACAATAAGTATACATGACCAAAACTAAAAGTAAATTTCAAAGGATAAGAAGTTGCTTAAGGATGAGGATCAGTTTTCAGTCTGGAAATGTTTGTGGGGAGTAAGAATTTTCCAATTCCTTTTCTAGGATTAATGTAATAGAAAGTATTAGGAAGGATGGCTAGGGAAACAGTCTCCCACCTGCCTGAAACCAGGTGTTTGTCAGCACAAATAGATGATAAAAGGAAACTTTAGACTTTGAAAGTTCATAGATTGTGGAATACACATTCCAGATCTTAGTAGAAAGCATGAGTAGATTTGTCAGACATGGTCAGGATTGTTTTGAGAAGAATGGGATTGAGATGATGGGAAATGGGAAAAGGGAATAATTTGTTGCTAAGAAATTTCAGATTAAGTAATAGAGAGGGTAAATAACATCAGAACCTAGGAGAATGGGTGGCAGAAGAATTAGAACCTCGTTGTTTAGAGATCTATCTCAAAGTTTCCTTATCTGTCCATGGCAGATTAGCCTTGGTGATAAAGGTGATAAATTTTAATTACCAACATCCTAAATTGATTAAGGAAGACATTAATAGAAACCATAAAGTACTCAGTGCTTTAAAGAATGTTCAGTTTTCCCATTGTAGGCAGTTGTTCCACGAAGACAAATGACAACCCCATAAAAATATCTTAGTTTCTCATAAGAAGCTAGTGAGTCTGAAAAAAACATATATTTCTGTTAGTCAACCCTTCTCTTTATCAAAGTCATGAGTGTTTCATGTCATTGCTTCACATGTTTATCAGTTCACTCAGTTTCCATCTCTCTTCCAATCTTCAATCTCTCCTCTTTTTTCTCTTCAAATAATAGTTTTCCTTTTTTTTAAAGTCTTAGCAACTTCTCAAGCTTTTATCTAATTACTCTCACTACAGAAAAAAAACCAAAAATACAGCTATAATCCTTTAATCCTTTCCTTCCACTCTGTCTGTTTTCAACTACTTCCCATGACTTTACTGTTTCATCACTTTCCAATGTAATAACATTTTCTCTTTATTTCTTTATGTTTCTCCTGAAATTAGAATTACTGACCACACTATTTTCCTGAATACTTGATTCTCTGTTTGTGTGTGTGTGTGTATGTGTGTGTGTGTATGTGTGTGTGTGTGTGTGTGTGCGTGTGCTACTAGTTTTTCCTTGTTTCTCTCATGTATAATTTTTCAAATATATATATTGTCTTTTCCAGGCTTATGATTCATGCTATTACCACACAATGAAAATGTACCCTAAGTCTCTACACCAAATGGTTTTTTCTCTCTCTACACATTCTCTTATTAACTTTATAAGGGTCTATGTTTAATTATTATTTATGTAAATAAGGGCACAAGAAATTATATATATATAATATTTATTATGATATTTTATAATATTATAATATAAAATATATTACAAAATAATCTATAAATATATTTATATTATACTGGGAGAGGAAAGGAAGGGAGACAAAAACAGACAGAGTCAGAGACAGGGAGAGAGAGAGAGATAGAGAGAAAGATATGCCTCAGTCTTTCTATTGTGATCCAATATTATGCCATTAATTGTCAAATGGAATTTCAAACTGAATACCCCATGGATTTCTATCACTCTACATGACAAAAAAAAAAAAAAAAAAGCTAATCATCTAATCATTTACTCACCAAAATCCACATTTTTTTCTAAACTTCCTCATTTATATTTGTTTTATTTTTTCTCTCTTTAGATAGTTAAGTGGCGCAATGGATAGAGCATTGGGCCTGAAGTAAAGGACATAGGAGTTCACATTCAAACACTTGATAGCTTTGTGATCCTAGGTAAATCACTTAATTTCTGTCTATTCCAGTTGCTCTAATTGCAAATCAGATATATTAAGATTACCTCCATTTTCTATTAGTTTGTATCTGTATTGGCCATCCCCTATACTGGAGATGCACTTCCTCTGTCACTACTTCATAGAATCTATACTTTGAAATGTATTTCAAGCACCAACTTCTACATGGTAAAAAAGAAAAGAAATTATTTTTCCTCAATTGTTTACAAATCTTGAAATCTTATTGTCTACAAGTTGGAAAAGAGTAACAATTATTGAAACCAAATCCTCTTAAACTGTATATCACATCTCTATATGGGGTTATGCAACTGCATGTGGGGGTTATAAAATTATGATTTATTATTAATAAATGTCTGATTTGTATATGTTTTATGTACTTATATATACAGCATTCCATAAGATTTTCTTGGTTGAAAATAGATTGTGAATGAAAAAAAGTTTTAAATCCTTGATTTCTAGTCCAATTCTTTATCCACTATATGGAATTTTTCTACATCACCTACAATCTTTTGTTGTTGTTGTTGTTGTAATTTTGGCCTTTTTTGTACAGGAAAACATGTATTGTTATAAATCAAACATCCCTTCTACCATATTTGAATCGTTATAAATGTTTAAATGTTCTTTTGTCTGTTTGAATCAAAATCTATTTCCCCATGATATTTACCATTTTTGCCAATTCTCCCCTTTGAAATTACAAATTATAAACTTAACCTAGCAAATATTAAGCTAAGATCCATGGGCCTCATGGGAAGATTTCAAGCTCTCTATGAACTTGGATGGGAAAAAGGTATATTTTTACAATCATTTTGTTTCTTTTTAGATTTTATTCATGTTATACATTTTACTTCATCCATTTAAAACACTATTTTAAAAATCCACAGGATTCAATAGGCTATTAAAAGTTAAAAACCTTTAAAGTTAAAACCTATGCTTACTGATTGGTCATAATGGAGTTAGTTTTTTCTCAAACTAATTATTCCTACTTTCACCAATTTTCCTCATGTGCCTTGTTTTATGAATTTCTTCAGAATCCTCTTTGACTTTGTCTGCATATAAATGTAAAATTCAGCTATTATAGCTCTGGCAAGAGAAGATAAAGGGAAACAGTGATGATTCCAAAATTCAATTTATATATGAAGTTATGATCTGAGAAAGCATGTTCCAAAAAACATGTAACTGCCCATGATCTATAGCATAATTAAAAGAGCAATAGATTTAAAATAAGTAGCTTTTAACATAAATTGGAGTTAAGACATTACTAGCTCTATGATTTTGTGTAAGTTGAATAATATTCCTTTTTCTCAATTTTCTCATTTTAAATATAGGATTTTAAGTATAAATATATATAATGGCACTGTTCTAAAGAGCAAAACATAAGTTGTGGTTGATGAAGTACTAAAGAAGTATTAGCTCTTATTTTTATTTCTCCACTAAAATGCTACTCTTATGTTCCATGGTACCATGGACTGCATCTTCAATGTCTATGCCAACAAGTTACAAATTCCAAGTGGTTTTATCTAGCTGGAATGACTTCAGGTACAGTCAGTATGACAAATCATAAGTCTGTTACTTAAAGAGAATGCTACATAAGTTTCTTTAGTAAGCTAGTTATGGATTTTTTTTCATTGTAGATGAGGAACATCTAATAATACAATAATGAATTTTGATTTGTGATGGGGAAATGAGCAATGTACTTAGGATATATAACATATCCCTGTGAAAGTTTTTTTCAGTTATACTGATGAGATAAAATGAGGAAATCTTTAGAAAAACTGAAAATAAAGGTGTTTCAGACCTCTTTTGAGAGGCCATCACTATTTCATAGTCTCTGAAACTTTGGAGAGACACTTTCTTCCCCTTTCTCTTATGATGCATTTAATTTTATTTTTTCCCTACATAATCTTAGTCCCATATATGGTACTCTTCCTTTTATATCACTGTAATAAGATTCATTTGATCAAGGATCTTGAAATGGACCAAATCCAGTCATTACATTTCTTCTGTAAAATTTCAGTCTATTGCCATTAGGGCAAAAATAAATGTGTATTTATCATCTTTAACTATCATGACAAATATAGACTGTTTTGTATTCATTTGTATGTGGCATTTACATGTTGATTTCTTTGTCGACTAAATAGACAGATTTCAAAGTCCATCTTTTATTTTATCTCCAGTTGTATGAGACATCAAAATAAGGGGTAGATAAAGACGGAAGTCCTTTGTCTGAAACTGTCCAGGCAGGGCCAACTGTGATGAAAACTGTCTGAAGTTTCACAGGCTTCTTGTCTGGCTTCAAACTGGTATTAGTCCCTTTTATTTTTCAGTGTCCAAAGAGATGTTGCATTATAGAAAAATTGTTAAAAGAGAGTAGCATTAAACTTTTTGGCTAATTCCCCCATGCACAGAATTCCATACACAAAACATAAAGTAACAAAAATGACAATGTGTAGTAAACAATTTATAAAGTCATATTGGGTTACTCAATAGGCAATATTATATTGACTTGTATTGCACACATTTTCACTTTCAATTAATTTACTTCAACAAACACATATTACATATCAGCAATGTATAAAACTCTAAGCTAGGTACCACATGGAAACAAAGCAAAAGAAAAGGAACAAACAAAAAAAATCAAATATAATAATCCCTGTCCTCAAGGAAGTGACAGTATACTGGAGGCAGATTTATTTGGATAACTGGTTTAAGGTATGTTTACATAAAATTGAAAGCAACTTTGGAAGTCATCCAATTTTACCTACCTTGCAAAAGATAACACTTTTAACTTGCTAACAAATTTATCAAATAACTTTTTCTCTCTAGGTTTCAGTTTTTTTCATTTCTGAATTTAGGGAATTGGATCAAATAATTTCCTTAATACATATTTTTATAATGCTTTGGTTATAAAATGTTACCTAACTTTTATTTGAAAGCATATTCTTTTCTACATCAATGAATAAATATTAAATATTATTATGTATTGAGTATTTGACTAATATATATTCATGTTCATCTGTTACCTAGAGGATGGATAATTTTATATACACTTAGCAACAAATCTAATTGTCAAGGTTAAGATTGAGTAGTGGAGGTTTCATAAAATAAAAGTATCTGACAATGAAATACCACAAAATAAAGTTACAGATAACTTTACAAATTTGGATACATTTGATATTTCACAAGTGATTTTACTTTATATTGTTTCTAATTTGTTTCCCATATATTAAAAATAATTGGACTTATTTTGTTTTTATCTTGTTTCATGGTCTTTAAAATTATTTCATTTTTTTTCTATTTCGTTATTATATTACTCGGACATACAATTTTTTCCATTCCCTTTCCCTGAAGATGGATTTTTATATTCTAGACATTTTTAGCACAAAATTTCATTTTTATCATTGTCTTTCACATAATTATTATTTCTCTGTATTCCCCCCCCCTTTACCTTACTCATTATTTGAGATGTTATTACATTTTCATGAGGATTTTAAATTATGCCATAATGCTGTCTTAATTGAGCAAGTCAGACTCACTGCTATCTGTTGGAAAATTTGTTTAGAGTAATGCATGATGGCCAGGTGTTCTGTAGCAAAACAAAGATTGTTTCGACAGGAAGGATGAAAAAGAAAAAAAAAAAAGCATCTCTTAAATCATGCTGCCTCCTGAGAAATGTCCGCATTTGTCACAGAATGAAAGAATGTCAACATCCTCTGTGTACATGGCAGTATTACTAAAATCTCTGTGTTGGAACTGTTATTTTCATTATCCTGAACTCAAATTCTAACACTATTCGAAATGTTTAAGATTCTCCTAGAGGAAATGAATTTTCAACTAACTCTCTTAAAATAACAAAGGAAACAAGAATAAATAACTACTGAAGAAGGAGAAAGAGGAGGAAGATAAAGGGAAATAAGAGGAGAAAAAAGAAGAAAGAGAAGGAAAATAAATAGTAGGAATCAGCTTTTTTATAAGCCTTAATTTTCTCTGTAAAGTATGACTTAAAGTCCTTTCCAAGTCTAATTCTGAGTGTAGTTAACTTTTCAAATTCTTTAAAATCTTCTCTCATTAAATTTAACTGGTCCCAAACAGATTTACTCTCTATGATAGTTAACTCAGATTCCTTAGGAAATAAATGATCTTCATCTTTTGGTACCTTCCTATGTCTCTTCAGAGATGACAATTAACTATCAGTTCAGATGCTGTTCATTCTTTCCTGAAAGTACAGTAATAACATTCAACTTATCTGACAGAAGTTATTTAGCTTGGATTAAACAAGGTAGACTGTGACAAATGTCAATATATATTTATTAAATGTGTAAATGTGAAAGAGACAGTGCTGTTTATGAGAAATACAAAAAGAGGCAAAAGGAAATCTGAAAAACTAAATGATTATATATAAAAAGTTATATGTAACAAAAACAGGAAATAATTAACCAAAAGAAGGCATTAGAATAGGAGGGGTTGAAACAAGCTTGTTATAGAGAATGGAATTTTTGTTGGAATTTAAAGGAAGCCAGGAAATTGGATGTGGTAGATCAAGAGAAAGAACATTACAGATGTGGGGAATAGTTTTACTAGTTTACTAGTTGGAAGAATACATGAAGTGGGATAAAGTTTAAGAAGTTTTAGAAATCTTGAAAGGGGAGGTATAGAGATAAATTATAAAGGGATTTCAACATCAGATACAGGATTTTATATTTGCTCTTAATGACAGTAAGTCACTGGAGTTTATTGAGTACAAGAGTGATGCAGTTAGACCTGCACTGTAGTGTCCATTTTGGTGACAGTATCAGGAGAAGGAAAACATATTCAAGATATTGCAAAATTAAAATAGACAAGTTTTGGCAAGAGATTAGATGTGGAGGTGAGGAATAATGAGCAGTCTAAAATTATACCTCTTTTTCAAGCCTAAGGAACTCAGAGGATAGTATTCTGTGCCATAAAATTAGGAAGTGGGAAGAATTTTGGGGTGGAGGGAGCTAATTAGTTCCATTTTGGATATGTTGAGTTAAAAATGTCTGCCATTCATCTAATTTGAGATATGTGAAAGGGAGTTAGAGATTTGTTATTGGAGTCATCAGAGAGACTGAAGCAGTAGAAATAGATCTGAGAATCAACAGATTGAGATAATAATTAAATGCATGAAAGCTGATGACACCAATAAGAGGGTAAAGAGAAGAGAGAGAAAAAAAGCCCAAAACATAACCCTATGAAACACCAAAACCGACTTGATGATCTGAAGAGGAGACTGATAAGGAGTGGTCTTATAGGAAGAGAATCAGGAAAACTATGTAGTTCAAAATTTAGGAGGAAGATAATATCAAGGGAAGAATTTCAAAATATTAACAACCATATGAAAGATGACTACAAATTGTTAATAATAAGATATGTGGAAATTAAAAAAGAATCCTTTGGCTTTACTTTATAGTTAGAATTTTTTCAAGGATAATAAAATATAGAAATAGTCAAAGTTGGGGGACTATGAGAAGACAGACTAATTAATATATCATTAAATATAGATATATAATGTATTATATGTATACACAAATATGTATTCATTTAGATGTGAATATATACATGTAATAATTATATTCAAGTAAATAATAACATTACATAGAGAGAACCATGTAGCTTTCATCTGTGTCTGGACATGTACCACAAAGAGCTCAAAGAAGCCAAAGTTTCAAATATTTAGAACTCTTGTTTGTAACACTTTTTTTTTTTTTTTGCTAACAACAACAAAACTAGAAACAAAATGGCTGTATATTAACTTTGGAATTAAATAGGTGAATAAATTGTGCTGTGGGAATATAAGCAAAAATTATTATGCTTCAGGAAAACAAACAGAAATATTATATGAAAGTATACACAAAGACATAAATATAACCAGAAAACAATAATGAAATGACAATGCTGTAAATCAGAAGAATAAAACAAAAATGTAATGCTATATAATTATAATGGCCAAGTTTGGACCATGTATGATAGGATGAAGAGGAATACTTCTTTCATTTAGTGATGCAGAGTACTTTAGGTTTTGAATATTAAGTGTTCTATCAGACATGATTGGTGTGTTGGTTAATTATGCTTAGTTTTTATTTATTTGTTTTGTTATTTCAAGAAAAATTTCACTTATGGGGGGGGGAAGCAGGGAGTGGATATTAAGGTATTATTCAGAAATGAGAGAAAAGAAACAAAAAAAAAACAGCAAACAGACAGAGACAGGAACAGATAGAGACAGAGAAAGAGAGAGAGATACACAGAGAGAGAGACATACAGAGAGAGAAAGAGAGAGAAAGAGAGAGAGAGAGAGAGAGAGAGAGAGAGAGAGAGAGAGAGAGAGAAAGAGAGAGAGAGAGAGAGAGAGAGAGAGAGAGAGAGAGAGAGAGAGAGAGCCATTCACATTGGAGGGGAAAAGTAATGAGGACACATCATCAGGTTATATCATGTAATTGTACACATAGTTAATCATCAATAGTGATAATTCAGAGCAGAAATTCAAATAGACAACATGGAATAGAAGAGATAGTTTTGGAGCCCATTTTGGGAACTTTTTTTCCCTCTATAGTCTTTCAGTCTTTCCATATGATTACAAATCAAATATAAAAACAATAAAATGTCTGAAAAAATCAAAATTATATTTTACACTTATAACAATAGAAATATCTTTTCATGTGTGTGAATGGGCTACAATCTATTAACAAGACTAATCTATGTGGAAAATGACATAGAAAGTACTAATATGCACATCTGTTAAAGGTGTCAGTCATGTAACAAAAAGAAATAATTATGGTATTATGCAGCTAGCATTTACATCTCCTTCCCCTTCTCCTTATTTCCCCTCCTCTTTAAGGATTTGTGACTTGGCAGTGCAGATATTCTCCATCAATGCAAATTATTATGTACTCTGCAAACTTTGTAATTAATCTTGATAACTCTTGTGTACACCTCCTCCCCAAAGAAATGCTGATGAAATTGTGACTAATATTATGATGTGTCTGTGATTTTAGTAGAACTCACTTGTAAATAACCACCATAAAATCTATTCATTTTATTTTGGGAGGAATTATAAAAGCTTACAATCTTTTGGGGTTGGAAAATGCAAATTCATTTCCTCTCTATAACGAAGCATCAGGTTAAGCTTTAATGAATAACTGATATCCAAGAAATATTTATTTTTAATTTGAGGATAGCCCCAATGGCATTGGGTAGATCATCTAGCCATGGAATCCAAGTGTCATTTAGCCTTTTTTGTGCCTCAGTAATTTACAAAATAATGGAATATGAAGGCAACTAGGTCACACAGTGGGTAAAGTACCAGCCCTGAAATCAGGAAGACTTGAGTTCAAATCTAGTCTCAGACATTAAACACTTCCTAGTTGTGTGACCCTGGGCAAATCCCTTAACCCTAATGACCTCAGAAAAAAAGAAAGAAAGAAAAAAATGGAATATGAATTGTGAATTTTGGAAAGATATGAATAGGTTTCAATCTGTGCTGGATGAGATAGCAAAGTTTACTAGGATATTGAAGAACCAATGTTCACTAAGCACCATTAATTTTAAATGTATTCTATAACCCTCACATTCCATGTTGGATCTCACTATTACTTTTTTTGTGTTTTTCTGCCTTTTTTGGCTTATTTTTTTTTGGTTCTTATGAGTTTAATACATAGATTCTAAAAAGTTAAAGGATTCAATTTACAATCTCTAAGGAATATTTGCAACTCAGGGATAATAATCACTTACATACACAGGTCTGAGCCAGAGTATAAAAGATTACACACACACACACACACACACACACACACACACACATCAATAACTACAAATAATAAGTGAAAAAAGGGGAATAATGTAATAGAATTTTTTCTTCTAAAAATTAATGAGGAAATATTTCGTATAGCTGGTATCAACATTTCAATCATTGTGGAACTCTTGTAATTTTCACTCAAATAGAGTAAAAGTCATATATATATATATATATATGTGTGTGTGTGTGTGTGTGTGTGTGTGTATTCTTTTTTAAATAGAGAAAAGAAAACATTGTAAAATGACAATCTTTCCCATTGTCTGTATTAGTCCTGAATTTTAAGATAAATTAAGAGGAGAGTCAAATAATTCTTTAATGAGTGGATTTAAAATATAAATATCATAGAAAACCTTTTTCCTCTATGGTCAGCTTTGATTATGGAGTAATCAAAAGAAATATAGGGGATCTTTCCTCTTTTTTTTCTGATTTCTAGAAGATTTTGTAGAATAATACTCTCTTTGTGACGTATAGTAATGAAAAGGATGTTAGGAAAATGGCATGAAAATATCTGGGTGGCAGGAATTATGGCATGCTTCTTATGTAAATGCCTACAGCTGAGATGGAATCCAAAGTAATTATGGGAAATGTTCTAAATGTAGAAAGGCTTTAGATCAACAATTTAAGCTAAACTTATGCTGTATGTATGTACATGTGTGTTTCCCTCCCCCCAGCCATAATTACTACTAAAATGTAAGTTGGGAGTAAAGCCATCTATCTCTTCATCTTAAATCCATTTAAAACTATACTGTGTGAGAGCAATAAGAGGTTTTTTGTTTGTTTGTTTGTTTGTTTTGAAATCAAGTCCAAATTATTATACAGAAGAAGATGCTAGTGTATTTTGTCACTTGGATTCATCTGTTCAAGTGAATTTTATTGAGTGCAAATCTGATCAAGGCATTCTCTTATACATTAAATTCAATTTAGTTTGACAAGGAAACATTACCTTTAGGATTAAATATAATCGCTATATAAATTCTTTCACAAAATGGACCCCACTTGTCTTTCCATCCTTATTATATTTTTTCATCTCTTCTTGCATTAAACAATCAAGCCAAACTGATCTTTCTTTATTCTTCAAACACATTACTACATTTCATATTTCTTTGCCTTTGAGCATTTCTGGAATGCAGTCTCAATTCCCTCTTATAGCATCTCTCTTTTAATTAAAGACACTATAAAGACACTTCTACAGAAAGCCACATCTGACATTCCAATGGCCATATCCCTCTCTTCACATACACAACTATCTTACATTTATTAGTATTTAAGAGTATGGTTCTAATGAGAAATCTTGCAGAGGGAAAATTCTTCTGCTGATACTGGTCTATACATTCTCTAAACCAAAACCTTGGAGATTTTCTAGAGGACTGAGTAGTTACTTGTAAGCAAAACTTTCACTCTTCTATTTCGTATTTGAAGGCAGGTTCATTATCAGCTATGACATTTTGTTAGTGGTAAAGGATATTTTGTTCATTTTTTCATATTAAAAAGTGAGCTCTTTTTTTTTTTTTTTTTGAATAGCTTGTTTCATTCTTTGTATCTGTAACAAATTTAGCAGCGTACCTAATGCTAGTAAAAGCTTACTAAATCATTTTGAGTACTTATTGTTTGTGACAACATTAATAATAATACTTAACATAAGGTCTGCAAAGTGTCTTATAAATATTATCCCATTTTATGCTCACAGAAGTCCTGATATTATTATCCCCATTTTACAAATCAGGAAGCTGAGGAAGACAGGTTAAAGAGATTAAGTGACTTATTCAGGTCATACAGCTAGTGTCTCCCCTACCCATCCCTTGCTTTCATATTAGGTGACTTCAAATTATATATCTATATTTATCTATCTATCTATCTATAAATGTGTGTTTATATATATATATATATGTGTGTGTGTGTGTGTGTGTGTGTGTGTGTGTCTGCATGTTTTATGTTTATATATATGTGAATGTGAATATATTCCGTCAAAAACACTAATCACTCAGTTCTTCAGTCTATTCACTTTCCACAATCTACTCCTCAACCTAAACTTAGTCACACTCAAAGATGGTAATGTCTTTGATCTTGCTATTAGTCACAAATATTTCAATTCTGTAATCCCCTTATCTGACCACAATCAAAATGGCTTTTTCTTTTTTGTTTTTTTGTAAATCATGTTTTTTTCCAATTATATGTGAAGATAATTATCAATATTCATTTTTACAAGACTTAGAGTTTCAATTTTTTCTCCCTCCCTCTCTTCCTTGCTTCCTGAGACAGCAAGCAATCTAATGAAGGTTATACATGTGTAATCATGTTAAACACATTTTCATATTAGTTATGCTGTGAAAGAAGACACAGAAGAAGAGGGAAAACCTTTGGGAAGAACAGAAAAGTAAAAATAGTATACTTTATTCTGTATTTATATTCCATAGTTCTTTCTCTAGATATGAATAGTATTTTCCATCATGAGTGTTTTAGAATGGTGTTGGATAACTCTATTTCTGAGAACACTAGTTCTATCATAGTTAATCATCACTCTATGTTGTTACCATGTACACATTCTCCTGAATCTTATCAGTTCACTTGCATCAATTCATATAAGCCATTCTGTGTAACTTATTTTTTTCTGAAATCTGCTTACTCATTTCTTATAGCACAATAATACTTTATCACATTCGTGTATGATTTACCAATGCTTTTCTTCCAAAAAAACAAGCATCTTTTAATTTTGTGGCTTCAGTAACCAACTGCAGTAATCTTTGAATCCAAGAATATAATGTCTGATTCTGTTTCCATTTCTTGTCTCTTTATTTTACAAGAAGTGACCAGTTGCCAATATCTTAGTTTTGTTTTTGTTTCTTGAGGTTAAACTTCTATTTTTTTTAAATAATAGGTTTTTATTTTCAAAATATGTGCAAAGATGGTTGTCAATATTCGCCATTGCAAAAACTTGTGTTCTAATTTTTCTCCCTTCCCCCTCTAATAGAAAGCAAGTAATCCAATATAGTAAGCATATGCAATTCTTCTCCATATATATATATTTTTTTCCGCAATGATTATGCTGCACAAGAAAAATCATATCAAAAGGAAAAAAATGAAAAAGAAAATAAAAATCAAACAAACAGCAATAAAAGATGAAAATACCATGCTGCTATCCACATTCAGCCCCAGAGTCCTCTTTCTGCATCTTGTCTCATATCTTAAAGAAAATAATTGAAGCTATTTTTGGTGAGATTTCTCTTTTCCCTTCTTCCTTCTCTGTCATTACTTAGGAAATTATTTCTACTTTCTTCTCCTTAATTTCTATCTCATATGATGAAGGAGTCTTCTCTTTATCAAGGTTATTCCCATTTTCTCCAATAGATTGTCCCTTTTGTCATCCCCACTCTTTCACTTATTTCTCTGCCTATTGGATCATTACTTGTCTATAAGCACACCAATGTTGCTACTATTCTGAAGAAAATTCAAAGCCCTCCCATTATCCTTCTACCTCTTTTGTGATTCTTTATCTCCTCTGCCTTTCTGATTAAATTCCTTGAAAAGATTATTCACAATAGATATCTTCACTTTCTACTCACTCTCTTCTTCACCATTTGCTACTTAGCTTCCAATTTCATCATTCCATTAAAGATGTTCTCTCCAAAATTACTAATGATTTCATCATTGCCAAATATGGTCTTTTAAAATCCTCATTCTTGACTTTTCTGCTTCCTTTGATACTATTGATCTTTTTTTCCCTCCTTAATTCTCTCTTCTATCCAAATTTTCAGACCACTCTTCTGGTTTTCTTCCTACTTATCTGACCACTCCTCTTTCTTCTTTACTGGAATCTCTTCTGGATTATATTTTGTAACCATAGGTATCCCTCCAGGTTCTGTACTGATTTAATTACTATCTTAAAACTAATGATTCACAAATCTCTCTTATCTTATCTTTATCTTTCTGTTGACCTCCAACCAGCAACTATCTTAAACTGCATATGTCAAAATTGAAAACTTTTCCCCTAAATCCTCCCCCTATGTTCCTTGTTATTGTTAAGGGCAACAAACACTACCTTCTTAGGTTCTCATATTTGCAATGTTGGAGTCATACTAGATTCCACACAATCTCTCACCACTTATACCTAATCTGTTGTCAAGATTTTCTGATTTCACTGTCCCAACACTTCTCATATATATCTTCTTCTCTACTTTGACACCACCACCACCACCACTTTAGTGCAGGCTATCATCACCTCAATTAGTATTATTGCAATAGTCTAAAGGTGAGTTTTTCTGCCTCAAATCTTCTCCCACTTCAAAACATCCTCCATTCAGCTGCTAAAGCAATTTCCTATAGTGTAGATTTTATCATGTCATTACCCACTCTATCTAGTCCTCTGCTCATACCATACACATACTCTGTACATTTCATTGGATTTTTATTATTTGGTAGGGCATTCAAATACAAAATGTTTAGTAGAGCATTCAAAGCTCTTCATAATGTAGCACACATCTTTCCAATCTTACATTTTTCTCCCATCACATATACTTTGGTCCAGTGACATCAGCCTCCAAGTTGTTCCATAAACAAGAGTCTATTTCTCAGTTCTTGGTTTTTTCTTTGGTTGTCTTCTATGCCTGTAGTGTTTTTTCTCCTCTGTTCTGACTACTGACCTCTTGGCTTCCTTAAATTCCGAAGTAAAATTGATATCATGGTCCTCTTTGACAATGAAGAACAAACAACAATTTGTTAATAGTAGTAGCTACCCCCCGAGGACCCAACTGGCTGGTTCCAGTTGGGCAAAGCAGCTCCTTCCTTGCTTGCTTTCTTTCTTGTTTCTTTGCTTCCTTCTTTTCTTCCTTCCTTTTTTCCTTTTGATAAAATTCTGAGTGGGGTTGGTGGGTTTGGCAGAAAAATTCAGAAATACTGATAAGATACTCCCTGAAGCAAGCTGGAAATGGTTTTATAGTCCCAAAACTATGGAGATCTTATGAAATCTCACCTTACTATAAGCAATCAGAAACCTAAGTTATGATGTCAAATCCCAGAGGTTAAATTTTCACTATAAATATTCCCATGGCCTATGACATCTTGCTAAACTCCTTTTGGGTTAACCTGCCACAGTGTTCTTCCCCTTGGTGTCTTTCTCCTCACCCCTTCCCCCAAGACTCATGGCGTTTTTTCCTTGTTGTGACTGACTAACCCATATTGTCGGTAACTTCCTCTCATAAAGAAAGATACCTTTTGGCAAGGAAGCCCTTATGAATTTGTCACTTGTGCTGTAATGCCAGCGAAACTGAGGCACGATAGAGATTAGAGAGTATTTAATATTTTATTTGAAAGGGAGATATTTACTGGACCAAATGGATCCATGGTTTGGTCCCAGAACTCAATGAGACTACCTTCTCCAAGAATCCAGCAAACAATGTGAGTTCTCAATGGCCTATGTACACGTGGCTCAGACACAGGGGGGCAGATTGAGGCAGGGGCAGAGTGAGGGTGAGGAGAGCGGGAACAGAACTCTGACAGGGTGGGGGGAGCCACTGGAGATGGGGGGAGGCACCCTAAAGATGGGGAACGGCATCTTGATAAGACAGTATCTGATTTTCTAATAGCTTGGGATTGGAAGAAGTATCCTGATATTCTAAAATATAAGATCTTTTATCCTTATCAAATATTCTGATTAAGAGGGAGAATGGTTTTGCAGGATTGAGCAGAACAATTATAAACTGAGGCAGAACACTTAGGGAAATTTAGGAAAGACAATTTAGAGAAACTGGGGCAGGATAATTAGGGAAACTGAGTCAGGACAATAAAAGAGAACTGTGGCATAACAGTGCTTGTGTCTTGCACCTCATCTTTTGTGCCAAGAATTTCTACTGAATCTCATAATTTGGTATTGAGCGTCATCACTTTCTTCCTTTCTTCCTCTCTTCCTTACCTCCTCTTCTTCCCTCTACTCCTTGTGTCCTTAATTTCCTTTTCCCTCTATCCACATAGGAGATCATACCCTTACCTGTGAAAACTCTGCCCAAAAGAATGTGAATTTTGATCAGAGAAAACTCATTACATATCTTCAGGTTTATGGGGTGGGATTCTTTTTTTTTTTTTTTTTAATTTTCCTTTTCTTTCCTTTCTTTTATTTTCTTATCTTGTCTTGTGTTGTCTTTTCTTTTCTTTCTTTTTTTTTTCTAATCGTGCCTTAAACTTAAATGATTTACTCTTACCTATTGATCAAGTGTTGGTGTTTTTCTCTTCGTTAAAATAATAATAATAGTTCTCTCTGGAAGAAAGCAGGTTTCTCTGGGAGGTTTTCTGGAAGCAGCCAATTACTCCAAGATCACAGCCAGCTGATAAAAGTTCAGATCTTTTATTGTGTCCTTCAATATAGCCCGGTTAGCTCAGGCCTATCTCTCTGCTTGGTTCCAAGAGCTCTTGCAGCTTTGTCCTTGGCTTCTGCCTCTGCTTTCTTCAGACTCCGGCCAGCACCAAGTTGGAAGATGCAATGAATCTCTCTTGCCTCAAAGATAAGCTTGTAGGCTTCCTCCCAGAGTGCTCCTCTCCAACCCCAGTCAATATTCTAGAGAAATTATTTCAAGCTCTAAGAGCTTCCTGTATATATATGATCTCTCAAAGGTTAACTCCTCCTTTTGGAGAGAATGGAATTCTGGGTTATCTCCCAGAGTGCTCTCTGGCCCTAAGAACTTCAAGGGAGGTGTGAACACAAGCATTATTGTCTATCAGTTGTATTTAGTACCTTGTTTCAAGTTCTGGCCCAAAATATCTCCTTCTAAGATCAAATCAATCATATTGAGCCATGCTAAATTAGATAATTATTGTCTCTTTCAACTCTAATGGCTTAACACTTTGTAAAGATTCCAACAGTCAAGAATAGGTCTCAGTATAAGGCTTCCTTGGCCACTTAAATCCAGTTCATTTAAATGTCATGACATCATCTTTTGGATGTCATAGTCTTCTTTGAAGGATAAGAACAACAAAATTACACATCCAACAGCAAGCCTTCTTTAATTCCTCCAAATTCCAGAGCCTTCCCTCATTGATTATTTTCTCTTTATCCTGTATATACCTTGTTTTGTATAAATTTGTTCACATGGTGTCTCCTTCAATAGATAGTAAGATCCTTGCAGGTAGGAATTGTCTTTTCGCAACTCTGTTAGGGTGGGCATTTTTCTAAGTAAACATGTGTCTGAAGAAATAATAAAATATTAAACTTGGGGGGGGGGGCAGTTGTGAACCTATATGACATTTTCTTATACAGAGAGAAAAAGCAACAATAAACACCAAATTTGTAAGCATGGGTGATTATGGGTAAGAATGACATATCCAAAAATAGTTGTTAGAAAGTAAAAACAGTCTGTGGATAAGGAAATACTTTCTCTTTGGACGTATGAGATCCGGTGTTATAATTTTACTTCCTTCTCCATCGATTCATTAGCAACTTCCATCATCTGGCAGATTCTTTGTTCCTGTGTGTGGTGTTCTCTTCTTTTCAAAAATATGATTGTTCTCTGGGAGCAGATTTCTTGGGGAGGTTTCTGGAGACAGCCTTAATTTCAGTTCAGATCAATAATTACCTCAAATACAGCCAGGAGTTAAAATCCAATCTTTTATTGTCTCTTCCAAAATAGCACAGTTAGCTTTCTTTGGTTCTGAGAGCTCTCGTTGCTAGTCTTTTGCCTCTGCCAGCTTCTGCCTCTAGCACAACTCCAACTCCTGGCTTCTCCCTTCTCTCCTCCTCTGAGAGAGTGGGATTGTGGACTTCTGACTTGTGAATCTCCCGTATTTGTGAACTCTAATGTGTGAGCTAATGTGTGAACTCTCAAAGGTGTAAACTTAAGCATTGTTACTATCAATTCTAGTGACTTAACACCTTGTTTCAAGTTTCTGGCTCATAACACCTGTGTCCCCTTCTTTTGATTGATTAGTTTCACCTGAACTTCCATTTTAAAGAAATATGTAGGCTAAGTATTCCTAGCCTAGGTTTCTTCATTATTCATTAAACTCTAGTTTGACACTTTGGACTTCTTTCTTCTCCATACCCCCTCCTTCCTTCCCATTTTTTAGTTTCCTCTTATATGTAGTCTTCTCCTATTTGAATATAAGTTCCTTGAAGACAGTTTTTTTTTTTAATTTTTGTTTTTTTTTTTGTTTGTTTTTTTTGTTTTGCTTATATTTGTATTTTTAGTACTTAGCATTGTGCCTAGGACATAATAAACAATTAATAAATGCTTGTTGCTTTCACTTGACTACTGAAAGATCTCAGATGTAGATGTCCTCAAAACCACTTGAAATCAGTTTCAGATTTATTAAACATGTAATATATACAAGTCACTCTTCTACAGCTGTATATTCAAAGACAATCACAATTCAAAAAATTCTGGCCCTCAAAAAATACCTTTTACATAGGAAATGAAACAATATGTAAATAAATAAATTCAAAATAATTTGAAGTTAGTGCATAAATAATTAGGAGGGACATAAAGGACTTTTCATATGAAGTAGTATATTTTCAGACTAATTTATTCTGTTATCATGTATTCCTTTACTTTGGACACTCTATGGTCCAACTAAAATACTACTCATAGAGCAAGCCAACCAGATTTGAAGCATCAAGATACTCTGTAGATAAATCAGGAGGTAGTATATGCCAGGTGGGTCAAACCAAATATCATGAGAAAAATGGGCCCCAGATCCTGAGTTCAACAACCTGTGAAAAGCAGAATTCCCAGAACTCTAGACTTGCTACTAACCCAGCTTTTACATCCATCACTGACAGGAGCAACCATTATACAGAAGGAACTTCACCTCCATCAGGAACTGCTGATCTCATTAACAGCAACTCTTCTATGACTCTTTCCACTATTTGCTATATCTAGACTTAAGTGATATGTTTCTTGGTATACTATACATTGTAAGACCAAAATAAATTAGATTATATTTTCAGGGAATAAGCTTCCTATCCATTCTATTTTTTTTCCTTTTAGTTTTGTTTTGTACTTCATTATAAGATTAAACTAATCATAACTTTTGGCATAATTGTTTGAGAAAAACTAAATGAAAAATTTTCAGTGATCACATAGGATATAAATAGTTTCATGCCTATAAATATTCACCAAATTCCTTTCATTTCCTTTCCTTCCTTAAAGAAAGAAGAAAATATTATTCAAAGTAGAAAAATGCCTTTCTCTGGCCTGAAAATAAATTGGAAATTGAATTTTTGGGAATTGTATAACTTCCAGTTTCTATATATGCCTCTATTTAGAGATCTGTCCTTATGAAAAACTGACCAATATTAATGAAATGCAAATATATATTCATGGGATCTGAATTTGCCAAATGTCATTTGACAAGCTCCTATGAAATGCTTCCTCTGCTGCTGTATTCATCAAGGCACTCAGTGTGAGGCAACTTCTCAGAATCTTCAAATTCATTTGTTGAAAGCACTTTTCATAAAGTCACATATAACTAAACAGAAAATATAAAGATCCATGCTAATTTTCATGTTTAAAAGGATACCGCAGCATGAACTGTTCAGAAAACTGAGAATTTCTGGCAAGCAAAGTTTCTCTTATTATAACATGTAGAGTTGATGACAATGAGAAAACACAGTCTCCTTTCACGATGAATATTAATTACAGCCTATATTCATAAGCTGTCCCTTTTGAAAATAGGCACAAAAATGTCATTGGATAGATGAACTCCATGTAAGTTCAGGCAATCATTTAGAGCCATTCAGAACCAGTCATAGCATTAAAATACTTTGAGAGTACAGTGAAAGCAATGCAAATGTCAAAGTGCCTTCATTTTAATTAAGTAAAATAAATAATATACTCACTAGAAAATACTTGTGACATGCAAACTTACATAATTTTGCTATTGAAACTCCTTAATAAACTAACTCCACCCTATCATCCTATGAAAATATTATTTTCTGAATAATCACTGTTGATTCCACAGATTTATTGCAAGTTAATTATGGAAAGTAGCCTAAAATGTTCTAAATGTCCTCTTTTTCTTTTCTTATAGGGGAGGGGAGAACAACATAAGAGAATAAACAGTGATATAGTGTGCATTATGTACCAGACAATGTGCTAATCACATTTTACATATATCACATTTTGTCTTCACAACAACCAATGAAGTAGGTGCTATGATTTTCTCTGTTACAGTTGAGAAAATAGAGCAAACAAAGGTTAAATGATTTCTCTTGAGTCACAGAGCTAGTGTCTAAAACATATATGAACTCTGGTCTTTCTGACTTCAGTTCAATATCAGCTGCTTCTACAGATGAAAAAGAAAAACAAAACAAAACAAAACTCAGTATAACAAATACAGTGAAGAGAGTGCCAGGTCTGGAATAAGGAAGATTCCTTTTCTTGAGTTTAAAGCCAATCTCAGATACTTATTAGCTGGGCTACCACTTAACTCTGTTTGCCTCAATTTCCTCATCTGTAAAAATGAAATGGCAACACTACAATATCTTTGTCAAGAACATCCTAAATGGGATCACAAAGAATCAGATATGATTGCAAAATGACTAAAAACAGCAATATAGTATAGATAGTCAAACAAAAAGCTAAATTTCAATTCATATCTACACTTCAGAATATTTAATATGTTTTTTTTTTAATTATACTAAGTCCTTATTACTGGAATGAACTTCCTCATCACTTAATGTTTACATTTCTTCAAGGCTCCGCTCAGTGTATTAGATGAGCAGTCAGTAAATAAGTATTCATAAGGATCTATTATTTGCCAAATAAAGGGGATTCAAAAAGACGTGAAAAGCAATTCTTGTCCTTAAAAATATATTCATAGGATGAGAACCAGGAGCAGGGTATCTTACAAACCTCGAGAGCAGAGAGTATTAAGGAAAAGAGGCTGCTTAACTATATTAAAGACTCCAGGAAAGAAAAAAAAAATACAGAATTGGAAAAAAAAAAAGGAATTAAAATGACTTTGGATTTATGATGGAAGAATAAGGTCAGAAGGTAGATTATAAGTAGTTAAGAAGAGGAAGAGAAGAAAGAAATTGAAGGCATCTAGAAGAATATTAAGGAGTTTGACCATAATGGATAGAGGAGATATTAAATAAAATTTGCTCTCGATAGAAGGATAAAATGAAGTTTTTTGTTTTTGTTTTTGTTTTTATTTTTCAGGATGGGTGAGACATGGGCATGTTTGTAGGCAAAAATTTTTTAAGTGATAAGAATCTAAGGAAAAGTGGAAAAATGGGAACTGACAGCCAATGGTTTTATTTTTCTTTAAAATATCAGGCAAGGTTTCCAGCTAAGAGTTAGAGGGAAGTTCAAGAAGGCTGAAAACATTTTGAAGTGACTTTGTGGAGAGTGAGATAGTGAGTTACCTTCATATTCCCAATGTCCTTGTATAAGTGGTCAACACATAGTAGACACTTAACATGATTATTAAATGAATTGGTGATTACTGAACTCAGGAGTCAAAAGAGGACAGACTTTTTTCTAATACTAACTGTGCAACTATAAGAAATCCCTTTATCTCTCTGAACCTCAACTTCCTTATCTGAAAAAATAATCATATATATATATATATATATATATGCATATCTAGTAATTAGGTTAGATTTATGAAGCTTAAATGATATTACTCATGGAAGGCATTTTATAAATCTAAACTATATTGTGAATTTAATGATGCTGCCAAATTCTGAAAAGCACACATTTGTGCATAATGTCCATTGAACTTCTGAAGTGTGCATAAAACAGAATTAGCGCATGTTCATATGGAATGCTCATTACTATCCAATATATGAATCTATGATCCAAAAAATGATCTTTCATTCCCAGTGTTAAGATTATTGATTCCTGAGTTTAGACTTTGGTGTTTTTCATTCCCCTTTCCATCTAAGATACCTTCTTTATTTTTTTAATCTATTCATATTCAATTTTATTTTTCAAAAAATAATTTAGAGTACTTATACAAAATGTAAGAAATGTTCCTTAATTAGTTTATCTGAAATGATGGTTATGCCCTTTATCCTACATATTCTTCCTTCTATTCAGATTGAATTATTTTAATTTTCATAAGATAAAATAATACTTTGGAAAAGTTCTTAAGTTCATTTCAAAATACAGGCGCACTTTTAATCCTATATGAATTCTAAACTTCCCCCAATTTTTTTCATTTCTTAAATAATGCTTATGACTATATGTCAAGTAGGTACTTAATTAGTGTTGTCAAATCGACAGTTTCTTAATAGGTTTTGCATTACTCATTACATCAGACTCAAGACAAGGTTTGTTATTTAGAAAAGTGAGCTAAGAGTACAAGCTTCAATTTGCAATGATTTCCTTCATGTATTCAGCACATATTTAAGTGCCTACTGTGAGCAAAACACTGTATTAATTTCTGAAGGATTTAAAAGGAAGGACTAGATAAGACACAGTTTCTTTTCACTTGGATCTTATATTCTAGCAGAGAGATATCTCTTCCTAACATCCTTATCTCTATCTAGAAGAGCTATCATCTTTTTTTTTTTTTTTTTTTTTTTTTTTTTTTTTTTTTTTTTTTTTTTTGGTAAGCTACTTTGAAATTTTAAAATCATCCTATTCTTTCCACTGATATGGTTGTTTCTTTAGTTCAGGTTCTCATTATCTCTTTTCTAAGCTATTTTAATAGCTTCTTGATTGATTTTCCTGACTACAATCTCTCCTCATGAATCTGTTCTTCATATCATGACCTAAAGTTATCTTCATAGGCTATAAATATGATCCTGTCATTTTGCTTACAAATTGTATTCCTCTGATCACAGCTTCTCTTTACCATTTACAATCCATCGTTTAGTCTTAATATTCCTATCTAGATTTATACTATAGCTAGGTAAAATCAGGGATAGAGATTGGCCTGAAGTCAAGAACACTTTAAGTTCAAATCTGCCTTCAGACACTTACTGGCCGTGGGACCCTGAACAAGTCATTTAATCCTGTCTACCTCATTTTTTTTTTTTAATCTGCAAAATGAGTGGCAGAAGGAAATGGCAAATCTAGTACCTCTGCCAAGCAAATGCCAAATGGGGTCAGGAAGAGTAGGGCAAAACTGAACAACAATTAGACTTTTTACACATTACTCCCTTTCACAGACTGGCATTCCAAAAAAATTATTCCCAGTAAACAACAAAAGAACTCTTCTCTCTATGCATTTTCACAGTCAATTGTTCCTCATATTGGAACATTCTCTTTTCACTTCCATCTCTTAAAATTTCTCCTTTCCTTTAAAGCTTTACTCAAGTGCATCCTCCTTTATAAAACATTTTCTTATTCTTCCCAAGTGCTGGTGTATTCCACTTCCCCAATTATCTTCATTTATTTTGTGTATATTTTATAGACATTGTTTCAAATACAAGAAATCCTGGATTCCAATTCTATCTCTAACACATACTTTCTCTGTGAATCTAAACAACTCATCTAATTTGTTGTTGTTGTTCTAGATCAGGGGCCAGTAACTTAACAACTTCAGTCATGAAAGAAATGTTTTGAAAAAAAAAAGTTTTATTGTATTTTTAAAAAATCTTAATTAGCTGAAGGGTTTTATAAAATAAGTTGTATGGTTTTGTTTTTGGTTCCTTGATCTCTGTTCCAAGCAATTTATTGCAGCTAAAAATTTTCAAGATTTGACCTACATTTGTAGAGGGAATTTCCTCAACTAGGATTTTCATATGTCAGTGAAATCACAAGTGCCCTCTCTATTCCATATTTTGAATTTACATATATATGTATATGTTGTTTCATTAATAAAATGTAAGCTCCCTGACAGCTGGATCTGTTTTGTCTTTACATCCCTTGTCTGGCACAAATGACTGGCACTTCATAGGAAGTTAATAGATTGATTGATTAATACATATAAACATTGCAAATAATTACAATGACATTATCATATAAGTATTTGAAAGTTAAAAAGTAAAATGAAATTAACATATCATTGAATCAATCAATGAGAGAGAAGTCCTTCTCAGAATGAAGACTCATTGTTGGATGCTTTGATTAAATTGTGATTTAAGAACTTCCTTAAAAGGTATTTGTTTCTTTCCCAAATAGTATCCAATTTATGAGCCAATAATTATTTTTGGAGACAAGACTCTTGTAGATAAAAGATTATTTCTGTATTCTTCATTCTATTAGAGAAAAACACATAATTAAAAACAATATTTCTTAAAATAAAAACAGCCTATGGGAGTGGGGAGAACCATCATTGCTCCTTTAGCCCCACTTATATTTGACACTCATCTGTAAGAAGGCAAAAGGAACATTTAGTGGTTGTTGTTGTTGTTTTTCCTTGTAGTTTAAAAAAAAATGTACCTGGAAGTAAAGAACAAGACCCAAGAAATAAATGAGCAAACTGGCCTTCTACTGCCACCTTGAGGAGCACAAAGATATTTGAAATTCCAGTTTTGCTTTTTCTAGAGAATCCCTGTCAAATACCCTTATTGTCACATGCATGATTTCTGTGATTTGTTGTTCCTTTTTCTTCCTTAGGAAAGGGTTCTTATTTGAAGGTGAGACACCACATTCAAATTCATCATATCTACATGTGGAAAAAAATGGGTAATTTGATAGGACACAATCTAAGGTTTAAATAACAGTCCAAACTCTATTCTCTATTTCAAAATAGCTGTATGACTGGGAGAAATTACTTAGTCCTTAGAATTTGAATAAAATAATAAAATTGCATAAAATTTTCCCTAAGTTCATTATAAAGCAATGAATCTATGAAAAGCATCACTAGATTAATCAATAAAAAGGGCTTTTTTTAAAGCACATAACTTAAATTCTAGGAAAGCACTTTAAAAGGCTCTAAAGATAAATTTTAAGATTAGATAGAAATAAACAAACTGAATTATGCTTCAATTAAATTGGATTTTCTGGTGATTCCCTGATGACTTAAAAATATTATTCTTAGTCTAGAAGGATGTCTTTAGTCATATATACCCAAATCCTGCCCCTAACTTTGGTCTATTCATGAATTTTATAAATGTTTTTGGTCACAGTATAAAGAATGATAAAGATATAAACAATTATATTCTTATTACATGTGTATATTTTAATTAATGTAATTCTATCCAATTTTGTCTCTGTCTCTTTCTTCTTCTTCCTTCTCCTCCTTCTCCTTCATTTCCTTCTCCTTCTTCTTTAATTCATCTCTTTAATCTTCAATTATCTTTTTTTTTACAAAATATGAACATTTTCTCATTAATCTCTAAATTCCTTTTCATTCACCAAATTCTTGACTTCAAGAATTATAAGTGCTATTTGTCATATTTTACAAATGAAGAAGCTTAAGTTTCATGAAGTTAAATGACTTGCCAATAGGCATAAATCTAGCATCAAGGACAGAAGTTTATTTTATTTTTTAGGAGAATATGTTAATTCCCTATGACACAAAATTTGGCAAAAGTGGTAGGTGATACATGGATTTGGAAATCAGATTTTTAAATGAATGAAATCAAATAAGGCAAAATTTAGTGGGAATGAATACTGTATAAAATTATTATTATTGTTGTTATTATTGTAGTTCAGACAATATATACATGAGATAGATAAAGCTAAAAGGCAATTTCTGTGAAACAGTTTTTGGAGGCTATCTTTTTAAGGCAGACCTGTCAAACATGTATATAAGCACAACACTCTTGTAAGAGTCTCAAACCAGAAATTGAAAATATTTAATAAAATAAATTTAAAAGAAAACCTGCCAAACCTAAATAACAGATTTTAAAACTAAATAGCCTAGAGGGATTTTTATGTGCAAATTAGAGCCATTTCTATCTTAGTTTGACATCACTGTTTTAGGATCTATGAAGTCAATGCAGCATCAACAAGGTGATGTGGTAACCAAAAATATTGTGCTTAATGTTAATTCAGAATATCTAACAGGGAGTTACCTGCATTGTCAGATTAATCTTTCCTTAGCTCTTTTTCACTTTCTTCCCTCAGAAAAGACATAAGTAAATAAGAGGTAGGATAAGATAAAAACTCATGGAGAAAGGGAGAAACTGAGAAAACAAAAGTGTCTAAATAATTTGCACTTGAATCACTGGGTCCTGTATCCTCAGAAGCTGTAAATTTTTCAACTTTTACATTTTTATTAAAACTTCTTATGAACCCAAATTGTTTTACGAAATAGAAGACAGAACTACATATAGAATCAGTAAATATCTCTTCATCCAGCTGGCAATTGTAATTCTCACCTCTCAAAAATACTGCATAATAACCTTCTATTGTAGGCTAAATATATACATAAAATAACTTCCATTGCTTTCTCTTCTTAGTTTCAAAGGTATTTTAAATTTATCACCTCTCTCTCTCTCTCTCTCTCTCTCTCTCTCTCTCTCTCTCTCTCTCTCTTTTTTCTCTCTCTCTCTCCTCTCTCTCTCTCTCTCTCCCTCCCTCCCTCCCTCTCTCTCACTTGTTTTATTCATTAGCTTTTAATATCAATTGCTTAGAAGTCTGTGCCAAGACCTGCATCATATTGATATCAGCTAAACTTTCATAATTGCAAGCTGGCCTTCAGACCCATTAGTGCCCTCCACATGTCAATTTACAACTCCAGAAATGGAGAGGTAAAACTTTGGTTTACATATGTTGACATCAATATCTCAGTTGCACTAGTTTTGAGAGTAACTGCTCATTCATTGATGAGTGAGAAAGCCCTGTAAGGAGAAATGGAAAAATCAGAAATTGACCCTGTATGGGAGCAATGCAGCAAGGTGCTGACAGCTTAATGAATAACTTGTCTGTTATGACAGTAGGACACCTTGCAGTTACCAGAGCAAATATTTGAAATAATATGCAATGCAGGAAATGTATTTGTGTTATATGTGTGTGTGCATGTGTGTGTATTTAATATGCGTGAGTATAATATGTGTGGTACATGGATTGCCTGTATCATTAACAGATGGGCCAAGTTTGAGAGATTTTGTTTTATGGTATGCAACATCACACTTGTCAGAAACTCTTTGAGAGGTGCAGCTTAATGAGGCATGACATTCAGAGTAAAAGGGGGAATTCCACCACAAATAGTGAGGGATGCACCACAGGGACAGATAATCTCAATATGTAACTTTGCACATTTTGGTCCTAAATCTAAATATTGACTGGTTGACTATTTAGCATACCGTATTTCAGGTAAAAAATGTTTATAAAATTATGGTTAGGTTTTATTGGTTAATTAGGTTTATTGGTAAAAAAAAAAAAAAAAAAGAATGAAAACCATAAATGAGAGGCAAGAGGGTATATGATCAGAAGCATAAGAAATAGCCTAAAAGAGCTATTTACATAAATGTTGAATTTCAAGAACATGGCTGAACTTGCAAAACACAACAAAACAAAATAAATTTATGTGATTTATGTGGTTACAGAATTTAACATCAGAGATTTCATTAAATCAATTGAACAGCACACACACATATATGCATATACCCATATGTCTACATCCACCATCCAAAATATGTTTATTTAATTAAATGTATGTGCAAAAATATATTATGTAAAACATAATAAGTTTATGTGGCTATAAAGAACTTTGAATATTCGGATAGTTATCCATATCTATTTTAGATCAAAGAACTAGAAGTTCTCTCATAAAAAAATACAAGTTCAGATCATACAGTGAAATGAGCCTTTCTATACTGTTAGTTCCAAAGAAAATTTCACTCTACTCTATTTGCAAGCTAGGAAAGCCATCATATCTATCTATCGTCATATGAATTTCTATTTATTATCAGTATTTTGTGAAGACTTGCTGGTGTTAAAATTGCATCATGCCTGATGCCTTGCTTCGTGCTATGATTAATAACTTACTGATGAATGCAGAATAACTTTTAGCAGAGCTCTGTGTCAAGCTACTGAAGTAGTGAATTCTTTCTCTGGCAAATCTCCCAACTAGCAGAACTTTCCAGAGCTTTCTCAGGAGGGAGGGGTAGTTTCTCAATTCTTGCCTGCCACAAAACCATTTCACAGTAAAAAAGTGCTCCAAGCAGGCAGAGCTCACATAGGTTTTGGCAAAATTCTAGTCTCCCACAGCTGTCGTGATGTATCTTTCAATGAAAATCAGGTCTTCTCATCTGGTCTGCTTCAGATCAGTTACCTTAAATGACCAGAATATAAGAAGGATTTCACATCAGCAACATAATGTATCTTTAACTCATGAATCAATCTACTTAGATAGCTGATCTTAGCACTAAGTAAACATTCTAAATAAAAAGGTATGAAACAATGTGTTCTCAGGACTAAGACTAGTTACTAATTTCCTTTTTTTTTTTTTTTACTCTTCTTTAAAAGTATTATTTATTATTTATTTTTATGCCCTAGGCACTATGCTTTACAAACATTGCATTGCATTATGATATTCATAACAACCCTGTAATATATGTTAATGCTATCCCTATTTTATAAATGAAAAAAAAAAATTGAAGAAGAAGATAGGATTTAAGTAACTTGCTCAGCATCACAGTTCATCAATATCTGAGGCTGGATTTGACTTCAGACCTAGGTCTGTGTCCAGTGAATCATCTAGTTGCCATTAAAAGCACTTTTCTATTAAAAATAAAGAATGCATTGTAAAAGGATACATGGCTAAAATAAAATGCCACACTCTTTGTAGTGGCCAGAAACTGGAAACTGAGTGGATGCCCCTCAATTGAAGAATGGCTGAATAAATTGTGGTATATGAATATTATGGAATATTATTATTCTGTAAGAAATGACCAGCAGGATGATTTCAGAAAAGCCTGGAGAGACTTACATGAACTGATGCTGAGTGAAATGAGCAGGACCAGGAGATCATTATGTACTTCTACAACAATACTATATGATGATCAATTCTGATGGACGTGGCCCTCTTCAACAATGAGATGAACTAAATCAGTTCCAATAGAGTGGTTATGAATTGAACCAGCTACACTCAGCGAAAGAACTCTGGGAGATAAATATGAACCACTACATAGAATTCCCAATCCCTTGATTTTTGTCCATCTGCATTTTTGATTTCCTTCACAGGCTAATTGTACACTGTTTCAAAGTCTGATTCTTTTTGTACAGCAAAATAACTATTTGGACATGTATTGTATTTAATTTATACTTCAACATATTTAACATGTATTGGTCAACCTGCCATCTGGGGGAGGAGATGGGGGGAAGGAGGGGAAAAATTGGAACAAAAGGTTTGGCAATTGTCAATGCTATAAAATTACCTGTGTATATAACTTGTAAATAAAAAGCTATAATAAAAATAAAATAAAATAAAATGCCACTTTGTTTCACTTGAAGAATCAAGGTAGCTAAGGGTCATGTGGGGGTTACAAGGTAATTCATACTTTTGGTAGAAATTGTTGAGATCT
Source organism: Sarcophilus harrisii (assembly GCF_902635505.1). Lineage (NCBI taxonomy): Eukaryota > Metazoa > Chordata > Mammalia > Dasyuromorphia > Dasyuridae > Sarcophilus > Sarcophilus harrisii. Next base: position 314,911,077 of record NC_045429.1, on the reverse strand, counting down.
TTAAGGACAGCAAGATGGCATAGTAAGTAGATGGCAGGCCATGAAGTCCAGAAGACTCCTCTTAAGTTCAAATGTGGGCTAGCTGTGTGATCTTGGAAAAGTCACTAAACGCAGTTTCCTCATTTGTAATATGAGTTGCAGAAGGAAGAAAAAGGCAAGTCACTTCAAAACCTTTGCCAAAAAAAAAAATCCTAAATGAGGTCACAAAGAGTTGCCTAGAATTATAAAATTATTGAACAATTGTTAGGGACTGTAAATTGTGTGAGAGGTATCACCTTATTTCTTGAAATAAATGTTCTTGGAGGTACTCATTATAATAATTGAATACTTAAAGAAGACTGTGTGGCAGCCTTTCCTTTGGGGTATAAATGATGCTATATAGTCTATGTTCTTGTTTGTATCTAGATCCCTAGAACTTATTGCTTCAAATATAGTAGGGACTTAATAAATATTATTCTATTTAACTGAATTGTTATAATGGGAGTTTTCATAATGAATTACTCGAGTCTCCATTTTGATTATTAAGGGAAAAAAATAAACAAAAAACACAACTTTTATCTGTCCCCCAGTCTCTACCAAGCTTTATCAATTGATCATTCTATGACTGTAAGAGTCCTGATGCCATTCATATCATTTTCTGCCCAAATTACAAGGATCTAACTATATTTTAAATAAGGTGGTCATAAGGGGAGGGAGCTGTTGGGAAGAAGGAAATATAAATACCTTACATTAAATCCATTTAAAACCCATCCACTAAGTCTATTTAAATTTTCTATCTTTTTCTTTACTATGTTTCATTAGGAAACTGACAGAAGAAACAAATTAAAACAGCTTAGCTTTTGAAGACCAAGTAGGCAAATAACTTTATTTACCAATAAATAAATAAATAAAATAAAACAAAAAAATGGGTGAAAAGGCAGTCCTTAACTATATAAATTTATTCAAATAACTTAAGAAAAAATTCTAAACTCTCTCATGTCTCCAATTGGTAAAACATCTTCCAAGTCAATGATTACTCCACACTGGAATTTGAAAAGGAACTCAGTAGAATGCAAATTTCTTAAGGGCAGGGGATGACTTTTTTTTTTCCCCTTTGCCTTGCTTTTCATTCTGATATGTGTATAGTTCCAGGTGTGTTATAAATACTTAATAATTATTTGTTCTCTCATAGAATTTTACATATATTATCCAAACATTTACATTATATTTAATGTATAAAGCTAATGTTTAACCAGCTGCTAAAAAATCAATTTGACCAAACCATTTGGCCCTAAACTCCAGATAAAAAGTATCAACAATAGTACTTATCAACAAATATAGTCAATTGTTTGATGGCTGATATTTGTTCTGACATCTTAAAATATCAAGCATTAATATTAAAATGAATAAACTAGCACAGAGTCAATATAGTGGAAAACTAATATGAAAATTAGGGAGAAGAAAAAGGAATCCAATTTCAAGAGAAAAATAATATTCCAAACCAAAAGAAAACAAATAATTTTCAATAGAAAATTACATACAAATTGTAATTTAAGGGGTGATTAAAAAAAGTAAAAGTAATAACAAAAATAGAAATATCTTACAAGGGACATGATATATAAAAATTAAGGAATATAAAGTAAAATGAAAATAAATTTTAAAAATTCAGTTTTCAATAATCTTGCAAAAGTACTCAAAAGTATGGGATAAATTTCACTTGAAAGTCCAATTTTTCCAATGGTATTTTATTTTTCAAAATACACATAAAGATACTTTTCAACATTCATTTTTTAAGAATTTGTGTTCTAAATGTTTCAGAGATGGGGAGACCAAGACAAAGAGAGATAGAGATAGAGAGAGTGGGAGAAAAACAAAGAGAGACAGAGAGACAGAGAAAAAGGGAAGGAAGGAAGGAAAGAGGGAGGGAGAGAGAGAGAAGGCAAGAGAAAAGCATTTAATAAGTACTACATCAATAAATATATATTAAGCACCTATTATGTCTCAGTCACTCTATGAAATGCTTAGAGATGTAAGCAGTTAAAAGAATACTCTAATGTACAACAAGTGAATAAAAATGCACAAACTATGCAAGATAAGTAGGAAATAACAGAGGGAAGACACTAGAATTATGAGGGTTGGGAAAGACTCTCGATAAAAGATAAGATTTTAGTTGGTGGAGTCTAGGGAACTCAATAATTAGACACAAGGACAGAGATTATTTCAGGCATGGGGAACAATCAGGAAAAAAAATGCATGGAGCCAAGAGATAAAGTATTTTTTTCATGGTACAGAAAAAAGAATAGTACTAAGTTGTAGTACTGGATTGAAAAATATGTGGTATGGTGTAAACTGGAAAAAGACTGAAAAGATGATGGGAAAGTATATGAAAGATTTTGAATGACAAACAGAATTTTGTGTTCATTCCTGGAAATGATAAGGACTCACTACGGTTTGGATCCATGCTTTGAGAAATCACTTTGAAAAATGAATGGAGGATAGATTGTAGTGCAGAGAGACTTAAGACAGGCAGGCCTGTCAGCCAGATATTGAAACAGAGCAAGAATGAGGTGATAAGAGCCTGCATGGGAGTGATAGTAGTAGTAGTAGGATCAGAGGAGAGAAGAGGGAACAATTAAGAACTGTTGCAAAGGTAAAATAAAAAGGCTTTGACAAGACAAGTGGACATGGGAGTGGTGGGAGACATACTGAAGAAATCAAGACACCAAGGTTGTGAAGTCTGAGAAAATAGTGGTACTGGCAACTGTCATAGGGAATTTAGAAGAAGTGTGTGTGTGTGTGTGTGTGTGTGTGTGTGTGTTGTATTGAGAGAAAGTTCTGGAGAAGGGAGGATTATGTTTGTAACAGTTTGAATTTAAGATATCTACTGTTACTCAATAATGAAATGTCTGAAAGGAAATTGGAGGAATGAGACCAGAGATCAATAGAAAGCTTGGTTAGAGAAGTATGTTTGAAATCAACAGCATAGAGATTTTAATAAACTATATGGGAATTGATGAAATAACAAAGGGAAATAGAATAGAGGGAAAAGAGGAGAGTCCAGGCCCTTTGTAACACCTATAATTAGAAGGCATGTACTGGATGAGTATTCAAAAGATACTGAGAGGGAGTTGTTAGTTTCTTAAGAGGAGTGCTTTGAAAACCTAGAGAAAAGAATATATTAAGATGATCAACAGTATCAAAAGGTGCATAGAAGTAAAAAGGATTGAAGATTTTGAAAAGACCATTCGATTTGTTAAATAACACATCATTGGTAACTTTGGAGAGAGAAGTATTGATGAAATGATAATTTCTTAATGTGGACTTCAAGGGTATAAGAAGGGAATGAGGAGAAAAGAAGGGAAGACAACTTTTGAAGGCAGCTTTTTCAAATCATTTATCCACAGAGGACAGAAAAGTTATGGGACAGTAATTAGCAGAGATGGAAGAATCAAATGAGGTTTTCTTCTATTAAAATGGGGGAGTTATGAATATGTTTCTAAAGTGTAAAAAAGAATCCAGTATACAGAAAGAATGTGCAGATAATTATGTGAGAATAACAAGATGGGACATTCTGTTGGAGGTATCAGGATTAAATGAGATCAATGATTCAGAATTGAATGGTTTGTTTCAGTGAAGACTAAGTCACATCTTGTGGGACAGAAATTAAGAGAATGGCAAAAAGGAATCTGAGTAAGATGAGAAAGAAAGAGAAAAGAACCCCTGAAGAATCATTTCTCCTTTTTTTTTTTCCTGCACAATAGGATGCAAAATTTTACTTAAGAGCATAGGGGAAGGGGGCAGGCATAGGAGATTTAAAGAGGGTGAAAAAGTTTAGAAGGGCCACTGTGGAAAGTGGATTAGTGAGATTTAGAAGCATTGTCTAGCACCAATGAAAACCCAGATGAAGTTGCAGAATATGTATTTATGGTGGATCAGGACAGAGTGGTTTCATGATTTTCTCCACTTTTATTCAACACAAGTGAGAGAGTGAAGGCAGCCAATAGAAAGGATTATCTAAGGTTAGGACACAATCGTTTATGTAATGAAAGAAGCAAAACCTCAAGAGAAGACAAGAGTGTAGAGTTGAACTGTTTTACCAAGAGTCAAGATGGGAAAAAAAAAGAATACCTAATTCTGGGGCAATGACCTGGAAAAGAACAGATGGATTGAGGAATTAGAAGTCATGGTGTGAGAAAAAAAGTTGAATTTGTAAGGGAAGGCAAATAGAGATGTGGGAAGTCAGGATCTCATGGTCAGATAAGGGAATTTCATAATCTTTAAACAAGAAGGTGGGTAATGGCAAGATCAAAGGCATGAGCATCTTTTTATACTAGCTATTATGTTAAGCCTTCAATATACAAAAATTTAAAAGACAATCTATTCTCAAGGAACTTACATATTGATGGAGAATAGGCAATATGATTAAGTACACCTCTACATGCTTTGAATCTAGTGGGCTGAAAATAAAGTAGAAACTTAATTGTGTATAATATTAGATAAAAGCTCACCTATAAACTATCAGAATGTAGCTATGGAAGACAAATTGTTTTAGAAAAAGTCTTTCCTTTCTCTGAACACAGAGGGATGGGACTCATCCCTGCAACTATGTCTATTTCTGTTGGTAGAGATAGCAACTGGTGAAAGTCTTCTCTTGGACAGCAATACTTTTGCCCCATTTTCCTTCTCTGCCTCTGTGTATGTGTGTGGGGGGAGTGCTTGGCATAGTCTCTTACCTTCAAGTACCCCTGATCTTTATTCATTTTACCTACATGTAATAATAGCCTTAATGACTAACTCCAATAGAATAAAACCAAAGCCCTGGATCTCATTTGTGTCTTATTTATTAAATAATTTTCTTATCAAGCCATTCTCCAATTGCTAAATAGTCAAAGGATATGAACAGACAATATTTGGATAAAGAAACTATTTCTAGCCATATGAAAAGATGCTCCAAATCATTACTAGTCAGAGAAACACAAATTAAGACAACTCTGAGATACTACTATACACCTCTCATATTGGCTAAGATGAGAGGAAAAGATAATGATGGATGTTGGAGGGGATGTGGGAAAACTGGGACACTGACACTGAAATTGTTTTTTTTTTGTTTTTTTTTAATTTAATAGCCTTTTATTTACAGGATATATACATGGGTAACTTTACAGGATTAACAATTGCCAAACCTCTTGTTTCAATTTTTCACCTCTTACCCCCCCCACCCCCTCCCCTAGATGGCAGGATGACCAGTAGATGTTAAATATATTAAAATATAACTTAGATACACAATAAGTATACATGACCAAAACATTATTTTGCTGTACAAAAAGAATCAGACTCTGAATTACTGTACAATTAGCTTGTGAAGGAAATCAAAAATGCATGTGTGCATAAATATAGGGATTGGGAATTCAATATAATGGTTTTTAGTCATCTCCCAGAGTTCTTTTTCTGGGCATAGCTAGTTCAGTTCATTACTGCTCCATTAGAAATGATTTGGTTGATCTCGTTGCTGAGGATGGCCTGATCCATCAGAACTGGTCATCATCTAGTATTGTTGTTGAAGTATATAATGATCTCCTGGTCCTGCTCATTTCACTCAGCATCAGTTCGTATAAGTCTCTCCAGGCCTTTCTGAAATCATCCTGTTGGACTGACACTGAAATTGTGAATGCATCCAACCATTCTGGAGAACAGTTTGGAACTATGCTAAAAAAAAGTTATCAAACAATACTATATGATGATCAATTCTGATGGGCATGGCTCTCTTCAACAATGAGATGGACCAAATCAGTTTCATTTGTTCAATAATGAGGAGAACCAGCTACACCCAGTGAAAGAAGTATAGGAAATGAGTGTGAACCACAACATAACATTTCCACTCCCTCTGTTTTTGTTCACTTGCATTTTTTATTTCCTTCTCAGGTTATTTTTGCCTTATTTCTAAGTCTGATTTTTCTTTTGCAGCAAAATAACTGTATGGATATGTATACATATATTGTATTTAACATATACTTTAATATATTTAACATGTATAGGTCTACCTGCCATCTAGGGGAGGGACTGGAGGGATAGGAGGGGAAAAGTTGGAGGAGAAGGTTTTGCAAGGGTCAATGCTGAAAAATTACCCATGCATATATCTTGTAAATAAAAAGCTATAATAATAAAAAGATAAAATAAAAATAAAATTAAGGAAAAGATTTTTCTATAAATGTACAAATTTTTAATAATGTAGCATGTGTGTACTGACTCAGGTTCTGGGTACCCTAAAGTGTTAGGACGATTCTTTGCCTTAGGCTTCAGGTACTATCAAATCTTCTGCCAGTTCAAACATGTATCCCATTGTTATGGACCAGCAATTAGCATACTAGTTCCATTTAACCATTTAATGTACTTAGATTTATAAAGTGATGTTTACATAAAAGATATAACAAGAACAAACTTTCACATATTTCCCCTAACCCCTCAAGAGAATAATCTTTTCTATATCACCTTGGCCTTGGTGGGGAGGGGCAGAATTATATGGAAGCACTAAAATAACTTCATTAAATTATTTGATAATTGTGATTTCACTATTTTATATCAATGTGTGACATGACTGCCTGAAAAATCCCTGTCTAACATCTGATGACCTGAGTCCAGAAGGATACTTCTGAAGGCCTCTGCTCACTTCTTAGGGCATTTTTCTTTACTGGCTCTGAAACGTTGAGGTAATTTATTGATATTTCCAACTTCAAATACTAATATATATATATAATATTATGTACATGTTATATATGTATATATATAAAATATTAAAAGATAAAAAATAAAACTATTCTGGTAACTATTGAGGAATGGGTCTATTCAAAAGAAAAAATAAAAGTATTTCCAAAAGACTTTTAAGTTAATTTGCATTAACATTTTCTACATCACTTTCTGAAGTCTAGATAATCACAAAAACAGTAAAGCAAACCCTTATTTATAGCTTGCTGATTTTGAATGTGCAAATGTTTGCATTGAAAAATTTAATAATCAGGAAGTTGGTTTGGGTTCAGTCCAACATATTCCTGGAAAAGAATAAGATAGAGGCAAAGAATCATGGTCCACTTTCATGGGCCAAGTGACCTCAGAGTAAAGAAGTCACCGTGTTTTGTTTTGTTTTGTTTTTTCCTTTGCAGCATGATCGTCATTGAATTCTGTCAAATAATGTTCAGAGCAACTGAGAGAGGTAGTGATTTTTTTTTTGAATGCTTCAGCTACCAATCAAAGAGCTTCAGATTCATGTGAGGAACTGATTGGGATCAATTATAGAATAGCAATGTATGCTTTATAGTCTCTCTAATATACTTGATACATTTTTCATAACATTCTTGGACATAACCTAATCATCTTTTCTACATGGAGAACTGCTGTCTCAGACACTCTGAACATGTCCTACACACTTACTACAAAAAACAAAAAAAAAATATGATAATATTTTGTTGAACATTCAGGTGACTTCTTGTTGCCAATCTGGATCTTTAAGTGTGCTAATTTTTGGTTAGTCAAATCACTATCTTCCTATCAGCACTCTCTATAGCAAATATGAAAAATATTATGACAAAAAACCAGCAAGTAATCAAAATTTTAAAAGAAGATGAAAAAAAAAAAGCTTAAAAGGAAACAATGGCAATTTCCCATACAATGATAAAGAAGTAGCATTTTAGGATAGACACAGTCAATCAAGATTTGTTCAAAACAGATTTTGCTTTAAGTAAAATTACAAATGTAGAGGCTATAGATGCTCAACAATAATGGTAATTACTCTCACATAATGCTCTTTATTCCCCTCTCAGCCTCCTCTACAACCACTTCTTTCCAAAATAATCCAAACTAGTTAAAACCCAAAATCCTTTGATTAATTCTATCTCTTCCTGTACTGGAAACATTGCTCCATATCCTTAAGACACTGAGCTATATTTCCCTGTATCATCACTCTCTCTCTCTCTCTCTCTCTCTCTCTCTCTCTCTCTCTCTCTCTCTCACTCTCTCTCTCTCTCTCCTTACTTCCTTCTTTTTTTTTTTTATATTTCTTTTTTTTTTTTTTTTTTTTTAATAGCCTTTAATTTACAGGATATATACATGGGTAACTTTACAGCATTAACAATTGCCAAACCTCTTGTTCCAATTTTTCACCTCTTACCCCCCCCCACCCCCTCCCCTAAATGGCAGGATGACCAGTAGATGTTAAATATATTAAAATATAACTTAGATACACAATAAGTATACATGGCCAAAACATTATTTTGCTGTACAAAAAGAATCAGACTCTGAATTATTGTACAATTAGCTTGTGAAGGAAATCAAAGATGCAGGTGTGCATAAATATAGGGACTGGGAATTCAATGTAATGGTTTTTAGTCATCTCCCAGAGTTCTTTTTCTGGGTATAGTTAGTTCAGTTCATTACTGCTCCATTAGAAATGATTTGGTTGATCTTGTTGCTGAGGATGGCCTGATCCATCAGGACTAGTCATCATCTAGTATTGTTGTTGAAGTATATAATGATCTCCTGGTCCTGCTCATTTCACTCAGCATCAGTTCCTGTAAGTCTCTCCAGGCCTTTCTGAAATCATCCTGTTGGTCATTTCTTACAGAACAGTAATATTCCATAATTTTCATATACCACAATTTATTCAGCCATTCTCCAACTGATGGACATCCATTCAGTTTCCAGTTTCTAGCCACTACAAAAAGGGCTGCCACAAACATTCGTGCACATACAGGTCCCTTTCCCTTCTTTATAATCTCTTTGGGATATAATCCCAGTTCCTTACTTCCTTCTTTCCTTCCTTCCTCTCTTCATTCCCCCCTTCCTTCCCTTCTTCATTCCCTCTATCACTTCCTTCCTTCCTTCTTCCTTTCTCCTTCCCTACCTCCCTCCTTCTCTTTCTTTTTTTTTCTTCATTCCCATTAGAATACAGACATAGAGTGTTATTGCTGAGTCAAAAAGTATGCATAATTTTATAGTACCCTGGGCCTAATTCAAAATTCCTTTCTAGAATGATAGAATCAATTTTCAATTTCATCAAAAATACATTAGTGTCTAAATTTTTCCACATCCCCTTCAAAATTCATCATTTTTCTTTTCTGTCATTTATTTCATTTAACTATAGATAGCTTTGATTTTTTCATCTGAAAATTGCCTGTTCATATACTTAACCCTTTTTCAATTGGGGAATGATTTATATTCTTACAAATTTGACTTACCTTTCTATATATGGGAGAAATGAGACCTTTATCAGAAAAAGTTGCTATATTCCTCCCCTTTTCCAGTTTCCTACTTTCCTTCTAATCTTGCTTGCATTAGTTTTCTTTGTACAAAAAGTTATAAATTTGATATAATCAAAATTCTTCATTTCATAATCTACAAAGTTCTTTATCTGGTTTGGTTATAATTTCTTCCCTTATTTACATATCCATAAGATTAATACTCCATACTCCCCAATAATTTGCTTATGATATCATCCATTAAGATTAAATCATATACATATTTTGATCTTATCTTGGAGTACAGTTGAGATAATGATCTCATGGCATCTTTTCCTTTTCTTAAATGTTTTTTTTTAACTTTTTCCCCTCATCTACACTGAAATGTTTTTAGATTCCTTTATTTATTCTTTCTTTCTTCTTTCTGTATTCTTCATATAGTTAAGACTTATGAACTACTATAATTGTTTCTTCTAATCAATTTTCATGGTTAATTTTATAGATTCATCCATTCCTAATTTTTCTTACTGTGCTTCACTGTTAGTGATATCAATTAAAGAGGGAAGTAATATTAAGTAGAAGCTATAAGAAAGAAATCATTATGCATCTCAAATCATATGTTTTAATTTTATCACCTGCCATCATTGTGGTTAGTAATTTTCTCCCTGAACCCTAGTCTTGTTATCCATGTGTTTGTGGTACCCACTTTAACAAACATTATATATGCCAGATACCTCTAGAAACTAAAATACCCCATGTCCTAAGCCAAAATGTACTACCTGATGCAAAGCATTTTCTTAGATAAGGCATATCAATCAAAAAGTATTCATTATACAGTTACTAGGTACTAAAAACTATTTTAAAAATTGAGGTTTTATAAAAATGGGGGGAAAGACCTTCCTCTCAAGATTATTTCATTCTAATAAGGGTCAGATTGCTAAATATATATATAAGATTCATTCAGAGCAATTGAAAGCGAATCTCAGAAGGAAGGTACTTACAGGTGAGGAACTTAAAAAGTCTATTTAAAGAAGCTGAATCATGAATTTATACTTGAAGAAAGTCAAGGAAAATTGGATGTGGAGGGGAAACCTTGATTAACAGTGTCAAATGATTTAGAGAACTCAGGAATGATGGTTAATTATTACTATCATTGTTACTGATAATAATTATTATCACAATTTATATGATGTTATCATTTATATAGAACGTGTATGCTTTATATTTGAAAGATCCTTTACAATAAAATACCATTTGATTATAAGAAAGCAACCTTAAATTGTAGATGATATTATCCTCATTTCACATATGGGGAAACTCAGTCAGACTTTTATGGAGCAGAACTTTAAGTGATTTACCTAGAATGACACCACTAGTAAGTTTTGTGGCCTAGAAACACAGGTTCAGAATTCTGTTTACCATGCCACCTATCTGCCTCAGTAATCTAGCAATTAGGTGATCATTAAAAAACTTTTGGGACATATGATCAAAAATATTGTGAGTTAAAAATTATAGGCAACATTAAAAAAAATCTAGGTCATGTGATATATATATCATCTTCCATTCTTACAGTCTTCTGAAAATTTCCAAAATAGGGAAGAAGTATGAGAAGAATTGAAAACTGATCAAAACATCAATTGAAGGAATTCACAAATCACCCCCAGAAAAGAAAAGTTGTTTATGCTGCAAACTCTAAGACTTATAGTGAGTAAAAATTGTAATTTCAGTGAAAAATAAGAAATTGTGCTAATGACAAGGAGAAAGAACTTCAAATATAAAGTAAGTAATATCACAAGATTATGCTAAAGACACCAGAAACTAAAGGAAGCAATGTATGTATTCTAAAGAGCAAGAGACCTGAGAAGATATGTTGCAAACATTAGCCTAATTATCAATAAAAAAAAAAAATGAAACAAAGAAGCTTTTGGAGCTTCCTTACAATGAAGACCAGATAAGTACAGATTATTTGCTTCACAAACACTTCAGATATAGAAAAGAAAGGTAAACAAATACTTCAATCAAGGAAGGCACAACTATAAGCTACCCAAGAGAGGAAAACAGGTGGTATAATTAGAAAGGAAAAGACATATATAAGATTAAAACAACAATAGGAAAATGTCAATTAGAATTATTTCTAAGAAAACAATCCGCGGAAAAAAGTTGAAAGTGAAAAAATGAAATTTAAATGTAGAAATAATAGTTCTAATACAACATGGAGCTTATAATACCTTGGCTAGGGTTGCTTCAGTTGTGGAAATATGGGTGTTCTGTGTGTATGTGTGTGTGTCTCTGTGTGTTTTATTTTGGCTTTTCTATATTAAATGGCAGAAGAAAAGGACACATAAAAGAAGAGCAAGAGAAAATTAGAGGAGGATGTATAATGTATCCTAATTAAGTAAACAATTAACAATAAAATTAACATAATGTTAGTGTTTTCTCAGGGAAAAAAGGAACATACAAGTGTAGATGAAGAGGCAAATGGATGAATTAAAATGAGGAGAAAAAATCTTATTTCATTGGTGGGAGATTCTGTTGAATAAAATTTCGATGAAGAGAAAGATATTCTAAATAAAGGTGGAGATCCTAAATGGCTATCACCTACAGAGATTTGGTGCCTAAAGATAATATTATTAATGCTGAAAAAGTTGTAGGCCTTTATAGACAAAATCCTGTTTCAGATGAAGTTAAACCCAGGCACCTGAAGACAACTGACACTCAAAAGAGTGGAAGGAATGGTTTCAGAGAAGAGGTTTCATGGCAAATGAGAAAAATGATTGTGGGAAAGGAATAGTAATGAGCTGCATATTTAAGAACATGGAAATGTTTCTATCATGTAATACTGTATTGATAATAAAATGAAAGGGAATTTAAAGAATCCCAAGGGATTATCATAGATACTATTTGAAATAATTAATAGCTTGAGCAATGTTGCAGCTTACAAAATAAAAGTATGCAAATCAAAATCATTTCTATTTAATAACAGCATTTACAATAAAACAATTAAAAGGAACTAATGAAAATCACTACAAAATGCATAAAATAATTGAGGATCAATCTACTAGACACACAAAGACATATATAAACTAATTTCAAAGTGTTTCTTAAAGAAATAAGAAAATACAATTCAAATTCTTAGGGGAATATTCAATATTTATGTTTGAATCAATAAAAATAACAATACAGTAGTACCAATTTTATTTTATAATAATCATATGATAATGGAATACTTTACAGAATTTTAAAACAAAACAGAATTCATTTTGAGAAACAACAGATATAGAATATCAAGGGGGATAAACTGAAAAAGAGCAGGGAAGAATGGGAAAATAATATTTCAAATATCAAACACTATTATTAAAAAGTAATCATCAAAAACATCTTAACCATTGGTAAGAGACAGAAACAGAAACACATAGCAACAGAGAGAGAGAGAGAGAGAGAGAGACAGAGACAGAGACAGAGAGAGACAGAGAGAGAGACAGAGACAGAGACAGAGAGAGACAGAGAGAGAGAGAGAAGGGAGGGATAGAGAGATAGGGAGAGAAATGGATACAGTGTCATAAAGAGGAATAGAAGGAGACAGACAAAGAAACAGTAAGACAGGAAAAGAACATGAAAGAAGAGAGACAGAAACAGAAATAGAGAGAAAGACACAGAGACAGATAGAGACATAGAAACAAGAAAACAGAAACAGTGATAAATCCATCAGTGAAACAAACTAGATAGAGAAAGCTCAGAAACAATTGCACTCAACATTCAATAAACCCAACATCATAAAGAGTGTTAGTGCATAGCTAGAACAAAAGGTTAGGATTTCTCACTTAAAATTCCCCTATTCCCCATTTGTCTGAAAGGCCTCAGTGTACATATTTGTCTGGTTTTTGTCTGCATTTTGATATATTTTCATAACAAAGTGAGGCAGGTATTCAGATATTATTTCAAAAGCTTTCCTTTAATTCAAACAAAATCAAATAATGCATATACTCAAATCCCAATCATTTCCATCTAATCTACCAAAGTACTAGTGGTAACAATATTTTAGGTGATTTGAGAGTGATAACAACTTTGAATTTGTCCTTGCAGCAATGGATAGTCCTTCTTCCTTAGTACATGTGCTTTTCACTCATTAAAATATTTCTAAGCTTCTGGCAAAGCATATGCATCACTGGGAGCAACTTTTTATTCTTTTGCTTTATTTCCTACTGCCCCTCTTTCCTTGTTGCCACTCCAAATAAAAGGAGACAAGGTGAGAAAGCTCAATGAAAGAACTAATAAGCTCAATGAAAGAAGTAATATGAATGAATCAAATGTACTTTTGAACTCCAGAAATAAGGATTGCCAAAAATCAAGTTGCAATTATTTTGTATTTTCTTCTTCTGACTCTTCTGGTAGGAGATACTTGCATAGTCTATTGCAGGCATCAGGCAAACATCTGGCATTGATATTTTCCAGTTTAAGAAGTAATTGCCATTAGCTGTTGGTAATGATTCATAAAAGTTCTAGATGATAATATGAAGTCAAGGTTTACTAAGGACTCTAATAAACCCTTGGTTATCAACCTGAGAAGACTCTATTTATTCTTGGCAAGAACAAGCTTATTATGTATAAGATGGAATCTCTTGACTGTCAATGTAGCATACTTTCCATTTTAGTAAGAAAGTAGCAGCTACGGGTCATTTATAATTTGTATTTTGGGAAGACAGGAACTAGACTTGTTAACAGATAATTTCTGCAACTGTAGATTCTCTGTGTAATACTGCCACCTTTTCCCAGTGTTCTCTTTAAACTCCAATCTTTATGTACTGTCCAAAAAATATCAACCACAAGGTCTTCAAAGATACCCACACCTGCTCCCCAGGAGAAGGAAACTCCATTCTGTCTGGACAGGCCCCAACTTCAAGCTTGTCTTATCTTCACACACACCCATGCAAACCATGTGGGATCAGTACTATCACAAAATACTATGTACAGAGAATCCCAGCTTTTCCTTCTGAGAGTTGATAAGGGAGTGGGACTGGGGGAATTTATGAATTGGCCTTTTCAGTTAAATTCATGGTGTCCAGTCAGAGTTTATCTCCAGCCTTAAGGAAGGAAAGACAGAAGCCAGCTAAAAATACACCCCCCCCCCTTTCCTCTGATATTCTAGAAGTCACTTTGGGAGCTAAATATTGCAAAACCCCACCATGAAACAGCAGACTGATAAAAAGAAAAACAAAAACAGATGTGAGAGGAAAAAAGCTTTGTGGACTTACTTTTTTTTCTTTTCTTTTATTTGTTTGAATGCTGCAATACTTTTATTGTCCTCACTCTAATGAGGGGGGGGGGGAATTAAATACCAAATATTTCCTCTATTTCTGCCCTTGATTACAATTTTTGGTCAATTTATACCTTATGATTTATACAGTGTCATATGCTCAGCCACATTTTAAATGATTAGAAATTTAAAGACCAATGTAAAATGTGAAATTATATATATATATATATATATATATATATAGAGAGAGAGAGAGAGAGAGAGAGAGAGAGAGAGAGAGAGCTGTATCTATCTCTCTCTAGAAATCTATGTATATGTGTATATACAAACATATAGTGCTATAAATACATATATATATATATATATATATATATATATATATATTTAAATTTAGCACCAAGGGTACAACTACACTGATAAATGATAGTGAATTCAGTCAATGTGTGGGCAAAAGTCAAAATAGAGAATTTCAATCTCAATTATATATTTGCCTCAGCAGTAGAAAGTTGGGCATATTTAAAATATTTTCCACCTAAATCTTACTTCCTTTGTAGACAAAAATCATAACAGATTTGCAGAATTACCACATTTAAGATATTAATTTGAAACACAAACAGAAAAGCAATTGGTGAATAATGATAATGTCCTAATTTGTTTACTATTTTAAAACTTACAAAATGTTTTATATATTTCATTTTTCATTGCAAAATTGACAAACTTCAACAAGCATGATTTTTCTTATACAAAAAAAAATGTTTCTTGAGAAAAAAAAAGTAAATTTTATTTTCTAGCATTTTATTATTTGAAGCTCAATTTTAAAATAATAGGTGAAAACAAGAGATGCCTCTATTTACATGAGGAAGAATTTAAGAAAATAAAATTTTTAAGTGAGTTGCTTAGGGTCAATTTGTGAAATGTTAGGTATAAAAAATTCTTTAAGCATCCTAATTTATAATGTAAGGTGTGTAATTATTAGCTATGATATGTATATATTCACACATATGTATGTATATACAACATAAATAATTACTTTCAAAATTTATGAAAGTCCTCAAGTTGCAGGGAAAAACTGGGAAATCATAAGTCATTTTATCTTTCTTTTCTGCCTTGTTTGCCTCATCTGTAAAATGGAGGTAGCAAAAACATTACGCCCCAGGAGTGATGTGAGAATAAAATGAAATATGTATAAAAGCATTTGCAAACCATTAAGAGTTAGACAAATGCTATTATTTGAAATAACTTTGTTGTTAAAAGAGAAAAGGAAGGAATCTATATCTTGCTAAAGGGTAGCATAAACAATGAAGCAATATCAATACTAAACATATATGCAACAAGTGGTATAGCATCTAACTTACTAAAGGAGAAGTTAAGAGAGTTGCAAGAAGAAATAAATAGCAAAACTGTAATAGTGGGAGACCTCAACCTTGCACTGTCAGAATTACATAAATCAAACCACAAAACAAATAAGAAAGAAATTAAAGAGGCAAATAGAATATTAGAAAAATTAGGTATGAGAAATCTTTGGAGAAAACTGAATGAAGATAGAAAGGAATGTACTTTCTTCTCAGCAGTTTCATGGAGCCTATACAAAAATTGGCCATATATTAGGACATAAAGACCTCAAAATTAAATGCAGGAAGACAGAAATAATAAATGCTTTCTTTTCAGATCACTATGCAATAAAAACTACATTCAACAAAAAGTTAGGGGTAAATAGACGAAAAAGTAATTGGAAACTAAATACCCTCATCTTAAAGAATGATTAGGTGAAACAGCAAATTATAGACACAATTAATAATTCCATTCAAGATAATGACAATGATGAGACATCATAACAAAATTTGTGGGATGCAGCCAAAGTGGTAATAAGGGGAAATTTTATATCCTTAGAGACTTACTTGAATAAAATAGAGAAAGAGAAGATCAATGAATTGGGCTTGCAACTTAAAAAGCTAGAAAAAGACCAAATTAAAAATACCCAATCAAATACTAAATTTTAAATTCTAAAATTAAAAGGAGAAATTAATAATATAAGGTAAAAAAAACTATTGAACTAATAAATAAAACTAAGAGTTGGTTTTATGAAAATAAAAAACAATAAAATGGATAAGCCTTTGGTAAATCTGATTAGAAAAAGGACAGAAGAAAATCAAATTCATAGTCTTAAAAATGAAAAGGGAGAACTTTCCACCAATGAAGAGGAAATTAGAGAAATAAAACCTTAATTAAATGAATTCCAAACACCAGGACTAGTGGGCCCTCCAAGAAGTTGAGGTTTCAAGTCCTGAAAGGGTCATTTAAGGATGAGCCAGAGAATAGAAATCAAATTGAGTTTGCTTCATTTCATTGCTCAACTTTATGCCAATAAATTTGATAACCTAAGTGAAATGGATGACTACCTCCAAAAATATAGGCTTCCAGATTAACAGAGGAGGAAGTAAATTGCTTAAATAGTCCCATTTCTGAAAAAGAAATAGAGCAAGCTATTAATCAACTCCCTAAGAAAAAATACCTAGGACCCAATGGATTTACATGTGAATTCTATCAAACATTTAAAGAACAATTAGTCCCAATGCTATATAAACTATTTGAAAAAATAGGGAATGAAGGAGTCCTACCAAATTCCTTTTATGACACAGACATGATACTCATACTGAAACCAGTTGCGTTGAAAACAGAGAAAGACAATTATAGACCAGTCTCCCTAATGAATATTGATGCTAAAATCTTAAATAAGATATTAGCAAAAAGACTACAGAAAATCATCCCCAGAATAACACACCATGATCAAGTAGGATTTATACCAGGAATGCAGGGCTGGTTCAATATTAGGAAAATTATTAGTATAATTGGCCATATTAATAACCAAATTAACAAAAACTATATGATCATCTCAATAGATGCAGAAAAAGCATTTGATAAAATCCAACATCCATTCCTATTAAAAACACTTGGGAGTTTAGGAATAAATGGAATTTTCCTTAAAATAATCAGTAGCATCTATTTAAAACCATCAGTAAGTAGCATATGTAATGGGGACAAACTGCAACCATCCCCAATAAGATCAGGAGTGAAACAAGGTTACCCACTATCACCGTTACTATTTAATATTTTATTAGAAATGCTAGCTTTGGCAATAAGAGTTGAGAAAGAGATAAAAGGAATAAGAATAGGCAATGAGGAAACAAAATTATCACTCTTTGCTGATGATATAATGGTATACTTAGAGAACCCCAGAGATTCTAAAAAGTTATTAGAAATAATCTACACCTTTAGAAAAGTTGCAGGATACAAAATAAACCCAGATAAGTCATCAGCATTCTTATATATCATTAACAAAATCCAACATTTAGAGTTGCAAAGAGAAATTCCATTCAAAGTAATTACTGATAGTATAAAATGCTTAGAATCTATCTGCCAAGGGAAAACATTATGAGCAAAACTACAAAACACTTTCCACACAGATAAAGTCATATCTAAACAATTGGAAAAACATTAAATGCTCTTGAATAGGGCAAGTAAATATAATAAAGATGACAATACTACTTAATCTATTTATTTAGCGAAATACCCATCAGACTCCCAAAAAACTATTTTAATGACCTAGAAAAAATAACAACAAAGTTCATATGGAAAAACAAAAGGTCAAGAATTTCTATGGAATTAATGAGAAAAAAATCAAATGAAGGTGGCTTAGCTGTACCAGATCTAACATTATATTATAATGCAGATGTCACCAAATCCATTTGGTATTGGTTAAGAAATAGACTAGTTGATCGGTTGAATAGGTTACGTTCAAAGGACAAAACAGTCAATAACTTTAATAATCTAGTGTTTGACAAACCCAAATACCCTAGTTTTGGGGATAAGAACTCACTGTTTGACAAAAACTGATGGGAAAATTGGAAATTAGTATGGCAGAAACTAGGCATTGACCCATACTTAACACCATACACCAAGATCAGGTCAAAATGGGTTCATGACCTAGGCATAAAGAATGAGATTATAAATAAATTAGAGGAAAATAGGGTAGTTTACCTCTTAGACCTATGGAAGAGGAAGGAATTTATGATCAAAGAAGAACTAGAGATCATTACTGATCACAAAATAGAAAATTTTCATTATATCAAATCGAAAAGTTTTTGAACAAACAAAATTAATGCAAACAAAATTAGAAGGGAAACAATAAATTGGGAAAACATTTTTATAGTCAAAGGTTCTGATAAAGGCCTCATTTCCAAAATATATAGAGAACTGACTCTAATTTATAAGAAATAAAGTCACTCTCCAATTGATTAATGGTCAAAGGATATGAACAGATAATTCTCAGATCAAGAAATTGAAATTGTTTCTAGCCATACGAAAAGATACTCCAAGTCATTATTAATCAGAGAAATGCAAATTAAGACAACTCTAAGATACCACTACACACCTGTCAGATTGGCTAGAATGACAAGGAAAGATAATGCAAAATGTTGGAGGGGATGTGGGAAAACAGTGACACTGATACATTGTTGGTGGAATTGTGAAAACATCCAGCCATTCTGGAGAACAATTTGGAACTATGCTCAAAAACTTATCAAACTGTGCATATGTTTGATCCAGCAGTGTTACTACTGGGCTTATCTCCCAAAGAGATTTTAAAGAAGGGAAAAAGACCTGCATGTGCAAGAATGTTTGTGGCAGCCCTCTTTGTAGTGGCCAGAAAGTGGAAACTGAGTGGATGCCCATCAACTGGAGAATGGCTGAATAAATTGTGGTATATGAATATTATAGAATATTATTGTTCAGTAAGAAATGACCAACAGGATGATTTCAGAAAAGCCTGGAGAGACTTACATGAACTGATGCTGAGTAAAATGAGCAGAACCAGGAGATCATTATATACTTCAACAACAATACTATATGATTATCAATTCTGATGGATCTGGCCAGATGAACCAAATCAATTCCAAGGGAGCAGTAATGAATTGAACCAGCTACACTCAGCAAAAGAACTCTGGGAGATGACTAAGAACCATTACATAGAATTCCCAGTCCCTATATTTTTGTCTGCCTGCATTTTTGATTTCCTTCAGAAGCTAATTGTACACTATTTCAGAGTCCAATTCGTTTTGTACAGCAAAATAACTACTTGGACATGTATACTTATTTTGTATTTAATTTATACTTTAACATATTTAACATGTATTGGTCAACCTGCCATCTGGGGGAGGAGGTGGAGGGAAGGAGGTGAAAAATAGAAACAAAAGGTTTGTCCATTTTCAATGCTGTAAAATTACACATACATATAACTTGTAAATAAAAAGCTATAATAAAAGAAAATTCTGAAACTCCAAAAAAAAGAAAGAAAGAACTTTGTTGTATTAAGGTGTTTAGGTAGTAAACTGCAATTTTTGCTTACTTTAAAAATTGATTCTTACTCTACATTTGGGGAGTACAAAATACAAAGTCAGCCTTCAAGTTGTTGCACTTGAATTCTGAGTGCTGTCAAAAGGAATCAGGTTTAATGTTGAAATTAAAAATGGAATGATAAGAAAAATAATTTACATTCACATATAACTCATTAAGACATTTTCTTAAAATAATCCTGTGAACAATGTAGCATAAGCTTTATTATCACTACTTTACAAAGAAAGAACTTCTTATATGTTAAGGAAGTATTTGAGTTGAGTCAAATTCAGGACATAGAACTCCAAGCTTTAGTATTTTTAATACTGAAATCTCTGGCAGTTGTTATTGTTTTGTTTGGTATGAAGGAGTTGTATTTGTAGCATCATCGGCATTTCTAACTGCAACATTGCTGTATTTGTAGCATCATCAGCATTTATGCCTGCAACATTGCTGGAGAGATCATTAGTTGCAATAATAAGTGTTTTATGAAGTCAGGTTCATCTTCCCTCCCTAATTTATGATCAGGGGATGAGGAATTTCTTTTTGGTTTCTAGCAATATTCAACTGAAATTATGCCATAACAAAGAAGAGATTCAACACTCTGTCACAGCTTTTCTCCAGGTTGTCAGTTATTTCTTTAATTTTAAAAAAGAAACACCTTACTTTATTTTAATGTGATAGGTTCAAGCATTTAATGCTTAAAAAGTAAATTTAAATAACATTGAATATTATAAAACTTGATGTTCACATTAATTACTTCCATTACTATGTTCTTTTTCCTGATATACATATTAACCTATCTATTCCTGACCAATTCCATGCCACTCTTGTTCATGACCTCCTACTGACTAAAAGTTTTCCTCAATTTCTTCTCACATCATGAGATTACCCATAATCAAAGTATCATCATACTGATTATACTAATATATTAACATAATGACAGACTCTTAAATCTTTACATCTCTTTTACAGGTAGATTATCTGATAGCTGTATTTTGCATTGGCATGGTAAATTGAACTTTTCATTTTTGTTTTGTTTTTTTTTTTATCCTGAGGATTTTTCTTATCTTTAGTTCATGTTAAAAAATAAATAAATAAATAAAAAAGAATTTGCCTTATGTGGGAAGAAAGAAAACAAACATAACATTATATAACGATTACTGTATTAAACACTTTTCAAATGTTAATTAATTAAGTTGATCCTTACAACAGTCCTGGGAGGTAGATGCTGCTATTATCCCCTTACAGATGAGAAAACCAAAACAGAGGCTAAGTTACTTGAACATAGCTATTATATTTCTGATGCTGAACTTGGATTCAGGCTTTCCTGATTTCAGACCTAGCACTCTGTCCACTATAACACTCAACTTTAAAAAGGAATCCAAGACACCAATATCAAAATTCAATGGAATTAACCATCAAATTATGCATTAATAAACTCTGATTTGTTTGACATTGCTGCCTATTCTGTCAGAATAGTAGCTTACCTAAATCCTGAGAGCTGCTGGCTTTTTCTTATGACAAAACAACACAAATGGGAGATCAAGCTTTGAGATGAAGCCCATTTTACTCAAATTATTATAGTACCCCTGTTTGAAATGTTGCATTATGCATTTCCTTCATAGAATAAAAAGAAGCAGGATAGGATAATGAAGATAAAGACCTTGTCAGTATTTTCTGATGAAGTTCTGCATATATGACTTCATTATTTTGTTTGATGTTATAGGAATCCTCAGAATATTAGACAAACTCGTCTTCAGTCACAAGTACTCATGGTCCCCAACTTATAGACATGTTTATGTATGTTTATATGTCTGGTTTTAAGAAGAAATTCCTTCCAAATTCTAGATTTGTGCATCATATTTAGTTTCCAGGGTCAACTTCCCTCAAATACACTTAACCTGCAGATATCAACATGTATTATTCTTTTGTTTCCATGGAAAGAACACAGTGCTAAGGCTTTGTGCTGCCTATGGGAGGTATCGTGATTGGGAGAAAAAGTCTTTGTTTGAAGCCTGTCTTCACTATTTATTATACCATGACATTAGGGAAAAATGTGTGTTTGCTAGGCTTCAGTTTTATTTATAAAATTAAGTAGTAGGATTGGATGTCCTCTGATTTCTTAATCTAAATCAATCATTCTATGATGAAAAATGATTCCATGGGAATTTATGAATTAGAAGTTCCCTATGTGGTGTTATTCTTCTTTAAAATAATAATATGATTCTCTCTGGGAGCAGGTTTCTCGGGGAGGTTTTTCTGGAGGCAGCCTTAGTTTCAGTTAAGAATAAATAATCACCCAAAAGCATCCAGGTGCTAAAAGTTCAGATCTTTTATTGTCTCCATTGTAGCCCGGTTAGCTCAGAGGCCTATCTCTCTGCTTGGTTCCAAGAGTTCTTGCAGCTTTGTCCCTTGCTTCTGCCTCTGCTTTCTTCAGCCTCCAGTCAGCACCACTGGGCAGCTTTCTGGAGAGCCTTTCAGACCAGCGTTGGTCTCAGTGGGGGAAGTGCAGGAGCGACAGGCACCACAGCTGTGTGAGATGAAGCAAATCTGGTTGCGCCTCCAAGAGTGGGCTTCTACTGAACTGACTGACGCTCCTCCACTCTGAATCTTTTCAACTGAACTCTCGACTAAGCCTCTGTCCACTTCTTATATATGATCTCCCAAAGGTTAACTCCTCCTCTGAGAGAATAGGATTATGAGTTTCTCCCAGGGTGCTTTCTGGCCCTGAGAGCTTCAAGGGAGGTGTGAATTTCAATATCTCATACTAAACCCTGAAATCTCCCAAATGTGTGAACTCCAATGAGTACTTAAATACTTCTTGCTTATATGAGCTCTCTAAAGGTGTGAACACAAGCATCGTTTCTATCAGTTGTACTTAGTACCTTGTTTCAAGTTCTGGCCCATAACATCTCCTTATAGGATTAGATCAATCATACTGAACCATGCTAAATTAGATAATTATTGTCTCTATCAACTCTAGTGACTTAACAATTTGTAAAGATTCCAACATCCCTACACCAAGGAAATTGCAGATCTAGTATAATTTTTCCTAACCCAATACCATCAAGAAGAAAATAAAAAGAATTAAATATTTATGGTTATTGATTTCAGGATTTCTAAACCAGCAGCATATTTCATTCTGTGGACCAAATTGTCCATAAGTATCTGAACAAATGCTATGGATTTATATAACTAACAAAAACAAGCATTTGAAGTCTTAAAAGGAAAAGAAAACATCTCAACATTTACAAAATGTCATAATGTCTTCTAGAAGAAATTATATATTTTAGTAGAGGAATATATATGTGTATATTTGCTATATATATATATATATATATATATATATATATATACTATATGTGTATATATACTATATGTGTATATGTATGCACATATCTATATAATTTTATTTTGGAAATAAAATATACTTATTTCTCATATCAGTTCACATACTCATTTTTTATGTTATACTCCAACGAATAGTAAATTCAAAATTGCAAAAGCTATTTTAGCTTATCTGCCTATAAGAAAACATACTGGAGTGGTGGGTGAGAACTAATCTGTGCAGTTAGAGCCGGAAAAAAAAAAATATTTTTTTTTCTCTAGTGAATTGTGAAAACCAGGCTATTCAAAAATGAATACCTTATGTGGGAAATTTCTGCAATGTGTCCCCAAAGTACAAAACATTCAATGTTCATCTCAGACAAGGCTCTCCAATATATTATATGCTTTAGAGTTATTTCCAAAACATCAGTTGAAATGGCAGGTCCAAGCCACCAAAAGCAGCAACATTTTTTCTTCGGTGTTTTAGGAGTAACTTTGAGGGGTAGTGGGGATTATTATTTCTACAGCTATGGCTCACAACCCCCAACTATTATGTCCCTCTCTTAATTGATATAAATTGGATCAGTTGATTCATTCTTCTTAATCATTTAGAAAGTATTATCTAACGAAGAGCTATAATTAGAAAATTTAGCACAAAAAAAAAACCCTAAAAGTTTGAGAGTATGCTCTGATAGAAATAGAGATCAGGGGGAAATGGACTTGTTTGTAATAAATATATAGCAAAGAAAAATTCATGTCTTTTGCCCTTTTGTGAGTGTCTTATGAAGTTCCTTTTAGGTAATCTTTCTGTTCAGATGCTGGTAGACTAATGAAGTTGCCTTTCCACAGTTTTCCCTTGGTTCCTAATGTAGATATAATTGTGAGCCAGTGTTGATCATTGGACAATGCCCCTCACAGGTCCTTGTCTCCTTTTCCGACATTTGGGTAGAACAATTTTCTGTCTTTTGCTAGATATTTTGATTGCTAAGTTCTGAATTGACAGCATATTGTAGATAAAACTTACTGGAAATGATGAGTGTGTCTAGTTAACAAATCAATAAGGATATATTAGATTTTTAAAGTTTGTTAGGCACTGTTTTAATTGCTGGGAATATAAATACAAGCAACAAACAAAATAGTCCCTACCCTCAATATCATAATGAGGGAAAGCATTAAAAAAAATATAAACAGATGAGTATATTTGTGTGTGTGTGTGTGTGTGTGTGTGTGTGTGTGTGTGTTGAGGGGATTGTAATTTAGATGAATATGGTACTCATGCTGGATCACAATAAAAAAAAAATATGCCTTAAGAATCAGGAAGACATTCTGGAGAACAATGATGGAGTGAATATGCTGTCTTGGTCTCTTCCTTAAAACAGAGCTTCTAAGACAAAGTAGTAATGACTTAGAAACAGGGGGTACAAGGGTGTATAAATTCTTCAAAATGAGAAAGGTGCTAGAGCACGGTTGAGAAACAAAGTCAATATCCAGAGAAATGGAAGAAAAAAGATGATGAAGGGCTATAAGTCCATGAAATATAATAATCACTTAAAGTAATTGGGGATATTTAGTTTAGGAAAGAGAAGACTGGTAGAACATGACTGCTACCATACATTTAAATATTTTAAAGGCTTTCATGTGGGGGGGAGGGGGAGACTGTGCTGTTTGTGCCCAAAGTAGAGAAACAAAAAAAAAAAGTGTACAAAATTCAAAAAGACAAATTTAGTCTTTGTGTCAGCAGAACTTTGTAATATTTAGAGTTTTCTAAAAGTAGTATGAGTGGAGAAAGAGTTCAAATGACAGCGAAAAAGCAGGGACTTATTTGAGTTTTCCCAACATCCTACTCCCATCATTTTTTCTAATTCTTCAAAACAAATTATTAATAGAACAACACACAAAAAGACAAGGTCAAATAATTTTTTAGGCTAAAACAACTGGGAAGGTTGGCAGGAAAAGGCTGTTGCTCCAGAATGAGAGTGTAACATAGTCTAATATGAAGCATACCTTAGCAAATTGCAGTAGGCCTTGTGAGTAACTGAATCAGTGGAAAAAGTGGCAGTTTTCATACCTGTCAGCTCACAGTTGATAAGGGGGTCAGGTTACTAGTCAGAACAAGATTACAGGAATCCCTTTGATGGTACCAGTAGCAGTACTCTGTTGGGTTTTTCATATTTAGATCTAGGTCACAGTTCTGAATTTCTAGAGTAAGGAAATCTAGCACATCAGTTTGTGTCCACATGGAATTGGGATACTGATCACAGTTCTATGATGGAAAAAATGCTTATGGTCACTCACATAGCAGAACACAGTCCAGGAGAGGAGTAAATAAACCTATTCTTCTATCATATCACCACTTTGGAGGAAGTTAAGAGTTGTGAATCCCCAAAATAATATCTAAAAAAGCCAACAGCACCAAAAACAAACAAGTCAGCAATAACAACAAACAAGAATAAAATAAAAATCCTGAAGCTTGGACAGGGGCCCAATTTACTCTGTAATCTGAGTCCTTTTTTAACATATAGTTAAAAGTCAAGAAATAGTATGAAAAATTGAGCACACAGCAGAAAAAAATCCTAATTAGGGAAAGTTGCTATAGTGACAGGAAAGATCAAAATGAGAAGACAACAAAGCAATAATACTATTGCAAATCCTTGAAGAAAAAATATCAATTAGGCTCAGGCCATAGAGGAGTTTAAATATTATTTTAAAGTCCAAGTTAGAGATGTAGAGGAAAAAATGCAAAAAAAAAAAAAAAATAAGGAAAATGATGAAAAAAGTCACCAGTTTTATAAGAAATCACAAATAATATACTGAAGAAAATAACACTATAAAAATAAAAATAGGCCAAATGGCCAAGTTGATACAAATATCCAATGAAGAGAAGAATGCCTTGAAAAGTAAAATTGAATAAATGAGAAAAAGGAGATATACAAAAATTCACTTAAGAAAACAACAAAAGGATAATTGGACAAATGGAAAAGGAGGCATAAAGGCTTATTAAAAATAATTCCTTGCAAATCAGAAACTTTATAAGCAAAATTACAGACCACTTTTCACACAAATTAAGTCTGATCTAACCAATTGGAAAAATATTAAATGCTCTTGGAAAGGGCGAGCAAATATAATAAAGATGACAATATTACCTAAATTAATCTATTTATTTAGTGCTATACCAATCAGACTCCCAAAAAACTATTTTAATGACCTAGAAAAAAATAACAACAAAATTCCTATGGAAAAA
Organism: Sarcophilus harrisii; assembly: GCF_902635505.1. NCBI lineage: Eukaryota > Metazoa > Chordata > Mammalia > Dasyuromorphia > Dasyuridae > Sarcophilus > Sarcophilus harrisii. Next base: position 314,884,655 of record NC_045429.1, on the reverse strand, counting down.
CAAAAGGTCAAGAATTTCAAGAGAATTAATGAAAAAAAAATCAAATGAAGGTGGCTTAGCTGTACCAGATCTAAAATTATATTATAGAGTAGCAGTTACCAAAACCATTTGGTATTGGCTAAGGAATAGATTAGTTGATCAGTGGAATAGGTTAGGTTCAAGGGATAAAACAGTCAACAAATATAGCAACCTAGTCTTTGACAAACCCAAAGACCCCAGCTTTTGGGATAAGAACTTACTGTTTGGTAAAAATTGCTGGGAAAATTAGAAACTAATATGGCAGAAACTAGGCATTGATCCATACTTAACACCATACACCAAGATAAGGTCAAAATGGGTTCATGACCTAGGCATAAAGAATGAAATTATTAATAAATTAGAGGAACACAGGATAGTTTACCTCTCAGACGTGTGGAAGGGGAAGGACTTTATGACCAAAGAAGAACTAGAGATCATTACTGATCACAAAATAGAAAATTTTGATTATACCAAACTGAAAAGTTTTTGTACAAACAAAACTAATGCAGACAAGATTAGAAGGGAAGCAATAAACTGGGAAAATATTTTTACAGTCAAAGGTTCTGATAAAGGCCTCATTTTCAAAATATATAGAGAATTAACTCTAATTTATAAAAAATCAACCCATTCTCCAATTGAAAAATGGTCAAAGGATATGAACAGACAATTCTCAGATGAAGAAATTGAAAGTATTTCTAGTCATATGAAAAGATGCTCCAAGTCATTATTAATCAGAGAAATGCAAATTAAGACAACTCTAAGATACCACTACACACCTGTCAGATTGGCTAAGATGACAGAAAAAATAATGATGATTGTTGAGGGATGCGGGAAAACTGGGACATTGGTGCATTGTTGGTGGAGTTGTGAACGAATCCAACCATTCTGGAGAGTAGTTTGGAACTATGCTCAAAAAGTTATCAAACTGTGCATACCCTTTAATCCAGCAGTGTTACTACTGGGCTTATATCCCAAAGAGATCATAAAGAAGGGAAAGGGACCTGTATGTTCACGAATGTTTGTGGCAGCCCTCTTTGTAGTGGCTAGAAACTGGAAACTGAATGGATGCCCATCATTTGGAGAATGGCTGAATAAATTTTGGTATATGAATATTATGGAATATTATTGTTCTTTAAGAAATGACCAACAGGATAATTTCAGAAAGGCCTGGAGAGACTTACACGAACTGATGCTGAGTGAAATGACCAGGACCAGGAGATCATTATATACTTCAACAACAATACTATATGATGACCAGTTCTGAAGGACCTGGCCATCCTCAGCAACGAGATCAACTAAATCATTTCCAATGGAGCAGTAATGAACTGAACCAGCTACGCTCAGAGAAAGAACTCTGGGTGATGACTAAAAAACATTACATTGAATTCCCAATCCCTATGTTTATGCCCACCTGCATTTTTTATTTCCTTCACAAGCTAATTGTACAATACTTCAGAGTCTGATTCTTTTGTACAGCAAAATAATGGTTTGGTCATGTATACTTATTGTGTATCTAATTTATATTTTAATATATTTAACATCTACTGGTCATCCTACCATCTGGGGGAGGGGGGGGGGGGTAAGAGGTGAAAAATTGGAACAATATCTAAGTTATATTTTAATATATTTAACATCTACTGGTCATCCTGCCATCTAGGGGAGGGGGTGGGGGGTAAGAGGTGAAAAATTGGAACAAGAGGTTTGGCAATTGTTAATCCTGTAAAGTTACCCATGTATATATCCTGTAAATAAAAGGCTATTAAATTAAAAAAATAAATAAATAAATAAAAGATTTAAAAAAAAAAAAAGACATTTAAATGTTCCATGTAAGATTGAGAGGAGAATCTAAATTCATTTTTTTCTCCAATGTTTTCAATGAATAAAGTAAAAACAAAACAAACAAAAAAAAAAAAAGAAAAAGAAAAATTGGAACAAGAGGTTTGGCAATTGTTAATGCTGTAAAGTTACCCATGCATATAATCTGGTTCTCACTTTTCAATGAGATGGGAGAAGTTTCACCATACATTGAATATGTCTAAATTTTTTTCTCTTAAAGTCAATTCTTATGGCAGTAAAATACCCACTATATTCATCCCCCTCCATTCTTTCTCTCAGATATAATAGGTTTCCTTTGCCTCTTTGTGAGATATAGTACCCCCACTTTACCCTTTTTCTGATACAATGTCCTTTCCACCTCTAATTTTTAGAACAAGGTATACATGTATTTTTTATACATCTTTACAGCAGAAATATAGTTCCCAAGATTTCTTTTTACCTTTTTAGGTTTTTCTTGAGTTCTATATTTGCAGATCAAACTTCTTGTTAAGTTTTGGTTTTTTCACCAAAAATAGGTGAAATTCACTTATTTTGTTGAATGACCATCTTCTTCCCTGGAAAAAGATGCTCATTCTGGCTGGGTAAGTTATTTTTGGTTGCATACCGAGTTCCTTAGCCTTTCAGAATATCATATTCCAGGCCCTTCAATCTTTTAATGTGCATGCTGCTAGATCTTGGGTGATCCTTATTGTGGCTCCTCTATATTTGAATTGAGTTTTTCTAGTCGCTTGGAGTATTTTTTCCTTTGTTTGAGGGTTCTGGCATTTGGCCACTATATTTCTTGGTGTTTTGATTTTAGGATCCCTTTCGGTGGGTGATCGATGAATCCTTTCAATGTCTATTTTACCCTCTGTTTCTATGACTTCTGGGCAGTTCTCTTTGATAATTTCCTGGAAAATAGTGTCCAGGCTCTTTTTTTCATCGTATTTTTCTGGGAGTCCAATAATTCTCAGATTGTCTCTCCTAGACCTGTTTTCCAGGTCTGTTGTTTTCCCCAGAAGGTATTTCACTTTTTTCTCCATTGTTTGGTTTTTTTGGTTTTGCTTGACTGATTCTTCTTGTCTCCTCGAGTCATTCAATTCCATTTATTCTATTCTGATTTTCAATGAAATGTTTTCTTCACTCACTTTTTTTATATCTTTTTCTAATTGTCCAATTTGTTCTATGGGATATTTTTCCATTTTGCCAATTTTATTCTTTAGTGAGCTATTTTCTTTTTCCAGTTCATTAATCCTATTTTTCAAGGATTTGATTTCTTTATCCTCTCTGTCTTTAAATGAGTGAAATGACTTCTCCAGACTCTCTTGCCAAGCCTCCCTCTCCTTTTCCCATTTTTCTTCTAGCTCTCTTGTGACAGCCTTTTTAATTTCTTCTATGAGATTCATCTGTGCTGAGGAGCAGATGATCTCCTCCTGTGGGGATTCACCTGGAGATAATCTGTTTTTAGTCTCCTCAGGGTTTTGAGTCTGTTCTCTGTCCGTATAAAAGCTGTCAATCGTTAAAGTCCTTTTTAATTTTTTGCTCATTTTGTCAGAGAAGAATCAGAGACAAACTAGTAAAGAAAAAAAAGGAAAAAAACCCCAAATGAAATCTGCTTTTTTGGGGGAGGGGCTGGGTGGTGTTACCGAGCTTCCTCTACAGACTGAGGGGGCAGCAGCGAGGCACTAGCAGGACTGTGTTGGGCCTGTGCTCTGAGACTCTGAGAGCATGCTGAGACTCTGTGGGGGAGGGGTGGCCGGTCCCAAGGAACTCCAGCTGTTTGGGGTTGTGTTCTTCACCCCCGGTGTTTTTAGCTTCTCTGGTGGGCCACTGATTTGCTGTCAGGGCAAAGTATCCAATCCTATAGCAAAGCTCTCCCTGCAGAGGCGGCTGAGATCACACCCCAACCCCCTTCGGTCTGCTCAGCTGTGAGCTGCCTGTAGAACTCTTGCTGCTGCTGCCTGCCCTCAGCCTGTGCCTGATCTAAAACTGTCCCGCCCTTGAGCAAAAACAGACCTTTCCTGTCGAATCTCAAGGATGTCTTCTCTTGGTAACTGTTTGTGGGTTTTTTTTTTTCAGTCAGGCATTAATTCAGAGGCTTGTAATGAGATGGATTCTGAGAGAAAATGCGGAGCTTACACAGCTGTGTGCCTCCTCACCGCCATCCAATGTATTCACATTTAACCATCCTATAGAGCAATTTGGAATTATGTCCAAAGACCCTTAGATTCAAGCATATGGTATAACCAAACAAGACCAGTATTAGGTCCACATCCCAAAGAGATATTTTAAAAAGTGACCTATATGTACAAAAGTACTTGTAGCAACTCTTGATATGGTGGCAAAGAATTGGAAATTGTGGGGATGTCCATCAATTGGAAAATGGCTGAACAAACTATGGTACATGATTATATTGGAATACTATTGTGTTTTAAGAAATTATTCACAGCTTGCTCTTAGAAAAACCTGGAAATATTTACACAAACTCATGAAAAGAAAAATAATACAATTAGGAGAATATTGTATATGCTTACATTATCATAATTACATGTAATTAGATGTGATAATATGATTATCCACTGTGAATGACATAGCTATTTTCATCAATACAATAATACAAGACAATTCTGATGAATTGTTTTTATGGAAAATACTATACATCTCTAGAAAAAGAACTGTCAGAGTCTGAATTCAGATCAAAGTATATATTTTTTTAATTTAAAAAAAAAAATTCTTTCACAACATTACTAACATGGGCATATGTTTTGTATAACTACATATGTAAAATGTTCACCAAGTCAGTTGTCTTCTCAATGATGTGGGAGGAAAAGTAGGGATACAATTTGGAACTCGAACATTTTTAAAAATAAATGTTGAAAATTGTTTTTACATGTGGTTGGGGAAAATAAATTATTAAATAAAAATAAAATGATCTATAGTTGGTTCTTCTTCAAGGGGAGTCATCAAGCAAAATCTGTTGTGAGTATGTGTAGGGGGATATGTTTTATAGATATGGACTGTATCAGATGAGTCAGATTCCTTGCAATCATTTTCTGTGATTATATGTTTAATTGTTTCCTGAGTTCCCTGATTTTCAGTTTGGTCATGAATAATACTTAATTTTTTCCCCAACATACAGTTGACAGAACCTTTTTAATAAGAGCTTTGTTATTCCCAAAAGACACTTTTTTTCCGAGTCAAAGAATCATTTTGCTGATGATCTTAATGAAATTATTTTGGCTGCAATGTTCACACAGAAATCAGAAGATGGAACTTAAGCTGCTATATCAGAATTTAAGGAGACTATCTTAAATGGTCAGCTAGACTGTACTTAATCTATAACAACTTCATGAAAAGTTAAAAAAAATCAATCAACTGTTTTATTTTAATATAAATATTTGAATGGCTTTATTTCTTTTCTCATTAATTAAATGACTAGTTGTCATTGTTTTGTTATTGAATATATGCATTTTCAGTAATATCTGATTAATGAGCAGGTTGAAGGATGGTTCAATCATGTTAAATTATATTTTTATCTTGGATGATTTTGTATACCTCCTTTTTAGAGCAGTATCACATAGTTCTATAAATGGACTCTTAACAGATTTCTAATATTTTAAGCCTTTTTTTTTTCACTTCAATGACTTTTCTATTTAAATAGAAATACAATAATGACATCCTTCCTAGAAGAGGAAAGAGTTTCCTCAAATTACTCTAGAGAACCTCCACGGTTGTTTTATTTTCAGCAAATCAGAAGCAAGTGGTCACTTCTAAACCCTGACCTTTGCCTTTTGAATTTTGTAACCTGGCTAAAGAGCAATTCCAGGATTAAAAGTGTCACCAAAAATGGTTCTGATACGTGTATTTTTATTTATTCAAGCCCTTTTGATTTTATTTACTGGATTGAATGTAAACTTACACATTCCCATCAAATTAAAAATAAATGTTAAAATATTTAACCACTCTTCTGGTTGATGGTCACTTATAAGGCAAATAGTAAATAGTTAAATAAATGAGAAATGCAGAGTCTCAAGAGAAAGTCAGTGCTAAGTAGTAGAAGAAAGATTCTTTCATCATTTGTTAATTCAGTGCTTAAGAGGGGAGGGAAGAGTTAGAAAAGTTATAGATGTCATTCAGAAAGATCATTTTTACACAAATTAAATATTTTGTCAGCCTATTCCTAAATAAAAATGAAAAGTATTTGCTAAACAACTCTAATTCAGAGATAGTCCCCAAATAAAGCAAATAAAGTTTATGTCTTACAATTTCAAGATAAATTCCTTTTAATTTAACCAGTTTTTTGGCATCTTTTTTTCTAAGTTAGTAAAGTTTTATCAAACAATAAAGCAATGAGAAAAATCTTTATTGAGTGTTACCCTGTATTAGATACTGTAAAATATAAACATTTTTAAATGCCTATTTTTAAGTACCCTGTATTCTGCCTCAAGAGAGACAAATTGACACAAATTAAATTATATGAGAACAGTTGCTAACTTATATGCCATCCATGCAAATGTTAGCTTGATATATGTCTCACTTTGTGGAATTTTTTGAAATTTGCTAATGAGTTTGAATAAATACAATAGCATTGGTTAAAAGGGAACTTATTATCAGGTAAATTCACAAATGATGCAGGTAAAAATCATTTGGAATTGCTTAAATTGGGAATCAGAAGGATTATGTATGGAATTCCAAGAAAGTAGTTTGTAATGACCCTCACACTAGCAGTTATATGTTCATTTAGTTATGAATCCTGGCAAGTTGATTATATTTCTCTTGTCTCAGTTTTATTATCGATAAAATGAGGACTTTGAACTCTGTGATTTTTGAATTACTTATAATTCTAAGTCTATGATCCTATATTCTATGATCTTACTAGAGTGCTTTGGCTATTTATACAATTAAATATATATTAGACATAGATAAAATAGATACAATATCTATGGCTAGATATAGTCATCAAAGAGTTTGGCTGATTTTATTTCCTTTCTATTAAATTCATTAGTTGTTCCAACAATATATATGCATAAGAAGCAGGGAAGTTTAACTCATACATTGGAGGATTAATTAGTTCAAAGACAATCACAATCTAAATGTCAAAATAAGATATTGGGTACATTGTTGATTTGTGATCAACAGATGTCAGAATGAGGTACAATTTATTTGTTTAACAAATATGTAGTTGGGAGTCTTCATATTTTTAGCTGTTATATTTTTATCTAATATATATACATTCATATATATTTTTATATATACACATATTAATGCAAAAAGTGATCTGTTACCAGTGCCCTCATTGGTTAGGCAGAAGTTTTATTTATAATTTTCTTAAAAATATATGTATATTTTGATAATATGAATTAACCTTAAAAGGGACATTTTGTATAATATAGGGCCTGCCACTGATTACAATTCAATTACTCAGAGCAATGAAGTAGCTGTCATTGAAGTAAATTAAATGACATTTTAAGTGAAATAAATTTCATTAAAAATGAAATGGACAAAGTTATATTCCCCACAACACTTTTATGGGATCACTTAACATCTGGTTATTAGGTTTCTGAGGAAAAAACAAAACAAAGCAAAACATGCCAATGTTGCTCCCATATAAGTTACGTTTATAAGCCATTATTTTGTCTTATCTTTTGAAAGTACAAATGCCAATAAAACTCAGAGACCAAAGTGATTTACACATATAATTTTATTTCATCTACCAAACTTGCATATTTACCCAGCTTCAATATGTCTTTTAATTGTAGGGATAAAATATATAGAAAAATAACATTATGACCAAGGAAATTTCAAAAGCAGTGTGTCCTACAAGATACAAAAGAATATGTAATTTGTGCATATGTATCTTAATCTTTACTTGGGAAGAAATGTGCTCATAAAAAAACTACATATGTAAAATTCACTCTTAAAACACTTAAAAAGAATATTACTTTCTCTTTCTAGCAGCTTTTTGAACATATTTTTTTAAAACATCCTTAATTGGTCTGAATTAATTGCACTGTGACCTTTGACCTCCAAGTGCCTCCATTTATAGAATCACATTCCTTTCTGAAGCAACATTTTGGTGAAGTTTATTGGCTGTTTCAATTAGGTGTTCTACATCTGGATTTTTGCTTCTGATGTTTTTTGTATTACACCTGGAGAAAAGAGCAAAATAGTAAATACTATTTAGATGTTTTGTTTTGCTTTGCTTATGAAGGTACTTAAATTAGTAGAGTTAACAAAAATTTAATCTGATAAGATATAACCCTCAGTTTTAGAGTCTTGGAGATTTTAGAATTCAATCTATTGATGAGGAAATTGAGGTCTAGAGAAATGCAGTAACTGACCAAGAGTGCCAAGATAACTCCCATAATGAATTAAAGGACCTCTAAGGTTTCTTTCAGCTTAAAATCTATGATCCTATGACACTCTTTGAAATAACATTACCATAGATTAAAATAGCAAAACAAATCAATTTAATTCAATTCTTTCCACAAAAGAATGAAAGAAAAAAATTTAATTTTAAGTAATGGAACTGGAGAAGTACATTGGGTGTGTGGAGCATTTAGGGAGTACTAACATCTTTGGTATGCTCTTTCCAGGGCTTCTCATCTTTGTTATTCACCTGGCACTCAATTCTCACCTATGGTTCCAAGAAGTTATAGCATACACAGAGGCCACATTACAGTAAAACAATCTTATCAAGTAAGTTTAATCATTTTGAGGGTGGACAACAAGCCTCAAAACCATTGGTGAATTAAAGATATATTTACTCTAAGCATGTGAAGACTTTTTCCAGAGAAATGTGTGAATGAGAATAGTTTGTTCCAAAAGCTACAGAGGTTACTGAAACAGATGCTCTGGAGTTCTTAAGAACTCTTGGTTGCAGGGAGGGAGTAGAGCCAAGATGGTACAGAGAAATCAGAACTTTGCCTGAGCTCTTCCTGCCTTCCCTCAGAATCAATACTAGATCAAACTTCTGAATGGATTTTGGAGTGACAGGACCTACAAATATCCAGAGTGTAATAATTTTCCAGCATAAGATATTTTTCAATGACATTAGGAAAGGTCTGTCTCAATTGGACAGCAGGAAACTTAACCCAGTGCAGGTGAAGAGAGGCCCAGGGTGGAGAGACCTACTATAGGAAATCCAATGGGAGATTCTTAGCCAAAATACAGCACTGTTAGCTACTCTGTCTTGGTTCATAAGGCCAATGGATTAGCAAACTAGCTGTGAGACCTCCATTGTAACTAAAAAAGGCAAATTGTGAACCCTTGAAACCCACTGTGATCTTGGCCAGGCCTACCTAGCGCAAGAGAGTAGCCTGAAGCATCACTTGCCCAGCATAGACAGTTAGAAGCCTCTGTCACCCTGTGTAGGAAGCATAGGACAATATCCCCTATATCTTAAGAGCAAACCTCATCCTTTAAAAATAAACAAAAAAGCAAAAAGAATTTTCACCACAGATAGCTATTACAGGGACAAAAAAGACCAGAACACAAGCCAGAAAAAGAACATTTAAGAAGAAACACCTCCAGATGAAGGCCTCAAAATGAGATATCAATGGCCACAAGCTCAAAGACTTCTCTTGGAGGAGTTCATAAAAGAATCTTTAAAAAGAGTTAGAAGAAAAATGAGGAAAAGAAATGAGAGCTAAGCAGGAGAGTTAGAAAAGGAAAAACAAAAATTGATTGAAGAATTCAATTTCTTAAAATATATTTGATTAAATGGAAAATATATATACTGAAGAAACCAACTTCTTAAAAATAGATTTGGCAAAATGGAGAAAGAAAGCAACTCCTTGAAAAAAATAGAATTGCTAAAATGAAAAAAAAAAAGTGATACAAAGAACAAAATAATTATAATAGTACAATAGGCCAAATGCAAAAGAATCCTACAAAAAACTATTTGAAGAAAATAATTCACTAAAACATAGAAGTGGAAAAATGGAAGTGAATGATTCAATGAGACATCAAGAATTAGTGAAACAAAACAAAACAAAAAAAATAAATAAATAAACAAATAAACAAACAAATAAATAAAAAAATAAATAAGTGGTAAAATAAATCATTAGAAAAACAGCTAACCTGGAAAACAGATCTAGAAAAGACAATCTAAGAATGTTTGGACTATCTGAAAGCTATAATGTAAAAAAAAAAAAAAAAAAAAAAAAAGAGCTTGGGCAACATCTTTCAAGAAATTCTCAAGGAAAAAACTGTCCTGAAATCCTAGAACCAGAGGAATATATGGTCACATATCAAAGCCACCAAGGTCATCCAGTGTTCTCAGGCCATCAAAAATCATCATGACTTATGTCCTACCACTGGACTTCAAAGACTTTGGAAGAGAGAGTTAGGCTGACAACTTTGTGTGATTTTTCCTCATGTAAATCCAATTTATGCACAAGTCAAAATGCTATTCCATGATATCACTGATGCTCCTAAAAGGTAAAAGACAAAGAACAACAACAACCATATCTGTATGACTATTTATCTATATTTATGCATCTATGTATATATATATATATATAGGTGTCTATTTCTCTATATCTTTTTATCTATCTATATCTATATGTATAAACTTTTCTCACAGATTACAGAAAACTATAAAATAAAAATATATTTTGCAATTCTAGCCTTTTCAAACTACTTTTTAAAGGACTGACATAAAAGCATATACCAGGGGAGATTAGGGGTGTATTAAATGTTTATAGATAAAATTGAATGAACTATATGTATAATAATAATGTTAGCTTATATTTCTATAATGATTTTTCTTTTTTTAGATTTTTAAAAAATATTTATTGTAAGCAGAGTTATCTTTTGACATAATTTTGTTCACATTTTTTACATAAATCAGATTTTTCTAAGAAATATGGATAATACTGCTTTCTTTGCTCTTATTTCTATTTCTTTTTATTGGAATTAACAGTTTCTAAAGATAACAAAGTTGGAAAAGTTCATAGTGATTTTTCTTTTTTTATTATTATTATACTAACTTTTTATTGACAGAACCCATGCCAGGGTAATTTTTAACAACATTATCCCTTGCACTCACTTCTGTTCCGATTTTACCCCTCTCTACCTCCACCCTCTCCCCTAGATGGCAAGCAGTCCTATATATGTTGAATATGTCGTAGTATATCCTAGATACAATATATGTGTGCAGAACCAAAGTTTTCTTGTTGCACAGGGAGAATTGGATTCAGAAGATAAAAATAACCCGGGAAGAAAAACAAAAATGCATACAGTTTACATTCATTTCCCAGTGTTCTTTCTTTGGGTGTAGCTGATTCTGTCCATGATTGTTCAATTGAAACTGAATTAGTTCTCTTTGTCAAAGAAATCTACTTCCATCAGAATACATCTTCATACAGTATGGTTGTTGAAGTATATAATGATCTCCTGGTTCTGCTTATTTCACTTAGCATCAGTTCATGTAAGTGTCTCCAGGCCTCTCTGTATTCATCCTACTGGTCATTTCTTACAGAACAATAATATTCCATAACATTCATACACCACAATTTACCCAACCATTCTCCAATTGATGGGCATCCATTCATTTTCCAGTTTCTAGCCACTACAAATGGGGCTGCCACAAATGTTTTGGCACATACAGGTCCCTTTCCCTTCTTTAGTATCTCCTTGGGGTATAAGCCCAGTAGTAGCACTGCTGGGTCAAAGGGTATGCACAGTTTGAAAACTTTTTGGGCATAATTCCATATTGCTCTCCAGAATGGTTGGATTCATTCACAACTCCACCAACAATGCATCAGTGTTCCATTTTTACCGCATCCCCTCCAACAATCATCATTACTTTTTCCTGTCATCTTAGCCAATCTGACAGGAGTGTAGTGGTGTCTCAGAGTTGTCTTAATTTGTATTTCTCTGATTAATAATGATGTGGAACACTTTCATATGAGTGGTAATATTTTCAATTTCATCATCTGAAAATTGTCTGTTCATACCCTTTGACCATTTGTCAATTGGAGAATGGCTTGGTTTCTCATAAATTAGAGTCAGTTCTCTCTATATTTTGGAAATGAGGCCTTTATCAGAACCTTTAACTGTGAAGATGTTTTCCCAGTTTGTTGCTTCCCTTCTAATCTTGTTTGCATTAGTTTTGTTTGTTCAAAAACTTTTCAATTTGATATAATGAAAATTTTCTATTTTGGGATCAGTAATGATCTCTAGTTCTTCTTTGTACAAAAGTTTTTTTAATTTGATGTAATCAAAATTTTCTATTTTGTGATCAATAATGGTCTCTAGTCCATCTTTGGTCACAAATTTCTTCCTCCTCCACAAGTCTGAGAGATAAACTATCCTATGTTCCTCTAACTTATTTATAATCTCATTCTTTATGCCTAAATCATGGACCCTTTTTGATCTTATCTTGGATACAGTGTTAAGTGTGGGTCCATGCCTAATTTCTGCCATACAAATTTCCAGTTATCCAAGCAGTTTTTGTCAAATAATGAATTCTTATCCCAATTAATTAATTCAATAGTTTTTTACTTTCAATTTTATTGATCTCTTCTTTTATTTTTAGAATTTCAAGTTTAGTGTTTGACTGGGATTTTTAATTTGTTCCTTTTCTAGCATTTTTAGTTGCAAGCCCAATTCATTGACCTTCTCTTTCTCTATTTTATGCAAGTAGCTTCTAGAGATATGAAAATTCCCCTTATTACCACTTTGGCTGCATCCCACACATTTTGGTATGATGTTTCATTATTGTCGTGTTCTTTTTTTTTTTTAAATAATTTTTTATTGACAGAACCTATGTCAGGGTAATTTTTTACAACATTATCCCTTGCACTCACTTCTGTTCTGATTTTTCCCCTCCCTCCCTCCACCCTCTCCCCAAGATGGCAAGCAGTCCATACATTTAAATAGATTACAGTAGATCTTGGATACAATATATGTGCAGAACCGACAGTTTTCTTGTTGCTCAGGGAGTTGGATTTAGAAGGATAAATAACCTGGGAAGAAGAACAAAAATGCAACAGTTTACATTCATTTCCTAGTGTTCTTTCTTTGGGTGTAGCTGCTTCTTTCCATCCTTGATCAACTGAAACAAGTTAATCTTGTCTTTGTTGAAAAAATCCACTTCCATCAGAATACATCCTCATACAGTATCGTTGTTGGGTATATAATGATTTCCTGGTTCTCTCATTTCGCTCATAATTTATTAAGTCTCGCCAATCCCCTCTCTGTATTGTCCTGTGGTCAAACAAGAACAATATTTCCATAACTTCATATCCACAATTTATAAACCATTCTCAATTATGGGCATCCATTCATTTTCCAACTTCTGGCCCACAAAAGGGCTGCCACAAAATTTTGGCCTAAGGTCCTTTCCCTTTTTAGTATCTTTTGGGTTAAAGCCCAGTAAAGACACTGTGGATCAAAGGGGCCAGTTTGATAACTTTATGGGCATAGTATGGCTGGATTTAAATTCCCCAACAACGTATCAGTGTCCTGTTTTATCCCCTCAACATTTTACATTATCTTTTTCCCTGTCATTCGGAACAAATTTAATTTTTATCTCAGAGTTGTCTTAATTTGATTTCTTGATCGATAGTGATTTGGAACACTTTTCATATGAGTAGTATAGTTTAATTTCATCATCTGAAAATTGTCTTTCATGTCCTTTGACCATTTATCAATTGGAGAAAATTTCTTAAATTAATCAATTCTCTATATATTTTGGAAATGAGTCCTTTATCGAAAACTGACTATAAAAAATGTTTTCCAAGTTTATTTTTCCCTTCTAATCTTCCTGCATTAGTTTGTTTTAAAAAACTTTTCTTTGATATAATCAAAATTTTTCAATTTTGTAGTCAATAGTGATCTCTAGTTCTTCTTTGGTCATAAATTCCTTCCTCTTCCACAGGTCTGAGAGGTAAACACTTATGTTCTTCAATTTATTTTGATCTCATTCTTTATCCTAGATCTGAAACCATTTTGACCTTATCTTGGTGTACGGTGTTAAGTGTGGGTCAATGCCTCTTTCTACACAATTTCCAAATTTTTCCCAACAATTTTTGTCAAAAAGATTCTTATCCCAAAACTGGGTCTTTGGGTTTTCAAACCAGATAATTAAAGTTTTGTTTTTGTCCTTTTAACCTAATCTATTCCATTGATCAACAGTCTATTTCTTAGCTAATCCAGATGTTTTAGTAACCGCTAATATAATTTTTAGATCCTGGTATGTACCCCTTCATTTGATTTTTTTTTCATTTTCCCTTAAATTTTGATCTTTTGTTTTCCATATGAACTTTGTTTTATTTTTCTAGGTCATCAAAATGTTTTTGGGAAGTCGTTGGTATGGCCCTAAATAAATAGATTAGTTTAAATTACTATTGTCATCTTTATTATTTTGCTCCCAATCAAGAGCAGTTAATTTTTCCATTAGTTAGATCAGACTTAATTTCTGTGGCAAGTGTTTTGTGTTTTTAATAAAGTTTCTGATTTTCCCGGAATAAACCCAAAATATTTTATTTATCAGTAGTTACTTTAAATGGGATTTCTCTTTGTAACTCTGACTTTGGATTTTTTAGTGAATATAAGAATGCTGATGACTTATTGGGTTTATTTTATAACAAAACTTTGCTAAAATTTTGGGTTTTAATAAATTTTATAGAACTTGGGTTTTCTAAGTATACCACATATCATCACAAAGAGTGATTTTGGTTTCTTCATTGCCTATTCTTTTCCTTTAATATCTTTCTGCTCTTACCATGCTACATTTCTTACAATATTTAAAAGTAACTGATAGTGGGCAACCTTGTTTCACTCTGATCTTATTGGAATGGAGGCGTTTGTCCCCCTTACATATATTTACTGTGGTTTTAAATAGATCTACTGATTATTTTAAGGGAAAAGTCCATTTATTCCTTATTCAAAGTGTTTTTAATAGGAATGGATGTTGGATTTTCTCTTTTTCTGCATCTATTGAGATGATCATATGTTTTTTTGTTTGGTTATTAAATCCAAGTATGTATAGTTTTCCTAATATTAACCACCCTGCATTCTGGAAAAAGCCTACTTGATCATGGGAAATTATCCTGGGATATTTTTGTAATCTTTTTGCTAATATTTTATTTAAGATTTTAGCATCAATATTCATTAGGAAGATTGGTCTACTTTTCTTCTGTTTTCAACCACCTGGTTTGGGTTCATACCATGTCTGTGTCATAAAGGAATTTGGTTCTCCATTTCCCTATTTTATCAAATAATTTATATAGCATTGGGGCCAATTGTTCTTTAAATGTTTGATAAATTCAATTAAATCCATCTGGTCCGGTTTTTCAGGGAGGTTTAATTGGTGTTCTATTTCTTTTTCTGAAATGGGACTATTCAACAATTTACTTCCCCTCTGTTAATCTGGGGAAGTCTATATTTTTGGAGGTAGTCATCCATTTCCTTAGATTATCAAATTTATTGGCATAAAGTTGACAAAAAACTCCTTATTTTTCTCTAATTTCCTCTTCATTGGTAGAAAGTTTTCCCTTTTCATTTTAAATACAATTTCATTTTCCTCCTCCTTTTTCTAATCAGATTTACCAAAGGTTTATCAATTTTTTGGTTTTTATAAAAAACTCTTATTTTATTTATTAGTTCAATAGTTTTTTTTAGTTTAATATTATTAATTTCTCTATTTTAAATTTCAAGTTTAGTAATTGATTGGGGTTTTTAATTTGGTCTTTTTCTACTTTTTTTTGCAAGCCCAATTCATTGACCTTCTTTTCTTATTTTGTTCAAGTGCCCAAGGATATAAAGTTTCCCCTTATTTGCTTTTCTCATTCCACAAATTTTGGTATGAGTCTCACCATTGTCATTATCTTGAGGAAGTTATTAATTTTGTCTATAATTTGTGTTTCCCCAATCATTTTCTAAGATGGATTATTTGTTTACTTACTTTTTGATTTATTTAACCAACTTTTTGTTGTTTAATTTTTATTCATTGTGATCTGAAAAAAAGCATTTTATATTTCTGCCTTCCTGCATTTAATTTTGAGTCTTTATGTCCCAAAATATGGTATTTTTAGGGTTCCATGAGTGCTGAGAAAAATAATATTTCTATCAATTTCAGTTTTCTTGAGATCATCAACCAGTCTTTCTAATATTCTATCTACCTCTTTAATTTCTTTCTTATTTGTTTTGTGATTTGGTTTTCTAAATCTGAAAAGATTGAGGTCTCCCTATTATGTTTTGTGTCATTTCTTCTCATAACTCTTAACTTTCCTTTAGGAAGTTAGATATAACACTTGGTACATATATTTTAATCGTATTTTCCTTTGTCTATAGACCAGCAAGAATAGTTTCCTTCCTTGTCTCTTTTAATTAGTCAATTTTGCTTTTATTGATTTGAGATAAGGATGGCTCCCCTCTTTTCCACCGGCATAATGTTTATCCAGCCTTTTCTTTACTCTGTTTATTCTCCCTGTTTTAAATGTGCTTGAAACAACATTTTAAGGTTCTGACTTTTGGTATCTGCTAAGCCTCCTCTTTATGGGGGAGTTCTCCCATTCAATTTCGTTGTTAAATTCTGTATTTCCTGTCCTAATTCCCCAGATTATGCTTTTCTGTTCTTGCCCCTTTCTTCCAGTTAAACTTTTGGTCCCACCGTACCCACTCTCCCTCTTTGGTATCCCTTCCTCCTCCCTTTGAATCCCTTCCCCTTTCTTTCCTTTTATTGCTCTTTTTCCTTTTCCTTTTCCTCCCACTTTTTAGTGAGGTGAGAAAGATTCTCTTAAAACAAATTTAATTCTTTCCTCTTTGGGAACTTTGATGGGTAGAATGCATCAATTTCCTCCCCTTCTCTAAGTTCCCTCAGATACGTGGGTTTCCTTTGCCTCATCGACAAAGTTTCCCTCTTTTTTCACCCTTTCCCTTTTTCACCTTCCCTTTCCATTTCTACTTCCCTTTTTTTATGCTTATCAGTAAAAATCAAATTATTGATTTTTATTATATCCACAACAAAATACAGTTCTCAAGGTTCCGTTTACCTTTTTCTACGTCCAGTCCTGTTGTTGGGATCAATTTTTTTTAAGTCTGTTTTTTCTTTGAAAAGAAGGTTGCTCTGTTTCATTAAATGTCCATCTTCTTCATGGAAAAAATGTAGCTTAGCTGGGTAGTTTATTCTTGGCTGCATTCAAGTTTTTTGCCTTTTAATTCATGGGCCCTTCGTCCTTTAAGTTTTCAGAGGGTCTTGTTTTACCCTTATTTACCTTGGTATTTTGCGTTTTTTTAATTTCTAAATTTTTCTTTTTAAAATTTGGTTTTGACAATTTCCTCGTCTTATTTTAGGGTTTTTTCAGAAAATGTTTAATTTTTTTCCAACCTATTTTTTGGTTCTATTCTTTTTTGGGCGGGTTCTTTTAATAATTTCCTGAAAATTTTCTTTTTTTCTCATATTTTTTGGGTTCTGATATCCTTGGTTTTCTTCCTTGATTTTTTCATCTTTTTTTTTTTTGAATTTTTTTTAATCTTTCATTTTTTGGTTTGGTTTATATTCTTCCTGTCTCAATTCAATCTTTCTATTTTTCAGTTCTGATTTTTTAGCGTTTATTTTCTTCATTATTTTTTTCTTTTTTTATATGTCATTGAGTTTTTAAATGAGTCATTTTGCTCTATGGTTTTTTTCATTTCACTAATTTTTTTTTTTTAGTATTATTTTCTTTCTCAATTCACAAATTCTGTTCCCCACCGGGAGTTTTTACCTTTTCAGTTCACATTTCAGGGTTGTTTTCTTTTCCATTTTTTCAAATTTTTTCTTTTAGTAGGTTATATGTCTTTTCTGTACTCTTTGCTCTTTCCCTTTCCCCATTTTTCTTCTAGTTCTCTTTTAAGGTTTTAATAGTCCTTCTAGGAAGTCTTTTGTATTGGGACCAACTTGTCTGGAGACTGTCTGCTATTAGTCTTTCAGGGTTGGCTGTTCTTTTTCAGTGAAACTATCAATTTCCTTTTGGTTTCTTCTCATTTTTTAAAATAAGGGTTGCCTTCAGGGCCAGGGGAGGTTAAGCTTCCTCTGCAGAGCAGTGAGGTGTTGGGGGTCTTTGCCAGCTGCAAAAAGCAGTGAGGTCTGGGTGCTCTGGGAAGAGTTCCCATAAGTACTCAGGCCTGGGGCAGAGCTGGGAAAGGTGCCCTGCAAAGAACCCCTGCTGTGTGGATATTGCTGTCCTGGGGCTAGACGCTGAGCAGTGAGAGTTTCACTATCCCAAACCAAATCCTGCCCTGGGGCTGTGGGTATTAGCAGTTGAGCAAGGAATGGATTTTCAGGGAGGGGAAGTGTCTCTGCTGGGGAAGCACAGTCCTGTTGGGGAAGTTCTATTGCCCCAGGCCGAGCCCCACACTGTGCTGATTAGAGGCTGCCCAGGCTGTGTCCCCCTGCAGTGTGGGTTTGTCCCCCCAAAGCCCCGAACCAAGTGGAGCTGCAGGGCTGTGTTTCAGTCTCCTAGTCCTTGGGTTTATCCTACAGCCGGTTGGTTTGCCGTTTTACAGTACCCTCTGTTTTGGCTTTTTTCTCTGCCAGTTTACTGCTTTGTAATCAAGGCAGAGCAGTGGGTATAGCAGAGTGGTCCTTCTTCTCTAGCCACAGGATCACCCCCCCCTGGTCTCCCAGGACCTGCCTCTCCCCCTGCCCTTCTGTTTCTGGCCCCTCAGGACAAACCCCTTGATCTTCCCAATACTTCAGCAGGTAAGTTGTATGCTTCTGATCTTCATGAATTTAAGCAGTGAAGAACTATTTCTGAGGCTGGATAAAATAGTTGATTATGAGGTGAATGAGAGTAGCTTAGAAAGTTGAGTGTGCCTTCTCCACCATCTTGGCTCCACCCCTATTGTCATTTTTTTGGGTGAAGTTATTAATTATGTCTATGATTTGCTGTTTCAACCAATCATTCTTTAGTATGAGATTATTTAGTTTCCAATTATTTTAGTCTACTTTTCCCTGGCTTTTTGTTGAATGTAATTTTCATTTTGCATCGTGATCAAAAGGATCATTTACTATTTCTGTTACCATTTAGTTTGGGTTTTATGTCCCTAATATGGTCTATTTTTGTATAGGTTCCATGAACTGCTGAAAAGAAAGTGTACTCCTTTCTGTCTCCATTTCATTTTCAGGATCTATCATGTAACTTTTCTATATTGTATTTACCTCTTTGACTTCTTTCTTATTTATTTTGTGGTTTGTTTTTAATTCTGGGGTAAAGGAGTTAAAGGTTTTGGGTTTTTCTTCTTGGCTCTCTTAATTTCTCTTTTTAAGAATTTAGATGCTACACCCTTGGTCATATTTTTAATTTGATGTTGCTTCATTATCTATCTCCTTTGGAAAGATTGGGCCCTTCCTTATCTTTTTAATTGATAAATTTTTTTGCTTTTGCGTCTGAGATCGGATGGCTACCCTTGCGCTTCCCTGAAGCATAGTAGATTTTGCTCCAACCTTTTTTTACCTCACATCCCTGCTTCAGGTGTGTTTCCTGTAAACAACATATTGTAGGATTATGGCTTTTAATCCATTCTGCTAACCACTTCCTTTTTATGGGGGAGTTTACCCCGTTCACATTTATGGTTAAAATTACCAACTCTGTATTACTTGTCATCTTCTTAACCTCTTTTTATGCTTTTCTCCTTCCCTCCTTCCCCCTTCCATTTAAACTTGGGGCTTTGTTCTCCAGCCCTCCTTTTAGTTTTCCCCTGCCTTGGGTTCCTCCCCTTCTTCTCCTTTCCCTCACAGTTTCTGTATTCCTTCTGTGCTTATTCCTTCCCCTTTCCTTTTCCCTTCTCACTTTTTGGGGGGAAAGTTTCACCTAAATTGAATGTCTAAATTTTTTTCTTTAAAGAATTCTGATGCACTAAAATCCACTATTTCATCCCCTCCATTCTTTCTCTCAGATATAATGGTTTCCTTTTTCCTTTTGTGAGATATTACCCCCCCCTTTGCCCTTTTCTGATACAATGTCCTTTCCACCTCTAATTTCTAGAACAATTACATTATTTTTATACATCTTTACCGAAAATAGTTCCCAAGATTTCTTTTTTAGGTTTTTTAATTCTATATTTGTAGATCAAACTTCTTGTTAAGTTCTGTTTTTTTCATCAAAAATAGGTGAAATTCACTTATTTTGTTGAATGACCATCATCTTCCCTGGAAAAAGATGTTCATTCTGGCTGGTAAGTTATTTTTGGTTGCATACCAGAGCCTTTTGGAATATCATATTCTAGGCCCTTCAATCTTTTAATGTGGATGCTGCTAGATCCTGGTTGATCCTTATTGTGGCTCCTCTATATTTGAATTGTTTTTTTCAAGCCACTTGCAGTATTTTTTCCTTTGTCTGATAGTTCTGGCATTTGTCCACTATATTTCTTTATATTTCTTGGTGTTTTGATTTTAGGATCCCTTTCAGTAGGTGATCGATGAATTCTTTCAATGTCTATTTTACCCTCTGTTTCTATGACTTATGGGCAGTTCTCTTTGATAATGTCCTGGAAAATAGTGTCCAGGCTCTTTTTTTCATCATATTTTTCCTGGGAGTCCAATAATTCTCAGATTGTCTCTCCTAGACCTATTTCCCAGGTCTGTTGTTTTCCCAAGAAGGTATTTCACATTTTTCTCCATTGTTTAATTTTTTTGGTTTTGCTTGACTGATTCTTGTTGTCTCCTTGAGTCATGCAATTCCATTTGTTCGATTCTGATTTTCAATGGAGTATTTTCTTCACTCACTTTTTTTATATCTTTTTCTAATTGTCCAATTTAGTTGTTTTTATTCTATGGATTTTTTTTTCCATTTCGCCAATTTTATTTTTTAGAGGGCTATTTTGTGTTTCCAATTCACTGATCCTGTTTTTCAAGGATTTGATCTCTTTATCCACTCTGTCTTTAAATGAGTGGGATGACTTCTCCAGACTCTCTTGCCAAGCCCCCTTCTCCTTTTCCCATTTTTCTTCTAGCTCTCTTGTGAGAGACTTTTTAATTTCTTCTATGAGATTCAGCTGTGCTGAGGAACAGATGATCTCCTCCTTTGGGGATTCACTTGGAGACAGTCTGTTTTTAGTCTCTTCAGGGTTTAAAGTTTACTCTCTATCCATGTAGAAGCTGTCAATCGTTAAGGTCCTTTTCATTTTTTTTTGCTTATTTTGTCAGAGAAGAATCAGAGACAAACTAACAAAGAAAAAAAGAAAAAAAAAACCAAATGAAATCTGTTTTTTTGGGGGGGAGGGGCTGGGTGGTGTTACCAAGCTTCCTCTACAGACTGCGGGGGGCAGCAGCGAGGCACTAGCAGGACTGTGCTGTGCCTGCACTCTGAGACTCTGAGAGCATGCTGAGATGCTGTGGGGGAGGGGTGGCCAGATCCTGAGAACTTCCAGATGTTTGGGGTTGTATTCTTCACCCCCTATATTTTTAGCTTCTTTGCTGGGCTAATGACTTGCTGCCAGGGCAAAGTATCCAATCCTGTAGCAAAGCTCTCCCACAGAGACGGCTGAGATCATACCCCACCCCACCCCTCCGGTCTGCTGGGCTGTGAGCTGCCTGGAGCTCTTGCTGCTGCTGCTGCCTGTCCTCAGCCTGTGCCCCATCTAAAGCTGTCCCCACCCTTGAGCAAAAACATACCTTTCTTGGCAAATTTCAAGTATGTCTTCTCTTGGTAACTATTTGTGTCATGAAATGGATTCTGAGAGAAAATGCGGAGCTTTCACAGCTGTGTGCCTCCTCTCTGCCATCTTGGCCAGAAGTCCCTATAATGATTTTTCAATTTGTAAATATTTATTATTTTATTTGACTTTCATAGTGTTGTAAGGATCAAATAATTATTCAATATAAAGCAGAGAAGAAATAATTTAAAAGAAGATAACTGATTTACCAAAGGTCACACTTATATTTTTACTGAACCAGAAATGAATTAGTAATTATCAGTCATTTCTGACTCCTTATGACAACATTTGTGGTTTTATTGGCAAAGATACAGAAGTGGTTTGCCATTTCTTTCTCCAATTAGTTTTACAGATGAGAGGCAAATAGGGTTAGATTACTTGCCCAGAGTCACACAGGGAGTAAGTATTTCAAGTCAGATATGAAATCAGGAAGATGAGTTCTTCTCACACCCTGCCCAGAATTCCATCCATTCTATTCACTATACTAACCAAATACCTATTGAAACACAGCTTAGCACTCTTTCCATAAAGTATTTTGGGCTGTGAGAGATTTTAGACATCACAGGTTACTATATTTTGTGCAATTTTATGTCTTTTTTTATATCATTTTTATGGGAAACTGAGACTCAGAAAATTTGAATACTTTAGCCTTTAGTTTTAATATGTTTGTTTTTTTCATTCCATTGTTTCAATTATTTCTCATCCTATTTGGACTTTGCTTGGCAAAAGACACTCAAGTAATTTGATATTTCCTTCTGTAGCTAATTTTAACAATAAGGAAATTGGGGCAAACGGGGTTAAGTGGCTTACCCAGAGTTACACAGGTACTAAGAGTTTAAGATCAGATTTGGAATTAGGTCTTTCTGACTACAGGCTTTATGCTCTTTCCATTGAATCACCTAGATCTTTTCAATTAGTTTATATGATTTCCAACTAGATCCCAGGGGAATTGTCTTAAAGAATTTTTTTCATTCAAAGCCACAAAGAAATTAATTAATTAAATTTATTTTTAAATCATAAATTAAAAAAAAATATTTATTTCAAGATACAAAGACAAAGAGAATGTTATGAATTATTTCTAAAACTATTAATTCCCTCTATGTACCATGTCCTTTTCTGTGGGTTTGTGTGTGTGTGTGTGTGTGTGTGTGTGCGTGTGCATGTGTGTGTGTATTTAACTGGTATTCTTTTCTTTCTTTTCTTTTTTTTTTCTATTTATCATTATCACTGTCCATCATTCCTAAACTCTTACCCCTTCTAAACATTAGCTCTTTCTTGTGGCAAATAAATATAATCACATAAAAACACAAATTCACACAGACTTTGTCTGACGTAACATAATGACATAACTCAAATCCAAAAGGAACTTGAATAACTAAAACATTGATGTGAATTTAATACACCAAATTCAGCACACATAATTATAAAGGCTCTCGCTTGGATAAAAAACAAAGTTAAATTCACAATTGTAAACTGTTAAAAACATGGATAGGTAATAGTAGTTTGAAAAAAAAGCTCTTTGGGTTTATCTTGACTCACCAGTATAATGTGGCATTCCCCCTATCCAACAACAATAACAACATGTCATATTGTGCTATATTAAATTTGTTTGCCTTCTATGAAATCAGGAATCAATAGTCTCACTGTATTTTTTCCTCATCAAACTATACCTGGAGAAAAGTTTTCTGAGCTGCTTCCAAAATTTTGTTGGCCATTTATATTCTAGAGATTGTTAAATGAAAATCCTTGATTGATTTCTTGACGTGATATTCATTTGAAGGAAATGGTCATACTTAGATTGGAAAATAGAATACCTGGAGGTTCAATGTCATTGTAAAGTATAGAACCTAGAATAACGCATGAAAGATGCAAAGAAACAAATATACATTTGATGGCATGATGTTATCAGGCCATCAAACCTATATTAAGAAGAGTCTGGATGAACAGTTAGACATCTCAAAATCAAAAGAAATGATAGCTAACACACCTATTAGCTTTCAAACTCTTGATTGTCTTATATTTGTCACAAATTCTTTCCTTCTCACTCCAAAAGTTAACCAATTCCTTCCTAATTCTGATTGCAGTATTTTTATTTATGAAAATACATTTTTTTCAGTTTCAAAAATTGAATCTTCACCTATATTACCAATAAAACATAGCATAAAGCTTTCATAGTTATATTTTATATCCTGCTACATTACTAAAGCTATTGTTTAATTTAATTTTAGTTGAATTTCTAGCATTCTTTACATCAACTGTATCATTTGCAAATTAAATGATTGGAATATCTACTGTATGTTTACTTACTTTTTCCAATTTCTTTTTTCTTTATAATATTCCTTTAATTATTTCAAATAATAGACATCCTTTTTTGACCTCAATCCTTTTGAGAAGAATCAAGCAACAGTTAATTAGAAATGTTGCTGGTCTTAGTTTTGCAAACAGTTATTATTTATCATATTAAATAAAGGTCCACTTATTAATTAGACTTTTATTGTTTTTAAAATATATGCAAATTTCATTTTTTCAAATATTCTCATCTTAATATAATAAAACTTTGATTTTAATGATTTATTATGCTTAAAAATTTTCTAAAAATTTGAATTTCTAAATAACTCTATGTAGTAGGTATCACTCCATACCTATTGGATTGTCTAATATTATAGAAAAAGAATATTATAAATCTTGAAAGAAATGTGGGGAAATTGAAACATTAATATACTATTGGGGAAATTGTATAGTGATTTAACTATTCTGGAGAGCAAGTTGAATCTATATGCAAAGGATTGTAAAGTCATGCATACCCCTTGAATAATCAATGTCATTACTAGGTTTATATCCCAAAGAGGTAAAAAGAAAAAAAAATCCTATACGTACAAAATTATTTAAATACTCTTTATGTGGTAAGAAAGCCTTTGAAATAGAGGAGATGATTATCAATTGGGGGATAGATTAACAATTTGTATATAATTGTGATGAGATATTGTTGTCCTATAAAAAATGACAATCATGCTCTCAGAAAATATGAAAAGATTTAAATAAACTGATACAACTTATATAATCTGCAAAGAGTGATAATTTGGTTTCCTCAATACCTTCTCTAATTCCTTTAATCTCTTTTTGCTTCTCTTATTGTTAAAGCTAAAATTTCTAATACAAAAATGAATAGTAATAGTGATAGTGAGCAAACTTGTTTCACCCCTGATCTTATTGATAATGGTTCTAGTTTGTCCCCATTACATATGATGCTTTCTCATGGTTTTAAATAGATACTTCTGATCATTTTAAGGAAAAGTTCATTTATTCCTATATTATCCAGTGTTTTAATCAAAGTGAATGTTGGATTTTAACAAATGCTTTTTTCTCCATCTATTAAGATAATCATTTGATTTTTGTTAGTTTTGTTATCAATATGTACATTATGCTAATAGTTTTCCTAATATTGAACCAGTCCTGCATTCCTGGTATAAATCCTACCTGGTCATAGTGTATTATTTTGGGGGTAACTTTCTGTAATCTCATTGCTAATATTTCATTTAAGATTTTTGCATAAATATTCATTAGGGAAATTGGTCTATAAATTTCTTTCTGTGTTTTCAACCTACCTGGTTTAACCATCATCACTATATCTGAGCCATAAAGGGGATTTGGTAGAAGTCCTGCTTTCCCTATTTTTTTCAAATAGTTTATATAGTACTGGAATTAATTGTTCTTTAAATGTTTGGTAGAATACACATGTAAATTCATCTGGCCCTGGAGATTTTTTCTTAGAAAGTTGATTAATAGCTTGTTCAATTTCTTTTTCTAAAATGGGACAATTTAAATAATTTATTTCATCTTTTGTTAAACTGCACAATCTATATTGTGTATATATTCCTCCATCTCTCTTAGATTATAAAATTTATTGACATATAGTTGGGCAAAATAATTCCTAATTATTGCTTTAATTAGGATTAAAGCAATCCTCTACATTGGTAGAAAGTTCTCACTTTTCATTTTTGAGACTTAAATTGATTTTCCTTTTTCCTTTTTCTCATCAAATCAACTAAAGATTTCTACTTTATTGGCTTTTTCACAGAACCAACTCTTAGGTTTATTTATTAATTCATAGTTTTCTTACTTTAATTTTATTAATCTCTCCTTTTATTTTCCGAGTTTCAAATTTGGTATTTAATTGAGGGATTTTGATTTGTTCTTTTTCTAGTTTTGTAGTTGTAAGCCCAATTCATTGATCTTTTCTTTCTCTATTTTTATGCAAGTAACCTTCTAGTGATATGAATTTTCCCCTTATAACTGCTTTGGCTACATGCCACAAATTCTAGTATGTTGTCTCATTATTGTCATTCTCTTGGCTGAAATTATTGATTGTGTCTGTAATTTGTTGTTTCACCCATTCGTTCTTTAGGAATAGATTATATAGTTTCTAATTAATTTTGGTCTATTTTTCCCTTTTATTGCATATGATTTTTATTGCATCATGATCTAAAAAAATGCATTTAATATTTCTTCCTTTCTGCTTTTGATTTTGAGGTTTTATTCCCTAATGTAACGTCAATTTTTGTGTAGATTCCATGAGAAAAAAATATACTCTTTTCTGTCTCCTCTCAAATACCTGACTATGCTGTTCTCTTCTTTAAAATATAATATAATGGTTCTCTGGGAGCAGGTTTCTTGGGGAGGTTTTCTGGAGGCAGCCTTGGTTTCAGTTCAAAGTAATAATCACTTTAAATGCAGCCAGGAGTTAAAATCCAGGCCTTTACTGTGTCCTTCAAAGTCTTGAGCTTCAGTCCTTAGCTTCCTCCGAATTTCTCCAGGCAGCCCAAAGGTAGAATACAGAATGAATCCGTCTCCGCCTCAGAGAGTGGGCTTCTGTGTCTGGTCCTGAGAGCTTCTTGCTTATATGCTGTACACTGAGTACACACCAATCATTATATCACTGGGAAACCTGTAATGGGCTGAGGTTTGAGTTGATGCACTGAGGTCCCAAGTACATGAGGCTAAATAGTAATTGGACTATACTCTATTAATATACATGATTGGATAAAGAATGATCCCTGCCCACTCTCTGTGCAAGTCCTGATGTGTTGTACAGGAAATGACGATTTTGGTGGGTGGAGGCAGAGAGAGGAACAGGAAGAGAAGCTGGGAGAGATTGGGCCTGGGTTTCTTTCTCCTGGCTGCTGGTCGTGTGGCTGGTGATCTAGCTAGCTTCTTGACTCAGCTGCACACATTGCTATTGCCGATTCCCTTCCACCTCCGATCCTTCTTCACTGAGAATAAAGACTTTTCCCCTAACCTGAACTCCGGACTCCTGCTGATTTTGAAAATACACGGTCTTCACAGAAACCATTATTTGTTGTAGGATTAAATCAATTCTAAACTAGATTTAAACATTGTCTCAATTTTATTTAGTACCTTGTTTCAAGTTCTGACCCATAACATTTCCTTGTAGGATCAAATCAATCATACTGAACCATGCTAAATTAGATAATTATTGTCTCTATCAATTCTAATGACTTAACATTTTGTAAGGATTCCAACACATGACTTTTCTAAAATTCTATTTACCTCCTTAACTTCTTTTTTATTTATTTTTGGTTAGATTTATTTAACTCTGAGAGAGCAAGGTTAAGATCCCCCAGTAGTATAGTTACGCTGTCTATTTCTTCTAACAGCTCTTTTAACTTCTCTCGGAATTTGTATGCTATACCACTCAGTGCATATATGTTTAATATTGATATTGCTTCATTATGTATGGTACCCTTTAACAATATATACTTTCCTTCCTTATCTCTTTTAATTATATCTATTTTTGTTTTGGCTTGATCAGAGATCAGAATCACTACCCCTGCTTTTTTACTTCATCAGAAGCATAAGTTCTGCTCCAGCCTTTTTACTTTCATTTTGTATGTATCGCTCTGCTTTAAATGTGTTTCTTGTAAATAAAATATTGTGGGATTCTGGCTTTTAATCCAGTCTGATATTCATTACTGTTTTATCAGAGAGTTCATCCTGTTCAAAGTAAAGTTAAAATGATTAATTCTGTATTTCCTGCCATCTTATTTACCTCACATTATGCTTTTTTATGCTTTTCCCTTTTCCTTTCCTTCCTCCCTAGTATATGTCTTTCTATCACCACCTTCCTCACACATTCCTCCCCTTTTAGAGTCCCTCTCCCTTTCTTACACATTCCCCTACTAGTTCTGGATTTCTATTAGCCTCCCCTTTCCTTTCTCCTTTCCTCTCCCACTTCCTATAAAGTGAGAAGTTTCTCTGTGAGACCAAATATGTCTGATATTCTCTCTTTGAGTCAAATCTGGTGAGAGTAAAATTCACACAATGTTCCCACCCCTCGCTTTTTTTCCATTCATTTATAATAGGTGTTCTTTTTTTTTCTCTTCATCAAATGTAAATTCTCTCATTTTGCCTTTATTTCCCCCCTTTTTTTCTAGTATAGTCCTTTTTCTACCTCTTGTTACTTTTTCATATTATCATAATAAAATCAAATTATACCTACACTTTCTAAGTATTTCCACAACAGAAATAAAGTTCTCATTTTTTTTTCCTTTTTACCTTTTTATGTTTCTCTTGAGTTCTGTATTTGGAGATCAATTTTTTTTGTTCAGTTCAGTCTTTTCATCAGAAATAGATGAAATTTACATATATCATTGAATGCCCATGTTCTACCCTTAAAGATAATGCTCATTTTAGCTGGGTAGCTTATTCTTGCCTCTAATACAAGTCCCTTAGCCTTTCAGAATATCATATTTCAGGCCCTTCAATCCTTTATCATGAAAGCTCCTACTTTCAGGGTAATCCTGATTGTTGCCCTTCATTTTTGAATTGTTACTTTTTGGATGTTTGCAATATTTTTTCATTGGTCCAAATAGTTCTGAAATTTAGCCACAATATTCCTTGGGGTTTTTAATTGGGGACCTGTTTAAGGAGGTGATCATGAATTCTTTCAATGATTATTTTGCTGTCTGATTGTAGGACATCAGGGCAGTTTTTTTTTTTCATTATTTTCTCAATGTCTAGGCTCCTTTTTTTTTTCATCAAGGCTTTCAAAAAGTCCAGTAATCCTTAGAGTGTCTCTCCTAGGGCTATTTTCCAGGTCAGTTGTTTTTCCTAGGAGATATTTCATATTTTCTTTTTTTTTTCATTTTTTTATTCTGACTGATTCTTGAGGTTTTATTGACTTTGTTCAATTCAAAATTTTACTGTATTATTTTCTTCAGTTACCTTTTTGTAGCTCCTTTTGCATTTGTCTAATTGAATTGTTTTGTTCATTGCATTCTTTTCCATTTCACAGATTCTGTTTTTCACTAAAATGATATCTTTTTTTACATCTATTTTGTAGTGTGGTATATGCCTTTCCCATTTCATGAAATCTATTTTTACGGGTTTTTCTTCAGATAATTTCTATTTTTCCTTTTCCATATCCCCTTATTACATTTCCTCATTTTTCTTCTAACTCTTTTAAGATCCTTTTTGAGATGTTCCAAGAAGGCCTAATGAAATGAGGAGCAGCTTGTATCTCCCCTTGGGGCTTCATCTGGAATTGATTTGCCTTTGGGATCCCCAGAGTTTACAGTTTGTGCTCTCTCTCTCCATAAATGTTATCTTTGGTCAGCATTTTTTTTTATTTTTTGCTCATTTTTATGGGTTGAGATCTGTTCTTAAGGTAAAGCAGAGACAGACGTTTTAGTTTGCCCTGGGGCTTGGTGTTTCTGATTGACTTCCAGTGCTGGGTAATCTTGGCTAGGTACTGAGTTCTTCTGGGGCTATCTGGCTTACAATTTGCCTTTATTATTGGTTTTTGCATGTCTTGCAACAAATCTAATAAACCACCCATCTGCAACCAGAGCAGAGTAGCCTAAGAGACTCATAGAAAATTCCCCAGGCTATGGATACAGCAATGCTCTGGCTCCCTGTCCCAACTCCTTGTTTTAGGCTCCCTGCCCTTTGGTCTTTGCTCAGCAGAAAGTCCCCTTCCTGACTGAAACAGACTTGGTCTGAAATTCTTCAAAGATATCTTCTAGAAATGCATTGTACTCCAAATATTTGTGGGTTCTGTTGCTTCAAAGCCAGTTTAGAGGCTTAATTTAGTGTTGGTTTGAGAAAAAGGTCAGAGGAGATCACAGAAAGTCATGTCTGCTCTCCACCATCTTAGCTCCACCCCCTTTTAATATTCTCACAACATAATAAAAGCACCTCAAGGCTTATACCTAATTAAATTTCTTTTATTGTACCTTATTAGGAAAAGACTCACAGGGGACACATGGATTACTTTCACATTTAATTATAATTTGATTCTTTAGTCATTTATATATATATATTTTTTCCATCCAAGAATTCTTTTTATGTTCCTTTTCTTTACTCTTACTTAAATTCATAGATTCTATACAACTCTGATCCTTTCATCAGAAAAGCTTGAACGTTTTTTATTTCATTAAAAGTTAAATTGTTTTTACATTTGATCATTTGAATTTTTCTAAATATTTTGGATTTATTTTAATACTCTTTTTCATCTCATGAAGTCACTAGCTTTTGTTTAGTACATTTTCATTTTTTAAAATTTTTTTAATTCAATAAAATTTCTTCTCTCCTCAATTAAGCTTTAAATTCTTCTTTCAATTCTTTCCTCTATAACACTTACTTCTTTTGCAATATTTACTCAAGTGCTTTAATTTGATTAATAGTATTTTAAAATTTTGTTGCATTTATTTTGGAAATTGTAATAAGACAAAAGCACTCCACTTGTAAATGTTCTTAAATTACTTCATTTTATGTTGTTTTTACTGTCGATATATTTTTTAAAAGTATTCTTCTTCCAAATATTCTTGAACTCAAGCTTTGTTTGAGGACAAACATCTATACAATTTTGGGGAAACTGTTGGAACTATGTTTACTGCTTCTTTGAATTTTCTGAACATTTACCACTGTTTACTCTAGGCAGAGAATGCTACCTCCAAAAGATCTCAGGGTCAACTCAGGGAAGGGAGATGCAAACTTTCAACTTTCTCAAAGTGATCTACTTTATGATCTGATGACTTCCTTCTATGTCTAAGATTTGCAAATCCTCAACTCTAAGTTGGTCTGGAGAACACAAATGTTCATGGGTCCAGTAGCTAGGTGTTGACTCCAGCACCTATTACCTAGATAGAAGCTGCTATGGGTTAGTAGTTACAGAAGGAGATGCATACAAAATGGCAGAGGAAAGCCAGGAAGCTGGTCAAGCTCTTGCAATTTCTCTCAAAAACTACATGAAACCAAACTTCTGAACAGAGTCTGATGAAATGAAACCACTCTCCAGTTTAAGACAGATTGGAAAAACTGCAAGACAGATTTTTGCAATTGGGGTGAAAAGGGTATACAACCTAGTTCAGATAGAGTCTGGAAAAGCCAGTGAGAGGGTCTTAATCACAGTAAACCAGCAACTAAGATATTCTATCTAGGCTCAGTAGAAGAGCAGATCACTAGGCAGTCCCAGCTCAGAAAACAAATTCTGGGAAAGAAGCATATTTCCTGAAAAGATCAATAAAGTTACTCCCTGCAAACACAAGGGCCCCCTAAGCTCAAAACCTAGAATTAAAGCTGCACAGAAAGCTTGAGATAGCATGCCATTTACCTCAGGAGCAGAGCACAATTATAAAAGCCAAAAAAGGAGAAATATCAAAAGAGAAGGAAAGAAAATGAGTAAGAAAAAGAAAATAACTTTGACCTTAGAAAAATACTGTAGTGAAAAAGTGAACCAAAACACCAATTCAGATGAGGACAAAATGTCCACAGAAAAAATCTCAAAGAATGATATGAATTTATCTCAACCTCAAAGAGGCTTCTTGAAAGGTAATGATCATTAATGACTATTAAAGGCAAATAATAGAAGAAAAAGGAGAAGAGAAATGAAAGGTATTCAAGAGATTCAACAACTTGGGAAGGAAGGCAATTCATTAAAAACTAAAATTAGTAAAAAAAAATAAAATGCACTGAATAAAACAACACCTTCAAAAGAATTATTATCCAAATGGAAAAAAAAAGAGATACAAAAGCTAACTGAAGAAAATCACACATTAAAACCCAGAACAAAGCAAATGGAATCTTATAATTCTATGAGATATGAAGAATCAAACTAAAAACAATAAAAAATGGAAAAAATGAAAATACATTATTGGAAAAATATCAACTTGGAAAATAGATCCAGAAAGGAAAATTTAAAAATTATTGGTCTACCTAAAGACCATGACCAAAAAAAGAGCCTGAATAGCATTCTTCAAAAGACTACCAATGAAAATTGCCCTGATGTTCTAGCAACACAGAGGGAAATATCATTGAAAGAATCCACCAATCACCTTTGTAAAGAGCTTCCAAAAGGAAAATCCCAAGGAATATTGTTGCAAAACCCCACAACTACAAGCTCAAGGAAAAAATACGCCAAGCTGCCAGACAAAAATAATTCAAATATCAAGGAGCAGCAGTCGGGATTACCCAGGATCTGGTAACTTCTATAATAAAGACGCTGAGGGCCTGGAATACCATATTCTGAAAGGCAAAGGATCTGGATTTACAAACAAGAATTAACTATCAAGCAACATTGAACATCATCTTACAGTGGAGATGATGGATGAATCTTCAATGAAGTAAGAGACTTTCAATCATTTTTTTATTGGAAAAAAAACCAGAACTAAACAGAAAATTTAATCTTCAAACACAGGACTCAAGAAAATCATAGAAATGTAAACAGAGGAAATATAGATATTATGTAAAGGTTAAACAATTTACATCTCTAGATGGGAAAATTATATCTATAACTCTTGAGAACGGTATCTATTACTTGGATATATAAAAGGGGGCATCTCATGTCCAGAGAGTGTGGTTCTGAATGGACTCTGATGTGATGATAGCAAAGGAAAAAAAAACATTAAGGTGTGGGAAACAGGTCAGTATTGAAAGAATCAGAAAAAGGATGTATAATGGGGCAATTAGTTTACATGTAGAGGTGCAAAAGATCTAATACAATGAAGGGAAAGAAAGGAAGTGTATGAGCATTGTCAAAAGCTTGATCTTATCAGTTTGAGCTCAAAGAGTGAATAACTTAATCATTCAGTTGCTTAAAGAATTTATCTAACCCTACTAAAAAGTAGGATTATAAAGAAGAAAGAAAAAGAGGGACTAGATAGAAGAGAGGAAAAAACACTAGAAAAATTAGGTAAGAGAAAGAGACAGGGCATATAGAAGATAAGGTAGTGGGTAGCGTGGGTAAAAAAAAAAAAAATTCCAAAAACACTGATAGGGTGGAAAAATAGAACAAGAGTAAATTCAGGGGAGAAAATAAGGATGGAGGGAAATACAGAACTGGTAATTATAACTGTGAATATGAATAGGATAACTTCTCCCATAAAATGGAAGCAGCACGGATTAAAAACAGAATGCTACACTATATTGTTTACAAGAAACATATATGATACAGAAAGACTCAAATCAAGTAAAGGTAAAAAGCTGGAGCAGAATTTATTATACAGGGTAGCAATTCTGATATCAGCTAAAGCAAAGTAAAAATAGGTTTAATCAAAGAGAAGGAAGGAAAGTAAATCTTGGTAAAGTGTACCATAACCAATGAAGTAATAACACTATTAAATGTGTATGCACCAAGTGGTAGAGCATACGAATACCTAAAGATATTAATCTAGTTACAGGAAAAAATAGATAGCAAAACTATATTAGTGGGACTCCTCAACCTTCCATCTCAGAATTAGATAAATCTAATCATAAAAGAAAAAAGAAAGAAACTGAGGAGTTTAATAGAATGCTAGAAAATCTAGATACATATGATAGACCTCTGCCGAAAAGTGAATAGAGACAGAAAGGAATACATTTTTTTTCTTGGTAGTACATGCTATCTACACAAAAATTGATTATGTTTTTAGGCATCAAAACCTCACTGTCAACACCATACACCATGATAAGATCAAAATGCAATCATGATCTAGGCATAAAGAATGAGATTATAAATAAATTAGAAGAACATAGAATAGTTTACCTCTCAGTCCTGTGGAAGAGAAAGGAATTTATGACCAAAGAAGAACTAGAGATCATTACTGATCCCAAAATAGAAAATTTTAATAATATCAAATTGAAAAGTTTTTATACAAACAAAACTAATGCAGACAAAATTAGAAGGGAAGCAATAAACTGCGAAAACATTTTTACAGTCAAAGGTTCTGATAAAGGCTTCATTTTCAAAATATATAGAGCATTGACTCTAAATTATAAGAAATCAAGCCATTCTCCAATTGATAAATGGTCAAAAGATATGAACAGACAATTCTCAGAAGCAGAAATTGAAACTATTTCTAGCCATATGAAAAGATGCTCCAAGTCATTATAATGAGAGAAATGCAAATTAAGACAACTCTGAGATACCACTACACACCTGTCAGATTGGCTAGAATGATAGGGGAAGATAATGGGAAATATTGGAGGGGATGTGGGAAAACTGGGTCACTGATACATTTTGGTGGAATTGTGAATAAATCCTTAATTGTGTGAAGGATGATTTACAATGGGGAAAGACTTGAATGGTAGACATTAATAACGAGCATATTGCAATAGACCAGGTAAGAAATGACAGTCTAAAAATAGTTGTTCTACAATTACAGAGAATACATTTTTTTAAAAAGTAGATAGAGAAAGAATTGGCAAGTTTTGTCCACTGAGTGTAGATGTGTGCTTTAGTAAGGAATGAGAGATGACATTGAAAAAGTGAAATTGGATTCCTGGAATGATGTTGCTGTCTTTGATATTACTTCTATAATCCCTTATCAGTTCATGGAACTCTCTCCTTATTTCTCAGAACATCTCATATTTTTTGTGGCTTATGGTTCAGTAATGTTCATAGATAATCATATTTTAATAAAATCAAATTTTGATTTTATTTATTCGATTTTCAATTGAACTACAGTTTTTTTGTTTGTTGTTTATATAGTTATTAATGTTACTATACCATTTAAGAACTGCAATGAATAAGTTTAAATGAATATTTCTGTCTCAGAGTTCCTAGATAATGCTAATGAGGGATATCTTTAGGTCAAAGAGGATACAGTTTAATGACTTTTCTCATGCTATTGCAACTTTACAGAATGCTTAGTCCTATCTGCAAATCAACTGATAAAATATCATTAAAGCTTTCTTTTGTAGCTGATAAAACAATGAATATTGCTGTCCTTTGCTGTCTTTTTCAATTTATTTAATATAAAAATAAAATCTCTGAGTTTTCTTTTTCTTTTCTCATTTATTATGTTAATGAGTTAGAACACTCTTTGAAGTGGTTGTTTATGATTACAGTTATACTTTTGAAAACTTTATTCACATATTTTGACCATTTATCTATTCAAATAGATTTTGATACCTCTGTTTCAGATATTGATCAAAAAAAATTTGTTCCTTTTGGAGCTAGTGAGATACCTTTGAGTTTATAAAACAGTATTCTATTATAAGGATCGGAATGTCATGTGATGTTAATTTTAAAAAATGAAATAGTTAAATCCTTTGCCAACTGAAACAATTCTCAAAGCAAATACAATATCCAGGAGTAAATGTGTTAACACATACAAAAGTGGAAAATTGAAATAATTATAACTCTTTAAATCTTTGCCTAATTTAGCTGGTCATTTCTAATTAGAGTATTTGGTGGGCCAGAATTCTCCAGAAAGCTGTTTGATTCTGCCCATTTATATTTTATATGTAGGGTAAAATCTTTGTTGAAGATGATGAAAAAATCTTATGAACTACTCAAAAAAATGCAGATAATTTAAGTATTTCTTATGCTACTTGCAATCTCTTCTATTTTTGTAGGAATTATACATAATAGAGTGGGTTTTTTGGTTGTTGTTATGTATTTATTTTGGGGGTTTTTTGAGGGGGGTGCTGTTGATGGTGGTTTTGATATACAGGTCCTTCTTCACAAGGGAAAGTCATTCAGTTCATGTCTCATCACATTTTAATAAAAGTTACATGAAATCTATCATGATTATAAATGTTTACTTATTACTAAAAATCAAGAACAGGTAATTATCATCTTGCATAATGAGTTTTGCATTACACAACTAATGTTATATTTGAATAATTTGAACAATATTTTTAGAAAAAAATGAAAATACAATGTAATTAATTTAGATGACCATAACTTTGAACATACTTAATATATGTTAATGCAGTGTAACACAATATGTTCCAAAAATTCTGGCGCAAAAAATGTTTGTGGCCGCTCTTTTTATAGTGGCTAGAAACTGGAAACTGAATGGATGCCCATGAAATAGACAGTGGTAGAATAGATTATGGTATATGAATGTTATCGAATATTATTGTTTTGTAAGAAACAACTAACAGGATGATTTCAAAGAAGTCTGGAGAGACTTACATGAATTGATGCTAAGTGCCATGAGCAGAACCAGGAGATCAAACAACAACAAGACTATGCAATGATCAAATTTGATGGATAGGGCTCTCTTCAAAAATGAGATGATTTAAACCAGTATTCATTCATTCATTCTCAGAGAGAGGATTGTAAGAACTGAAGGTGAAGCACAACACAGCATATTCACTTTTTCTGTTGATGTTTGCTTGCATTTTGTTTTCTTTCTCAGGTTTTGTTTTCCCTTCTTTACCTGTTTTTTTTTCTTGTGCATCAAGATAACTGTACAAATATGTATATATAGATATTGGATTCAACATATATTTTAACATATTTAACATGTATTAGACTACCTGCCATTTAGCAGAGGGACTGGGGGGAAGGAGGAAAAAATTTGGAACTGAAAGTTTTGCAAGGGTCAATTCTGAAAAATTACCCATGCATATGTTTTGTAAATAAAATACATTAATATTTTTTAATTTAAAAAAATTCTGGTGCAATTTAAAACCTTTCAGATTCTTTGGGACAAATTATACATTTAAATGCTATAACTTATTTTAAAAAATAACCAAAGTGATAATTTAGATAGTTTACTTCACAATACAATCAAAGTGCTATTTCATTCACCAAAATTATCTTACAGAGGATTTAATAGGGAAATACCATTATAATAAGGTACAAATGAACCTGAAAGAGATTTCTCATGTATTTTCTTTTCTTTTTCATGAGCCTGTAAAAAATTGTCTATGACCCCCTATATTTAGGTGGGTGAGTCTTTCATAATCATTTCCTTGAGAGCATCACAATTGTGTGTGACAACTATTAACACTCTATGCTATTATTTACAATGTGGTATCTTTGGACTTTTCTTCCAACCCTGTATCAATAGGTTCTCAGGAAAGATGCTGTTTGCTTGTTCTTTTGTCAACACATCTGGACATCTTGTCAAAGAAATATAATTTTCTATTGTAAAATTTTGACATTGGTATTTATTGCACCTGTCTTTAGGCATGATTTATGACTTGTCTGCTGAATATTCCTACACAAGTGAACATTTAAGATCTCTGAAAGTTACAAAAATTGAAATTATGTATTTTACAAACACAACTCATTATCACCACCATTGCTATAGTAAAAAGTTTAAATTCTTACCCTGAAAATAAATATGCATATATGACTATGTTTTTTATATTTTTAGACTCATTAGATGTCAATATGCTATACTGAATAGCAAGAAATTTCAGTATAGGTGGAAGTGTCCAATGGAAAACATATGTTTGTTGTAAGGTGAGTACACTGACCTTTTGTCTTTGTAATGATCTCCTGCCACAGAATCATCAGTGTTTCTACTTATCACCAGATACTATGGCTCCATCTAAAATAATTATAAAATATTTTAAAACACTTCACTTGATTGCTTATTAGATGGCACATTTTTAAAGAAAGATATTTCTTTTAAAAATTAGCCATCACTTCTCAGTTTGGATAATGGAATATACTGCTCCTTATTTCATCTAAAACAATTTAACTGCACATTTATTTTGTTTCAAAATTTTATGCAGATATTTTGATATCTGTAATTTTTACTCCCCAAAGTTAATGTCAGAGTAACATTATCTCTTGAAAAAAATGTATATTTGTTGCCATCATTTTCTCAACAATGTGAGAAATATTGTGGAGGGAATTCATCATTAGACTTTCTCCTATCATGTTTTTTAAGTTTAAACTTAAATACAAAAAAAAAAAGTTCTACACTGCAGAACATAAGAGAAAATTCAAAATATAAAGCAATTAGTTTTCATTTCAAAAAATCCCATGTGATAAATAGTACATATTGTGTTTAGATGTTTAGAGCTGTCCATCTTTGCTTCCTTGTAGGTTTTCTTTTTTATTTTCTACTGTATCCTTTTTACTATATTCTTTTCCCCTTTTTTATGCCTTCCCCAAAAAACAAAAATGTAAAGTCAAGCATGAGTAGGCATATGTATGTAAGTATATATACACCACAAGTACATATAAATATACATACATATACTCACTAATTATATATGTATATATAGATGTGCATATACATGTGCATAGATATACATGATCACTCACATATTTACATATATGCATTCATACTCACATATATAAAATCTCTGTTTATTTCCATTTGTTCTCATTTTTCTAATGGTGGATAGCATCTTCCTTCATAAATTCAAATCTCTCCATGTTTTCTAAATCCACCTGCTCATCATTTCCTACTCCACAGCAGTCTTCCAACCTTTTAAGGTCTGATTATTTTAATAATCTAAAATAATATTGATTAATATTGTTGATATATAATAGTTTCCCTATTTTTTCTTCTGATCAAATGTTTTCTAACATTTTTTCTAAGATCATGCTTATCATCCATGCTTTTAAAAGTTATTATTTCCCCCAGTTGCATTAAAAACAAATTTTTTGCATTTGTTTTTAAAATCTTTAAGTTTTATGTCCTTTCCCTTAACCCCACACACAAATGAGAAACCACATGTGAAGATATTCAAAATATTTGCATGAAAGCCAAATTATGAAAGAAAACATAGATCTCCCATCCTAATGAAAATTAAAACACTCAAGAAAAAAATCAAATTAAAAATAAAAACAAAGAGTAATAGAGAATGCGTCAATTCAGACTCACTCAGTTACTTTTCTGGGCATGGGTAAGATTTTTGAACCTAAGTCCTTCAGAGTAGGTGTGGATGATTGTACTACTGAATATAATGAAGTCATTTGCAGCTGGTCATCCCAGAACATTGCTATTACTTTGTATACAATATATGTCATTTTGTTCATGGAGGACTTTGCAGATTTTTTTTTTTTGCCTGAGAATATCCTTCTCATTATTTTCCAGAGAAAATTAGACCATTGGAGAAACTCAGTTCAATTTTTTTTTTTACTATTACTATTGCTAATTGTATTTCCCCCATTTATTCTCTCTCTTCTTGCACCCTTTCCCTCCTCAAAAGGGTTTTCCTACTGATCACTTCCTCCCCCAATATGTCCTCTCTTTTGTTACCACTCCCTTCCTGCATTCCCTTCCTCTCCTATTTTTCCTTCAGGGTAAAATCAATGTCTATGCCCCTATTGTGTATATATGTTATTTCCTATTTGATCCAATTCTGATGAGAGTAAGGTTCACTCACTTCTCCTCTTTTCCCCTTCTTCCCCTCTACTGTAAAAGTTTTTCTTGCTTTTTTTTTTTTAATTCATGGTAAACAATCTGCACCATTCTACTTTTCCCTTTTCCTTTCTCCCAATATATTCTTGTTCCACTCCTTAATTCCATAATTTTTTTTAAAAAAGGATATTATCCTTTTATATTCAATTCACACCTGAGCTCTATGTCTGTATATACTCCTAACTGTCATAATAATAAGAATATTCTAGTGAGTCACAAATATCATCCTCCAATATGGGAATGTAAACAGGTAAAGACTATTAAGTGCTTTATGATATTACTTTCCTGATTACCTCCTAATGCTTCTCCAGAGTTATGATTTTGAAAATCAAATTTTCCATTAAACTCTGTTCATCACAAATCCTTGAAAATCCTATTTCATTGAATGACCACCTTTTCCTTTGAAGGATTGCACTCAGTTTGATTGGGCAGGTGATTCCTGGTTGTAATCCTAACTCCATTGTTCTCTGGAATGTCATATTCCAATACCTGCGGTTCTTTAATGTAGAAGGTGATACATCTTGTGCAGCTGAAAAATTGTGTGCTATTCTGACTATGACTCCATTATACTTGAATTGTTTCTGAGTGTTCACAATATTTTCTCTTTGACATGGAAGTCCTCAAATTTGGCTATAATATTCATGGGATTTTCCGTTTTGGAACCTCAGGAGATATTTGGTGGATTTTTTCCATTTCTATTTTACCCTCTGATTCTAGAATATCAGGATAGTTTTTTCTTGATAATTTCTTAAAAGATGAAGTCCAGGCTCTTTTGATCATGAC
The DNA here is from genome assembly GCF_902635505.1 of Sarcophilus harrisii. Lineage (NCBI taxonomy): Eukaryota > Metazoa > Chordata > Mammalia > Dasyuromorphia > Dasyuridae > Sarcophilus > Sarcophilus harrisii. The sequence goes on along the minus strand of NC_045429.1, from coordinate 314,844,771 downwards.
TTTCAGGTAGACCAATAATTTTTAAATAATCTCTTCTGAATCTGTTTTCCAAATCAGTTATTTCTCCACTGAGATATTTCTTTTTTTTTTAATTTTTCCATGTTTTTGGTTTTACTTTATTGTATTTTGATTTCTCATAAACTTATTAGCTTCCATTTGCTTAATTCTAATTTTTAAGGAATTATTTTCTTCAGTGAGTTTTTGGACCTCTTTTTCCAATTGACCAATTCTGCTTTTCAAGGCATTCTTCTCATTAGCTTTTTGATTTTCCTTTTTTACCACTCTCAATTATTTTCCTAATATTTCCTCTATCACTCTTAATTGAATTTCAAAATATGTTTTGAGCTCTTTCATAGCTTGAACCCAATTCTTATTTTTCTTGGAGGCTTTGGATGTAGGAGCTTTGACTTTGTTGTCATGTTCTGAGGGTGTGTCTTAATCCTTGTCACCATAATAATGTTTAATGGTCAGAAACTTTTTTTTCTGCTCAATTTCCTAGTTGATTACTGAGTTTTTAACTCTTTGTTATAAAGTATGCTCTGTTTCCAGGGTGGACAGTATAATGTCCCAAGCTTCAGAGAGTCTGTGCAGTTTTTTCAGAGATCGTTCTAAAGACCTGGCCATAAGCCCTTTTTTCCTAGTCTATAAAAGTTAAGAATGTTCCAGTCCCACTGTAGCTATATCGATTGTGCTAAAACACCAGAGTCCTGCTTTACTGAAGCTGGGACTGTGGGACTAGAGCTGCACTTGCATGGCCCGGACTGGGACTGCACATCAGATTCTCATCTGATTGCCATAGATGCTCTCTATTAATCTTCCAAATGCTCCCTGTTGTCCCTAGGCCAAGAGGTCCAGAATCTACCAGCACTTACTGATTCAAAGGTCCTGTCTCACTGATTCTGGGGTCCAGGTCAGTGCCAAGGTGAGGCAGACCTGGGCTGGGATTGCACACTGGGGTCCCACTCTGGTTCCCCAGACCTTTTCTTCTTACCTTTCAGGTCCCCTCTAGTGTCTTTGGATGCCTCTTTCTGAAGTCTGGAATCCACCAGTACTGCTGCCAATTCAGAGATCCAGCCCAGAGAGGGACTGTCCCTGGTGATAGGGCTGCATGGTATTCCTATCCTGGTGTTACAGACCTTTTCAGCTGAAATTCTAAGTTGTGTTCAACTGGAAAATGTTTTATTCCATCTTTTTAGGTGTTCTTATGCTCTATAATTTGTTTAGAGTAATTATTTAATAGAATTTGGAGCAGTTTGGGGGAGAGGATGGGCAAGTTCCTGCAATTATCCCACCATCTTGTCTCCTTGCTTTTTTAACATAATAAATTATATTCATGATCTTTTTTTTATGTCTATGGGTATCTATCATTTTTACATTTCCTAAAGCCAACATATTTCTGAGTTCAAATTTTTCATCTGTTTACATTTTATGGGTAAATTCACATCCTAAACTATAATTACCTGTTTTTTTCCTGCTTCATAATTTCTTCATTATCCTTCTCAATCTATTTTTATTCCTCCTAACTCCTCTACTCTACTTCTAACCCTCACCCTATTTCTACTTGTCTATTTTACTTCTACCCACTTCTTTGCCCTCCTTTTGCTTAAAGAAACCCCTTCCAAGGGTTCCTTATCATTCCCCCCACATTATCCCCTTGCTCTACTGTTTCTGTCTTAATAAAAATAGACTTTTATTATTATTACTGTTTTAATATTACTATTATTACTTTATTATTATTACTTTTCTTTTAAGAATGCCTTCTTAATAAAAAAGACATTTATGTCCTTTAACATATGTGTTGTTCCCTCTTTTATCTTGTTTCCCTTAATCTACAACCTTTCTATACAACCCTTTATTTTGTCCCCTCATCTTCTTATTTCTTTATGAATTTAGAAGTCTTTTATTACCCTCTACATGTATATGTTGTTCTATCTATAACTTAGATCTGATATGAATAGTTTCCTCTAAAATTCCTTCTCTTACTTTCTTCCCCCTCCCCTGTTTCCTTCTTATTTCTTTCTGACTTTAAAGCCTTTAATAATTCAATGATAATAGGGTTTCAGAACTATCAACCCAGAGATAGTAGCATCCCTGCACCATTGCTTTTGCACTCATTCCATATTCATCAATGAAAATAGTGAACTTTTCAATTTAAATTTTTATTTTGAAACACATTTACATAGGAAGAAATTTAAAAAAAAATTCTGGATGATAATAATCAAAATCAAAGTCAAAATCGTTTCTCTTTCAAGTTTTTGAAGAAATATTCCCTCACCTCCTAGCTGACAGAATGGAAACTTAAACTGTCATTAAGGATAGGAGTTGGACCTAAGTTTTTTTTTTTTTTTTAAATTTAGGTATCTCTCAGGAAAGGAAATTCTACTGGCAAAAGCAGGACAAAAACTTCTTTGATATTTATAGAGTTGTCTAGAGTCCCAGAGTACTGAGAAATTAAGTGAATTTCCCAGAATCATCTACCCATTATGGGTCAAAGTTTTTGTCAGGGTGGAAAAAGATTATGGAAGAGCAAAATCTGTTGTGTGTCTTCACAGAATCTTACTCCTGTTTCCCCAATATTATAGCATCTTCACAAGTAACTTCCTAATTAATTTGTATTTTTTGCTATATTCCATTGAAATCTCTTCATATTCTCTGTATCAAGAATTAAGCATGGGATGCTAAAGCAAGCATATTTCTAAATGTAGAGGTGGTTTGTCTTGGACCCTGCATTGTGAAACCCTAAACATAGTTACATCCTAATATCATAGTAACTGAAAAATCTTCTTTGATCATACAAACATGGAAACTACTCTGTTCTAGCTTTTATTTGCCTTATTTAATTTTCTTCCCTTAAGAGATTGTTCTTATTTATAGAATGTGAGTCTTCCTGCCTTGAAATACCCAGTTACTTTTATACATTCCTGGGAGACGATTGCAAGAATGATAAAATTCATTAATTCATGTTAGTAAAATTTATTTGTAGTTCTAATGTAATGGTACTCCCTTTTCTTGTTAGTTCTTTCCTTAAAAAAAAAAAAAAAAAAAAAAACAGAAGAAATTCTTCATTTAGTGACACCATTTTATCCCAGTACCTATTCATCCATAACAAGTCAGACTCTGCCAGTGTGTTGCCAAGCCAGTGACATCAGCACTGGCAGGACATTAAATTCAGATTAGAAATGGCCCCATGACATCACCCTCCAGTTCCTATCTAACAGATGGTTTCTGTATATTGTGCAATTTTAGATCATTATTCATGGTTTGGGTCAGTATATTTCAGGAAGCCAAAAAACTGCCAAGAAAAATTGACCTGGAACTAGTTCAAAGCCTAGAAATGATTTTATTGATTAGACTCTTTAGTTTTCATTTTCCAGAAGGACATCATGAATCATCAATATATGATAATACCTGAGTCTTTTTATCATGTGCTCCTTTGGTACTTAAAGACCAAGATTATCTTGTAGAATTAACCTTAAAGCAGTTTAAAAAATAAGATATCTAAGAAGCTTTGCTGGGTACCATTGAACTTGGGCCAGAAACTATTGACTGAGGAAAGTGGTTTGTTTGAACTGGATTTTATTTATTTTCATGTTATACTTGTTGACTTCATATTCTCCTTTCAGCTCAGAGACAGGGGAGAGGTATGGTTTACACAGGCCAGACAGGAAGTCATTCTAAGAGGCCTCATTCAGGCATTGTACCAAGGTAGAGAGATGAAAGCACCAAGCTGGCTGCCTAATGACTTAAAGAATAAAATTATACATGTTTCTAAAAGCCTTAAATGTTCATAGAAAACTTTAATTGAGCCTATAGCCTTGAAATGGCCTTTCCTTGTGAAATAATGGGAAAGGACTTGCTAAGTGATAGATTGACAAATATGGAATTGTAGGCATTTGTATTAGGACATACAACTGTATGAATTTTCAAGTCAACTGACTTGAAAAGAATAAGAACTATGATAAGGTAAATTTCAAGTTTCTGGTAAAATATGGAAAATATAGCTAAGTTATTAACTGCTGAATTCCCTGATGGTATAATTAAAGAAAAGAAATACTTCAAAATTGCAAGCCAAATCCCATCATAGAAAATATGATTATAGTAAAAAAATTTCTCTATATCCCCAACATTTCCAAGTCCCAGCAAAGAGCTTGCTAGGACCAAACTATATATATATATATATATATATATATATATATATATATATATATATGTATGTATGTATATCATATTCTTGTCTTAGGATCTTTCACCAAGAGACAAGTCTACTTGAATTCAAATGTCTCCTTAATTGCTGAAATAAAATTTTGTTTTTTCTCACCAACTTCTTAAATTAGGAAGCATTATGTATTAATTTAGATCCTGCTTCAGTTGACTGGAATATGTGAAAAGAAGGAGATGAAGTTCTCAGTTGCTGAAGAAATCTGAGAGTTCTTTTCCTTAAATTTGAATGGATTCATTGCACATCTCAAACATCTCTTAACTCCAAACATTTTTATTCTCTATCTCCTATTCCTGGAACTCCCCTTTCCTTCTCAATTCAATTTCCAAGCTTCCCTGGAATCCTTCAAGTTTTAGGTTAAAAAGCCATTTTCTGCAAGAAGTCCTTCCCAGTGTTCCTTAATTTTAGTACCATCCCTCTGGGACTATACTTAATTTATTTTATTCTCTCTCTCTCTCTCTCTCTCTCTCTCTCTCTCTCTCTCTCTCTCTCCACCCCCTCTCTCTATGTATGTATGTATGCTTCATACATTGATGTTTGTATGCTGTCTATAGTATGTGTTTATCACTGTGCTCAGTATAAAGTCATCATTTAATAAATGCTCCTCAATTAACTGAATCACATAAATGGGATATGATTTCAGTATGAAAAAATTATTGGTATGGGATTGTGTCTACATTGGTAGACATCAATGGCAAATAGTAAAGGTTGGGACCAGAACTGAAGACAAATGGAAAAATAGATAAACAGACACAGGCTCAGAAACATATAGAGACAGAGAGAGGGGCCTGGAGAGGGGGGTAAGAGGGGTGAGAGAGTGGTCAAGGGGGGCAAGTGAGGGGATGAGAGAGACACAGAGAAACAGAGACAGAGAGAAGAGAGAGAGAGAGAGAGAGAAGAGAGAGAATTGCTTGAGTTTACTTTTGGTCAGCTGAGTTGCCTGAGGCTCTATATTAATTTTTTTATGTTCTTCTAGCTTCAAATATCCAAAGAGAAGATGAAAGATGCCAATCCCATTTCAAGTAGCAGAAGAAAGAGACTGGAAAGAAGCTAATCATGGAGGAACTTACAGCCTCCTCTGTATGCCTATCTCTAGTTTGTTACAGTAGGGATTTCATGAAATCTCTTACTGAGAAATGTGGGTCTCTTTCTCCCCCACCCCCCCCCCCACTCTGTCTCTGCCACCTCTTGATGAGTTACCTTGCTTTAAATTGCTGGAAAATTTGCTTTACTAATTGTCTGATCTTTATTCTTCTCTGCATATTTCATCTGATTTCTGTTTTTGTATGTTTGTTTTTTGTTTGTTTTGCTAATTGAATTGAATAGTAATGTTTCTTTGATAGCTGCTATGTGAATTGATTGTGAATGTTATATCTGGTGAGAAGGGTGGGAGTCAAGTTTTGGGGTATTTCTTTTCCTATTAATAAAACAGTGGTCAGAAGTTTACTTGAACCTGAAAATTACTAAATCCCTAAACTAATAAAATTTTAAGGGAACCAATATAATTCTAACTTAAAACATCAGGCTAGAAATTTCTATGAGGACAGGTGTAGCTGACTACCTGTAGTTTCTTTTTAGAGAGTTTCTCTACCTGGGAAAGGGGCATGAGCAGAAAAGGCTAGAGTTTTCTGCTCTGGCTCCCTTTGAATCACAAAACAATAACTTTATGTTACATGAGTGAGAACAGTCCTTACAACACTTCTACCCCTCCCTCTGAAAAAAATACCATTACATTTACTAAACATAAATACTATAATTCTAAACATAATTATATATTTACTATCATATCAATATGTGTATATTTATATGTTTCTTTTGGTGTTTATAAACTAATGTATATGTCTTTATATATCTCTGTGCTCATTATTGACAGTTTTAGATTATACAGCCTAAAGAGATAGTTTAATATGTTTATTAATATGCTCACTCCAAGCCCTTAAGAATAATACTTTGGGGCAGAGCCAAGATGGCAGAGAAGGCACATGCTATTTTCTAGTCTCTCTGATACCCTCACAAACAACATTTAGTTCAGCCTCAAAAATAGTGATTGACTGGTAAAACCCATGAAGACTTGAAGTTCAAATCACCAGTTAAAGATAATCTGGAATTTCGGCAGAAAAGGTTTGTCCTGAGGGGCTGGGGAGAAGATCAATGCAAGCAGGGAAAGAACTAGAGGCGAGCATATTGTGCAGACTGGGCAGGAGTGACGCCTATGGTTAGAAAAATATCCCTTCCATTTTATTATTTAAGAAATGGTGTGTTGGAACAGAAAGTTTTACAGTTGTCAATGCTGAAAAATTACCCATACATATATCTTGTAAATCAAAAGCCATAATAAAAAAAAAAGATTCAAAAAAAAAAAAAAAAAAGAAAGAAAGAAAGAAAAATTACAGAGATGACAGTGGCATAGACTGATTTCTCTGCCCTATTTACAAAACAGTAGATCAACAGAGAATTCAAAGCCACTCTAAAAAAAAAAGTGACAGCACAGATCACAACATAACCTTGCAGCCCCAACCTGCAGTACAGGGCTTTTCCTTGAGGCAGTTGCAAAGCTGCACCACAGAGGGGCACAGCCCGGGGCAGCCTCTAATCTGCACAGTGCAGGGCTCGGCCTGTGGCAATAGAACTTTCACAGCAGGATTTGCTTCTGGGCAAAGATACTTCTGGTCTGAACAAGGCTATTGGCTAGTCAGCTGCTAATACCCACAACTGCAAGGTGGGCTTTGGCCTGGGGTTGTGATACTTGCACTGCTTAGTCTCTAGCCTTAGGACAATTTACTATGGTTAGAAGGAAACTCAAACACAAATTGGCTAAAAAAAAAATCTGCAATCAAAGCCTCAAAGAAAAATGCAGTTTGGACACAAAACTAAAATAATTCTTAGAAGCATTAAAGAAAAAGTTAAAAAAAGAGCATTGTTATTATAACTTTTTATTGACAAAATATACGCATGGGTAATTTTTCAACATTGACCCTTGCAAACACTTCTGTTTCAACTTTTCCCCTCCTTCCCTTCACTCCCTCCCCTAGATGGCAGGTAATCCCATACAAGTTAAATATGTTAAAGTATAAGTTAAATAAAATATATGCATACATATTTATACAGTTATCTTGCTGCACAAGAAAAATCGAATTTAGAGAAAAGATAAAAATACCCTGAGAACAACAACAAAATACTGTTATTCATCCATTTCATTTAAGTTATCAAATTTATTCACATAAAGCTGGGCAAAGTAACTCAATTATCTTTCTAATTTCCTCTTCATTATTGGAAAGTTCTCCCTTTTCATTTTTAAGACCAACAATTTGATTTTCCTCTTTCCTTTTTCGACTAAAATTTAACAAAGGTTTATCTATTTTGTTGGTTTTTTTCATAGAGCCAACTCTTAGTTTTATTTACTAATCCAATATTATTTTTACTTTCAGTTTTATTAATCTCTCTTTTTATTTTTAGAATTTCAAGTTCAGAGTTTGATTTTTTTTTAATTTCCTCTTTTTCTAGTGTTTCTTTTTTTTGTTGTTGTTGTTGCAAGCCTAATTCATTGATCATCTCTTTCTCTATTTTATACAAGTTAGTCTCTAGAGATATAAAATTTCTCCTTATTCCCACTTTGGCTGCATCCCACACATTTTGGTATGTTGTCTCATTATTTTCCTTCTCTTGGATGAAGTTATTGTGTCTATTATTTGCTGTTACACTCATTCATTCCTTAGGACAAATTATTTAGTTTCCAATTACCTCTTGGTCTATTTTCCTCTGTTTTTTTTAAATGTAATTTTTATTGCATTGTGATCTGAAAAAAGGATACATTTATTATTTCTGCCTTTCTGCACTTGAATTTGACATCTTTATGTTCTAATATATGGTAAATTTTTGTATAGCTTCTGTGAACTGTCAAGAAGAAAATGTACTCCTTTCTGTCTCCATTTAGTTTTCTCCAAAGTTCTATCATACCTAACTTTTCTAGTGTTCCTATTTACCGCTTTATCTTCTTTCTTATTTATTTTATGGTTTGATTTATCTAGTTCTGAGAGAGAAAGGTTGCGATCTCCCACTATTATAGGTTTGCTATCTATTTCTTCTTGCAGCTCTCAACTTCTCTTTTAGAAATTTAGATGCTATACTACTTGGTGCATATATGTTTAGTATTGATATTGCTTCATTATCTATGCTACTCTTTAGCAAGATGTAGTGCCCTACCTTATCTCTTTTAATTTGATCAATTTTTGCTTTTACTTGCTCTGAGGTCAGAATGGGTACCCCTGCTTTTTTGACTTCACCTGAAGCATAGTAGATTCTATTTCAGACTTTTATCTTTATTATTTATCTATTGCCCTGCTTCAAATGTGTTTCCTGTAAATACCATATTGTATGATTCTAGCTTTAAATTTAATCTGCTATCTGCTTCCACTTTATGGGGGACTTTACCCCTTCAAATTTATAGTTAAAACTACTAATTTTATATTTCCTGCCCTCTTGTTATCCCCAGATTATGCTTTTCTCTTTCCTTTTCTCTTTTCTCTCTTCCCTAGTATTAAACTTATGAGCACCTTTTGCCTCTGCAGCCCTCCCTCTTTAGAATCCCTCCTTCCCCCTTAAAGTCCCTCTTCTTTTCTTAAATCTTTCCCTTACAAGGGGTAGGCTAAATAAATTCTGTGGATACAGAAATTGCCAGATTTTTAGTGATCCTAATTATGGCCCCTCCGTATTTGAATTCTTTTTATTCTGACTGCTTGTAATATTTTTTCCCTTAGTTTGATAGTTCTGAAATTTAGCCACACTATTCCTTGGAGTTTTTATTTTTAGGGTCTGTTTCAGAAGGTGTTTGATGAATTCTTTCAATGCCTATTTTACCTCCTGATTCTTTTACATTTTGGCAGTTCTCTTTGCTGATTTCCTGTATCTAGGCTCTTTTTTAATCATAATTTTTGGGAAGTCCAATGATCCTCAGATTATCTCTCCTAGATCTATTGTTCAGGTCTGTTGTTTTTCCCAGTAGATATTTTCATTTTTTTCTAATTTTTCATTTTTTTGGTTTTGCTTGACTGATTCTTGATGTCTCAATAAATCAATTATTTCTATTTGTTCAGTTATGATTTTTAATGATTTTTTTCTTCATTAGCTTTTTTAAACTTCTTTTTGTATATGCCCAATTGAGTTTTTAAATTAATTGTTTTGCTCTATGGAATTTTTTTTCCATTTCACTATTTGTTTTTACTAAGTTATTTTCTTTTTCCAATTCACAAATCCCACTTTCCTGGGAGTTCTTTACCTTTTCCATTTCACAAATACTGTTTCCCCGCACTTCCTGGGAGTTCTTTACCTTTTCCAATTCACATTTCAGGAAGTTGTTATTCTCTTGCACAGCTTCTCTTTCCTTTCCCCATTTTTTTTTCTAGCTCTCTTTTAAGGTTTCTTATAGTTTCTTCTAGGAGAACGTTTTGTGTTGGGGATCAGATTATGCCTCCTTTGGGGTATTGTCTGGAAACTTTCTGCTATTAGTCTTCTTGGGGTTGAAAACCTGCTCTCTTTCTTGTTGGAATCTTTACAAACTGTTAAACCGTTGGAGTTGATTTGATCTTAGAAGAAGATATTTTGGGCCAGAACTTGAAACTAGGTACTAAGTGGAACTGATGGAAACAGTGCTTATGTTCACACCTTTAGAGTGATCATAAGTATCTAAGTACTCAATGGAGTTCACACCTTTGGGAGAATTCAGGGCTGGCTTAGTCTGAATTCATACCTCCCTTGAAGTTCTTAGGGCCAGAGAGCACTCTGGGAGATAACCCAGAATCCCTCTCCCTCCAGAAGGCAGAGTTAACCTTTGGGAGATCACATATATAGGGAACTTTTGAAGCTTGAGCTTAGTTCTTCTTATGGGACTTAGGAAACAGGAGACTCTGGAAGAAAACCCACAAGCCCTATCTTCGAGGCAAGAGATTCATTGCATCTTCTACCTTGGTGCTGGCTGGAGGCTGAAGAAAGCAGAGGCAGAAGCCAAGCACAAAGCTGCAAGAGCTCAAGAAGAGAGTTAGGCCTCAACTAACTGGGCTAATTTGGAAGGAGAAATAAATGTTTGCATTTTTACCAGCTGGCTGCATTTTGGAGTAATTATTCAATTATAACTGAAACTAAGGCTACCTCCAGAAAACCTTCACACTTTCTGTATAGAAGCTATTGATTGTCCTTTTCATTTTTTTTACTCATTTTGTTTAAAGCCTTTAGGGTCTGCCTTTAGGGCAAAGAGGTTACCAGCTTTCTCTGCAGAGCAGGGATAGGTATATAGACAGCAGCTGTCTTGTCAATGGGCTGCAAAAAGCAGCTGAGCTGCATGGATGCTCTGGGAAAAGCTCCACACTGAAAGTGACTAAGCCTGGGTATCATAGCCCAAGCTGTGGAAGTGCCCTGGGAGGAGCCCCTCTGTGGAGATTAGCGACTTCCTTGGTGCTAGAGGCTTAGCAGCAAAAGTATCACTCCTCCCTCCCTCCCCAAAAAATCCCACTTCAGATATTAGCAGTTGCCCTATCTCTCATGGAACTGAAAGTGTCTCTGCCTGGGGAGCATAGTCGAGCTAGGGAAATTCTACTGTCCCAGGTCAAGCCCTCCACTGTGCAGATTATAGGTTGCCCCAGGATGTGCTGCAGATTTGTGATTGCCCCTGAGAAAGCCCCTAGCTGCAGAATGCAGCTACAGAGCTATGTTATGATCTGCAGTCACTTCTGGTCCTGGGTGGGAACAGCCAGATTCTGTTAGGCTCTGGCATCCTTCAGAGTACCCTCTACCCTAGGCTTTAATTTCTCTGCTGGTCCACTACTCCACAACAAAAGCAAAGCAGTCAGCCTCTGGCTTTCAACCACGGATAACAACCCTGCTCCCAGTTCGCTCCAAATGCTAGCCTCTGGTTCTTTTCCTGCCTGCCTGTTCCCACCACTCAGGACAAACCTTTTCTGGCGATCTTCAACTGGTGAGTTGTTGTACTTGCAATCTTCGTGAATTTTGCCAGTCAAGTGCTATTTCTGAGGCTGAATTTAGTAATTGATAGTGAGGGTATACAAGAGGCTCAGAAAGTCATGTGTGCCTTTTCTGCCATCTTGGCTCTGCTCCCCTGGTTTGATTTTTCTTGTACATCATGACATACAGAAATATGTTTAAAAGAATTTTAATGTTTAACCTATATCAGATTGCATTCTATCTTTGGCAGGAGGGAGGTAAGGAAAAGAGGGAGAAAATTTTGGAACAAAAAATGAATACTGAAAAGTATCTTAATGTGTGTTTAGAAAAATAAACAGATTTTGAGAGAAAAAAAGGAATGTTATATAAGTGGATGAAAATGAAGAAATAAATTTGTGCTGAATTATAAGGACATGAGAATTTGGTTTCATTTTATGAGAATAAGAATAGTATTGAAGGACATCAGAATTTTTTCAAAGCATGGTTTTTATATATTCAAGCATATAGAAAACAAAATTATTCACTGTTATACTAAGTTTTATTTGTGTTTGTTACTTATATTTCAGCCCTTTTGTGCATTCTTAAATGAATGTTTTTGATTATATGATTATGCTTTTCCTATTTTGTTTGTTTTCCTTTTCTTCTGCAATGACTTACTATCCCACCTGTCCCAACTCCTTGGAAATTATTACACATCTGTGAAAAGAGATTGTAAAAATATATTTTTTTCTGTCCCAAACAGATTTAATCAATTGTAGCTACTAAATTATAATCAATCTATTCTACTGTATTATTTTCCTAAGAAAATTAATATTTCACTTCATTTTGTTCTTCATCTGACCTTTTGAAATTGTTTCCTTCCCTTCTCCCTCAGTACAGTGATTTAAACACAGAAATAGAATATAATAAAGTCTATGGAACATAAATATATCATGAAACATAAAATACAATAAAAATCACCTTTACTAACAACAATGATTTAATAGTTATAATTTCTAAGATTAAAAAGATAAAAGTTTTCATTATATGAACACTCCCTCAGCCTCTATATTCATCGTGGTTACTAGGAACACTAGGACAGTAAAGCATTCTTCAGATTGTAACACGAGATCCATTAGAACTTATATCACTATTTACTATAAGTTAAATTTTCAGTGGCAAGGAAGCTAAAATAGGGATAGTCCCAATAACAACCTTCCTACCCCATTAAAGGGAAATAACTCAAGTTATAAAATAATTGCTATACTTAAAATGGCACAGGAAGAATAGTAGTGCATGTGCACATACATGCACACACACACACATACATAAAAGTGGATTCCCATATGTAGGGAATAAGGAATATAAGTAGTTAAAACAACTATGCTTTTGCCAGTAGAAAATACTGGTATCTTTACTTTTCTCATTGAGCCTTCTCCCTACATTGTGAGGCTATTTATGTTAGGTCCTTGAGCCTGTTCTTTGATTAGTATGGTATGTCCTGATGAATAGACTGCTGTCTAAAATTTATTATTGATAAAAGTGCTGAAGAGTAATGCTCTCTCATTTCACTGTATTCTGGAAGAGGTGCAAAGAGGGAAAAGGTAGAGTGATTCACACTCAAGGATTCAATTTTTCCTTCACTGTTCACTTTCTTTTCAACTGTCATAAATGACTTGAGTTTTGCTTACATATTTATTTATGCACCTATATAACTATACACTTATTTTCTATTTAATTATTTATTTTAAGAGTAGAGGAATATAGTTGATCCTTCAACTGGACAGTGGTTCACCATCCTCTAATTCCATCACGTCATTGAAAGAATTTCTAATGGATTAGAAAACATTAACAACTTTGTATTTCTTTATATTTTCTTTATAAATGTTGTGTATGCAAAAATAATATTTATGAAATGAGTTTGGAATGGATTGAAAATGGGAGATTGTAATAAGTTTTTTGCTCCTCTTCATGTGAACTAATTGTCTCATTATACTTATCCTTTCCTTATTTTTCAGTACAAACCTTTTTCTGCACACAATGACCAAGTGAAGGGTCTAAGTCAAGATGGTGGAGACCAGACATGACTTTCTGTGACCTCTAACCTCTCAAATCAAAAATATATTAAGCCTCTAAACTGGTGGGTCAAAGAACTCACAATTATTTGGCATACAACACATTTCCCAAAGAAGATATCTTGGAAGAACTTCAGAACAGGTCTGTTTCAAATAGGCAGGGGGACAGTCTGTTGATCCCAGACCACAGCACAGGGAGACCAGGGCAAGGAGCTGGAGCAGTGAGTAAGAGAATTGCAGCTTCCATGAAACTGGACATCTTCTGTGAGCCTCTTAGGCTACTCTGTTCTAGTTGCAAGTAGGTAGTCTGGAAGATTTGCTATAAAAGACAGATTGTCAACCTACTGAGCCTGGGATGAAAGTTAGACCTAGCCTTGATTACCCAGCACCAGAAATCAATCAGCAGAACTGCCCCAGGACAAACTAAAGCAGCTGTCACTTCTTTGCATTGAGCAGACCTCAAGCCTTAAAAATTGAGCAAAAAATCAAAGAGAACTCTCACTATATGGTGAGCTTTTATGGAGAGAGAGAAGAACAGACCTCAACTCCTGAGGTTTCCAAAAGCAAATCAACTCCAGATGAAGTCGCAAAGGAAGATATGAGCTGGAGCTGGTCCCTATTTCACAAGGCTTTCTTGGAAGATTTAATAAAGAATCTTAAAAGAGAGTTAGAAGAAAAATAGAGAAAGCAAATGAGATCATTGCAAGAAGGAATGGGAAAAGTAAATAACTTCCTACAAAATGGAGTTGATGAGATGACAAAAGCATACAACTCCTTACAAAATAGATATGAAAGATACCATTTCGGTGAAAAACAAAATTTGTGAAATGGAAAAAAGTGCAATGAACAAAACAATTTAATTAGCCAAATGCAAAAGGAGCTAAAAAAGTAACTAAAAATAATACACCAAAAATTAGAATTGAACAAATGAAAGTGAATGACTCAATAAGACTTCAAGAATCAGTCAAACAAAAATTTTAAAAAATGGAAAAAAAATTAGAAACATCTACTACTGGGTAGAAACAACCAGTACCTGGAAGCTAAATCTAGGAGAGACAGTCTAAGGATTTATGGACTTCCTAAAAGTCATGATTTAAAAAAAAAAAAGGAACTAGACATTACCTTAAGGAAATCATAAAGGAAAACTTCCCTGATGTCTTAGAATCAGAAGATAAAATAGTCACTGAAAGAATTCACTGATCACCTCCTGAAAGAGACCTTGAATTAAAACCCCAGGGAATATCATGGCTAAATTTCAGAAACTAGCACAGCAAGGAAAAGAAATTGTAAGCAGCCAGAAGGAACAAAATTAAATACTGAGGAGCCACAATCAGTATTACCCAAGACCTAGCAGGTCCTGCTAGCAGGACTAGCAGATTGAAGGGCCTGGAATCTGTTGTTCCAAAAGGCAAAGGAACTTGGAATGTAGCCAAGAATAAGCTACCTAGCTAAAATGAACATTATTTTTCAGGGAAGAAGATGGATGTTTGATGATAAGTAAATTTCATCTGTTTCTAATGAAAAGACCAGAACCGAACAAAAAATTTCATCTCCAAATATAGAACTCAAGAGAAACATAAAAAGGTAAAAAGTTGTGGGTACACTTAGAGAATGTGGGTATAATTTGATTTTATTATAATAATATGAAAAAATAACGAGATCAAGGACTGTATTGGAAAAAGGGTAAAGTAAAGGAAAAAGAGGTAAAATGAAGGAACTTACATCTATCTCATAAAGGGGCAAAGAAGACCTATTATAAATGAAGGAAAGAAGAGAGGAAGATGAACATTGTATGAATCTTACTCTCATCATATTTAGCTCAAAGAGAAAATATCAGATATATTTGGTATCACAGAGAACCGTGTCTCACCTTATAGGAAATCAGAGAAGAAATGGGAAAGGACAGGGGAGGCTAATAGAAAGAAAAACAGAAGTAGTAGGGGGGGATATAAGAAAGAAGGAGGGGCTCTAAAAGGGGAGGGCTGTGTGAGGATGGTGGTGGTCAGAAGAAAAATATTGGGTAGGAGGGAAAGGGGGAAGGAAAGAGAAAAACATATCTTAGGGTAAATAAGATGGCAGAAAATACAAATTTTTAAGTGTGGATATGAATAGGATGAACTCTCTGATAAAACAGAAGCACATATAAGACTGGATTAAAAGCCAGAATCCCACAATGATAAATGGGATTTGTAAGGAACTGGTTCAATATCAGGAAAACTATTACCATAATGGAACATATCAATAACCAAACAAACAGAAATTATATGATAATCTCAATAGATACAGGAAAAGTTTTTGACAAAATACAGCCCCCATTCCTATTAAAAAACACTAAAGAGCATAAGGAAGAGGGGGCTTTCCTTAAAATAAGATCTACTAAAAAGCAATAGCAAATATTAGTTGATTAGTTGTAATGGAGAGAAGATGGATACATTTCCATTAAGATCAGGGATTAAGAAACAAGAATGCCCATTATCACCAGTATATTCATCATTGTTTAGGAAATGTTGGCTTTAGCAATAGGAAAAGAAAAATAAATTAAAGATATAAGAATAGGCAATAAGGAAATAAAACTATCACTTTTTGCAGATGATATGATGATATACTTAGAGAATCCTATGAAATTGCCCAAAAATCTGGAAACATTCATAGTTTTAGCACAGTTGAAGGATATAAAATAAACCCACACAAATCATCAACATTTCTATATATGACTGACAAAGTCCATTAGCAAGAGATAGAAAGTAAATTTCATTTAAAATAATTGTAAACAAAGTAAAATACTTGGGGGTCTAAATGCGAAGACAAACTCAAGAACTATATGAACACAAGAACAAAACACATCTCATAATTAAAATCAGATCTAAACAATTGAAAAATATTAATTGTTCATGACTAGGCCAAACTAATATAATAAAAAAGACAATTCTTCCCTAAATTGGTCTATTTGTTCAGTATCATACCAATCAAACTGCCAAAACATTATTTTATAGAACTTGAAAAAAATAATAAGAATTCATCTGGAAGAACAAAAGGTCAAGAATATAAAGGGAATTAATGAAAAAATACAAAGTATGGTGGCTTAGCAGTATCAAAACTAAACCTGTATTATAAATCAGAAGGCAACAAAATCATTTGGTACTGGATAAGTAATAGAATGGTGTATCAGTGGAATAGATTACATACTTAGGACAAAATTATCAAAGCCTATAGCAATCTAGTATTTGATAAAACCCCATACTTCAGTTTCTGGAATAAAAATTCACTATTTGACAAATATTTCCGGGAAAACTGGAAAATAATAAGTCAGAAACTCAGGATAAACTCAGGGTACACCTAAATCTCAAAGTCCATATGAAAATAAGATAAAAATGGATATATAATCTGGTCATAAAGTATGATACCATAAACAAATTAAGAGAACAGAGGATAAATTATTAGATTTTTGGAGAAGGGAGAAATTTAGGACTAAAGAAGAATTAGAGAACATCATCAAAGGCAAAATGAACAACTTTCATTACAATAAGTTAAATAGTTTTTGCACAAAGAAAATCAACAGAAACAAAATTAAAAGGAAAACACAAAATTGCATATTTCTGATAAAGGCCTCATTTTTAAATTACATTAAAAACTGCACCAAATTTATAAGAATACAAACAATTCTCCAGTTGATAAATGGTCACAGGATGTGAACAGACAGATTTCAGAAGATGAAATTAAAGGAATTTATAGGTAAATGAAAAATGTTCTAAATCACTATTGATTGGAGAAACGCTAATTAAAACAACTCTGAGGGAGCACCTCATTCTTCTCAGATTGGCTAAGATGTGAGGAATAGGTAATGATAAATCTTGAAGGGCAGGTAGAAAACTAATGTATTGTTGGTAGACTTGTGAAATGATCCAATCATTCTGGAGAGTAATCTGGAACTCTGCCCAAAAGGCTATAAAACTATGCTTACCCTTTGTCTCAGCACTGCCACTAATATATCTGTATCCTTAGGAAATCCTTAAGGAGGGAAAAAGACCCACATGTATAAAAATGTTTGTAGCAGCTCTTTTTTGTGGTAGCAAAAAATTAGGAAAGAAGTTGTTGCTCATCAATTGGGGAATAGCTGAGCAAGTTGTGGTATATGAAGGTTATGGGATATTATCGTTTTGTAAAAAAAGATGAACCAGCTGATTATAGAAAGGCTTGGAAAGATTTATATAAAGAGATGTTGAATAAAACTAGCAGAACAAGGAATACTTTGTACACAATAACAGCAAAAATGTGTGATGAACAATTATGAAAGACTTGGTTCTTCTCAATAATTCAGTGATCCAAAGCAATCCCAAAAGACTTTGGACATAAAATGTCATCTGCATCCAGAAAAAAAACTAAGAAGACTGAATGCAAGTGAATACCTGATATGATATACTCACTTCATTTTCCATTTTTTTCTTTCCCATGGTTTTTCTTTATTGCTTTGATTTTTCTCTTCTAACATGATTCACAAAGCAATATGCAATAAAAATAACCCTCCTACAATAGAAAATTAAACAAAAAAAATAGCCATAGTAAAATGGGGAAAAAATAGAAGACAGTAAATAATAAATAGTCATATTAGAATAGTGGTCTTGTATTTAATATGCTGAAGAAAATTACTGATTTGTTTGAGAATTATTTGTGTTATTTTTTTGAGAATTTTTGTAGAATTCTGAATATTTATGAGAAAAAAATAAAATAATACACAAAAATGTTTCCCAAATGTTTAATAAAGAGAACTAGAGACTAATCAATACAATTGTGATCAAAAAAATTTTTAAAGTACAAAGATATGATATATGATAACAATTTTTATTACCCTGAAACTTAGTTTATTTAACTTCCAAGGAAAACCTTTTCAGTAGCCAGATGTTCTCCTAAATTCATATTTCTCTTACTTTGCAATTCTTCCTAGGCTTGTTGTTGGTGTTGTTGCTTTTGTTGTTGTTGTTTTTTGTTTCACTTTTGTAGTTTGAAATCCATTTGTCTTTGGGGAGAATATAAATATGTTGAATTGAATTGGAAGAGATCATCTTTGAATATGCTTCCAAATCTGAAATTATATTTTAGATTAATACTACCTGTTATCTGATATTTGATGAAATTATATTATTTTATTAAATACTTTTTTCCCTTTTCCTTATTAATAACAAAGTTTTTAAAACTGCCCTTTTAGAGTTTTAAGAGCATTTTATATGCCTTAATTCATTTTGCACTTTAGACATTTGGATAATTATAGTTATACATTCATTCTATATACCATCATTTATTTAATTGATAGGCACAATCTCAGTTTCTAGCTCTTTGCCAATGCTAAAATATTGATAATAAGTATTTTTTCATATAGTTGGAATTTATTCAGACAAATAATTCTCTTAATCTTCCCTCTCTTTTATTTCATCCCTTTTCTTTTTCTTCTCCTGTTTCCTTGTTGAGTGTATTTATAAGTATGTATATGTGAATATGTATCCTTTCCTCTCTCCAGTTTTTTTCAAGAACTCCATATAATCCTATTAATTATTTTAGATACTTTCATTCCATATTTTTCAGTGGGGTTTTATTCTTTTTTATGGTTAAGAAACTATAACCTACTCAGAG
Source organism: Sarcophilus harrisii (assembly GCF_902635505.1). Classification (NCBI taxonomy): domain Eukaryota; kingdom Metazoa; phylum Chordata; class Mammalia; order Dasyuromorphia; family Dasyuridae; genus Sarcophilus; species Sarcophilus harrisii. The sequence goes on along the minus strand of NC_045429.1, from coordinate 314,825,919 downwards.
GTGTTAGATTTACTAATAGTAACTATGCTTTTGTGAAAAGCCAAGAGAAGATAAATTGAATATTAACCTTGGTAGACTAAACAATGACTTTAGAATTGGACCCAGTCCTGTGTTTGTCCTGTCTTTGACTGGTTCCCAAAATAATATATGCCCAATAAAGAAGGAATTATGAACTGTCATTCTAACCAGGTGGCAAAGCCAAAACTCAAGGCAAAACATCCAAGAAGTCAAATTGGCTTCTTGTTGTCTTGTCTTCAAGAGCTTTTGCTTTCTCAGCTGAATATCTGGTAAAAGATGTAACAAAATTAAAAAAAAAAAAATGAAGGCAACTTTATACAGTTTCATCCAATCTCCCCATTTATTTATTTATTTGCTAGTTCTTAGTATTCACAAACATTTCAGAAGCCAACAATTCCCATAAAAAGAACAAATAAGGCAATTAATTATTTACTAAAATTATTAACTGTGGTTGCATACAAATAGGTACAGTTAATGAAAAGATCAATGTATTTAGAATTAGAAAAAAAAATTGAACTTAAATTCCAGCTACATTCTTGAAGATGGTATCAGTATAGCCATAGTAAAATTTAGGTAACCTTTCAGAACTTCAATTTCCTCACCTGGGAAATTAAAAGTTTGAACTAAAATTAATTTTGAAGATATGTTTATATCTAAATCTTGAGATTTTATAAGAAAACAGTTAATTAATCTGTGAAATTTTAACCAAAAGTATTTTTACATACAATATACATGTATTTAAAAAAGCACAAATAATTTAGAGATAAGAACCATTCATAAGGATCCCAGTTTTCTTCTTATAATTGTAATCTTAGTAGTTATCTGAAAGGCCATAATTTTATTCCAAAAAATATTACTTCATTTCATTTGTTAGAATTATCTTTTGGCTTTTCCTATGATGAATAAGAAGAGAAGATGAATTACTGAGTAGAATCTCTAAAGATTATTTCTTAACTTGTTGGAAGCCATTCAAAAATCATGCTGAATCCCTGCTGTAATACTAGAATTTTAGAAAACTCCACTGGGTGTCAGAGGGTGTTAAAGGGATAACAGAGGAATGGTGGGCTTTAAAGTTTTCTTCCTATCTGGTGTATTCCTCTTACTGACCTTTTGAAAGTTGTGTTTTGTGTTTTGTGGTTTTTTTGAGGGGAGCTTAAAATTATTATTATTAAAAATACGTTTATCCATTTTCCTCATCCAATGAGGAAAAAAAAGTACACAACAGCCACAAAGCTAGTAGGCTTTCAAAAACAGGCTGCTTCCTCTGTTGTTTCCTCAAAGTATGAGGGTCCATCTATCAATTTGTTTTCCAAAGGAAATCATTAAAGATATGGATAAAAATGTAGCCTAACAAAAGACTGGCCTGTCTTTTTTTTTTTTTAAACTTCTCCCCTTAGAGGAAATTATTGTAATTCCCTCCCTTTCCCTTCTTAGAAAAATATCAGACTAGACAGTAAAGGGGAGATTGGTTTACATCCCTGTAGAGGAGAGTATTTAAGAAAGCCTTTGGCAGTGTTATAGATTATAGTGAAAGGAGATGGTTTTATCATGAAGCTGTGAGACTCAAGGCCACTTGAACGCAAACAAACATTCGAACTGCCACTCTTGATCTAAGACAGCCATGTGGAAAAATATGAATTCCACATTTTAACTTCCTTGTCTCCTATAATTTTTTTTCTTTGCTAAACTTTTACTTTCGATGTTGTTATTACATTTTAGCCAGCTTTTGTAGGCAGTATTTGACTCTCTCTCATGACTTTTCTCATTCATGTGTGCCCATGTGTTATTTTTGTTCATTTCTCTGAGTTCTAGCATAACCTTAAATAAAAATTTGATTCAATATTAGAGTATAAAACTAAAGAGAAAATGTCCACAATTATATAATAGCATAATAATAGTATTAGTGTTATTATGGATAAGATAATTATTTTTTTCAAATCCATTATAGTTACTCATGAATAATTAACAAAGCCCTTTACTATCTTCCATGTGTACAGCAGCCTGATTTCATATAAACATATTTCTAATACATTTTGTTTTTATGTTGCATAAATTGGTCCTTGTATTTCTCCTACTTTTCAGTTCTAAATAGTGACATTTTTGTGTGAAAAATGGAATGAGTGTAAGAAGGAAGAAGAGAAGTAGTAGTAGAAGAAGAAAAGGAGAAGGAAAAGGAAGGTGAAAAGGATGAAGAAGAGGAATAAAAAGAGGAAGGGAAAGAGGAGGAGGAAGACAAAGGAAGAGGAAGAGGAATGAGAGAAAGGAGGAGGAGAAAATGGAAGGAGTGGAAGGAAGAGAAGGGGAAGGAGGAAGAGAAATAAATAAGCCAAAACAATATATCGATGTCAATATTGCGATGACACCTCTCTCTAATCTCTGCAAAGGAAAGTTGTTTTATTTGTATTTATCTTAGCATTTTGGAACATTTTCTCATATAGTCCTGAATCTCTATCTCTCCTTTAGGGTCAATATTGTTCTTTGTAATTTTGCAACATTATTTTTTATTATTTTTTTAAATATTTCTTTGCCTATGTTTTCATTGTTTTAGTCATTATATCTGCCTAGTTCTTGTCTCGGATTATTTCACTTTGCATCAGTTGAAGTGTTTCCATGCTTCTCTTTATCCCATATTTTTCTAAATCAAATGTATCACATATTTATTTCCAAAAGATCCAACCCCTCTAAATATGGGTTAATTACGTGTTTAGTACATCAGTAATAGAGCCTAGAAAAGTGATTTCACTGCAAGAAGGCCTGGGTAAGGAAACTCCTCCTACTATGACAGATTGCCATCAGTTCTGCACATTCTGTACAGTAGGTTAGGATGAAGAACTTAAAGGCCTTTTGTGGGAGAGTCACATATAAATATATATTCAAAATGGGACTTAAATGCTTGTCTTCCAGAGTCTCTATGCTATAATATAATATCACACAACTTTTTTTCATTGAAAGTAAATATATACCCATTTGCAAAAAAAAAATAAACAATACATTTGAAGCCACAGAATGGCAGTGTTAGAATAACAATGGATGTAAAAAGTAAATTATTATCAGTGTTGAAATTATTAAATAAGTTGAACCAAACACAATAATATCTATAGAATCAAAGAATGTATAATTCAAACTCTCATTCAAAATTTTTCATATAATGTTAATTCATAAAATTGTAAGTACAGTGAGATATTATAAAGTATTTGATATCCATTATTGCTGTTAGTTTTCTATCTTGGCTATCAAAACCTCATTGATTATATTTGATACACACATCCTTATTTGATCACTTCCCTTCTCAATATGCATCAATTTTGTTAATAATAATAGCAAAAATTTATATAACACTTATTATGTTCCAGGCACTGCACTAAGCACTTTATACTTATGTCTTTTGATCCCTGTAGTGACCCCAGAAGAAAGGTAGTATCATTATCCTCATTCCCATTTTATGGATTAGTAAACTGAGGCATACAGGAGTTAAATGATTTTCCCAGTGGAACATGGCTAATAACTGTGTAAGACAATTTGAACTAAGATCTTCCTGACTCCTAGCATGGATTGCTGTTTATCCTTCATTATTGAAGAGGAACATATCAGGGTTATGATGACATGATATACAGGTTAATTAGATTTAAAGGATGAAGCGCTGTACAGTCACCTGCTTCACTTTCCCTTCTACAGCCATCTGAATCTGATGGTAAGATACAGATCAAGATGACAGAACAAGATGCCCTGGATGAAATGAGAGATCTTGGCATTTTTAAGTTAACCAAGAGAACATTGTATATAGCAACAAGATTACATGATCAATTTTGATGGACATGGCTCTTTTCAGCAATGAGGTAATTCAGGCCAATTCCAATGGTCTTGTGATGGAGAGAGCCATTTGCATCCAGAAATAGGACTGTAGAAAGTGAATGTGCATTACAAAATAATATTTTCATATTTTTCTTGTCTGCTTGCATTTTGTTTTCTTTCTAATTTTCCCCTTTTTGATCTTATTTTTCTTGTGCAGCATGATAATTGTGGAAATATGTATAGAATGATTACTCATGTTTAACAAATATCAGATTACTTGCTATGTAGGAAGGAGGTGGGGGGGCAGGAAGGAGAAAAAATTTGGAACATGAGATTTTGCAAGGCTGAAAGTTGAAAAGTATCTATGCATATGTTTTGAAAGTAAAAACTTTATTTTTTTTAAAGAAAGAAATCTAGCCACAAGATATCTTTGGAGGGTACAGAGGTATAAAAGACAAAAAAAAAAAAGATTTTAAGAGCATTTGTAAGTAATGGTATGATACTGTGTGTAAACAGAGGAAGGAAAGGAAAGGAGGAAAGGAAGGAAGGAAAAAGGAAGGAAGGAAGGAAGGAAGGAAGGAAGGAAGGAAGGAAGGAAGGAAGGAAGGAAGGAAGGAAGGAAGGAAGTCTTCCAGGTGACCAATTCTACTTTGTGGGTTAGCTTTACTGAAAGAGGTTGTTGTTTATCCTTCATTCTCAAAGACTACCATGACATTCATCCACTCAATCACCTACAGGGGGTAATTGCCTTTATTTTTTTTTTTTGTTCAGTTGATTATTCACCTCCTAATAATATTTCCAGACCTCAAACTATATTATGAAGCAGTAATCAGGAAACTATATGATCTAGATTAAGTAATGGTCAATAGAAAAGAACCAATGAACAAATCAGAAATAAAAATGGACCTCAATATCCTGGTATTTCATAAACCCCAAAGAATGACTTATCTAGGTTAGAATCTTCTCATTTTATAAAAACTACTGAAAAGCTAAAATTTAGTTTATCATAAATTAGGCTAAGAAGATATATTACTTTATGTTCAACAATAAATTCTTTTTTGCTGAAGCAAAAAAAAATTAAATTAAATTAAAAATTTAATTTAATTAAAAATATTAAATAATAATAACAATAATAAATCCCTAATGAACATTTTTTTGTCAAATCTCAAGTTCTTTCCTGAGATTATTGGCTTTATTTTTGCATTTACTTGATGCATAATAAATTTTGTTTTAGTTTCTCATTTTTAGTTTTTATATATTTTTTTTATTTTTCATTGTGTCATCTGCATACAAAAATATAAACCATCCATTGCTCGCCTAATTTACTTGTAATATCACCCTGTATGACAAAGCCATGTGCCCATTTTGACCTTATTTTAGTGTGGGGTGTGAGGTATAGGTATATGCTGAGTTTCTAATATATTATTTTCCAGCTTTTCCAGCAATTTTGGGGAAATAGTGAAATCTTACCCAAGAAGCTGGAATTTGGGCATTTATCTTTTTTTTTAAATAGTTTTTACTGATGTATCCTTTTTTTTTTTACATTATCATAGTCATCTCCAGCATTCTCTCTCATATATATATATATATATATATATATATATATATATATATATATATGGAATATATATATATATATTCCATATAGCTTTTTTTTTCTCTTTTTTAAAAATTTTAATAGCCTTTTATTTACAGGTTATATGTATGGGTAACTTTACAGCATTGACAATTGCCAAACCTCTTGTTCCAATTTTCTCCCTCCTTTCCCCTACCCCCTCCCCCAGATGGCAGGATGACCAGTAGATGTTAAATATATTAAAATATAAATTAGATACACAATAAGTATACATGACCAAACCGTTATTTTGCTGTACAGAAAGAATCGGAATCTGAAATATTGTACAATTAGCCTGTGAAGGAAAGCAAAAATGCAAGTGGGCAAAAATATAGGCATTGGGAATTCAATGTAATGGTTTTTAGTCATTTCCCAGAGTTCTTTCACTGGGTGTAGCTGGTTCAATTCTTTACTGATCCATTAGAACTGATTTGGTTCATCTCATTGCTGAGGATGGCCAGGTCCATCAGAATTGATCATCATATAGTATTGTTGTTGAAGTATATAATGATCTCCTGACCCTGCTCGTTTCACTCAGCATCAGTTTGTGTAAGTCTCTCCAGGCCTTTCTGAAATCATCCTGTTGGTCATTTCTTACAGAATAATAATATTCCATAATATTCATATACCACAATTTATTCAGCTATTCTCCAATTGATGGGCATCCACTCAGTTTCCAGTTTCTGCACACTACAAAGAGGGCTGCCACAAACTGAATTTAGGGATTTATCAAATACTTGATTACTATAGTCATTGATTATTGTGTCATACATATCTAAACTATTCCATTGATCTAACACTGTGTTTTATAATCTGTACTATATATTTTTGATGACTACTTTTTTTAAATTATAGTTTTAGGTCTGGTACTGCTAGGCTACTGTTCTTTGTATATTTTTTTTCATTAATTCCCTTTATATTCTTGATCTTTTGTTCTTCTAGATGAATTTTATAAAAGTCAAACTGACCATTGCTTCCATACAGAAAGAGAGCAGGTTTGCAACCCTAAGGAGATTAATAGCAGAATGTCTCCAGACAAAACCCAAAGGGGGATGTAACCTGGTCCCCATCAAACAAGACTCTACTAGAAGAAGTAATAAAAATTCTTAAAAGAGAGGAAATGGAAAATGAGTAAAGGAAAGCAAATCTATGCAAGAGAGTACAGAAAAGGCTTACAACTCACTTAAAGAAAAAATTAATAAAATGAGAAAAGAAAACAACTTCCTTAAAGGTGAATTGGAAAAGGTAAAGAATTCCCAGGAAAACAGGATTTGTGAATTGGAAAAGATAAAGAACTTCTTGGAGAGTAGGATTTGTGAATGGAAAAAGATAAAGAACTCCCAAGAAAGTAAGATTTATGAATTGGAAAAAGAAAATAATTCAGTAAAAAAAATTGTGAAATAGAAAAAAATTCCATAGAGCAAAACAACTCATTTAAAAACTCAATTGGACACATAAAAAAAGCTAATGAAGAAGATAACTCATTAAAAATCAGAACTGAACAGATAGAAATGAATGATAAATTGAGACCTCAAGGATCAGTCAAGCAAACCCCCCCAAAAATGAAAAAAATAGAAAAAAAAGTTAAATATCTACTTATAAAAACAACAGACCTGGAAAATAGATCTAGGAGAGATAATCTGAGGATTATTGAACTTCCTGAAAATTATGATGAAAAAAAGAGTTGAGACAATATTTTAGAGGAAATCATCTAGCCAAGTTATAATAGAATCAGAAGGTAAAATAAACATTGAAAGAATTCATCAAACACCTTCTGAAAAAGAGCCTAAAATAAAAACTCCAAAGAATATTGTAGTTAAATTTCAGAACTATAAGATTAAGAAAAAAATATTACAAGCAGCCAGAAAACAAAACAAAACAAAACAATCCAAATACCGAGGAACCACAATAAAGATCACTCAAGATCTAGCTGCTTCCCCATTAAAAGATTGAAGGGCCTGGATTCTGCTATTCCAAAAGGCAAAAGAACTTGGAATACAGCCAAGAATAAACTACCCAGCTAAGCTGGGAAGGGAAGCTTCTTCCAGGGAAGAAGATGGCTATTTAATGAAACAGATGGATTCCATTTGTTTCTAAGGAAAAAACCAGAAGTTAAAAAAAAAAAAAAGACCTCCAACACAGAACTCAAGAAAAGCAGGAAAAGTAAAAAGAACTCTTGAGAATTGTATTTCTGTTGTGGATATACATAAAGAGTACATGTATAATTTGATTTTACTGATATAAAAAGGGAAATAGAAATGGAAAGGGAATAGTATCAGAGAAAGGAAAAAGGGGAGATATAAAGAAGGAAATTACATCCCATGAAGAGGCAAAGGAAACCTATCATATCAAAAGGAATTTAGAGTGGGGGTGGAATTTTGTGAATCTTACTCTCATCAGAGTTGGCTCAAAGAGAAAATAATTGACATGGTTGGTTTACGAGAAACTTTCCTCACCACATTAAAAAGTGGGAGAGGAAAAGGGAAAAGGACAAGGTACAAGAAAGGGGAAGGGATTCAAAGGTGGTGGGAGGGATTCTAAAGAGGGAGAGCTGCATGATGCAAGTGGTGTCCATAAGTTTAATACAAGGGAAGGGAGTAAGGAGGGGCAAGAAAAGAATAGCATAATCTGGGAATAATAAGATGGCAGGAAATAAAGAATTAGTCATTTTAACTGTAAATGTGAATGGGATAGACTCTCCCATAAAGCGGAGGTGGATAACAGACTGGATCAAAAGCCAGAACCCTACAATATGTTGTTTACAGGAAAATACATTTAAAGCAGGGAGATACATACAAAGTAAAGGTAAACAGTTGAAGCAGAATCTACTATGCTTCAGATGAAGTCAAACAAGCATGTGTAACCATCTTTATCTCAGATCAAGCAAAAGCAAAAATTGATCTAATTAAAAGAAATAAGGAAGAAAACTATATCTTGCTAAAGGGTAGCATAGCCAGTGAAGCAATATAAATACTAAACAAATATGCACCAAGTGGTATAACATCTAATTTCCTAAAGGATAAATTAAGAGAGTTGCAAAAAGAAATAGACAGCAAAACTATATTAGTAAGAGATCTCAATCTTGCACTATCAGAATTAGATAAATCAAACCACAAAACAAATAAGAAAGAAATTAAAGAGGTAAATAGAATATTAGAAAAATTCGGTTAGATCAGGAGTGAAACAAAGTTGCCCACTATCATCATTATTATTCAATATTGTATTAGAAACCCTAGCCTCAGCAATAAGAATTGAGAAAGAGATTACAGGAATTAGAGTAGGTAATGAGGAAACCAAACTATCACTCTTTGTGGATGATATGATGGTATACTTAGAGAAGCCCAGAGATTCTCCTAAAAAGCTATTAGAAATAATTCATAACTTTAGCAAAGTTACAGGATACAAAATGAATCCACATAAATCCTCAGCATTTTTATACATCACCAACAAAATCCAACAGCAAGAGATATAATGAGAAATTCCATTCAAAATAACTGTTGATAGCACAAAATATTTAGGAATCTATCTACCAAAGGAAAGTCAGGAATTATGTGAGCAAAGTTACAAAACACTTTCCACCCAAATAAAGTCAGATGTAAACCTTGGAAAAATAGTAAGTGTCTTGGATAGGCTGAGTGAATATAATAAAGATGGCAATACTCCCTAAACTAGTCTATTTATTTAGTGCTATACCAATCAGACTCCCAAAAAAACTATTTTAATGACCTAGAAAAAAGAACAACAAGATTCATATGGAAGAACAAAAGGTCAAGAATTTTAAGGGAATTAATGAAAAAATCAAATGAAGGTGGCCTAGCTGTACCTGATCTAAAACTCTATCATAAAGCAGCAGTCACCAAAAACATTTCGTATTGGCTAAGAAATAGATTAGTTGATCAGTGGAATAGGTTAGGTTCACAAGACAAAATAGTCAATAACTATAGCAATCTAGTGTTTGAGAAACACAAAGGTCCCAACTTTGGGGATAAGAATTCATTATTTGACAAAAACTACTGTTAAAACTGGAAATCAGTATAGCAGAAATTAGACTTGGACCCACACTTAACACCATATACCAAGATAAGCTCAAAATGGGTCCATGGTTTAGGCATAAAGAACAAGTTCATAAATAAATTAGAGGAACATAGGATAGTTTCCCTCTCAGACTTGTGGAGGAGGAAGGAATTTGTGACCAAAGAAGAACCAGAGATCATTATTGACCACAAAATAGAAATTTTTGATTTCATCAAATTAAAAAGTCTTTGACCAAACAAAACTAATGCAAACAAAATTATAAGAGAAGCCACAAACTGGGAAGACATTTTTACAGTTAAAGGTTCTGATAAATGCCTCATTTCCAAAATATATAGAGAATTGACTCTAATTTATAAGAAATCAAACCATTCTCCATTTGCTAAGTGGTCAAAGGATATGAACAGACAATTTTCAGATGATGAAATTGGAAACTATTTCCTCTCATATGAAAGAGTGTTCCAAATCACTTTTGATCAGAGAAATGCAAATTAAAACAACTCTAACATACCACTACACACCTGTCAGATTGCCTAAGATGACAGGAAAAAATAATTATGAATGTTGGAGGGGATGTGGGAAAACTGGGACATGCATGAGTATGCATTGTTGGTGGAATTGTGAACAAATCCTGACATTCTGAATTGCAATCTGGAATTATGCCCAAAAAGTTATCAAACCGTGCATACCCTTTGATCTATCAGTGCTACTACTGGGCTTGTATCACAAAGAAATACTAAAGAAGGGAAAGGGACCTGTATGTCCCAAAAATGTTTGTGGCGGCCCTTATTGTAGTGGCTAGAAACTGGAAAATGAATGCATGCCCATAAATTGGAGAATGGTTGGGTAAATTGTGGTATATGAATGTTATGGAACATTATTGTTATGTAAGAAATGACCAGCAGGATGAATTCAGAGAGGCCTGGAGAGAGTTACATGAACTGATGCTAAGTGAAATGAACAGAATCAGGAAATCATTATATACTTCAACAACAATAGTATATGAGGATGTATTCTGATGGAAGTGGATATCTTCAACAAAGAGAAGATCTAACTCAGTTCCAATTGATCAGTGATGGACAAAAGCAGCTACACCCAGAGAAGGAACCCTGGGAAATGATTGTAAATTGTTTGCATTTTTGTTTTTCTTCCCAGGTTATTTTTACCTTCTGAATCCAATTCTCCCTGTACAACAAGAGAACTGTTTAGTTCTGAGCACATATATTGTATCTAGGATATAGTGTAACATATTTAACATATATGTTGCTTGCCATCTAGGGGAGGAGGTGGAGGGAGGGAAGGGAAAAGTAGGAACAGAAGTGAGTGCAAGGGATAATGTTGTTAAAAATTACCCATGCATATGTTCTGTCAATAAAAAGTTATAAAAAAGGAAAAAAAAGAATTATAGCAGGATGTTTGCTAAAAAACCTGGGAAGACTTGCATGAGCTAATGCAAAGTGAAATATGTCAAGTAAAAAGTTACAATAATATTATAAGATGATCAGCTATGAATGACAAAATTCTCATCAATCAGTGATCAAAGACAATTTTTAGGAACTTAGGATGAAAAGTATCATCCATGCCATCAAAAAGAACTGATAGTGGCTGAATACTGCTTGAAGCATACTATTTTCTTTTATTTTTTTATGAGGGTTTTTCTTTTTAGCCATGTTTTGCTTCACAGCATAACTATCATGGAAATGTTTTGCATGACTACACATGCATTCTCAATGAAGGGGAAATGATGGGGAGGGAAGAGGGAAAAGAATCTGAAACTTTAAGTTTTAGAAATGAATGTTAATAATTATGTTTATGTATAACTTGGGGGGGGGAACAATATGCTAAATTTAAGAAAAAGAAAAATAAAAAAGAAAGATTTGACCAGAATCACACAAGTTGAAAGCAACAGAAGTGGTATTTGAAAAGAGGCTATCTGACAATAGTGTGAGGGATATAATTTTATTTTAATAAATATTATCAATTTTTAATAATCAAAATCATCCATTTCTTCTCCTGTGTCCCTTTCCATCTCTTGTTTGCTCAAGGATTATTCTACTACCTAAAGAAGTAGGACCATCCTCCACAAATTTTTTATCTGCTTATCATATACTTTTTTATATCCGAATCACATACCTACTTTCATCTTATTGCTATATGTGATTTGGAATCTAATTTCTAAGAACCTGCTTTCCCTGTAGTTTTTGACAGCTAGTGATAATTGAAGTCTTTTCTATTTCTCCTCGACTTGTTTTTTTGGGGGGGCTGCTTGTTTTAAATAATAAATACCTTAAATATCCTTCCAGTTCTGCCCTGCCCCCAGTCTTTTGAATTTGTCCTAACACTTATTTATCTTGGAATCCTTGGTTCTCATTTGATCAATTCTATTGTTTAGGGATTCTACCATTAGGTGAAGATTTCTACTTCCTCTTCTAAATTTTATTATTTTTTCTAATTTCATTTCTTAATCTTATGCTTCCTTTCTTCTCCCCTCCTCCTGGGATACTCCTGGGTTAAAAGGTATAATTTTCCCCTATATTTTTCTGCTGAAGAATTAAATTTTTCTGGGTTTCTTTTTTATTATTTCCTTAATCATATTTCCTTATAGTAGCTAAAAGTTTTTCTTTTCCCTATTTACTTATGTCTTCAATCTCTCTTCATTCATATATTCAACCTGAGTTTTGGATTCAATCTTTATGCTACACCCAGGAGGCATTCATTTTGAGATGAGGTGACTCACCTTTCGTCCTATCATCTCTAAAGCCTAGATGAGGGTACCTAACAGAAGTTTAAATATGAAGGCTGGACTTACTGACACAGTCTTTGACTTCTACCTCATCTTAGCTAGTTGAGGATGTTGTTCTTGGCTTTGTCATATTCAACTTTAATCACTAACCAGAAGTTGGAATACACCCCCACGCACACACACACTTACATACACTGAGCAAAACTGAGAGCCCATGAAAAAGATTATAGGAACCTGGTGGTCTTAGGCCTCCTAAAGGATACTTTTTGTATTGCTTAGTTATATTATCCTATTTCTTGCTGTGACTCCAATAGGAACTTTGATTTCAGAACCTTGCTTTATAAATCTTTATTTCTGCAGTGTTCATGAGCTGACTTTATTGCTGTTCTGACAGGTCAAACCTGATATTCTAGTAGCTTCAGGAGCCATTTTGTAGGTCATCTGGTTTCTGATTCCTGCTTCTTTAGGGAAATTCTCTCTCTGAGCACCAATGTTTGACTAAATGTAGGCTCTTATTGGTGTATTCTTTTGTTCTTCTTGTCATTGTATCATCTTATGTGTACTTTTAAATCTTTGCTAGAATGTTTGCCAGATATCTGGTTTTCTAGAATTTTACTTTCTGGAGTGTTTTACTACCAAAAGCAATCTTTGGTATGTCTAAATGAAAACAGTATTATATATGTAAAATATTATACCTTTTTGTGTCTAATGGTACCTATTTTAGGAATAAGAGGGAGGAAAGAAACAAAAAGAAATTTGCATTGTAATTTTCTTATATATTTCAAAGGAGTAACACATTTTACATAAAAGTTTCGCAATTTAATGGGCAATTATCTTCTTTTAAAATTACACTACATAATAGATATGCTTATTTTACTCCAAAAAAATAAAAAAAAAAAGATTACAAAACAATGTGAAATTCTACTACCAAGAGAGTGCATTCTATCTATACATGAGCTTATCTACAATGCCCATAAGAGCAAAACATAAGATTAGATAACAAAATCCACATCTTAAATCACAATTTGGGTTCCATAGAAGACAGTGCTAAAAAAAAAAAAAAAAAAAAAAAAAAAAAAAAAAAAAAAAAAAAAGTTTTTTTTTTCTTCAAACTAATCAATGAAGCCCACTATTTGATACTCTAATAAAAATGAAAGAACAAAGAGAAATAACTTCAAAATATTTTTCTTATCTAAGCTATTAAGTAAAAAAAAACTGCATGATGGCCACCTATACATATTTAGACTACATAAATACCAAAGATTAACAGGAAGCATTTATCTTGTTAAAACAGACAAAAACAAGAGGCATCAAGAGAAAGGAAAAAATGTGGGAGTGAATAAAGGGAAATAACATCTGATGATGTGAACTTTTGTACTTCAAACATATTTTGAAAATAATGAATTAAATCACATTCTCTAAGTTTGCTCAGTCTTTGAACACATTAGTCAACAGATCCACAAGGGATCAGTTTTAACTCAGCAAAGAGATGGTTTAACCACGAATGAAAATGTGCTCCTTGATTTCCAAAGTGATAGACCGTTGCTACCTTCCAAAAATTTAATCTCATGTTGTTTTTGACATGGCTGAAAGCTAAAGGGCTTATGATCTCATAAGAAAAAAAAATATATTCAAGAGATATGGAGTTTGATCTTCAGGCCAAAGACTTTCAGATAAGTTCATATCCTGTAAGACTAGTATTAATCCAAAAGCAGATTGAATCAGAGTAAATAGACCCAGTCTAAATTCCCCTGTCTGAGGCCTGGCAGTCACCCCATTTTACTGCAAATACTCCAAGATCTAGAGTGTATATGGCAAGTTCAAATGAATTCCATTAAGCACAGTAGCAATAGTTAACTAACCATATCCAATTGTCTAATATTACAATTCATAAAAATCCATTTCATAGGTTGTAGAACATGCACAGGATCTACATAATTGATTTTCCCATTTAAATTAGTCCTAAGATACTTCAATATTTTATACACAACCAGAAATATATGATTTCTTTCATGCAACAAAGCTGTGACTAAGAACTTGGCCCCAGGGCCAGGATGAACTTACAATTCAATAACATTATGGGTATTTCTGCTCTATTTTGTTCATTCTAAGGAACATGTATATGCTTTCCTAGAACATCATTAAATGATGGAAGAGGAAATCCCTCTTTCAGGTGATCCTGATTCATAATACTAGGAATATTTCTTCTGCTTTTTGTTTCTTTGTCTGAATCCAGAAAGATGAATAATGATCTTCTAATCCATGATCCTAATTTTGGAGGTAGCTTTTTAAATTCAAAAACTTAACAGCTTCTGAATCCTTCACAAATACAGACTGTCAAGGAGAGGATTTTTTTTTACAATTACTCAATACTTGGAGAAAGTAACTCTTAAGAGTAGAAGGAGCCCAACTGCTGGTTCTGCTTACCAAAAGACAAGAACCTTAAATATGAATGTAATAAAACATTATTGTTCTAATAAGGCAGGATAAACAAATTGTTTTCAGAAAAGCCTGAAAAAACTTACATGAAGTGATGGTGAGTTAAGTAAGAAGAACCAAGAGAACATTATAAACAGTAACAACAAGATTAAATGGTGATCAGCTGTGATGGAGAAAGCTTTTGTAACTAATGAGGTATTGTAAGACAGTTCCAATAGACTTCTGATGAAAAGTACCATGCACATCCAAAGAAAACTATGGAGATTGAATGTGGATCAGAGCATACATAGTATTTTTACCTTTTTATTATTGTTTATTTGCTAGTGTTTTTTTTTTCTCTCATCCTTTTCCCCTCATTTTATCTGACTTTTCTTGTGCAGAATGATGAATATGGAAATATGTTTAGAAGAATTACATATTTAATCTATATTGGAATGATTGTTATCTTGGGGGAAAAATTTGAATCACAAGACTTTGCAAAATCGAATGTTGTAAACTATTTTTCATATATCTGAAAAAATTATATATATATGTATACATATATATAGATATTTAAAAAGACAAGGATATTGAAGTAATTGTTTACACAAAGATGAAAGTGAAATGCTAATTCACCAGTCTCACAAAAATGGCTCATTTTTTGATGTTTGAATACCAAGCCCACAGAAGATCATCCTAGGAATTATGCTGCTAAATACTGGGAACCAGAGTTATTACTTAGCTAAGGCTTGAGTTTCTGTAATTTCCTAAGTTTTGTGGAGCAGAGAACTTAAGCACAGTAAGGGCTTAAAAGATAGAGGAAGTGTTATGGAGTAAAAGTGGAAGAACCAAAGCCTAAATACCTAAATATCTAAAGGGACACATGAGTAAATTAGCCTAAGAAACTCTCAGCAGACTTAGTAACGCTGAAACTCCCCCCCCTCATTTGTTTGTAGAGTTTGCAAAATAATCTATAAAGAAAATATCCACAGAGTTTCTTGGTATGATTCTTCTGACATTTCAGAAATTCCATTGATACTCTCAGTTCCATCAGCAGATTTATAACAATGTTGTTCATGTTTTCATGAATTGATTTTTTATTATAAAATTAACAAATATTTGTGAGGTTTAATTAGCTTTGCTCAAGACTCCACTATGGAAATGAGAGGGAAGGCATGGAGAAGCAGAAACATTGAGTAAAAGCCTGGCCCCTATTTTGGAGACTAGGCTAGACAACAACTGGGATCAGTATTTACATAGTAACCTAGAACTCTGAGCAAGAAACAATCCCCTTAGTCTCAGTTGTGCTTCTTTGTGCTACACAAAATTATACTTTGTTTTCTCCAAGGATTTCTATTTCTCATTATGTGCTTAGTAATCTTTGTATTACAATATATTATATGACTCCTTGTGTTCTCAGGAAACATTTTCTACATATGTCCAATCCATGGTCAAAGAATTCATTACCATATAGACAACCTACTGGGGAAACTCAATATTTAGCTTAATTGGTCAATGGAAAGAAGTTCATTGATTACATGTGGTTTCAGTGTTTTCCAGGATGGTATAACCCTCCAAAGCTTGCACTCCTTAGGCATAGTCATTGGGAATCTTAGGTCATCTCCAAATCACAATGAAGCATCATAAATTTATAAGATTAAAACTTCAAGGGGAAGATGGTGCAGAAAATCTCTGGGGTAAATTTTGGGGAAAATGACAAAGCAATTCAGGAAATATTTCTTTCTATCTTCACTTAGTATAAGACTAAAGAATTATGGTTGGGATTTAAAAATTAGGTTGGGATTTAAGCTGAGTCCTATGACAATTTGAAACAAAAAGATAGAACCATTAAAAATAAGGAGCTGGAAAAGTGCTTTCTTCTCTGGGCCAGTGACAGCACAATTAGATGAATGATAGATAAAAAACTGGTACAGTGATATTTATAATGCAATGTGCACATCTGTCAGCAGTAACCAAACATAAAGGAGAACATACATATTAGTTATTCTCTCTGTATCCCACTTTCTCCTCCACCCCCCTTCTCTGTTCAGACAATACTTTTATTTATATATACAATATACATGTGTATATTTGTATAAATACATACATATATATATTATGTTAGTATATAAATAAGAGAGCAATGAAGCTATAATGATCAAAATAGTAATATGATATTTATATCATAATATTATTTATAATATTTATTATTTTATAATTATTTATATCATAAGCTATATACAAGCACATATATCACCTCTGTCTGGATAGATTAAATAGACTTAGAGGAGAAGTACAAAGGAAGAAGTATGATGAATATACATATATACATGTATACACACACACACACACACACACACACACACATATATATATATATATATATATACATACACACATAGGATATGATGAGATAATGGGACACTATACATAGATTATATTTGCATATAAAATGTAATGTCCAGGCTAGCTTTCTGGAGGGTCTTAGGACAGGCCTTGGTCTTTAGGTGAAGTGATGAAGGTAGGAAAGCCACCATGAGGCTAGTCAAAGATGGAGTCCTGAATCTTCTCTGTCTGGGTCTGAGACCCTTCTGTGTCTGTGGCTGAGAGGCTCTTTCCCAGTCCTCTCAGCCCTTAAATACTTCAGTATGATTACATCACTACAGCAACTGAGCATGTACAACCATTACATCATCATATCACATTAAGTATATGTTTAGAGAACCATTATCTCACACTAAGTAGGTGTTTAACCATACGCACCCTACTGTCAGTATCTTAAGTATACCTTTTCAGAGTTCTGGCTCTCTACATCTCCCACTTTCTTTTATTTTGGAACACAGGTGGTCATGCCCTCCCTGACTTCTCAGGAAGAGAGGTGAGAACACCAAAGGGAAATGAGAAGTCAAACCAGATACTGTTAGCAGGTTTCCTCTGGGCTGAAATTGAAATAGGTATACATAAATCCATCCCATTGTGTGGGAGGTATTACACAAGTACATAATAATATAACTCAGGCTAGTAGAGCTGTAACAAACAACATGAATCAGTATAGTGATATAACAAACAATATAAATATACAAGTCCATAAGTCCTAGAAGGAGGGTTTATAAATAATAATCACACATACACCTCCTTCAGCAGTCAAGAGATAGTCCAAAACCAATCTATTGTTCATCACTTCACATGGAATCCAATGATTACTGCAAGTTTTGAAGTTTTGCAACAATCTCATTAAAATTTTTTATGTTCTTGAGTCAAATACATACACTTGGGTTAACTGCCAGGTTCCTTCAGTGGCACACCTTGTTAGAAATGGAACCATGCTATGTTTCTTGGGACTTTTCCTTTGTTTCTAGGGTCTTCTCTTTTTCATCTCTCTCTGATGGACAAGGTGAATATGGCTTGTTGGCACTCATCAGATTCCTTCAACATCTGTAGAGATAAAAGTAAACCCTTTCCCCCAAGCAGTTAACCTATCTGGTCCCTTCCATTCATCACTTTCTGGATCTCTCCATATCACTAGGCGATTATCTACAGATAGTGAAGCTTCTTGCACTGGACACTGCCCTTCTAGGAGTTTATAAAATGCGTTTGCCGCAGCCAATGCATCTTTATCAAAAATCAAAAAAATTAATAGTATAAAGAGTTAAATTTAAAAGTTCTCTAGGGTTAACTATAGCTCCACCTTTTGTTTTTGGAGGAGCATCTTGATGTCTCTGTTTCTACTCTCTACTATTACTTGTCCTTGAGGATTAAAAGGTATGCCAGTGGTATGTAAAATATGATACTGTGCAAAAAAGTGTGCAAAATATTTAGAAAAATATGCAGGTCCATTATCTGTTTTTATTGCTTGCAGCACACCCATAATTGCAAAAGCTTGTATAAGGAATTCAGTAACCACTCGGGCTGCCTCTTTTGATGCTGGTATTGCAAAATTAAACCCTGTAAATGTGTCTAGTACAACATGGATAAAACATAGATGACCAAAAGATTTATAATGGGTCACATCCATTTGCCAATTTCATTGGGCCTCAAACCATGAGGGTTCTTCCCTGGAGGGAGCATAGGAGCATGGAAAGGAAGGCAAGCTAGATAGGCTTTTACTATGTTCCAAGCTTCCACTTTTGTTATCTCAAATTGAAGACGTCAAGCTTGAGCAGCCTGATGACATTTAGAATGAGATACTTGGGCTGCCTGAAATAAAGGAGTATTGGCTAACATGGTTAGAAGGCTATCTGCCTTTCCATAAAAAAATAGGACCTGGAAGTACATTATGAGAGTGGATATGCAAAATATAAATCTTACCTGGATGTTTTCTCACTTGTTCTTGAAGTTCCTTAACGAGCTGATATATATTAGAAGCTACACATTATATTTGGGCTGTGGTAATTCTTTGTATCATATCTAGTGAATAGGGTGAATCAGCTATTATATTTACATCTCCTGGAGAATAAGTAAGAGCTAGCATGATTGCATACAATTCATTCTGTTGAGTAGACTGAAAAGAAGTTCTGACTACTCTATAGTTCAGTTATGAGAGTATACAACACAAATATTATGTTTGGATGCATCTGTAAAGATAGTTGGTCCTTTAAGAGGAACCTTAGAAAGCTTTTCTTCAAAAATCCATTGCCAATTATGTAACAGCCAGGATATCTTTAATGGAAACCCATGTGTAAAATTTGCAGCTGTGGCCAATAAAATTTGTCACTCTGAGATGGTTTCATGGCATACATTAATTTGTGCATTGGTATAAAAGGTGTATATCTTGTCAGGACTTATCCAAGACAGTTGTACTACTAGCTTAATATTCTTTAATAAAATTCTAGCCACAAGCACTGGATAAGGAGTAAAGCTTTGTTCTGGTTGTGGGGGGATGTTCACTCACTCTATCACACTGTGTCCTTGATGAAGGACTGCAGTGGGTGATTCTTTTGTAGCAAAAACTGATATTTCCAAAAGTTTTTGAGTAACTTCCTTTTTTATTTTTTTATTATATCTTTTTATTGACAGAACATATGCATGGGTAATTTTTTCAATACTGTCACTTGCACTTACTTTTGTTCCAACTTTTCCCTTCCCTCCCTCCACCCCGTCCCCTAGATGGCAGGCAGCCTCATACATGTTAAACATGTTTGTTAAACATGTTTAAGTACATCTTAAATACAATATATGTGTACAGATCTGTACAGTTCCCTTGTTGCACAAGAAAAATCAACTTCAGAAGGTAAAAATAACCTGGGAAGAAAAACAAAAATGCAAGTAGTCCACAGTCATTTCCCAGTATTCTTCCTCTGGGTGTAGCTGATTCTGTCCATCATTGATCAATTGGAACTGAATTGGATCTTCTCATTGTCAAAGATATCCACTTCCATCATAATATATCCTCATATAGTATTGTTGTTGAAGTGTATAAGGATCTCCTGGTTCTGCTCATTTCAATGAGTAATTCTTTCAACCACATTGGGTAGAGCCAGTTGAAGTTCTCTCACAGCCTGTTGAGTTTCTTTTGTAATCTGGCATGGTGAGTTTAAAGCATTGCCTCCCCTTAAAATGTCATATAATGGTTGTAATTGATTGGTAGTTAAGCCTAATACTGGACACATCCATTGGATATCTCCTCAACTTCTGAAAGTCATTTAAGGTGTTCAAGTTCTGTATTCTTAAAGAAAGCTTTTACACTATAAGCATCTTAGGATATACTTCATGTTCTAAATATTGAAAAGGAGCATGCCTTTGAATTTTTTCTGGAGATGTAGACAATTTTAGTTCCTTAGTGTTTCTAAGATCTTTTGTAGACATACTTCTAACATTTGTTCCTCAGGTGCACATCCCAATATGTCATCCATGTAATGTAATAGTATAACTTTTGGAAATGCTTTTCTTACTGGACTAAGAGCAGCAGCCACATACATTTGCCACTTCCATCAGAATACATCTTCATACAGTATCATTGTTGATGTATATAATGATCTCTTGGTTCTGCTCATTTCACTTATCATCAGTTCATGTAAGTCTCTCCAAGCCTCTCTGTATTCATCCTGCTGGTCATTTCTTACAGAACAATAATATTCCATAACATTCATACCACAATTTACCCAACCATTCTCCAATTGATGGGCATCCATTCATTTTCCAGTTTCTAGCCACTACAAACAGGGCTGCCACAAACATTTTGGCACATACAGGTCCCTTTCCCTTCTTTAGTATCTCCTTGGGGTATAAGACCAGTAGTAGCACTGCTGGGTCAAAGGGTATGCTCAGTTTGGTAACTTTTGGGGCATAATTCCAGATTGCTCTCCAGAATGGTTGGATTCGTTCACAACTCCACCAACAATGCATCAGTGTCCCAGTTTTCCCGCATCCTCTCCAACAATCATCATTATTTTTTCCTATCATCTTAGCCAATCTGACAGGTGTGTAATTTATCTCAGAGTTGTCTTAATTTGCATTTCTCTGATCAATAGTGATTTGGAACATTCTTTCATATGAGTGGTAATAATTTCCATTTCATCATCTGAAAATTGTCTGTTCATATCCTTTGACCATTTGTCAATTGGAGAATGGCTTGGTTTCTTATAAATTAGTCAATTCTCTATATATTTTGGAAATGAGGCCTTTATCAGAACCTTTAACTGTGAAGATGTTTTCCCAGTTTGTTGCTTCCCTTCTAATCTTGTTTGCATTAGTTTTGAAACAGCGTAGTTTCCCAGAGTTTACCTTCCAAACTGAGACTGGAAACTGCCCCACTGATTTGCTTTTCTACTGAGCCAAGCCTGAGAATCTTGGTTACTGTTTTGCTGAGATTAAAACTCTATTATCAGCTGCCCTAGAGTCTATCTGAATTTGACTAAAAACCCTTTTCACCCCAGTGAGACTGATGTTTCTTTCTTTTTTTTTATTAAAGCTTTTTTTATTTTCAAAGCACATACACAGTTAATTTTCAACATTCACCTTTGCAGAATGCTATATTCCAAAATTATTTTCCTTTACTTCCCCACATTTCCTCCCCTAGATGGCAAGCAATCCAATCTATATTAAACATATGCAATTCTTAAGAACTGGAGGGGGCGGAGCCAAGATGGCAGAGAAGGCCCACACGACTTTCTAAGGTCCTCTCATACCCTCAACCAACTATTAAATTCAGCCTCAAAAATAGCTCTTTGCTGCTAAAATTCATGAAGATTAGAATCACTATAACTTAACAGCCAAAGATAATCTGGAATATCACCAAGAAAGGTTGGTCCCAAGGGGCCAGGAACAGACTAGCACAGAAAGCGAGAGGCTAGTGTCCTGAGCAGACCAGGGGTGGGGGTAATCTCTGTGGCTAGAGAAGTTATGGAGACGACTCTGCTATAGGTTAACTGCTCTGCCTTGATTACAGAGCATTAAACTGGCAGAGAAATTAAAGCCTAAAACAGAGGGTACTCTAAAAAATGCTAGAACCTAATAAGATCTGGTGGTAACCACTCAAACCTGGAAGTGACTCAGGAAGACCTTAACACAGCCCTGCAGCCACATCCTGCAGTTTGGGGCTTTTGCGGGGGCAGTTACAAATCTGCACAGCAGTGGGGCACAGCTTGGGCAGCCTCTAATCTGCACAGAGGGGGGCTCAGCCTGGGGCAATAGAACTTCCCAAGCAGCACTGTGCTTCCAGGGGCAGAAACATTTCCGGTCCCTGCAGGGACTACTAATTCACTGTTCAGCTGCTAATACCCACAGCCCCAGGGCAGGATTTGGCTTGGGGTAATGAAACTCTCCTTGCTCAGCATCTAGCCCCAGGGCAGTTGTTATCCCACACAGTGGGGGTTATATGCAGGGCACTTTCCCAGCTCTGCCCTGCAGGCCTGAGTTACTTCTGGGGGGGGAACTCTTTCCCATCAGAGTGCTCCAGTACCTCGCTGCTTTTTGTAGCTGGCTGGCAGGATAGCTAATCGTCCATACACCTATCACTGCTCTGCAGAGGAAACTGGTAACCTCCTGGCCCTGAAGGCAGACCCTACAAGCTTTAAAAAATAAGTAAAAAAATCAAAAGGACCATTGATAGTGTTTCTATACAGAAAGAGAGCAGCTTTTCAACCCTGAAGAGACTAATAGCAGACAGTCTCCAGATAATTGTTGATTCCCCAATACAAAAGGCTCTCCTAGAAGAGACTATTAAAAACCTTAAAAGAGAACTAGAAGAAAAATGGGGAAAGGAAGCTATGCAAGAGAGCAACAACTTCCTAAAATGTGAACTGGAAAAGGTAAAAAACTTCCAAGAAGTGCAGGAACACAGAATTTGTGAATTGGAAAAAGAAAATAACTCACTAAAAAAAAAAATTAGTGAAATGGAAAAAAAACTCCATAGAGCAAAACTACTCATTTAAAAACTCAATTGAACATATAAAAAAAGAAGTTAAAAAAAAAAAGCTAATGTAGAAAATAACTCACTAAAAATCAAAACTGAACAAATAGAAATGACTGATCCATTGAGACATCAAGAATCAGTTAAGCAAAACCAAAAAAAATGAAAGATTGGGAAAAAATGTCAAATATTTACTTGGAAAAACAACAAACCTGGAAAATAGATCTAGGAGAGATAATATGTGGATCACTGGATTACCCGAAAATTATGATGAAAAAAAGAGCCTAGATACTATTTTACAGGAAATCATCAAAGAGAACTGCCCAGAAGTAATACAACCAGAAGGTAAAATAGGCTTTGAAAGAATTCATTGAACACCTTTTGAAAAAGACCCTAAAATAAAGACTCCGCAGAATATTGTGTCCAAATTTCAGAATTTTCAGACTAAAGAAAAAATATTACAAGCAGCCAGGAAAAAATAATTCAAATACCGAGGTGCCATAAAAGGGGCACTCAAGATCTGGCTGCCTCAACATTAAAGGATCAAAGGGCCTGGAATCTGATATTCCAAAAGGCAAAAGAACTTGGAATACAGCCAAAAATAAACTACCCAGCTAAGCTGAGCATTTTTTCCCATGGAAGAAGATGGGCATTTAATAAAAGAGAGGAATTCCATTTGTTTCTAAGTAAAAAAAAAAAAAAAAAAAAAAAAAAAAAACCAGACAAACAAAAAAAATTGATCTCCAACCACAGGACTCAAGAGAAGTAGAAAAAGGTAAAAGGAACTCTTGAGAACTGTATTTCTATTGTGGATATACATAAAAACCACATGTATAAATTGATTTTACTGATATAACATAAAAAAGGGAAGTAGAAATGGAAAGGGGATAGTGTCAGAAAAAGGGAAAAGGGGAGATAAAAAAGGAAAACTGCATGTGATGATGAGGCAAAGGAAACCTATCATATCTGAGGGAACTTAGAGAAGGGGAGGAATATTGTATGCATCCTACTCTCATCAAAGTTGGCCCAAAGAGGAGAATTAACATATTTGTTTTACAGAGAATCTTCTCTCACCTCATTAAAAAGTGGGAGAGCAAAAAAGAAAATGAAATAAGGGAAGGGTACAAGAAAGGGGAAGGGATTGAAAGGGAGGAGGAAGGGATCCTAAAGAGGGAGAGCTGTGTGATGCAAGGGGCAACAATAGGTTTAATACTAGGGAAGGGGGGAAGGAGGGCAAGAAAAAGACAAACATAATCTGGGGGTATTAGGATGGCAGAAAATACAGAATTAGTCATTTTAACTGTAAAAGTGAATGGGATAAACTTTCCCATAAAGCAGAGGCAGATAGCAGACTGGATCAAAAGTCAGAACCCTACAATATGTTGTTTACAGGAAACACATTTAAAACGGGGAGATACAAATAGAGTAAAGGTAAAAGGCTGGAGCAGAATCTATGATGCTTCAGGGGAAGTCAAAAAAGCAGGGGTAGCCATCATTATCTCAGATGAAGCAAAAGCAAAAATTGATCTAATTAAAAGAGATAAGGAAAGAAACTATATCGTGCTAAAGGGTACTATAGACAATGAAGCAATATCAGTATTAAACATGGATGCATCAAGTGGTATAGCATCTAACTTTCTAAAGGAGAAGTTAAAAGAGTTGTGAGAAAAAATAGAAAAACTATAATAGTGGGAGATCTCAATCTTGCACTCTCGGAATTACATAAATCAAATCACAAAACAAATAAGAAAGAAATTAAAGAGGTAAACAGAATATTAGAAAAATTAGGTATGATAAATCTTTGGAGAAAACTGAATGGTGACAGAAAGGAGTATACTTTCTTCTCAGCAATACATGGAACCTACACAAAAATTGACCATATATTAGGACATAAAGACCTTAAAATTAAATGCAAGAAGGTAGAAATAGTAAATGCTTTCTTTTCAGATCACGATGCAAAAAAAAACTACATTCAACAAAAAGTTAGGTGTAAATAGATCAAAAAGTAATTGGAAACTAAATAATCTCATCTTAAAGAATGATTGGGTGAAACAGCAAATTATAGACACAATTAATGATTTCACTCTAGATAATGACAAGAATGAGACATCATACCAAAATTTGTGGGATGCAGCCAAAGTAGTAATAAGGGAAAATTTTATATCCTTAGAGGCTTACTTGAATAAAATAGAGAAAGAGAAGATCAATGAATTGGGCCTGCAACTTTAAAAAGCTAGGAAAAGGACCAAATTAAAAACCCCCAATCAATTACTAAACTTGAAATTCTAAAATTAAAAGGAGAAATTAATAATATTTAAAGTAAAAAAAAAACTATTGAACAAATAAATAAAACTAATAGTTGGTTTTATAAAAAAATCAATAAAATTGACAAACCTTTCGTAAATTTGATTAGAAAAAGGATAAAGGAAAATCAAATTAGTAGTCTTAAAAATGAAAAGGGAGAACTTTCCACCAATGAAGAGGAAATGAAAGAAATAATAAGGGGTTACACTGCCCAACTTTAAGCCAATAAATTTGATAACCTAAGTGAAATGGATGACTACCTCCAAAATTATAGGCTTTCCAGATTAACAGGGGAGGAAGCAAATTGCTTAAATAGTCCCATTTCAGAAAAAGAAATAGAATAAACTATTAATCAACTCCCTAAAAAAAAATCCCTAGGACCAGATGGATTTACATGTGAATTGTACCAAACATTTAAAGAACAATTAATCCCAATCCATTATAAACTATTTGAAAAAATAGGGAATGAAGGAGTCCTACCAAATTCCTTTTATGACACAGACATGGTGCTGATACCTAAACGAGGTAGGTTGAAAACAGAGAAAGACAATTGCAGACTAATCTCCCTAATGAATATTGATGCTAAAATCTTAAATAAAATATTAGCAAAAAGATTACAGAAAATCATCCCCAGGATATTACACCACGATCAAGTAGGATGTATACCAGGAATGCAGGTCTGGTTCAATATTAGGAAAACTATTGGCCATATTAATAACCAAATTAACAAAAACATATGATTATCTCAATAGATGCAGAAAAAGCATTTGATAAAATCCAACATCCATTCCTATTAAAAAACACTTGGGAGTAAGGACTAAATGGAATTTTCTTTAAAATAATCAGTAGCATCTATTTAAAACCATCAGTAAGCATCATATGTAATGGGGACACACTGCAAACATTCCCAATAAGATCAGGAGTGAAACAAGGTTGCCCACTATTACTATTCCTATTTAATATTGTATTAGAAATGCTAGCTTTGGCAATAAGAGTTGAGAAAGAGATTAAAGGAATTAGAGTAGGCAATGAGGAAACCAAATTATCACTCTTTGCTGATGATATGATGGTATACTTAGATAACCCCAGAGATTCTACTAAAAATTTATTAGAAATAGTCCACACCTTTAGAAAAGTTGCAGGATACAAAATAAACCCAGATAAGTCATCAGCATTCTTATATATCACTAACAAAATCCAACAGTTAGAGTTACAAAGAGAAATTCCATTTATAGTAACTACTGATTGTATAAAATATTTAGGAATCTATCTGCCAAGGGAAAATCAGAAACTTTATGAACAAAACTACAAAACACTTTCCACACAAATTAGGTCTGATCTAGCCAATTGGAAAAATATTAAATGCTCTTGAATTGGACGAGCAAATATAATAAAGATGACAATACTACCTAAACTAATCTATTTATTTAGTGCTGTACCAATCAAACTCCCAAAAAACTATTTTAATGACCTAGAAAAAATAACAACAAAGTTCATATGGAAAAACAAAAGGTCAAGAATTTCAAGGGAATTAATGAAAAAAAAAATCAAATGAAGGTGGCCTAGCTGTACCAGATCTAAAATTATATTATAAAGCAGCAATTACCAAAATCATCTGGTATTGGCTAAGAAATAGACTAGTTAATCAATGGAATAGGTTAGGTTCAAAGGACAAAACAGCCAATAAATTTAATAATCTAGTGTTTAACAAACCCAACAACCCCAGTTTTTGGGATAAGAACTCATTATTTGACAAAAATTCCTGGGAAAATTGGAAATTAGTATGGCAAAACTAGGCATTGACCCACACTTAACACCGTACACCAAGATAAGCTCAACATGGGTTCATGACCTAAGCATAAGCAATGAGATTATAAATAAATTGGAAAAGCATAGGATATTTTACCTCTCAGACCTGTGAAAGAGGAAGGAATTTATGACCAAAGAAGAACTAGAGATCATTAGTGATTACAAAATAGAAAAATTTGATTATATCAAATTGAAAATTTTTTGTACAAACAAAACTAATGCAGACAAGATTAGAAGAGAAACAATAAACTGGGAAAACATTTTTACAGTCAAAAGTTCTGATAAAGGTCTCATTTCCAAAATATATAGAGAATTGACTGTAATTTATAAGAAATCAAGCTATTCTCCAATTGATAAATGGTCAAAGGATATGAACAGACAATTCTCAGATGAAGAAATTGAAACTATTTCTAGCCATATGAAAAGATGCTCCAAGTCATTATTAATCAGAGAAATGCAAATTAAGACAATTCTGAGATACCACTACATACCTATTACATTATCTAGAATGACAGGGAAAGGTAATGCAGAATGTTGGAAGAGATGTGGAAAAACAGGGACACTAATACATTGTTGGTGGAATTGTAAATACATCCAGCCATTCTGGAGAGCAATTTGGAACTATGCTAAAAAAGTTATCAAACTGTGCATAACCTTTGATCCAGCAGTGTTTCTACTGTGCTTATATTCCAAGAGATACTAAAGAAGGGAAAGGGACCTGTATGTGCCAAAATGTTTGTGGCAGTCCTGTTTGTAGTGTCTAGAAACTGGAAAATGAATGGATGCCCATCAATTGGAGAATGATTGGGTAAATTGTGGAATATGAATGTTATGGAATATTATTGTTCTGTAAGAAATGACCAGCAGGATGAATACAGAAAGGCTTGGAGAGACTTACATGAATTGATGCTAAGTGAAATAAGCAGAACCAGGAGATCATTATATACCTCAACAGCAATACTATATGAGGATGTATTCTGATAGAAGTGGATTTCTTTGACAAAGAGATCTAACTCAGTTTCAATTGATCGATGATGGACAGAAGCAGCTACACCCAAAGAAAGAACACTGGGAAATGAATGTAAACTGTTTGCATTTTTGTTTTTCTTCCCAGGTTATTTTCTACCTTCTGAATCCAATTCTTCCTGTGCAACAAGAGAACTATTCCGTTATGCACACATATATTGTGTCTAGGATATATGGTGACATATTCAACATGTATAAAATGGCTTGCCATCTGGGAGAGGGGGTGAAGGGAGGGAGGGGAAAAGTCGGAACAGAAGTGAGTGCAAGGGATAATGTTGTAAAAAAAATTACCCAGGCATGGGTTCTGTCAATAAAAAAGTTATAATAAAAAACAAGACAAAAAATATGCAATTCTTTTATACAAATTTCCACAATCATCATGCTGCACAAGAAAAATCAAATCAATAATGGAAAAAATGAGAAAGAAAACAAAATGCAAGGAAATAACAACTAAAAATGTGAAAATACTATGGTCTGATTCACACTCAGTCTCCATAGTCCTCTGCCTGGGGGCAGATGACTTTCTTCATCAAAAGATCACTGGAACTGACCTGGATCACCTCATAGTTGAAAAGCATCACATCTGGAAATTGTCCTTTCTTAAAGTTTTTCTGGTATATCTTGTGTTGGAGAATGGTTTATTATCATCAGTCTCTGTTCAGAAAGTTGGCTTCATGTTGTTGTTTGTTTGTTTGTTTTTTGAGAGAGAGACTGGGAGAGCTCATGCAGCTTCTTTATTTTACTATATCTTGGCTCCTCCCCCAGAAGTCCAGAGACTTCCTTTTTTAAAGGGCAAGTCTTGAAGAAATTAAAGAAGAATTTTGTTTGGTAAGTAAAGAATTATTCTCTTATTATCTTTGAGGTTGAATGAATTTTGAACGTTACCTAATCCACAATCTCATTTTAGAAGTTAGGAATAGGAATCTCAGAAAGATTAAATAATTTATTTGAAGCCCCTCAGACAATTGCAATGAATTAATTCAAATATAAGTCCTCTGATTTCATATCAGAATTCTTTCCACTGGACCACATTGCCTCTTTTTACTCCTCCATATAATGATTATTTTCATAATTATCTGTGGTGTTCTCTTCTTTTGTATAATATAATGGTTCTCTCTGGGATCAGGTTTCTTGCGGAGGTTTTCTGGAGGCAGCCTTAGTTTCGGTTCAGAGTAATAATCACTTCAAATACATCCAGCTGATAAAATCCAAACGTTTATTTTCTCCTTCCAAGTCTTGTCTCTTTCCTTGGTCCTGAGTAGCTTATTTAGAGGCCTATCTTTCAGTGGAGAAGTGAAGGAGAGCCTGCCACCACAATGGTGTGAGATGGTATGAATGAATCTGGTTCTGTTTCCGAGAGTGGGCTTCTTCTGAATTGACTCACTTCACTAACTCAGCTCCTTTTCATGCTCTTCTAGAGGAGTGAACTCAAAGGTTGATTCCTCCTCTTAGAGAGTGGGATTGTGGGTTTCTGATTTGTGAATCTCCCAAAAATGTGAACTCCAATGAGTACTTAAATACATTAATGAGCTAGAGAATTTGCTAAGTACCATGCTAAATTAGGCAACTGACTTATCACTTTGTAAGGATTCTAATTGTTATCCTTTTGCTAAAAGAAAAATTTCATATTTTCTAATCCTTTATTATTTTTAAAATAGCTTTTTATTTTCAAAATATATGCAAAGATAATTTTCAATATTCCTCTTTGCAAAACTTTGTTTTACAATTTTTTTCTGCTTTTCTTCCCCCATCTCCTTCCCAATAGAGCAAGTGATCCAATATATGTTAAACATGTGTAATTCTTCTAAATATATTTCCAAATTTATCATACTGCACAAGAAAAATCAGATCAAAAAGAGAAAAAAATGAGATAGAAAATAAAAACAAGCAAACAACAAAAAAGTGAAAATATTATCTTGTGATCCACATTCAGTCTGCATAGTCCTCTTTCTAGATGCAGATGGCTCTTTCTATCACAGGTCTATTGGAATTGGCCTAATTCACTGCTTTGTTGAGAAGAGTCACATCTATCAGAATTGATTAATTGTGTTGTTGCTATATATGATGTGCTCTTAGTGATATCACCTTCATTTAATATCTGTTCATGTAAGTCTCTCCAGGCCTTTCTGAAATATTTTTGTAGATCTTTTCTTATAAAACAGCAATATTCTATAACATTCATATAACATAACTTTTTCAGCCCTTCCCCAACCGATGGACATCATTTTTCAGTTGCTTGCCACTACAAAAAAGGCTGCTACATTTTTAGATATGTGTGTCCTTTTCCATTTTTATGATCTATTTTTTTTTGAGGGCGGGGAAGACCCGGTATAAACACTGCTGGATCAAAGGGTATGATAGCCATTTAGGCTTAACTCCAAATTGCTTTCCAGAATGGATGGATCATTTCACAACTCCACCAACAAATTATTAGTGTCCCAGCTTTCCCATATCTCCTTTAACATTTATCATTATCTTTTTCTGTCATCTTAGCCAATCTGAGAAGTATGCAGTATTACCTCAGGGATGTCTTAATTTGCATTTCTCTAATCAATAATAATTTAAAACATTTTTTCGTATGACTAGAAATGTGTTTAGTTTTTTGTCTGAAAATTGTGTGTTCATATCCTTTGGTAATTTATCAGTTAGAAAATGGCTTGTATTCTTATAAATCTGATTCAATTCTTAATATATTTTAGAAATGTGGTCTTTTTCAGAACTCTTGAATGAAAAAAATTCCCTAGTTTTTGGCTTTTCTTCTAATATTAGCTTCATTGATTTTGTTTGTACAAAAACTTTTTAATTTTATATAATGTTTCATTTAATAACGTTCTCTAATTCTTCTGTGGCCATAAATTTCTTCCTTCTCCACAGATATGAGAGGTAGACTATCCCTTGTTCTAATTTGCTTATACTATCTATCACTCTTTATATCTAAATCACGAACCCATCTCAATCTTACCTTGGTACAAGGTATTAGGTGTTGGTCAGTGCTTAATTTCTGCCATACTATTTTCCAAGTTTCCCAGAAATTTTTGTCAAATAGTGAGCTCTTATTCTTAACTGTAGTCTTTGGATTTATCAAACGCTAGATTAATGTAGTCATTGACTATTATGTGTTGAAGCCTAACCTCTTCCAATGGTAGCTATTAGCCAGTACTAAATGACCATTGCTTTACAATATATTTTTAGGTCTGGTATAGCAAAGACACTTTCATTTGCATTTTGTTCAGTAATTCCCTTGCAATTCTTGACTCAGTTTTGACTCCTAATGGGTCAAAGAGCATTTGGTTTAAAAAAAAATGAAGTTTGTTGCTGTTGTTTGTTTGTTTGTTTTTCTTTTTGTTTTGTTTTGTTTTTCATCTCCCCCAACCCTCATAGATTTGTCTCTAAATGAGTGTATGGCTTGGAAACATGACACAACCATCTGTTGTAATGCCACATTAGGATGATGCCCATCAAGACACTGTGTTAATTATGTTGGATTAGCTCAATTAAAGAGTCAGTTAGGTTAGGGCAGACTGTACCTAATATATTCTTCTAATTTACTTGATGAGAAGTTGAGGGAAAATCCTCTAAAGAGGAGGAAAAGCTATAAATAGTCACATTCAAAAAGGTCCAAATATTTCAAACTTTTTTTTTCCCTCTCTTGAAAAAAAAGGCAGTTAAAATCTTAGCTGCTGACTTTCCCCTGGGACAAAATTTTTACTCAAAGGTGGTTCAACTGTGGAAACATTTACCAGCTGCAGGTATAATGCAGTGTCTGTTGTCAGTCTTACTGTTTCATTGGTTTATTTCTGGAGGATTATTTGGTTGACTGTGGTCTTATATCCAGGCCATAAGGGGAAAAAAGGAGCCTATGAGGTGTGCCTCCTTACTACAGAATAATGATTTGTTATGTGTTTTTCTGAGTTAAATATAGCAGCCAGTCATCTTACACAGTCCAATATTATGTCCTACTTACTTTAAAAAAAAAATGAAACACTTGTTTGGATAGATGAAAAAATCTAACTAAATCTTCCAGCACTTCCAGTACCTCCTATCACCTATTTTCCAGTTACCATGTGGGTGCTTATGATATAAAATTCACCAATCAGTCAATGTAGTGTAAAACAAACTTAAATCATGGATCACCAATTATTCATTTAATTTATTTTGTGATCATCTTGTACCTATGGTTACCATACCAAAACAAATGCCATCCCAAAACAAATGCTATCCCCAGAAATCAATTTTTCAAGGGTTTCATTAAAATGAATCATTTATCAGTAGATGGAGACAAGGACAGAAAGTGAATTAGGGATCTCTGGTGAGTCCTTCCTCCACCATCTTTCATTATATCAAATGACTATTTGGAAACAAACAAATTTAATGTACTTCAATTTCTTGGGTACAATTATACAGAAATGAAATGAACTTAATTCTCTTTTAATGCTTTGGGGTTCTCAAGGAGAGATAAAAGATATTCCTTTGCAATGTTTTGAGGCAGGCCCTGGATTTAAACTGTTTTTTGTTGTTTTGAAATTCTCAAATGCCCCAGGTGGCTGCCAAATACTGCCAACTGAGGCTTCTTTACTCTACCTGTAAAGTTGACCTATTTCCAATTGTTCTAACAAGTGTGAAGACTGAGCTTCTGAAAATCATGATTAGGCATTAATTAGATTTTGAGCTGATACATACACACACACACATACACACACACACACACACACACACACACACACACACGCATGCCCTTAATTGACAGGGACATTTATTCCTGAGAGCAAGAAAAGTTTGAATCCATTAGTGGGACAGTTTAGATTGAACTAAAATATGGTCATTTTGGTATCCACTGTCTTTATTTTCCTTTCCCCCAAAAAAAGTGCTTAATGTAAGTTGCTTGTTTATTCCCACTTATTTGAAGAGTATATATTATTGGTCCCTAGAACTATAGGTGTATATATATATATATATATATATATATATATATATATATATAGTGTATACATAATAGGCATATAGTAGAAATTTAAAGAACTTATAAATTGGTTATAATAAAAAATAAAATTATAAATGATCAAAATTTATATGATTATATAATATTTATTAAAATATAATGATTGTTATAACAAAAGCAGTGTGGACAGCTGGGTGAAACAGTGGATAAAGAACTGGGCCTGAAATCAGGAAGGCATGAGTTCAAATCCAACTTCAGCTACTTATTGTGCCTCTTAATTAGTCATTTAAATGTTTGTCTCTTTTTTCTCTTCTGTGAAATGAGCTGGACAAGGAAATGGCAAAAGGCTCTAGTATGTTTGCCAAGAAAATCTTAAATGGGTTCATAAAGAGTCCAACATGACTAAAAAATGATTGAATAATAATTTGGGTTATATCTTCACCTTTTAAGCTCTTCCTTTAGAATAAGACTTCTTAAACTGCTGACAGTTATCCCATTATGGGGTCAAATAAATGAAGATAGGAGTAATAAAATTATGGTTTATTAGTAGTAAATATTTTATTGTTATGCCTATGTACTATGTAAAATTTTCTTGGGCAAAAAAGAATTGTGATTGGAAAAAGTTTAAGAAATTGTGCTTTAGAGAATAAAATTTTATTTTTCCAATGAAAATTTCTCAATGTTATTATTTCAATGAAATCCTACTGATGTACTCAAGTGCCTTCAGATGTTTCTTTTTCTTGATTTATGTGATCCATTGATTCTTTCATTTGTTTAAGGAATTTATCAATCCAACAATCAATTAACAAGAATTTATTAATTTCTTATTAATTAGGCATTGTGTTAAGCACTTAGGATAGGAAAAAAATGAAATAATCCCTGCCTTCAAAGAACTTATTTATTATTGGGGGAACAATATATACATAGCGAAACAAATATTAGAATGTGTATAAATGTAATGGTGATATGAGGGAAAAGGGCGCTAACACAGGAAAAGTCTCATGTAGGAGGCATTTCACCTAGCTTTAAAGAAAGTTATGAAAATGAGGAAGAAGCATATTTAGCATATAAAGTACAAACAAACCAAAGTCATAGAGTGGAAGAGGTAATGTAATATATGGGAATCTATGACCATCCCAATTTCATTTTACTACAAAATGTGGAAAAGAATAACAATAGCATAGAAAAATAGTTTACAGCCAGATTGTGAAGGACTTCAGATGTTCAGTATGCGAAGTCATCCTTTAATCCTGTTAGTAATGAAGGAGCATAAGTGCTTTTTGAGAAGGACTATATGAGTTTGGCATCATTATGGAAAATGAGATTGAAGACGGGAAAGACTGAAGACAGCTCAGGTGAGAAATAATCAGCTACAATCTAGAGTTTGGGAGGGAAATCTTTCAAAACCATTTTTCTCCCAGAATATCAGCACTCACAGAGTTAATGAGGCACCTGGGCCTTATTTATATAAAGACAAATTAGTGTTCATGTTGTTGTTGTTTTGAAAGTGGTTTTGGTTTACTGGCTAAGGCACCAAAGTTACTTTCATCTTCAGGATTACAGAGACGTTGGGGAACACCAGCACTAATCTCTGTATCTCTGAAAAACATCCAACAGAGATATTTATTTTCCCTCAACAAGGTTTTACTTGGCTGTTATCCAGCATCAGCCTTTCCCCTGTACTCCTTGTACTTTCCTGAAGTTGTCCACTTTCCTTGACTGCCTGTATTCACTGCTGTGACCTAACTCCACCCATAGTGAGGTAGGTTCACTTCTCAATGGAGATAGAATTACTTCCCATTCATTTGCTATAAACCTTTTTAAAGAGACAAACTCCTAATATATTTATGTGGGAAGTTTTTATTTTTGTTTTGAAGGAGCAGGAGACATTTTGTACTCTTGTTTTCACTGATTGCATCAACTACTTTTCACCACAAGTTGCGTATTCCAGTGTGTGGGAAGAGGGAACTGGAGAGAAGGTTGGAGGGAGGTTGGCAAAAGGGATTGCTTTTGTCAGAGACAGAAGGAAGAAAACAAAAACTCTTAGTAGAGAATCAGACATACATAAAATTATCAAGTTGATATTTTAAATTGTATTTAATATAAGAGGTCATCTGCTCTCATCTCCTCATTTTCAGATGAGGATACCAAGGCCTGGAGAGTGTAACTGACTTGCTTAATTCTATATCAATAATTTGTGGTAGAATCAGTTTTTCATGCTCACTTCTCTGAATGCTTGACTTACTGACTTTCTCCTGTGCTAAATAATATTCTAAAATTATAACCAAATAGAAATTAGTATTTGGTGACATTGATTCATTTTGATTTATTCAGTTAAAATACTCTTTCATCGGCAGTAGTCTCCTCATATATAATTCTGAATCAGATTGATTCTTAGTCAAATAGAACATAATTTCTTCCTCCCTCCCTTCCTTCCTTCCTCCCTTCCTTCCTTCCTTCCTCCTTCCCTTCTTCCTTTCTTTTCTTCTTTTCTCACTTACTTCCTCTCTTTTCTTTTTCTTTCTTCCCTCCCTCCCTCCCTCCATTCCTTCCTTCCTTCCTTCCTGTGTTATACATTTCGAGATACAGGGGCGTATAATGTGTTCAGCAAGGACTAATATCTTTGATGTGAAGGCGTGCTGAGAACTGTTCAGGGATGCTCATCCATCTTTGGTGTTCACCTGCCACTCAGCTCTCACTTGTGGTCCAAGAACCTAGAGCATGTGTAGAAGCCACATTTGTTTAAACCATCTTGGCATACAGGTTAAAGCAGATTGAGGGTAACAAACATACCTCAAAACATTGGTGAGTTGTGAGAATGTCTATTTCAAGCATGTGATTTTTTTATGGTGCTATAAGTAGATAGAATAATTTGTTCCATTGGTCATTATGGTGGCTGAAGCAGGTGCTTTACAGCTTTTAGATCTTAGTAAGACATTGAAGATGCCAAGATCCTGCACTGCATTCCATGCCATGATAGCTCATCTTGACTTTTCTCATCCTACTAGAATTTTAAGATTGGAAGAAAGAACAAGACTGATGACTTTGTGCAGCTGTTACTCACTTAAAGCCAATTCATGTGGGAATCAAGACATTACCTTATAATGTTATTGGTTTTCTTCAAAAATGAAGGACAAGCAACATTATTTCAAGGAATAAAAATAAAACTAGACAAATGTTAAAAAGCTAGTGATATGGAAAAATCCACTTGTAGAAGAGATGATGTGTAAGTATACATATAACATAGCTTTCAAGCTGTAATTCTCTGAAACTCAGCCAACTCTTTACCACGAGTTAGAAGCCAACACCATATATGCAGGTGAAAATGTGATTCAAAGAGGTGTGCTGACAAGTGATAATGGCAGTTTCAGCTGTCCTTGTTCAACTGCTGTATGGATGGGGTATTTTTTTATCTTTTGACTAATAAATTAATAATAAAAGTCACTGTTGTTAGGGCAATGTGTCTTCACATTTCTAGACATACATGAGCTCTGTTCCATATTGGGAAAGCCTGAAAAGGAAAGTCATGATATTTTTCTCACTGTGTTTGGTATTGTCATTTCAGAGCACCTGAGCTATTTAGGATAAAGTCAGTGTATTACCAGAAGCTACCTAAGAAACTCAGTAAAAAATGAAAGGGATGAAACTACCTTTATATTTGTTTTTTGTTTTTGTTTTTATTTTTTTAAGCTTTTTATTTTCAAAACATATGCAAGGATAATATTTCACCATTAACCCTTGCAAAATCTTGTATTCTAATTTCTTCCCCTATCTCCCCCACACTCCCCTAGATGGCAAGTGATCCAATATATGTTAATCATGCTAAAATATGTTAAATTCAGTGTATGTATACATATTTATACAATTATCTTGCTGCACAGGAAAAAAGCATATCAAAAAAGGAAAAAATGAGAAAAAATAAAATTCAAGCAAACAACAACAAAATAAGTGAAAAATGCTATGTTATGATCCCCATTCAGTCCCCACAGTCCTCTCTCTGGGTGTAGATGGCTCTTTTTATCAAAAGAGCATTGGAACTTGCCTAAATCATCACATTGTTGAGAAGTGCCACATCCATCAGAACTGATTGTCGTATAATCTTGCTGTTGCTGTGAAGAATGATGTCCTGGTTCTGCTCATTTCATTGAGCATTGGTTTGTGTAAGTCTCTCCAGGCCTCTCTGACATCATCCTGCTGATCGTTTCTTATTTCTATAACATTTATATACCATAACTTATTCAGCCATTCTCCAACTGAAGGGCATTTATTCAGTTTCCAGTTTCTTGCCCCTATGAAAAAAGGGCTGCCACAAACATTTTTGCACATGTGGGTCCCTTTCCCCCCTTCAAGATCTCTTTGGAATATAAGCCCAGTAGAAAAATTGCTTGATCAAAGGGTATGCATGCAGAGTTTGATAACCCTTTGGACATATTTCCAAATTGCTCTCCAGAATGGTAGATTCATTCACAGTTCCACCAATAATGTATTAGAGTCCCAGTTTTCCCATATCCCCTCCAACATTTGTCATTACCTTTTTCTGTCATCTTAGTCAATCTGAGAGGTGTGTAGTTGTAACTCAGAGTTCTCTAAATTTAATTTATCTGATCAATAGTGATTTAGAAGAGCACCTTTTCATATGATTAGAAATGGTTTCAATTTTTTCATTTGATAATGTTTATTCATATTCTTTGACCATTTATCAATTGGAGAATGGCTTGAATTCTTATGAATTTGAGTCAATTCTCTATATATTTTAGAAACAAGGACTTATCAGAACCGTTGTATTTAAAAATAGCATTATATTTGTAACAACATTGCTGATTGAAAATAAGATTCTAGATTCATAAAATGTAGCAAAGAATCTAAGCAGATGTATACAAAGTTCATGGCAACTGAGTGGATGCCAATCAGTTGGAGAATGGCTGAATAAGTTATGGTATATGAATGTTATGGAATATTATTGTATAAGAAATGATCAGGAGAATGATTTTAGAGAAGCCTGCAGAGACTTATACAAACTAATGCTAAATGAAATGAGCAGAACCAGGAGATCATTGTATACAGCAACATCAATATTTTGCGACGATCAATTCTGATGAACATGACTCTTTCCGACAATGAGATGATTGATGCCATTTCCAATGATCTTGTGATGAAGAAAGCCATCTATATTCAGAGAGAGGACTGTGGGAACTGAATATGGATCACAACATAATGTTTTCACTCTGTTTATTGTTGTTCACTTGCTTTTTTTTTGTTGTTTGTTTGTTTTTTACTCATTTACTTTCTTTTTTTATCTGATTTTCTTATGCAGCAAGAGAATTGTATAAATACATTTATACATATTAGATTTAACATATATTTTAACATGTTTAACATATATTTCATTGCTTGCCATCTAGGGGAGGAGATGGGGGGAAGAAGGAGAAAATCTGAAACACAAAGCTATACAAGGATCAATGTAGTCAAACTATGTGTGCATATGTTTTGAAAATAAAAAGCTTTATAAAAATTAAGGGAAAAAAAGAAAAAATCCGTATACAAAGTTCAGGAATAAATAACTACAGTTGTCTCAGCTGTACTCTATATTAGATGAAAATGAGTATATTTAAGAGTTTCATTGCAACTTCAGTTTTTGTACTCTAATTTCATTAAACATCCATATGGATTTTTTTATAATTTTATTGCTAGCATGGAAAAATGTAGTGTTTCCATTTCACCAGTTAGCATAAGTAATATTAAATTGGTTTTGCCACTAAAAATATTTTATAGAAATAAAAAAGCATAAAATTCACCTCAAATAATAAAAGATCAAGAATGTCCAAGACATAAATGAAAAAAATGCAAAGGAAGGTTATCTAACCATACCAAATCTAAAACTATATACTAAAATAGTCATCAAAACTATTAGATACTGCTTAAGAAATAGAGAGGTGGATGAATGGATTAGATTAGATACACAAGACACATAATAAATGACTATAATAATACTCCTTTTTGATAAACCCAAAGACTCCAGTTCTTGGGATATGAATTAATTATTTTATGAAATAATAATGGAAAAATTGGAAAATATTATGTCAGAAACTTAGACTAACATCTCTCATTGTATTCCAAGATAAGGTCAAAACCAATACATTATTTGGACATAAAGTTTGATTCCATAAACAAATTAAGAAAGCAAAAAATAGCTTGCCTATCAGATCTACAGAGAAAGGGGAAAATATGGCTAAAAAAGAAATAAAGAACATTATTAAATGCAAAATGTATAATTCTAATTATATTAAATTTAAAAGCTTGCACACAAAGCCAAAACAACCAAGATTAGAAAGAAAGCAGAAAACTGGGAAACAACTTTCAGAGAAAGTTTTTTTTTTTTTTTTCTGATAAAGGCCTTATTTCCCAAGTATATAGAGAAATGATTTACATTCTTAAAGATACAAGACATTCCCAGATTAGTAAATGATTACAAGATGTGGGCAGGAAGTTTGTAAATGAAGAAATTAAAACTACATATAATCACATAAAAAAACAATGCTCTAAATCACTTGATTACTGAATTGCAAATGGAAAGAACTCTGAGGTACCACTTCATATCTATCAGAATGATTAATGTGACAGAAAGGAAAAATGATAAATGATAAATATTGAAGATGTGGGGAAATTGGGATATTAATGCATGTTGGTGGAATTGTGAACTAATCTGACTATTCTGGAAAGCAATTTGGAACAGAGCTCAGAGGGCATCCAAAGTGTATGTACTCTTTGATCCCGCAATACCACTATTGGCTCTATATCCCAAAGAGATCATGAAAAGGGAAAAACCTGCTTATACAAAAAAAATTATAATAACTCTTTGGCAAAGAAGTGGAAATTGATGGAAATTCCATCAATTAAGTCATGGCTAAATGTTGTGGTATATAAATATACTGGAATATTATTGGGCAATAAGAAATGATGAAAAGGCAGATTTTAGAATAAAACAAGGAAGGACTTATATGACCTAATGCCAGGGACAGTTATACGATAAGCAACTAAGTTCAAATTCAGCCCTAACACTCACTAGCTGTATGACTGGGCAAAGCATTTGATTCTAACTGACTTGCCAAAAAAAAATGAATTGATACTAAACAAAGTGAGCAGAACTAGGAGAATATTCTACAGTAGCAGCAATATTGTGTGATGTTCAGTGATGGTTGCTGTAGCTCTTCTCAACAAAACAATGTTCCAAGACAGTTACAAAAGACATAACAGAACATGCTATCCACATTCAAGGAAAGAACTTTGGAGTCTGAATACATATCAATGCATAATATTTTCAGAGCTTTTCCTTTTGTTCTTTTTCTTCTTTTGCAGCATAACTAATATAGAAATATGTTTCCATGCTTGCACATGTATAATCTGTATCAGATTGTTGGTCTTCTTGGGTAGGGGGGAAAGGAAGAGGAGAGAGAAATTTTTTAACTTAAAATCTTAAAAAAAAATGAATGTGAAAAAGTATTTTTACATGTAATTAGTAAAAAATAAAATAATATTTAGCAAAAATGTAGTTTTCCTCACACTACATATTACAACATTCTCATTTTTCATCCTCCTCATTCTTCTTCACCT
Source organism: Sarcophilus harrisii (assembly GCF_902635505.1). Lineage (NCBI taxonomy): Eukaryota > Metazoa > Chordata > Mammalia > Dasyuromorphia > Dasyuridae > Sarcophilus > Sarcophilus harrisii. The sequence continues at coordinate 314,785,262 of NC_045429.1, read as the reverse complement.
CTTTTTTCCTCCTCTTCTCCTTTCTTCTGAAGGGGTCATAATCTAGAACTATGATTTTATCAGTCATGGGGAATTTTCTATATGGAAACTTGTTCAATGTGGGTCAGCTTCTTTTCTACAGTTTATAGCTTTAGAGTTGCCTAGTGACACCAAAATATTATATTGATGGACATGTGTTATATGTCCTTAGGATATTAAAGACAAAAAATGAAAATAATACCTTGATGTCAAGAAGCTTTTATTTTACTTTTACTCTCATTCTTCAGCCTTAGTGAAGAAAATAGTTCCTTTCTCTTATATGTATAGTCTGAACCTTTGTTCAAAATAACATTAATCAATTAATTGACCATTATGCAATTGCTAAACACCTACAAGGGCATCTAGGAAGCACAGTGCGTAAAGTACCAGCTCTGATGTGTGTAGGATCTAAGTTCAAATCTGGCCTTAATCAATTAGTAACTGTGTGATCTTTGGTAAAATACTTAAGGCTTTTTCCCTCAGTTTCTCATCTATAAAATAATCTGGAAAAGGAAAGGCCAAATAATAGCTTTGTCAATAAAATTCCAATGGAGTCATGAAGATTCAGATACGACTAAACATGATTTAACCAAATACCTACAGCTTTAGTACTATGCAAGGGGATACAAAATCAAAAATAAAAGTTCCTGTCCTCAAGGAATATACATCTAAAAGGGAAGAGGTTTATTTTGGTGCAATGCACCAAATGCATTATGCAAAATGAATAGGGTGAGATTAGAAGAAGGTACTAGCAAATAAGTACTCAGAAAATACTTTATATTAAAGTTGGTATTTGAGTTGAATTTTAAAAGGAGGGATTTTAAAGGTGTAAGTGTATTCTAAGCATCCAGAACAGTCACTTCAAAGTTATCCTTGGAGATAAGAGATAGAGTATCGTGTGTAAGCAAGAAAAAAAAGGCCAATTTGGTTAAAGAGTAGGGTATGTAATGGGCATGATACATAATAAAGAAGGAAAAGAAGTTTAGGGACAAATTTTAAAGACCTTTAAATCAGTGATCAAACTCAGATAAAATTAATATCTAGCAGGAGCTATATTGACTAAGAAAGGCACAAATTAACATTATCCATGTTGTATTTTTATTTATTTTGATAAACACTTCTTAATTACATTTGGATATGCCTAAGGACAAACAAGAGTTTTTTTGGGCAAACTGCAGGCTGTAAGCCATTGGTTCACCACCTCTAACATATGGGATCACCTGAGTTTATTGAGGAAAATATCAAGGTTAGACCTGCACTTGAAGAAAATCATTTGGTCCCATATGTTGCAAAATGATTTAGAGAGAAGAAAGGAAGCTCTTGAAGTCATTTCTTAATACCATAGTTTGTTTGTTTGATACCAGCACCAGAGAACTATTTTTTTTCTCAAACTGTCCTCAAATGTGTGGGTTGTAAAAATGTATATTTTGCTATTAATTACCAACGTTGTTTAATTATCTATGATTTTTGCACATTCTTTACTTGTGCTGTGTAAAGGATCATGCTTAAGTGAAGGGGCAGGTCAGTTCTCTGAGAGTCTCTGCAGTTGTGGATCATAACATTTGAATGAGTTGCAAAGCGGCCTTCGCAGATGTTTCCTGTGGATTGGGAATTAAATAAATTGGAGGCAAGAAGGAAGAGGAGAGAGGTCAGAGAAAGCAACTGCCTCTCAGTCTCCTTGTATCATCATCATCCTCTCATATGAAGGGAGTCATTCTACTAGTCTGAGTTGGATCCCCAGAAGCCACGGTCAGGTGGCTCCCATAACATTCAGCAGCCACTAGCAGGTTGCTCCAATAATAGTGCTGAATTAAAAAGAAAATCAACATTCAAAGAGTTGACTGCCTAGTTAAAAAAAAAAACTGGAAATCAGAATCGTTTTGCTTATACAAATTTAAACATAACTTTACATTATATTGGCTCAGTGTAAAATTCATCAAGTTACTTTATATTATTGCATTTTCTCATGAAAAATACATGGAATGGCATTCCCTTCTGCCAAATGCATTTTATGTGTCATTGGATGTCATTCATGAGTGCTTGTGTGCTAAATTAAATAAAGCATTTAGAAAATAATAAACATACACTTAGGAAGTTTTATCTCAAAAGATGTTATGAGAATGAGACATAACTTAATCAAAAATAAAATTTGTCCATTTGTGAATAGTCAGATGTTTCTGTACCTCAAAATTTTCTCTGTCCCTCTCCTCAAAACACAAACTACAGGTATTCTGCTCCATTGTACAAATGCCAGAAACCACACTTTTGGCAAGCAGCACAAAATATGTTCTCACTTGTGGGAGTGGATGGGACACCATCCCATGGTAGGGAACAGAGACATCCCAAAACTTGTCATCAAGAGACCACTGCTAGAGAGATTTCCATTTGGATTGTGGGAAAGGGTTGGGGAGGAGTATTCTGCAGCTCCTCATCTTGTAGCTAGCTATTTTAACTAATTAGTTTATCTAAGTATAAAGTGTTTTTATCAATGCTGTTAAATTAGAAAAAAGTTATATCTTATACATTACATAATATATGTATATATATGTGTGTGTTTAAGTTCTACACATTTAATTTGCAGGCCTCTTATTTTGATACTCTAAAGGATAATTCAAAACTACTGCATTCTATTTTTTAGTTCTGATTTAGAAGTAAACAGTAAGATTATTGCCAATTTACAGATGAATAAACTGAGGTTCAGAAAGAAGTCACTTAACTTTGGTCACATACCTAGTAAATTTCCAAGCTGGGATTATAGAACTGTATGTCTGACTCCAATTCCATTATTCTTACTAATGGGTTGCTTCTCTAGACTGTAAAGAGCAATGTTATTATTGTTTAAATAGTCATTCTTCCTTCTTCCTTCCATTTGTGAAAACATCTAAAAATTATCTCTTTATACTTTGCTTTTCTTATTTTATAATAAAGATCTTGCTTTAAAAAAAAATCTGTCCTTTTTATTTTAATTAAATTTTATTTTTTTTCAGTTTTCAAGCAATTATTTTTCTTGTTCCCATTCCAATCACTTTCTTCCATCTAATCTAATTTGCAATTTGCCAGACCAAATGATTTCCTTTAAGTACAAGCCTGACCTTGTCACTCTCCTCAATAAACTCAGATGGCTCTATATGTTAGAGGTATCATATCAATGGCCCACTGTTTAGCCAGCAAATAAAAAAGGGAAAGAAAGGAAAATACTTAAAAAACTATACAAAAACTAATCACTTTTAAAACAACAGTGACAGAAAAATTCAATAATTCTCCCCACTGCTCTTGACCCTCATTTTAGGTACCTTAAAAATGTATTTCATAGTTCAGAGCAAAACAAACTAGATAAAATCACAAGACTAAATAAAAAGGGAAAATGTTAATATCACTAGTCAAAGGTTAAGTACAGTTTACTACCCACCCCCAGTTTAGAAAAACATATTTACAAAAGAAAAGGTAGAAATAATGACATAGGAATTATTATTTAGCTAAATTCCCCTCTATTTAATCTATAAACTATAATCTGTGAGGAAGTTTCTTGATGTTTTGTAGCATTGAACATTGTGAGACTTATACCTGCTTACTATCACCATAGCCCTTATTCCAGTTGCATGGCAACTAAGAAATCTTTATTCTGAGGACTCTCTCAGTTTCTTGAAACTTAGACTAAAAGTCAACCTTGCTTAAAAACAAGAACTGGATTTTAGCCTTGGCTTAATCATGAGGCTAGCTGTGTCAAGGGACTCTAAAGACTATAAATTATAAAACTCACTTTCTCATCTTTAAAATGAGAGTTTTTACAGTTTAGTGATTAATAATAAAAATAATAATAGTTAGAATTCACAAAGCATTCTAAAGTTAACATGATGCCTTTGTATATTATCTTATTTCAACTTCATACATAACAAGTTTATGAATGTACTGTTTGTATCCCCATTTTATAGTTGGGGACCAACAGAGAAAAAGCCTGAGGCAGGATTCAAACATAGGCTTTTTTTTCTGAATCAAAGTCCAGCTCTTTATCTGCTGTAACTCATAGCTGTTAAATATCCTCCCTATTCAATGAATAGTTACTGATCAGTTAGGCCACACACATTGCAATAAATCTCCATGAGGAAAATAAACTGTATTTGCCTATTACTTGATTTTTTTTTATTCTTCCCAATACAAGCTATATCTTTAAGTTTAAAATAAAAAGATCCTACTATAACTTTCTCCTTGTAATTAATCACTGATTATTATTGATTATCAAATATGCTAGCCTTCATGTACAATAATATTATGACTGACATTACATATGTAATAAGCACTTTTTATTTTTTTCTACAGATGGAGATTAATCTCCCTGATGTATCCATTCTGTCTTGTCATGATAATCAGTTATAAATATTAATAATTTATAGACAATTCTCCTCCCTCCACTTTTTATGTTAGAGGATCTTGCATGTGGCCATGGAAATATTTGGGAAAAGGTCCCCATTGTTATCAAAGCCTGCCCTTACAAAAACAATGTTCTAACCAACTTTTACTTGTTCCTAGTCAACTGGAAGATATAGTCTTTTTCCAAATTTCCCTTGTCTGCCATGATATAGAACTTGAATGTAATCCTAGTTTCATGTTTGCCAAGATGGTATGAGTTGACCTAGTCAATGTTTTACCATAGGCCTTCTGGTGGCAAACATCCTCATCCCCAGTAATACAACTCAGAGATTTCTTTGTCAGTTTCAGGGTCACTATTCCACTGACTATGACGTAATGTCTCTAAGGACAGAATTAAACATATGTTGACTGAAAAGCACATGAGGTATCCTTCACAATTTGAAGTCATTTTTGGGGGGATTGTGCATGTCTTCTGAAAGAGTAATCATGCTTTTGTTAGAGATGAGGTGGAGCTGAAAAGCATGTGGACATCATCAGCTTTTATAGTTTTTAAAAAAAAAATACTAACCAGTCTCTGACAAAAAAAAAAATAACTAGTAAAAATATGTCAAAAGTTATAGTTTTTTTTTTCTTAGAGGGCCATACATATGGCTTTGGGGATAGTGGCCACACACCACCAATTTAGTAAAAATAGATTAATATGAAAGTAAATATTTATTTGCTTAAAGACAAGATGAAATTAAATTCACTTTTAATGGTTTTACACCCAGGAAGCAGTCTATACTTAAGAGAAAATAGGCTTCAAAAGAGTTTTCATGTATACTTAGAGAAATGGAACTTGTTTCTATAAATATACATGTGCTTTAAAAAAATAAATACCACCCCCCATCCCAAACTCTGTATACCACAACTCAAATTCTATTATTAGGAGTACCTCTTGTAAGGAGGAATTTCACAAACTTAATAAATAGAAAATCTGTCTTTTCATAAAGTATACACCAACTTTAAGGAGAAAAAACAAAGTAGTATTTTCCTCTCTTTACATTACATGTTAATTTTTTTCAATTTTTGTCATCTGGAAATAACTTGGACCACATTGTAGTTGAAAATTAATATATAAGATAAAAGTTTAAATTAATGAATAGTTATTTACTGAGGGAGTTGCACTTGATAAACAAACGTCATCACCATATATTTCAACTTGACCCCTTTTCTCTAAAAAAATTTAGGAGAACAGATAAAAAGAAGATGAGATTATCAAATATGGAACATGAGGATTAGAAGAAAAGTCATTTGAAAAAAGATAAAGCATAAACAATGAACAAAAAATTAATTTTGACTGTTAATTATAGAAAAATAATAAACTTACTAGTACAATTAGGCAAGATAATGATGGCTAGAACTGGTAAATAAACTCTTTCATCTCTTGGCCTTGTTTTTCCTACCTAGCTACAGCATTGTATGGGTACAACATACAGTGGACCATAATGGAATTTAATTAAATATTATTCATTGCTAAACTTCTATTATGAAATGTTCTTTAGAACTAGTCTTTTAAACTACTTAATAAACATATCTTATTAGCTCTTAACATTCTCTTATTTAAAATATAGTTAAGTGTGAATGTCAAAATGGAAAGCAGAGCAAGGATCAATATGATTTGACAGTACCGGTAGTCATATATAACCACCCAACTCCCAAAATCTTACTTTTTCTTCAGTTATAGAGGTTTCAGCTTCAAGAACAATGAAATATTGTTTTATCTCTTGTCAAAGGACCAATACAGTTCAATTTTAAAGAAACTTGACAATTAGATCACAAGCATTTTTATGGCTTGAGCTTTTTTGCCTTGCAATACATCTCCAGGATTTATAGAATAATTTTTGACAAATGATAGATGCATGATATACTTGTTGATGTACCTTTATTACTTATGACCCAAAGTGGTTATTTTTCTTGTTACAATAATTCTCAATGTCTATATACTGAGTCATAAAGAGATTTTAAAATCTTTTTGTAATAACTTTTTATTGAGAGTACATATGCATGGGTAATTTTTTACATTATCCCTTGCACTCACTTCTGTTCTGATTTTTCTCTTCCCTCCCTCCACCCCTTCCCCTAAATGATAGGCAGTTTTATACATGTTAAATAAGTTATAGTATATCCTAGATATAATATATGTGTGCAGAACTAAACAGTTCTCTTATTTCACAGGAAGAATTGGATTCAGAAGGTAAAAATAACCTGGGAAGAAAAACAAAAATACAAACAGTTTACACTCATTTCCTAGTGTTCCTTCGCTGGCTGTAGCTGAATCTGTTCATCATTCATCAATTGGAACTGAATTAGATCTTCTCTTTGTCGAAGATACCCACTTCCATCAGAATACATCCTCATACAGTATTATTGTTGAAGTATATAATGATCTCCTGGTTCTGCTCATTTCACTCAGCAACAGTTCACATAAGTATTTCCAAGCCTCTCTGTATTCATCCTGCTGGTAATTTCTTAGAGAATAATAATATTCCATAACATTTATATACCACAATTTACCCAACCATTCTCCAATTGATGGGCATCCATTCATTTTCTAATTTCTAGCCACTACAAAAAGGGCTGCCACAAACATTCTTGCACATATAGGTCCCTTTCCCTTCTTTAGCATCTCTGTGGGATATAAACCCAGTAGTGACACTGCTGGATCAAAGGTTATGCACAGTTTGATAACTTTTTGGCATAATTCCAAATTGATCTCCAGAATGGTTGGATTCGTTCACAACTCTACCAACAATGAATCAATGTTCCAATTTTCCCGCATCCCCCCCAACATTCATTATTAGTTTTTCCTTTCACCTTAGCCAATCTGACAGGTGTATAATGGTATCTCAGAGTTGTCTTAATTTACATTTCTCTGATCAATAATGATTTGGTATCTCAGAGTTGTCTTAATTTGCATTTCTCTGATCAATAATGATTTGGAACACTCATATGAATAGAGATAGTTTCAATTTCATCATCTGAAAATTGTCTGTTCATATCCTTTGACCATTTATCAATTGGAGAATGTCTTGATTTCTTATAAATTAGAGTCAATTCTCTATATATATTGGAAATGATGTTTTTATCAAAACCTTTAACTATAAAAATGTTTGCCCAGTTTGTTGCTTCCCTTCTAATCTTGTTTGCATTAGTTTTGTTTGTACAAAGTCTTTTTAATTTGATGTAATCAAAATTTTCTATTTTGTGATCAATAATGATCTCTAGTTCTTCTTTGGTCACAAATTCCTTCCTCCTCCACAAGTCTGGGAGGTAAACTAGCTTATTTTCCTCTAACTTATTTATGATCTCTTCCTTTATGCCTAAATCATGGACCCATTTTGATCTTATCTTGGTATATGGTGTTAAGTGTGGGTCCATGCCTAATTTCTGCCATACTAATTTCCAGTTTTCCCATGTTTTTGTCAAATAATGAATTCTTATCCCCAAATTTGGGATCTTTGGGTTTTTCAAACACTGGATTGTTATAGTTATTGAATATTTTGTTCTGCAAACTTAAGCTATTCCTGCTCAACTAATCTACTTCTTAGCCAATACCAAATGGTTTTGGTGACTGCTGCTTTATAATATAGGTTCAAATTAGGTACAGTTAGGCCACCTTCATTTGATGTTTTTTTTTTTTCATTAATTCCCTTGAAATTCTCGACCTTTTGTTTTTCCATATGAATTTTGTTGTTATTTTTTCTAGGTCATTAAAATAAGTTTCTTGAGAGTCTGATTAGTATAGCACTAAATAAATAGATTAGTTTAGGGAGTATTGTCATCTTTATTGTAATCGCTCAGCCTATCCAAAAGCACTTAAGAATTTTCCAACTCTTTAAATCTGACTTAATTTGTGTGAAAAGTATTTTGTAATTTTGCTCATATAATTCCTGACTTTCCTTTGGTAGATAGATTTACAAATATTTGATGCTATCAACAGTTATTTTGACTAGAATTTCTCTTTGTATTTCTTGGTGTTAGATTTTGTTGGTGATGTATAAAAATGCTGAGGATTTATGGAGATTTATTTTTGCCTCTTCTTGAGATGTAGTACCCCCACGTTACTCTTTTTCTGGTACAATTTCCTTTCCATCTCTAGTTTCTAGAACAAATTATACATATATTCTTTATATATGTTTCTAACAAAAATATTGTTCCCAGGATTTCTTTTTACCTTTTTAGGTTTCTCTTGAGTTCTATATTTGGAGATCAAATTTTTTGTTTAGTTCTGGTTTCTTCATCAGAAATAGATGAAATTCACTTAACTCGTTGAATGTCCATCTTCTTCCATAGAAAAAATGTTCATTTTTGCTGGGTAAGTTATTTTTGGCTGCATACCAAGTTCCTTAGCTGTTCAGAATATCAGATTCCAGGTCCTTTGATCTTTTAATGTGGACGCTGCTAGATCCTGGGTAATCCTTATTGTGGCTCCTCTATATTTGAATTTATTTTTTCTAGCAGCTTGTAAATTTTTTTCCCTTTGTTTGATAGTTCTGGAATTTAGACACTATATTTCTTGGAGTTTTGATTTTAGGGTCCCTTTCAGTAGGTGATCGATGAATTCTTCCAATGTCTATTTTACCCTCTGTTTCTATAATTTCTGGGCAGCTTTCTTTGATAATTTCCTGGAATATAGTGTCCAGGCTCTTTTTTTTCATCATATTTTTCAGGGAGTCCAATAATTCTCAGATTGTCTCTCCTGGATCTATTTTCCAGGTCTGTTGTTTTCCCAAGAAGGTATTTGATATTTTTTTCCCATTGTTTCTTTTTTTTTTTTTTTTTTTTTTTTTTTTGGTTTTGCTTAACTGATTCTTGGTGTCTCCTCCAGTCATTCAGTTTCATTTGTTCAATTCTGATTTTCAATGAATTTTTTTTCACTCACTTTTTTATATCTTTTTCTAATTGTCCAATTGAGTTTTTAAGTGAATTGTTTTGTTCTAAGGAATATTTTTTTCATTTTTCCATTTTTATTTTTACAGAGATATTTTCTTTTTCCAATTCATTAATTCTGTTTTTCAAAGATTTTATTTCTTTATCACTCTATCTTTAAATGAGTGGGATGCCTTATCCACACTCTCTTGCCAAGCTTCCCTTTCCTTTTCCCATTTTTCTTCTACTCTCTTGTGAGAACCTTTTAAATTTCTTCTATGAGAGTCTTCTTTGTTGAGCACCAAATCATATCCCCCTTTAGGGATTCAACTGGAGACAGTCTGTTTTTAGTGTCCTCAGGGTTTAAAGTCTGCTCTCTATCCATATAGAAGCTATCAATGGTTAGAGTCCGTTTTAATTTTTTGCTCATTTTGTCACAGAAGAATCAAAGGAAACAAACTAGTAAAAAAAATGCATTCTGCTTTTTTGAGGGGTAGGGGGGGCTGGATGGTATTACCTAGCTTCCTCTACAGACTGGGGGGGGGCACAACAGTAAAGCACTAGCAGGACAGTAATGACTGTGCTGCATCTGTGCTTTGAGACTCTGAGACTGTGAGAGAGTACTGAGACACTGTGGGTGGGTGTGGCCAGGTCCCAAGAGATGCTGGCTTTTCAGGGTTATAGTCTTTACCTCCTGTGATTTTAGCTTCTCTGTTTGTCTATTGGCTTGCTGTCAGGGCAAAGTAGCCAACACTGTGTTAAAGCTCTCCCCGCAGAAACAGCTGAGATCACACCCCACCTCCCCCTCAGTTAACTCCATGCTCTGTCTGCTGTGTTGTGTTGCTGCCCTCAGCCTGGGCCGGGGCTAACAACCCTCCCAGAAAACAACCTTTTCTGGTGAATTTCAAAGATGTCTTCTGTTGGTAATTATTTGTGGGTTTTTTTTTTCAGTCAAGCACTAATTCTGAGGCCTTGTCATGAAATAAATTCTGACAGCAAAGACAGAGATTAAATAGCAATGTGTGCCCTCTCCACCCTCTTGGCCGGAAGTGGGATTTTAAAATATTAAAAAGAGAATGACTAAATTCATGAAATCTCTCTCTCTGGAAATTCACATCCCTACTCTCTTCTGATTCTATTACTACCTACATACATGTTTTTCTCAATTGTTTTAGAGAACTTTTCATTCATGTCACTTTTCCTAACTGTGAGTATTCCCCCAAGGTTTGCACTAGGTCCTTTTCTTTTCCTTCTCTAAACTTTCTCATCTAATTCAGCAGATGCCAAAAGTTGAATCAGTTTCTCTATTTAGCTGACTCAAATGTATTCATCCACATTCAGTCTTTCTTTGGTTTAAATTCTGTTCCAGAGACATCTTAAATTTACTATATGCAAAACAGAATTCTTTCCTCCCCAAATTCACTCTTCGGAGTAAATGAAGATTGAGAATTATTGTAATAATGAAAACAATCACTTTGTGTCATAAGTCATGAAGTCACATAAACAAGTATTTATCCAGCACTTACTATTTGTCAGATATTGTACTATAAATATTGGGAATGCAAACTTCCCTATTTTTGTTGGAAGTTTTTACTGTTCTCCCAGTGTCTCAGTATAGAAATCATATCAGCCTTAGCTCACATATACCCAAACAGTTGCCAAATCCTTACATTTCTATCTTCACTACATTGCTCATGATTCCATCTATCTACTCATATGCCTTCATTTCCTACTGCCTGGACTATTGCATAAGATTTTAAATTAGTCTCTTTATCTCAAGTCCCTCCTCACTTCTGTCCGTCCTTCAGTTAGTCATTCAAAAAGCATTAAAAACCTTCTATTTGACAGACACTATGCAAAGAAGGTAAAAGACAGTTCTCCCCTCAAAGAGCTTACAATGTGATGGAGGAGACAATTTGCAAACACAAACAAACTTTATATACTAATATACCTATATATCTATACACATGTGTGTATGTGTTTGTGTGTAGGATAAATTGAGAAGGGTGAAATCAATGGTGGGGGGGTACTAGAATTAAAAAGGGAGTGAGAAAAGGGAGTATAAACTGTATTTGGAAAGTGAATAAGCTCAAGTGAAGTCAGAAACCAGAGATGAAGAGATAACCTGGTAGACTGGCAGTAAAAATGTTGGAGAAAAGGAGATTGAGTGTCTAGTTCAAGTAACAACAAAGAGGCCTTTGTCACCGAATCCCAAAATATAGTTGATTTTTTTCTCTCAAACACAGAGATGCATATTTCACTTCCTTGCTCAGCATATGGCAATGGCTTCCTATTGCAAGATAATATACAAATTGCATTTAATTTTTAAAATTTCACAACCTGGCCCTGCTCTATTTTTCTAGTTTTGCTGAACATTATTCTTCTTCCTGAACTTTGTGATCGAGTCAGATGTCCTTTCCTCTGATCATCTTACTGAAAATCCTTACTCCATCTCCCATATCAATGACTTTGAAATGGCTGTCCCTCAAGTAAAAAAAAAAAAAATGAAGTCTATCCTCACCTCCTTTTCAAAGAATCACTTTTTCTTTCACAACACATCTTGATTATCACCTTTTTGCTTAAAGTCTTTATTAATCTATCTAATGACTAATGCTTTCTTTCCTTTACTACTCTGTGATTTTTAAATTTCTTTTCATTTATCCCTTTTACATAAATATTTCTGTAAGAAGACAGATTAGATAGATAGGCATATGCATGTATATATGTGTGTAGTCTTGTTAATCCATTAAAATATGAGCTCTTTCTAAGTAGTTTTCTTTCTTTTTTGTAACTATTTTTATCCCCAATACTTTGCAGAGTGCCTGCTATAGATTATGTAAATATGTAATAAACGCATGTTGATCAATTGAAATCACAGTTCAATAAATACTGAAGTATTTGTAAATGTATTTTTACTTTAAAATATTATATAATGATTTCTTGCATTCTAAGAAAATAATAGATCGAAGGATCAGAGATTTAGAACTGAAAAGAACATAAAGAGGTCTTCTAATCCAATCCTCACTTTTTATAGATTAAAAAAAAATAAAGATTGAATGAATTGCCTCCAAATTTCACAAGTAATAAACAAGGAAGCTAAAATTTTCCATCCTTCTCATCCATGCACAACTATTTCTTAAGTCCCTAAAGTTTGCAAAGCATATTGTTGATTGTCATTGAGTGATTGTCAAAATTTATGATCATTTCTATATTTGACTAAAATGATGTTATTAGAAAAACAGCTTAAATGATTTTGTAGACAAGATTTGATTAAAAAATAAAAATATTCCCAACATATTAGTATAAACATCTGTTTTCCTACTTCCTAATAGATACAATACATTGCTGGCACACAACATATTAACACCTTATCCATGACCTCATGATTGTTTTTATTACAGAACTGATATTTGTTCAAAACTTTAAGGTTTTCAAAGTCTTTTTTTTACAGTATTATTTTATACTCCAAACAGTTCTTTAGCATAAATGAGATTTAATCCAACTGATATTCAGAAAAACTAAATGATTTGTCCATGGTGACACAGCAATATAAATGTCAGTTTTTGGAAAGGACAACCCTATCAAGATCAAGGTTTCTTAGGCACTGATCCACACTTAACACTGTATACCAAAATAAGGTCAAAATGGATTCATGACCTAGGCATAAGGAATGAGATTATAAAGAAATTAGAAGAACATAGGATAGTTTACCTTTCAGACCTGTGGAGGAGGAAGGGATTTATGACCAAAGAAGAGCTAGAGATCATTATTGATCATAAAATAGATAATTTTGATTATACCAAACTAAAAAGGTTTTGTACAAACAAAACTAATGCAGACAAGATTAGAAGGGAAGGAATAAACTGGGAAAATATTTTTACAGTCAAAGGTTCTGATAAAGGCCTCATTTCCAAAATATATAGAGAATTAACTCTAATTTATAAAAAATCAAGCCATTCTCCAATTGAAAAATGGTCAAAGGATATGAACAGACAATTCTCAGATGAAGAAATTGAAAGTATTTCTAGTCATATGAAAAGATGCTCCAAGTCATTATTAATCAGAGAAATGCAAATTAAGACAACTCTAAGATACCACTACACACCTGTCAGATTGGCTAAGATGACAGGAAAAAATAATGATGATTGTTGGAGGGGATGCGGGAAAACTGGGACATTGATGCATTGTTGGTGGAGTTGTGAACGAATCCAACCATTTTGGAGAGTAGTTTGGAACTATGCTCAAAAAGTTATCAAACTGTGCATACCCTTTGATCCAGCAGTGTTACTACTGGGATTATATCCCAAAGAGATTATAAAGAAGGGAAAGGGACCTGTATGTGCACGAATGTTTGTGGCAGCCCTTTTTGTAGTGGCTAGAAACTGGAAACTGAATGGATGTCCATCAGTTGGAGAATGGCTGAATAAATTGTGGTATATGAAAAATTATGGAATATTATTGTTCTGTAAGAAATGACCAACAGGATGATTTCAGAAAGGCCTGGAAAGACTTACACGAACTGATGCTGAGTGAAATGAGCAGGACCAGGAGATCAATATATACTTCAACAACAATACTATATGATGACTAGTCCTGATGGACCTGGCCATCCTCAGCATGAGATCAACCAAATCATTTCCAATGGAGCAGTAATGAACTGAACCAGCTACGCCCAGAGAAAGAACTCTGGGAGACGACTAAAAACAATTACATTGAATTCCCAATCCCTATATTTATGCCCACCTGCATTTTTTATTTCCTTCACAAGCTAATTGTACAATATTTCAGAGTCTGATTCTTCTTGTACAGCAAAATAATGGTTTGGTCATGTATACCTATTGTGCATCTAATTTATATTTTAATATATTTAACATCTACTGATCATCCTGCCATCTGGGGGAGGGGGTGGGAGGTAAGAGGTGAAAAATTGGAACAAGAGGTTTGGCAATTGTTAATGCTATAAAGTTACCCATACATATAACCTGTAAATAAAAGGCTATTAAATAAAAAAATAAGAAATTAAGCCATTCTCCAATTGGTAAATGATCAAAGGATACGAACAGACAATTTTTGGATAAAGAAACTATTATATAAAAAGATTCTCCAAGTCATTATTAATCAGAGGAATGCAAAGTAAGTCAACTCTGAGATACTACTACACACCTGTCAGATTGGCTAGAATGACAGGGAAAGATAATGTGGAATGTTGGAGGGGATGTGGGAAAACAGGGACATTAATATGTTGTTGATGGAACTGTGAATATAGGCAGTCATTCTGGTGAGCAATTTGGAACTATGCCCAAAATGTTATCAAACTGTGCATACCCTTTGACCCAGCAGTGTTTCTACTGGGCTTATATTCCAGAGAGATCTTAAAGGAGGTAAAGGGACCCAACATGTGCAAAACTGTTTGTGGCAGCCCTCTTTGTAGTAGCAAGAAACTGGAAACTGAGTGGATGCCCATCAATTAGAGAATGGCTGAATAAATTATGGTATATGTATGTTATGGAATATTATTGTTCTCTAAGAAACGACCGACAGGATGTTTTCAGAGAGGCCTGGAGAGACTTACATGAACTGATGCTGAGTGAAATGAGCAGAACCAGGAGATCATTATATACTTCAACAATAATACTATATGATGATCAATTCAGATGGACGTGGCTGTCTTCAACAATGAGATAACTGACTCCAGTTCCAATGATCTTGTCATGAAGAGAGCCATCACCACTCAGAGAGAGGACTGTGGGAACTGAATGTGAATCACAACATAACATTTTCACTCTTTTTGTTGTTCTTGCTTGTATTTTGTTTTCATTCTCATTTTTTTTCCTTTTTGATCTGATTTTTCTTGTGCCACAAGATAATTATGTACATATATTGGATTTAACATATATTTTAACACGTTCAAGATATATTGAATTACCTGCCATATAGGGGAGGGAGTAGAGGGAAGGGGATGAAAATTTGGAACAAAGGTTTTTGCAAGGGTCATTGTTGTCAAATTATCCATGCATATGTTTTAAAAATAAAAAGCTTTTTAAAATACAATAAAAATAGATAAAACAGCAAAGTATTTTTCTCTACTTTGATAGTAAACTTGTGAAACACTAGCTCCCATACAAGTACCAAAATGTAAGTGTCAGGGATTTGAAGATAAATGAGTTAGTCAATACTACTTTTCCTTTTATGGAGAAGAGGTAATATGCAGAAGAAAATTTATGGCCCATAAATATTAGAGGCATAATTTTGCCCTCCATGTATATATATTATGGTTGCATGTGTGATCTACATATATGCTTCTTCTTGGATGCGGCCTGGCTTCATATGTTCCATATATGAATTTAAAATGTATGCATATATGTTTATATATGGAGATGTTTGTATATGTATAGGGATATCTCAATCTATCAAGTTATCTATCTAACTCTTTCTATAACTATTCTTTTAGTATGATGAGTCTTCCTTCTGAAGGTGTATTTATTTATGAGAGTATGTTTAAGGTTCATGGGGGAAAAGTTTTATTACTATTTTCTTATTAAAACATTATATTAAATATCTTTCATTTGAACTAATTGTGCTTTTTAGATAACAGAAAATCAAATATATAAATGGGAGGCTTGTGAGCTGTCATTTTTCAGTGAATATAGAATCATAAACTAACTTAAAACTCATTTAATTTGTTGGTGGAGTAAAATGAAAATATAATAAAAGACAAATAAAATGCTCTTGATTAGAATAGAGAAAGTTCACATTTAGCTTCACTTGATATAGCACTAGTAATCAAAAGATTTGATAGAGGAAACAATATTTGAACTATACCCTACAGATGGGAGAAGAATTAATTGGTCGGGAAGAACTAATAATGGAGGCAGGAAGAGGAAGTACATTAAAAATAGAAGAAACAGTGTGACTAAAGTAATGAAAGCCAAAAATCAAAGGACTGCTTAGATAAAAGCAAGTAGCCCTCAATTAATCAGACCCCATTATAAAATGAAATGTTTGGTTAAATTATGATTTATCATTTCATACTATAATGCCAAAAAATAAAAAATAAAAAATAACCCAAACCTCCACCATGATTGAAGGTGGAGGTGATTTTGTGTGTGTGTTATTAAGATTCTAAGAGGGATCTTTTTCCAAGTGAGAAATATATAATATGTATTTTGATTTGATTTGTTTATTTAATGTTTTCCTCAGTTACATTTAAAACAATTTTGAATTATTTAAATTATTTGAGTTATAGTTCTCTCCCTTACTGCCACCCACATTTAAGAAGCCACATATGAAGTTATGGAAAGCATTTCCATAAAACTCATGTTGTAAAATAAAACATAGATTTCCCACCCTAATGAAAATAAAACCCTCAAGAAAAATAAAGTTAAAAAAAAATAAGAGAGGGAGAGAGAATGCTTTAGACTGTATTCAGATACAATCCATTCCTTTTCTGGGTGTCCATAGGATTCTTCATCATAAGTCCTTCAGAGTAGTTATGGATCATTGTACTGTAAAAAAAAATCATTTATATAGCTATATAATTTATTTTATTTATACAATTTTATATTTACTTTGTGTACAGTATAATTCATTCTAAGTTCTCATAAGGCTTTATAGGGATTTTTCTTTGTTATGTTTTGTTTTTTCCTGACATCATCTTGCTCATCGTTTCCCATAGAACAATAATATATCATCACAAACACATATCACGCTTTATCGAGCCATTCCCCAATGGATGGGCATGTTAAATTTCCATTTTTCTGTCCAAACAAGAGAGTTTCTATGGACATTTTTTATACATATAGATCATTTTCCTTAAAAAAAAAAAAGGGGGGGGGGGGCTTCTGGCCAATATGGCAGAGAGGAGGCACATATCTGTGTAAGCTCTGTGTTTTCTCTCAGAATTTAATTCATAACAAGCCTTTTTTGAATTAGTGCTTGACTGAAACACACACACACACACACACACACACACACACACACACCCCACAAATAATTACCAAGAGGAAACATCCTTGAAATTCACTAGGAAAGGTCTGTTTTTGCTCGAGGGCAGGGACGGTTTTAGATTGGGTGCAGGCTGAGGGCAGTGGCAGCGAGAGCAAGAGAGCACGAGAGCACGGCAGGCAGCTCACAGCCCAGCAGACCGAAGGGGAGAGGGGTGTGATCTCAGCCATCTCTGCAGAGAGAGCTTTACTACAGTATTGGATACTTTGCCCTGGCAGCAAGCCAATAGACAAGCAGAGAAGCTAAAAACACAGGGGGTGAAGAATACAACCCCAAACAGCTAGGGTCTCTTGGGACCTGGCCACCCCTTCCCCCCAACAGTGTCTCAGCAGGCTCTCAGTGCACAGGCACAGCACAGCCATTACTGTCCTGCTAGTGCCTCGCTGCTGCCCCCTGCAGTCTGTAGAGGAAGCTGGGTAACACCACCCAGCCCCCAGCTCCCCCCCCAAAAAAAAAAAAAAAAGCAGATTCCATTTTTTTTTTTGCTAGTTTATCTTGACCTTAACCATTGATAGTTTCTATACAGATATAGATATAAGATATAAAGGATATAAGATATAAAGGAGCCACAATAAGGATCACCCAGGATCTAACAGCATCTACATTAAAAGATCAAAGGTCCTGGAATATGATATTCCAAAAGGCTAAGGAACTCGGTATGCAACCAAAAATAACTTACTCAGCCAGAATGAGCATCTTTTTCCAGGGAAGAAGATGGTCATTCAACGAAATAAGTGAATTTCACCTATTTCTGAAGAAAAAACCAGAACTAAACAAAAAATTTGATCTCCAAGTATAGAACTCAAGAGATGCAGAAAAGGTAAAAATAACTCTTGAGAATTGTATTTCTGTTGTAAAAATGTATAAATAATACATGTATACCTTGTTCTAGAAATTAGAGGTGGAAAGGTCATTGTACCAGAAAAAGGGTAAAGTGGGGAGTACTACATCTCACAAAGAGATAAAGGAAACCTATTAAATCTTAGAGAAAGAATGGAGGGGGATGAATATAGTGGGTATTTTAGTGCCATCAGAATTGACTTTAAGAGAAAAAATTTTAGACATATTCAATTTATGGTGAAACTTCTCCCATCTCATTGAAAAGTGAGAAGGGAAAAGGGAAAAGGGAAAAGGGAAGTAATAAGCTAAGCGGAAAGGAATACGGAATCTGTGAGGGAAAGGAGTAAGATGGGGGAGGAACTCTAAGGTGGGGAGGAGGGATACTAAAAAGGGAGGGGTGTGAGAAGCAAGTGTTGTTCACAAGTTTAATACTGGGAAGGGGGGGGAAGGGAGAAAGAAGGGAGAAAAGCATAAACAGGGATTAACAAGATGGCAAGTAATACAGAATTGGTAATTTTAGCCATAAATGTGAAAGGGGTAAACTCCCCCATAAAGAGGAAGCAGTTAGCAGAATGGATTAAAAGCCAGAATCCTATAATATGTTGTTTACAGTAAACACACCTGAAGCAGGGAGGTACATGCAGAGTAAAGGTAAAAGGTTGGAGCAAAATCTACTATGCTTCAGGTGAAGTCAAAAAAGCAGGGGTAGCCATCATGATCTCAGATCAAATACATACAGATGTATTTATGTGTATGAGATGTATGTGATGTATGTATTTTGTATATATATATATATATATATATATATATATATATATATATATATATATATATAAATCAGTTTCAATTGATCAATGATGGATAGAAGCAGCTACACCCAAAGAAAGAACACTAGAAACTGTTTGCATTTTTGTTTTTCTTCCCGGGTTATTTTCACCTTCTGAATCCAGTTCTTCCTGTGCAACAAGAGAACTGTTCAGTTCTGCACACATCTATTGTATCTAGGATATACTGTAACATATTTAATATGTATAGGACTGCTTGCCTTCTGGGGGAGGGGGTGGAGAGAAGAAAGGGAAAAATCGGAACAGAAATGAGTGCTAGGGATAATATTGTAAAAAATTACCGAGGCATGGGTTCTGTCAATAAAAAGTTATAATTATTAAAAAAAAAAAAGAAAAAGAAAAAGAAAGATGATGTCCAGGCTCCTTTGCTGATCATGATTTTCAAGTTGACCAATACTTTTTAAATGATCTCTATTGAATCTATTTTCCAGGTCAGTTGTTTTTTCAATGAGATATTTAACTTTGTTTCTTTATTTTATTTTATTTTTTTGCATTTGCATTTTTGGTTTTATTATATCTTGATTTCATATAAAGTGATCAGTTTCCATTTGCTCAATTCTAATTTTTAAGGAATTATTTTCCTCAGTGAGTTTTTGTACCTCTTTTTCCAAGTGACCAATTTTGCTTTTCAAGGCATTCTTCTCATTAGCTTTTTGTATTTCCTTTTGCACCATTCTCAATTCTTTTTCTATTTTTTTCCTCTATCTCTCTTACTTGATTTTCAAAATCCTTTTTGAGCTTTTTCATGGCTTGAGCCCAATTGTTATTTTTTTTTTCGGAGCTTTGAATGTAGGAGCTTTGATTCTGTTATCATTTTCTAAGTGTGTCTTCTGATCTTTTTTGTCATCATAGTAACTTTCAATGGTCAGAAATGTTTTTTTTCTGTTTTGTGCTCATTTTTCTAGACTCTTTCTGGGTTTTTACTTTTTGTTAAAATTGGCTTTGTTTCCAGAGTGGAGGGTAACATATCACAAGCTTCAGATATTTTGTGCACCTGTTTTCAGAAATCCTTTTAAGGACCTGATAACAAGCTTTTTTTTTTTTTTTTTTCTGCCCTGGAAGTGTCCCTGGGAGTGTCCCAGCCCTACTGTAGCTATAATATCTAGTGTGCTAAAGCAACAGAGCTCTGCTTTGCCGAAGATGGATCTGGGGCTAGAGTGCACTTACATTGTCTTCGCTGGGACATCAGACTCCCAACCCATTGCCTTTCTCTGCTGATCTTCCAATTCCTCCCCAGTGTCCCCAGAGGACACCAGCACTTTTGCTGATTCAGGAATCCAGCCTCACTGATTCTGGAGGTGAGGCTAGGGTTACACTGGTGATTTGCATGCTGGGCTCACCCTGGTTCCACAAACTTTTCTTGCTGAAGTTCTAATTCTACTTTGGTATCTCTGATGAGAGGTCAGAAAGCTACCAGGACTGTGGCTGATTGAGAGGTTAGGCTGGGACTGAGACCTGGTCCAG
The DNA here is from genome assembly GCF_902635505.1 of Sarcophilus harrisii. Lineage (NCBI taxonomy): Eukaryota > Metazoa > Chordata > Mammalia > Dasyuromorphia > Dasyuridae > Sarcophilus > Sarcophilus harrisii. Next base: position 314,764,812 of record NC_045429.1, on the reverse strand, counting down.
GGTTGGGGTTGGGCTCACACTGGTGTCATAGACTTTTTCTGCTAAACTTCTAATTTACCTTCAGCTGGAAAATGTTCTACTCTATATTTTTTGATGTTCAGATGCTCTAAAATCTGTTTAGTCAGTATTTAAAGGAATTTGGAATGGTTTGGAGAAGTTGGATGAGTTCCTGCCCATCTTTACTCTACCATCTTGGCTCCGCCTTAGTCAGAAATATTTTTGAATAAAACTAAAGACTTTACAATTAAATGTTAGTTTATTATTGGAAACTGAAGTGATCGGTAGTAATAATTGTAGTGTTTTCTTCTTACTTTAATACTACATATAATTTCCCCCTGTGGAAATTAGCACTCAAAATTTTTCTTTTGACTTAAAAAATAAGATTTTTATGACATTTTTAGAAGAACATTATGAAATACACTATATAATGATGATTTTTGTGATGTGGGAGAATGGGGAGTTTTCATTCTTTTAGCTTAAATAGCTTCAACAGTGAAGGAATGAGAATTGTAGGAAATTCCTCCCAAGGTGATTTCAGAGCTTGGCTAAACTCAATATGAAGGGGGGAAATATGATAGATTGTGTCCAAACAAAACTTTAAGTATTGCCAAGATTCTGTGAAATGTAGCTCAACTAAATGACTATTTTTTGGAATGATAATATGAAAAACAAGTATTCTCACAATTAAATAGCTGTAGACAGTTTCATCACTGGCAAAAAAAAAAGGTTGCAAAATTAGAAGAAGCAGGAAGCATATATTCTTTTTTTATTATTGTTATAGCTTTTTATTGACAGAACATATGCATGGGTAATTTTTACAACATTGTCCCTTGTACTCACTTCTGTTCCAACTTTTCTGTTCCATCCCATCACTCCCTCCCCTAGATGGCAGGCAATCTCATACATGTTAAACATGTTAAAATATATCTTAGATACAATATATGTGTGCAGATCTGTACAGTTTTCTTATTACAAAAGAAAAATTGGATTCAGAAGGTAAAAATAAGCCAGGAAGAAAAAAAATGCAAACAATTTACACTCATTTCCCAGTGTTCCTTCACTGGGTATAGCTGATTCTGTTCATCATTGATCAATTGGAACAGAATTGGATCTTCTCTTTGTTGAAGATATTCACTTCCATCAGAATACATCCTCATACAGTATTGTTGTTGAAGTGTATAATGATCTCTTGGTTCTGCTCATTTCACTTAGCATCAGTTCATGAAAGTTTGTCCAGCCATCTCTGAAATCATCCTGCTGATCATTTCTTATAGAACAATAATATTTGATAACATCCATATATCACAATTTACCCAACCATTCTCCAATTGATGGGCATCCATTCAATTTCTAGTTTCTAGTCACTACAAAAAGGGCTGCCACAAACATTTTGGCACATACAGGTCCCTTTCCCTTCTTTAGTATCTCTTTGGGATATAAACCCAGTAGTAATACTGCTGGATCAAACTATGTTGAGCATAGTTCCAAATTGCTGGTTCCATTCACAACTCCACCAACAATGCATCAGTGTCCCAGTTTCCCCACATCCCCTCTAACATTCATCACTATCTTTTCCTGTCATCTTAAGCCAATCTGACAGGTGTGTAGTGGTATGTCAGAGCTGTCTTAATTTGCATTTCTCTGATCAATAGTGATTTGGAACACCCTTTCATATGAACAGAAATGATTTCAATTTCATCATCTGAAAATTGTCTGTTCATATCCTTTGACCATTTATCAATTGGAGAATGGCCTGATTTCGTATAAATTAGAGTCAATTTTGGAAATGAAGCCTTTAGCAGAACCTTTAACTGTAAAAATGTTTTCCCAGTTTGGTGCTTCCATTCTAATCTTGTACATATTAGTTTTATTTGTACAAAAGCTTTTTAACTTAATATAATCAAAATTTTCTATTTTGTGATCAATAATGACCTCTAGTTCTTCTTTGGCCACAAATTCCTTCCTCCTCCAAAAGTCCAAGAGGTAAACTATCTTATGTTCCTCTACTTTATTTATAATCCCGTTCTTTATGCCTAAATCATGAACTGATTTTGATCTTATCTTGGTGTACGGTATTAAGTGTGGGTCCATGCCTAATTTCTGCCATACTAATTTCCAGTTTTCCCAACAGTTTCTCAAATAGTGAATTCTTATCCCAAAAGTTGGGATCTTTGTGTTTGTCAAACACTAGATTGCTATTGTTATTGACTATTTTGTCCTGTGAACTTAATCTATTCCACTGATCAACTAATCTATTTCTTAGCCAATAACAAATGGTTTTGGTGACCACTGCTTTATAATATAGTTTTAGATCTAGTACAGCTAGGCCACCTTCATTTGATTTTTTTTTCATTAGTTCCCTTGAAATTCTTGACTTTTTGTTCTTCCAGATGAATTTTGTTGCTATTTATTCTAGGACATTAAAATAATATCTTGGGAGTCTGATTAGTATAGCACTAAATAAAAAGATTAATTTAACTAGTATTGTCATCTTTATTATATTTGCTCATCCTATCCAAGAGCACTTAATATTTTTTTCCAATTGTTTAAATATGACTTTCTGTGTAAATTGTTTTGTAGTTTTGCTCATATAATTCCTGACTTTCTTTTGGCAGATAGATTATCAAATATTTTATACCATCAGTAGTTACTTTAAATGGAATTTCTCTTTGTATCTCTAATTGTTGCATTTTGTTAGTGATATATAAGAATGCTGATGACTTATGTGGATTTATTTTGTATCCTTTGCTAAAGTGTGGATTATTTCTAATAGCTTTTTTAGTACATTCTTGGGGTTCTCTAAGTATACCATCATATTATATGTAAGGAGTGATAATTTATTTGGTTTCCTCATTACCTAATGTAATTCCTTTAATATCTTTCTCAACTCTTATTGACTAAGCTAGCATTTCTAATACAATATTGAATAGCAATGGTGATAGTGAGCAGCCTTGTTTCTCTCCTGATCTTATTTGGAAGGGTTCCACTTTATCCCCAATACATTTGATGCTTACTGATGGTTTTAGATAGATGCTACTGATTATTTTAAGGAAAAGTCAATTTATTTCTATACTCTCAAGTGTTTTTAATAAGAATGGATGTTGGATTTTATCAAATGCTTTTACTTCATCTATTGAGATGATCATATGGTTTTTGTTTATTTGGTTATTGATATGGTCAATTATGCTAATAGTTTTCCTAATATTGAACCAGCCCTGCATTTCTGGTATAAATCCTACTTGGTCATGGTGTATTATCCTGAGAATGATTTTCTGTAGTCTTTTTGCTAATATTTTATTTAAGATTTTTGCATCAATATTCATTAGGGAGATTGGTCTATAATTTCCTTTCTCTGTTTTCAACCTACCTTGTTTAGTTATCAGTACCATGTCTGTGTCATAAAAGGAATTTGGTAAGAGTCCTTCATTCTCTAGTTTTTCAAATAGTTTATATCATATTGGAGTTAATTGTTCTTTAAATGTTTGGCAGAATTCACATGAAAAGCCATCTGGTCCTGGGGTTTTTTTCTTAGGGAGTTCATTAATAGCTTGTTCTATTTCTTTTTCTAAAATGGGACTATTTAAGTAATTTATTCCTCCTCTGTTAATCTGGGAAGTCTATATTTTTGAAGGTAATCATCCATTTCATTTAGGTTATCAAATTTATTGGCTGAGCAAAATAACCTCTAATTTTGCTCTAATTTACTCTTGATTTGTGGAAAGTTCTCCCTTTTCCTTTTTTAGACTAATAATTTGATTTTCCTCTGGAAGCATATATTTTTAAGTCAATGCCTTGTGAAGAAAGTTTTTACTCCTTAACATTAATATTTTTTATAGGTTTCCTGTGCAAAAGATATAATCTATTTTTTATCTTTGATCAAATTAGATAAAATATTTTGATGATTATATTCAATTATTTCAGAGATCATTGCATATATTCAGAGATTTTCTTGTTTATAAGAATGCATGATATCAATGATCAGATTCTAATTTTAATTTGTATCATCACTTAAAATCATGTGATTATCTAGTAGTAATGTCATGGTTCTGTTTGTATGAAGGCAAGGAAGTGTGTGACACTATGTTTTCCTAAATCACTTCATTTTACTCCACCCTAATATTATTCCTATCCCAAACATCTTTAAAAGGATGTTCAAAATATTTTGAGAATAGATTAAAAATCAACAATTTATTTTCTGAGATCAAAGTATTCCATTTGATATACTAGTCAATTGATGTGTAAATATTCCTCTCTCCCAGTTCTCTTCCTCTGTTACCTTTGCTAGATCATTACACGCCATTTGTACTATGAATTTTGCTAAAAACTGTGCCTGGGTCCTTTTCTCTCTTGAAATTTATTTAGTGATCTTATAAATTCCCATGAATTCCATTATCATTCCTGGACAGATGTTTATGTATGGATTTAATATCTTTTCCTTAAGGTCCAGTTTGATGTTTCTGATCATAAAAAATTTCAAACTGGATGTTTTGTATACATTTCAGACTTAAGAAGTGCCTATAAGATTTAATTATTTTTCTTCACAAATCCATCCCTGTCTTACCATCCCATTACTATTCAGGATTCATTGTTGATGGTTAGTCATCTTTAGTCATGTCCAACTTTTCATGACCTCATTTGGGATTTTCATGGCACAGAGATTGGAGGAGTTTTCCATTTCATTCTCAGTTCATTTCTACAAGTGAGGAAACTGAAACAAATAGGATTAAGTAACTTTTTTTAAATCCCACAACTAGTAAATTAGTGTCTAAGGTCAGATCTGAGAGATGAATCCTCCTAGGACTCTAGGCTAGCAACTCTATCCACTGTATTATCTACCATTCAAGATATCACCACCATTTTAGTCATTCAGATTTGCAAATTTACTATCATACTTGACTTCTACCTTCCATTAATTTCATATAACAAGTTGTATAATAGTATGTCAGTTCTATACATTATGACTTTCATATATTCAATTCTATCAGTCATATAGCCACCATTTTAGCTCTGGTTCTTAGTCCATATTATTTCAATAGCTGCATATCTGATTTCCTTTAAGAGTTTCTTCATTTTAACCCATCTTATATAACTACTAATAATTATAATAAACTTCAGTGTTTCTTAATTATTTCTAGGATCAAATATAAATATTGCAGACTTTTAAATCTTTTATTAAACATTAAATTTCCCATTTTTCAGTTTTGTTACAAAATACTCTAATTCAAAACTCTATGATTCATCCTACATGTTGCTTTTTCATAAATAGTGATTTATTTCTTTTCATATCTTTTTAATGGTGGTGCCCTACTTAAGCAATACATTCATTTTTTACTTTCATCCCTTTGAAATTATGAGCTTCCTTCAATACTCAGTTCAACTACCAACTTCTAAAAGATCTTTTTTTTTTTATTTTCCTTGCATTCTCCTGTCCTAAAATACCCTTCATTTATTATTGCTTATCTATGCTCTGTATCTATTTATATATGTATATGTTATCTTGCTTCATAGAATATAAGCTCCCTAAGGAAAATGATCTTTTGCTTTTACCTTTGTTTCATTAATAATTCAATTTATATTTCTACATGTGCATAGTATCTTGCCCATTGAAATGCAAGCTCCTTGAAGGCAGAGACTACTTTGCTTTCATGGTTTTTTATTCATAGTGCTTAGCATCTTACTTGCCCCTGCAGTAGAATCTTAATAAATGTTAATTGATTAATTATTGAGCATAAAGCAATGCACATTTGTTGCTCACTCTCATCTGATTTGTTTGTCTTTTACTGATCCCTGTGTAATAAGAAGAATTCTCATTTCATTATTAGTCTTACAAAGTGAACCACTTAAGAGTGGTGTCAATTTCAGTGAATATAATTATTTTTTAACTGAATTATAAGTTCAAACTGAAATATTATGTGTTTGAGGCTCAAATCTTCTGATTCAGGAAAAGCATCATTTATTATTTCTAAGAGAGCAAGCTTTCAAAGGCACCATGAAGCATTTTTTCATGTTGAAGAATTCTTTCCCAATAGCATTTTGATCAATTAAGTAAAATTGAATAAGAAACATATGGATTAACTTTTTTTTAACATAAATACCTGTTGGCACTACAGGGAAAACAGCAGTTCATGGAAATAAAAATGCAAAGCAAAATGCATTTGGTCCAACTCCAAATTCTTAAAAAAAAAAAAAAAAGAGCTCTTGAAATATTCAAGCAGTACAAAATAGAATATATTTATCCCCTGCCAATTGAATTACTTATGTACCTTTCTGCTATTAGATACACAGCTCTTATTCCATCTGACTTTCCTTTTTCAAACCTTGTCTAATACAAATGTAATTCTAGCTGCAAATCTTAATAAAGGAATGCTCTGTATTAAACTGAATTTTCTGGGACTTGCTGATTTTCTGTATTTTTACTTCACTTGATGTTAAAAAGACAACTTTTGCCAAAGGCAATGATCTATGATGGTAACCTGATAGTGGAGCACCTTTCTATGTGGTGTGGGTTGAATATGTTCTTAATCACCTCAAATTGCAAGTTGATTGGAGAAGTCAGCCTTTCCCAAAGTTGTGACTAAGGATGCATAAAATTTGACCAAGCCCATTTATAGTTGTTACACTTTTGTTAGAGGGCAAAATAATAATCTTGGAAAATATATGGATGAATAATATAACCTAAGCATCTAGTATTCATTAGGATACCATGTCATATACCACAATTACAAATTTCATAGAATCAAAGTCATTTACACTTGATTTTTAGTTCTTTGGTGGCATCTAAATTTTTGTTGTTTTTAGGAATTGAAATCACTTGAAAAAATGTTACTTCAAATAACTACAGTAACATCAGACCACAATTTATTTCCCCATTAAACCATCCTTCCTTGAGAAGGTAGACAAAATGAAATTCAGCATTGAATAGTAAAGAAGAATTTGATTTTTCTGGCATTCATTAACTTGGAGACTCAGAAGACCTAGTTTATAAAATTGGCTCTACTGCTGCTTGAGTTAGGCCAAAATGATCTCTTCTCCAGTACTAACATTCTCTGATTATGCCAATTGCAAATTTCCTGTTTAGAATTTAAGTCAAGGATTCAAAATGTTGAAATTCAAATCTAGGCCCTAATATATATTAACTGTATGACAAGGAATAAATCCCTTTAATCTCTCTGGGCCTCAGTGTCTTTATAATAATATTTGATAATGGTGATGATGATGATGATTAATAATAATAATGATAATAATAATACCCAGAATTTTAAGATTCCAAAAGTGTTTTACAAATATATTATTTATTCTTTTCAACAACACTGGGAGTTGGGTGCTGTTATTATCATCATTTTACAAATAAAAAAATTAAGGCTAAAAGCTTAGCCCTCAGTCACCCAGCTTGTAAGTGTCTGAGGAGAGATTTGAAGCTATATTTTCTGGATTTCAGGACCAATATTTTATACACTGTGTCACTTACTGCCAATTTGTATGTAAATGAGATATAATATTTTCATAGTCTCCCTTAGAAGATAGATATGGAAAAATTTTATTTGTAAACCTTACAATATTATGTAAATATTTAACATCATGATCTGTAACAACAGTATCAGGTTCTCATGTCTCCTGAATTGTTAAAGGGTAAGTAAATTTCCATTATAGAGTCAGAATTAATTTTCGGTTGATTTGTTATCTTCTACAATTTTTTAAAAACTTATTATACCAACAAGTCAAGGACCAACAGCATTTCATTAATGGCAACTTTATTTTTACTAATACAGATGGCAATTCATTTGTAATTTATAGTCTTATACTGTGGGCATAGATAAAATAATGTGTCTTGTCCATGATCAAACCAGGTTATAAAAATTACATTTAGACAGCACATTAAATTATATAAAGTGCCTTACATTTGTTTTGAGGGAGCATGAAGGAGAAGAAAACATACTTCTCTACTATCATAAGATTTTGATTGAAAACACAGATCACATACTTTCACACTGAGTAACCATGAACAAGTTACTCATATCTCACTTTCCTCATATTTGAAATTGAGAGGTTTATGGGGGTAGTTTCTTAGATCGATTTTTGACTCTAAATCTATAAGAAAATTTAATTGTTAGCTTTTTGATTAGTTATTTTATTTGTTACAAGCAAGGATTGGATCTATCATTTGGGTGAATATATGCAATGCTTTTTTTTTGTTATTTTTTTATGGTGTGGGAGAAAGAATGATATTTCCAGAAATAACCATCAGCGAGGAATGCTTAAGAATTATATTGTATCATCTACATTCCAAGCATTCAGCTAAGTATTAAAATAATAATTATTATTATTTAAAACAAACTTGTTCATTGTACATGGAGTGCTAATTAGAGAAAGCAAATGAACATGGTAATATTTGTAAGCCTGGACTAGTACAGTAATTTCCAAATTTGTCTTCTTATTTCCAGTCCTTTCCCTACTATTTTTACACAACAGTCAAATTTGATATTTTTACTATAAAATTATGATTTAACCACATAAACATACTTGCCTCTTCTATACATATTTCCACAAATATCATGCTGCATTAGAAAAATCAGATAAAAAAGGAGGAAAAAGGAGAAAAAAAACACAATGTAAGCAAACAACAACAAAAAGACTGAAAATACTATATTGTGATCTAGACTCAGTTCCCACAGCCTCTCTCTGTGTGCAGTTTGCTCTCTTTATCACAAGATCATTGGGACATAATCCATGATTATATTATGACCAATTCTGATGGACTTGGCTCATCTCAACAATAAGATGATTCAGGCTCATTGTTGAGAAAAGCCAAGTCCATCAGAATTGATCATGTCTCTTCTGTATAAGGCCTTTACTTTCTATCTTTCTCTTGAAATTTATTTGAATATGCACACATATACATATGTGTGTGTCAGATGCTTCTTCTGTACAAGGGCTTTTCTCATAATTCTTTCTCTTAAAATTGGTTTATATATACATATATAGTAATAGAACTTTTCAAGGGAAAAAATAATGTTTCATTTTTGACTTTGTTTTCCCAGGACTTATAGTGGGAGTAATTAAATGCTGTTTGGATTGTTGTTGAAGTCTGCCCAAACACAACAATTTGGAGAGACAAACTGGGAGGGGTATAAATTCTCTCCCCTATTCAAGATAAGAACAACTTCGACATAGAAAAACTCATTCATTGAGCCAGAAATAGAAGCTTTATATCATCATTTCTAGGACACTGCTCAATCCACCCTTACTGGGATGTGCTACTTGACATTTTGCCTTGTGGCCTGTTTAAATGATGGGTGTGTGTCTGGAGATTATATTTGGTTTGGATGATCACTGAATTTTCCATTCAAAAATTCATGAAACTGTTCAGACTTGTGTCTGAAAAATGGGCTGACAGTGTTGTGTGTAAGACCCAGTAGACCAAATCTCTGGCTTTTCTTCTTAAGCTAGACAGTGCTTCCATATACAACTATATCTTTGAAAAAAATGCAGCATAAATTGAATTCCTAACCAAATTTTAACATACTAATTGACGTCACAAGAGGATGAAATTCTTGATTCACTGAAATTGTAGCACTTTGAGAAAAATTACTTAGAGAAATATAAAGAAGTCTAGTAAAAATTCGATTTACACAATACAAAATAGTCTCAAAGTGGATATATTACCTAAATATTAAAGGGGATTGCATAAAAAGAAAAGAAAAACAAATCAGGTATCTTCATAGCTCTGGATATTAAATACATTCTTAACCAAATAATAGTTTGAGTCAATTACAAAAGATATAATAGATACATTTTGTTATATATCATTGAAAAATTGTTATATAAACAGTATTAATGTAACTATGGTATCATTTGATTGGTGTGGTAGGAACAATGTCATTCATGTCAACTGGGAGTATATTTTTCCTTAAATGGTAATTCAACCATCAGTTAAGACTTAATTGTCTCAGAGAAATAAGAATCAAGATATGCATGTGGATTCCTGGTAACCTAAGTACAAAAGCAAAAAATGAGGCAGCCTGACAGGTATATCTAAATGGACAACACCAAGTCAAGGAAGCTTTGTTTAATTGAACTAATGGTGCCCCTCTCTGAGTAGCTTTTCTATGGTCTAGCTAAGTAAACCTCTCTTTCTTCTTCTTAAATATTGAAATAGGGTTTCTTTTTATTTTAATTTCAAACAAAAAGCTCCATGCCAGCCCACATCAAGCTCAACCTTCAAAATGGTGGTACTTGGCAGAATTGGATCAGAATATCTTGGTTGACATATAAGGTGACACAGAGGAAGGTAAACAATAGATGGTTTCCAAGGTTTTGGTAATGCTGACCATCTACACAATGTCCTCTATCACACAATGCTGGTCAGAGAATAAAATATCTGTCATCATTCATCAACCAGAGAGATATGTGTCTAAAATGTTACCTAAATGGGAAGAAGGCAAATATTATTAATAGTCATTTCTAGAATAAAAATTTTTTTGGGGGGGTATAAAAGAAATCTCTGAGATCAGTAGTTATACTAGACTGTTTTTTTCCCCTGAAGAGTAAAATTGTGCAATTGCTTAAGAATGTTGTAGAAGTAATTTTGGGCAACTTTTTTTTTTAATTACACCATTTTGAAGAACATTGGAAATCATACGAAGTGGACTTTGTTGTGATTCTTTGGTTTAAAGCACAGGAGAACACCTGTTGAAAGTTCCATGCTTAGTTTGTCTAATTGATAAGAAAAGGAAAATGACAAATGATTTAGGACTGAGAAAATAGCCACATTAATGTTTAGTTAGTTGAGCTATAAATGACTCCAAACATTCCAAAAAGCAATTTTATAGTAGGACACAAAAGTTACTAATTTGTGAGTTTCCAATTCCTTTCCACCACAAATAAATTTACTTTAAATATATTTGGAGAAATAGGTAATTTTCCTTTTTCTTTTTTTTTCCTTGGGGTACAGACTTAGGAGTCCCATTGCTGAGTTAAAGATTATTCATAATCTTATAGTTCTTTGGGCATAATTACAAATTGTTCTCCAGTATGGTTGTACTAGTTAACCACTCCAGCACCAGTGAATTAGTATCATTTTTTTTTCTACATAGTATCTAGCATTTCTTATTTTTCTCTTCTGTCATGTTGGATAGTCTGATAGGTATGAAAGAATATTCTAAAATTTTTTCTGATTGCATTTTGCTAATTAATAGTGATTTAGAGTATAGTTTAACGTGATTTGATATATTTCATTTTTTCTTTTGAATATTGCATGTTCATATCACTTGATAATTTATCAAGTAGAGAATAACTTTTATTATTTTATAAACTTGGCTCATTTCCCTGTATATCTAAAAAGTGAGACCCTTATAAGAGAAAATTGCTTTTTTCCCCATTTCCTTTTTTCTCATATGCCACATTTCTTAATTTTTTACAAAAGCTTTTTGTATTTTCATCTGTGTGTGCCTGTGTTTGTGTGCATGAGAAATGATTATTTCTCTCATATTAATAAACATTTTAGGATAACATCAAACTGAAGGATATTGTTCATGGATGAAATTTCCCCATATCCTTAGAATCCATGGTTTTACATGCTTTTTTAATCCAGAGTGTTAGACCCCTCCCAGCTAGAGAGCTTTTCAAAGAATTTGATCTGAGGTGAGTTCCAGCCCAATTTGTTCTACTCAGGCTTAGTCACCAGTAGATATTTTGCCCAGATTACAGAGGTTGAAGTGGCCTGGGATCATGAATAATCAACGTTACATCTCCAAGACCCCCATTAGAATTTATTCACCTCTCATTATAATATTTATTATTCCCATTAATTGTTAGTGAATTAGAATTGATTGTCATTCATAGTAATACCCAATTTTCCAAGGCTATATAATGTTTAATGGGTTTCACAAGGGGTCTCTGGCATTTAAGAATGGCACTCATAGTTGTTTTTTTTTTTAAATAACGCTTTTTGTTTTCAAAACATATGAATGGATAAATTTCAACATTCACCCTTGCAAAATCTTGTGTTCCAAATTTTCCCTTCCCTTCCCCCATCTCCTCCCTTCACAGCAAGTAATACAATACATGCTAAACATGAGCAACTCTTCTATTTTCCACAAATATCATGCTGCATTAGAAAAATCAGATAAAAAAGGGGAAAAAAGAAGAAAGAAAACACAATGTAAGCAAACAACAACAAAAAGACTGAAAATACTATATTGTGATCTAGACTCAGTTCCCACAGCCTCTCTCTGTGTGCAGTTTGCTCTCTTTATCACAAGATCATTGGGACATAATCCATGATTATATTATGATCAGTTCTGATGGACTTGGCTTTTCTCAACAATGAGATGATTCAGGCTCATTGTTGAGAAAAGCAAGTCCATCAGAATTGATCATAATATAATCATTTTGTTGCCGTGTACTGTGATCTCCAGATTCTGCTCTCTTCACTTACTTTCAGTTCATATAAATCTCTCTAGGCTCTCTGAAATCATATTGCTGATCATTTCTTATGAAATAATAATACCCCATAAGATTTATATACCATAACTTATTCAGTCATCTTCCAACTGATTGTCATCCACCAAGTTTTCCAGTTTCTTACTACTACAAAAAGGGCTGTCATAAATATTTTTTGCACATATTGGTTCCTTTCCCTCTTTTATGATATCTTTGGGATACAAAGTCAGTAGAAACCCTGCTGGATCAAAGTTATGCATGCATAGTTTAATAGCACTTTGAGTATAGCACTTGAGCATGGTTGGATCAGTTCACCACACTACCAACAATGTATCAGTGTCTCAGTTTCCCTATATCCTCTCCAACATTTAGCATTGTCTTTTCCTGTCATCTTAGCCAATCTGAGACATGTGTAGTGGTACCTCAGAGTTGTCTTAATTTTCATTTCTCTAATAAATAGTGATTTAGAGCACTTTTTCATATGACTAGAAATGGTTTCAGTTTTTTCACTTGAAAAATACCTGTTCATATCCTTTGAATTTGTTCTTCCAGATTAATTTTGTTGTTATTTTTTCTAGTTCAGTAAAATAGTTTCTTGGGAATTTGATTAATATACCACTAAAAAAAATAGATTAATTTAGGGAGCATTGTCATCTTTATTATATTCGCTCATCCTATCTATGAGCACTTGATATGTCGTTTTTTTTTCTTCCAATAGCTTAGATCTGGCTTTATTTGTGTGGAAAATGTCTTGTAGTTTTTCTTATATAGTTCCTGACTTTCACTTGGCAGATAAATGTCCAAATATTTTATATTATCTACAGTTATTTTAAATGGAATTTCTCTTTGTATCTCTTCCTGTTGGATTTTGTTAGTGATGCATAAGAATGTCAACGATTTATGTGGATTTATTGTGTATCCTACAACTTTGCTAAAGTTGTGGATTATTTCTAATATCTTGTTTTATTTGATTCTCTGGGGATCTCTAAGTATATCATCATATCATCTGCAAAGAGTGATAATTTGGTTTCCTCATTACCTACTCTAATTCCTTTAATCTCTTTTTCAACTCTTATTGTGGAAGCTAGCTTCTAATACAATATTGAATAGCAATAGTGATAGTGGGCAACCTTATTTTACCCCAATCTTATTTGGAATGGTTCTAGTTTATCCCCATTACATATGATACTTGCTGATGGTTTTAAATAGATACTACTGACTATTTTAAGGAAAAGTCCATTTATTCCTATACTCTCTAGTCTTTTTCACAGGAATGGGTGTTGGATTTTATCAAATTCTTTTTCTGCATCTGTTGAGATCATCTTAAGGTTTTTATTAATTTGGTTATTGATATAGCCAATTATGCTAATAGTTTTCCTTATATTGAACCAGCCCTGCATTCCTGGTATAAATCCTATTTGATCATGGTGAATTATCCTGGGAATGATTATCTGTAATGTCTTTGCTATTATTTTGTTTAAGGTTTTTGCATCAATATTCATTAGGGAGATTGGTCTATAATTTCCTTTCTCTGTTTTCATCCTACCTGGTTTAGGTATCAGTACCATATCCATGTCATAAAAGAAATTTAGAAGGAGTCTGCTATTCCCTGTTTTTTTTCACATAATTTATACAGCATTGGAGTTAATTGTTCTTTAAATGTTTGGTAGAATTCAAATGTAAATCCATCTGGTCCTGGGAATTTTTTTTTTAGGGAGTTGATTAATTGTTCTATTTCTTTTTCTAAAATGGGACCATTTAAGTAATTCATTTCCTTTTCTGTTAATCTGGGCAATCTAGATTTTTGTAGATATTCCTCCTTTTCACTTAGATTGTCAAATTTATTGGCATGAAGTTGGGTAAAGTAACTCCTGATATTTCCTCTAGTTTCCTCTTCATTGGTGGATAGTTCTCCCTTTTCATTTTTGAGACTAACTTGCCTGTTTCCTTTTTCTAATCAAATTAACTAAAGGCTTGTCTATTTTTTTCATAAAACCAATTCTTAGTTTTATTTATTAATTCAATAGATTTTTTTTAGTTTCAATTTTATTGATCTCTCCTTTTATTTTTAGAATTTCAAACGTGGTATTTGATTGGGGAGTTTTAATTTGTTCTTTTTCTACTTTTTAAAAATTTATTAATCATCTCTTTCTCTATTTTATGCAAGTAAGCCTCTAGAGAGGTTTTTCCCTTATTACTCTTTTGGCTGTATCCTACAAATTTTGGTATGTTGTCTCATTATTGTCATTCTCATGGATGAAATTATTGAGTGTGTCTATGATTTCCTGTTTTGCCCATTCATTCTTTAGAATAAGATTATTTAGTTTCCAATTACTTTATGGTCTATTTTTCCCTGGACCTTTATTGAATGTAATTTTTGTTGCATTGCTATCTGAAAAAAAAAATGAATGTACTATTTCTGTCTTTCTGCACTTGATTTTGAGGTCTTTACATTCTAATATAGGGTCAATTTTTGTATAGGTTTCATAAATTGTGGAGAAGAAAGTGTACTCCTTTCTGTCCCCATTCAATTTTCTCCAAAGATCTATCATATCTAATTTTTTCTAGTATTCTATTTATCTCTTTAACTTCTTTGTTATTTATTTTGTGCTTTGATTTATCTAGTTATGAGAGAGCAAGGTTGAGATCTCCCACTATTATAGTTTTGTTGTCTATTTCTTCTTGCAAGAATAAATTGCCTTGCTAAACTGAGCATTTTCTTTCAGGGAAGAAGATGGACATTCAATGAAATTGGTGAATTCCATTTATTTCTGATGAAAAGGCCAGAACTAAACAACAACAACAAAAAAATTGACTTCCAAATATAGAACTTAAGAGAAGCATTTCTGTTATGGGTATACATTGAGTATACAGCTATAATCTGATTTTATTGTTATAATATAAAAAAGAAACCAACTCTTAACTTCTCCTTTAGGAATTTAGATGCTACACCATTTGATGAATATATGTTTAATATTGATATTGCTTCATTATCTATGGTACCCTTTAGCAAGATATAGGTTCCTTCCTTATCTCTCTTAATCAGATCAATTTTTGCTTTTCCTTCATCTGAGATGATGATGGCCACCCCTGCTTTTTTTACTTCACCTGAAGCCTAGTAGATTCTATTCCATCCTTTTACCTTTACTCTGCATATATCACTCTGCTTTAAATGTGTTTCTTGTAAACAGCCTATTGTATGATTCTGGCTTTTATTCCAGTCTGCTATCCACTTAGATTTTATGGGAGAGTTCACCCATTGACATTTACAGTTAAAACTGCTAATTCTGTATTTCCTGCCATCTTATTAACCCCAAAATATACTTTTCTCTTTCCTTTTCCCCTTTCCCTCTTCCCTAGCGTTTAACTTATGAGTACTACTTGCCTCAAGCAATCTTCCCCCTTTAGAGATCCTACTATTTCTCTTTTCCCTTCCATTTAGCCTACCCCTTTCCTTTTCTTCTTTCCCCTCCCATTTTTCTATAAGATGAGAGATGTTTCTCAGTGAAACCAAATATATGTAATATTCTTTATTGGGGCCAAATCTGATGACAGTAAGATTCACACAATATTTGTCCCCTCCCTTTTCCCCTCAATTATAATTTTTTTTTGCCTCTACCTGAGATGTGATTTTCCTCATTTTACTTCCACTTTCCCCTTTTTTCTCTTACACTCCCCTTTTCACCTCTAGTTTCTTTTTTATATTATAACAATAAAATCAGATTATAGCTGTATACTCAATGTATACCCATAACAGAAATGCTTCTCTTAAGTTCTATATTTGGAAGTCAATTTTTTTATTGTTGTTGTTTAGTTCTGGCCTTTTCATCAGAAATAAATGGAATTCACCAATTTCATCGAATGTCCATCTTCTTCCCTGAAAGAAAATGCTCAGTTTAGCAAGGCAATTTATTCTTGGCTGCATTCCAAGTTCCTTGACTTTCAGAATATCAGATTCCAGGCCCTTTGATCCTTTAAAGTAGAAGCTGCTAGGTCCAGAATAATCCTTATTGTGGCTCCTCAGTATTTGAATTGTTTCTTTCTGACTGCTTGTAATATCTATTCCTTGGTCTGATAGTTCTCAAATTTAGCCAAAATATTTCTTGGGGTTTTAATTTGTGGGTTTCTTTCAGGAGCCATTTGGTGAATCTTTCAATGGTCATTTTACCTTTTGTTTTTATGATATCCAGGCAGTGCTCTTTGATGATTTCCTGAAAAAATATTGTCTAGACTCTTTTTTCATCATGAATTTCAAGGAGTCAATAATCCTTAGATTGTCCCTCCTAGATCTATTTTCCAAATCGATTGTTTTCCCCATTAGGTATTTTACATTTTTTCTATTTTTATTTGACTGATTCTTGTTGTGCTATTGAATCATTCATTTTCATTTGTTCAATTCTGAATTTTAGTGTGTTATTTTCTTCAATTTCTTTTTTTTTTTTACTTCTTTTTGTATTTGTTCAATTCTATTTTTAAGTAAGTTGTTTTATTCTATGGCATTTTTTTCCATTTCACAATTCTGTTTTTTAAGAAATTATTTTCTTTTTCTATTTCACAACTGCTGGCTTTTTTAAGGAATTATTTTCTTTTTCTGTTTCACAAATTCTGTTTTTCTGGGAGTTGTTTTCTTTTTCCATTTTATCAAATCTATCTTTTAATGAGTTATATGCTTTTTCCATTTCACTAAGTCTATTTTATGTTGCCTTTTCCAAATCCTCTTTTAAAGCTTTCATTTCCTTGTCCCATTTTTCTTCTACCTCTCTTTTAAGATCCTTTAAAATTTCTTCTAGGAGAGCCTTGTGTGATGGGGGCCACGTTATAACATCTTTTGGGGCTTTATCTAGAGAAAATCTGCTTTTATTCTCCTCAGGGTTTGCAATCTGGTCTTCTCTTTGGTCATAAAAGCTGTCACTTCTTAGAGTTCTCTCTACTTTTTTATTCATTTTTTTTTATTTCAAGTTAAGGTCTGCCTTTCAGGGTGGGAGAGGTTTTTCCAAGTGATTGCAGCTACACTGGGTCAGTGCTCCTGGTCTTGGTTGGGTGTGGCCAGATTCCCTGATATTTTGGTGTTTGGGGGTTCACTATTGATCTTTTGTGTTTTGTTGGATGACTTATAACTTCTCTACTGATCAACTGGCTTGCAATCCGGGCAGCATGGCCAACATTGCTGTAAATTCCTGTAGATTCCTCCCTGTGAAGATGCTCTGCCACATAGAGTCTGCAATGCCAGTAGAGTCAGCATTGACCCAGGGCTCTGTGTGTCTGTGCTGTCTTTTGTGGTCAGCTGTTTGTGTTAGGCTGCCTCCCTCCCATTTAAGATTGAAACATACCTTTTCTGGAGATCTTTGAAATTTTCTTCTGCTGGTAATTTGTTACACTCCCAATATTTGTGGATTCTGCTGGTCTACAGCTAATTCAGAGGATGCATTTTGTAATTATTGTGAGGGTTTTAAAGAAGGTCAGAAAGAAACATGTGTTGTCTCCACCATCTTGGATCTACCCTGATTGCTATATTCTTTCAAAGTCAATTTTACCCTCTGGTCTAGGTCATAAGGGCAGTTTTCTTTGATGATTTTCTGAAACATGATGTCTAGCTATTTTTTTCATCATGGTTTCAGGAAGTCCAATAATTCATAGATTGTCTCTCCTGAATCTATTTTCCAGGTCAGTTGTTTTTGAAATGAGTATTTTACATTTTCTTCTATATTTTTTTCTTTCTTTCTGTTGGTTTTGTTTGACTGATTTTTGATGAATCATTTAGTCATTCACTTCCATTTGTTCTGTTCTAATTTTTAGTGAATGACTTTTATCAGTCAGCTTTTTTAGCACCTTTTGCATTTGGCCAATTGAACTTTTAAATCAATGGTTTTGTTTTGTTTTGTTTTTCCATTTCACAAATTCTATTTTTCTTTTTTTTATTTGTATTTTTATAACTTTTTAGTGACAGAACCCATGCCAGGGTAATTTTTTACAACATTATCCCTTACACTCACTTCTGTTCTGATTTTTCCCCTCCTTCCCTCCACCCCCTCCCCCAGATGGCAAGCAATTCTAAACATCTTAAATAGGTTACAGTATATCCTAGATACAATATATGTGTGCAAAACCAAACAGTTCTCTTGTTGCACAGGGAGAATTGGTTTCAGAAGGTATAAATAACCCAGGAAGAAAAACAAAAATGCAAGCTGTTTATGTTCATTTCCCAGTGTTCTTTCTTTGGGTGTAGTTGCTTCGGTCCATCCTTGATCAATTGAAACTGAGTTAGATCTCTTTGTTGAAAAAATCCACTTCCATCAGAATACATCCTCATACAGTATTGTTGTTGAGGTATATAATGATCTCCTGGTTCTGCTCATTTCACTTAGCATCAGTTCATGTAAGTCTCACCAGTCCTCTCTGTATTCATCCTTCTGGTCATTTCTTACAGAACAATAATATTCCATAACATTCATATGCCACAATTTACTCAACCATTCTCCAATTGATGGGCATCCATTCAACAAATTCTATTTTTCAATGAGAAGGAATTATATATTTTTATTTCTTTTTTTCTTTTCACTAAATCTATTTTGTAAAGAGTTTTCTTCAAATAATTTTTGTGTTTCCTCTTCTAAATGCTTCTGCAATGTTCTCATTTCTTTGTCCCATTTTTCGTCTAATTCTTCTTTAAGATTGGTTTTAAATTCTTCCTAGAGAGCCTTGTGCAATAAGAATCAACTCATATCACCCTTGGGACAAGCATATATATACATATATATATATATATATATATATATATATATATATATATATATATGTATATATATGCTTGTCCCAAGCTTCCTCTACAGACAGGCAATAGTGGCTAGCCTGGGCTGGTGCTGGTGATTTCCTTCCTGCATTGGGTAGGTATGATCTAGTTCCATGCTATTCTGGGGTTCAGAGGCTCATTACCTGCCCTTTGTATTTTTGTTGGATGTCTCACAACTAATCTGCTGGTGCAGTAGCTTCCTAACCAAAGCCAATGCTGCTGTATTTTGACTAAGCCCTCAGGTAAATTTCATGGCCCCTGGATTTTATACCACCCTGGCTCCATGCACTGTGGCTGCACTCAGCCACCTCTTCCATGACTGATTAAAACAGATCTTTTTGAAGTTATTCTGAAATATCTCCTTCTGGAAATTTGTTATACTCCAAATATTTGTGAGTTCTCTCACTCCAAAACCACATCAGAGGTTTTATTTGAGGGATGTGAGGGATGCCAAGAGGAGCTCAGATAAAGACCCATCGACTCTCTGACATCTTGGCTTCACTCCCCACTCATAGGTTTTATTAATTTTCTCCCAGTATTATTAGTAATATTAATTTAACTTAATAAAAATAATTTTTTGCTAGCTTGATGAAGGAACTGTCTATTGGATTTTTATATTGTGGTATTATATATGTATGTGCTTTGCTCTCATTGAACTAATTAAGATGTGTTTTATGCATTACACTAATCCCTACAACATCTCCCTTGTTGCATGCCTTTTCTGTGTGATATAATTTCCCTCATTTTTCTCACTTCTACTTTCTCTTAATTGATCCCTGTTTATCATGTATCCATTAAAAAAAAAATCTTAACATAATTGACTTACTCCCCAACCTTTTTTTTATTTAACCTCTGTAATTAACTTAATATTGGAAAATTTCCATAATTATTATTATTAAATTCCCATAATGTTTTCTGATCATTTTCTTTCTTTTTTTCTCATATTTGTCTATTTTTTCCTTTACCAGTTTTCTTTTACTTTGAAAATGAGTTTTTAATCTCTTTCCAGAATTCTTGTTGTGCTTGTGTCCAATTCATTTTGGTTTTGAGGCTTTGCTTATAGCTGTTTTACTTTATTGTCTTTTGAATTTGTCGTGATATTCCGTGTTACCATAGTAACTTGATGGTAAGATACTTTACTGTTGTTTGCTCATTTTTTGCCATATTACTTGATTTGGAACTTTATGTTAATATTAGGCAGACTTATGGTAGGGGTAGAGTGGTAGCATTGAGAGATACTGTCTCATGCTTCCAGTTTGTTCACAGTAATGTTTTCAGAGCTAATACTG
This sequence comes from Sarcophilus harrisii, assembly GCF_902635505.1. Classification (NCBI taxonomy): domain Eukaryota; kingdom Metazoa; phylum Chordata; class Mammalia; order Dasyuromorphia; family Dasyuridae; genus Sarcophilus; species Sarcophilus harrisii. The sequence continues at coordinate 314,744,292 of NC_045429.1, read as the reverse complement.
AGTAGTGAGGGTGGGGGTAGGGTGGAAATTTTCAGTACTTTCAAGGTGGTATTGGTAAGAGTTGTGATCATTGCTTTTTTGACCTACACTTTAGTCCTTAGTTAGGAAAGGCTCCTAATTCCTTGGGGTTCCTATAAATACTGGTCTTTATGGTTCCTGACACTTGGGAAGCAGAAGTGATACTGCCCCTCAGGGCTTTTACATTTTCCTGACTGAAAGTGCTCCTCCCTGTCCTTGAACTATGACATAGAAATGGGTATAATCAATGTAGCAACCAAACAGCGTTTGATCCAGTACTAATACAAGAGTCCCTTGTATTCTCTTTAGGGGTTCTAAGTCCCCTTATCTTTGGTTTGAGAGTTCATGTAAGCTATTGCTTCTGTTATCACATTAATGTTTCATCTACATGGGCTCCAGATTGGCCTCCACTCTTTCTGAATCCTAAATTGTCTTACACTTTAAAAAGTTCTCACTGACCTTTTTTGTTTCTATCACTTTAGAATTTAATTTGAGTAGTTATTTTAAAGTTGTTTGACGATAATATTAGTAAGGCTCAGCTGAACACTTTTATGCTGCTCATCTTGGCTCAGACTCCTGTAATCCACAAATCATTTTTAAAAGAAGAAGAAACCATTAAAAACCACGTGGAAGAATGACAAAAATCAGTAATTAAAAAAAATAGTATGGATCAGCTAGGTGGTGCAATGGATAAAGCACCAGACTTGAAGTCAGGAGGGCCTGAGTTCAACTGGTCTCAGACACTTAACACTTCCTAGCTGTGTGACCCTGGACAAGTCACTTAACCCCAATTACCTCAGCAAAAAAAAAGAAGAAGAAGAAGAAGAAGAAGAAGAAGAAGAAGAAGAAGAAGAAGAAGAATGGTACAAATTATTAATTATTATTCCAAATAACTCTGACACTTAGATAATAGGGAAAGATGAAAATATATCAAAATAGTTTATATTGGAGATATGAAGATAGAGATATATCAGAAAATGTACATCATATAATAAAGAGCAATATAATTCTATTTTTAAAAGAAATGTAGCCTTGTGAGCAAACCATCACATAATAAAATCTAGAAGAGCAATTGTAGAGCATTTATTGTATTCACTCATTTTGCATATGAGAAAACTTAGACCCAGGCTGGTGTCCCATATTTAATTAATTTGTTTTTGAACTAAGAAGAAAACTTAAAGATCAACTTATCCAAACTTCAAATAAGAAGATATGTAATTTTACACAGAAAGATACTGAATGCCAAATGTGGGGAGTAAATTGCTAAAAATCTCACAGGTAATAAGCAGCAAAGTTAGTCAGAATCTATCAGAAAAAGAGGCAAAATCCCATATTCTCAGATCTCTTTCTTTATTATACAATGTGCCACATAGTTACATCTCACTGGACTACAAATACAATGCTTTTTGCACCACAACATGCAAATTGGGGAGTCACCAAAAAAAAAAAAAAAAAGCCAAGTAATGGTTTTTTTGGGGTTTTTTTTTTTTTTTTTTTGGTTTTTTTTAGTAAGGATTAATTTTGACTTTGTAACTGTGTTTTTGTGACATGGTACTCAACCTGAGACAAGTTCATGGCAGATTGGCCCTCTACAATTACTCAAGTAATATTGATCCAGACATAACTCTCTCCTCAGTTCCTTATATATCTAATGGCATGAATTTAGAGGGGGCCTAGACAGAATTAAAGCTAATACTACATGGCAAGAAACTGCCATGCTAAGTGGATGCCCATCAGTTGGAGAATGGATTAAATAAGTTATGGTATATGAATGTTTATGGAATATTATTGTTCTATAAGAAAGGATCAGCAGGATGATTTCAGAGAGGCCTGGGGATCCTTACATGAACTGATGCTAAGTGAAATGAGCAGAACCAGAGATCATTTTATATGGCAACAAGAAGATTATATGATGATTAATTCTGATGGAGTGGCTCTTTCCAATAATGAGATGATTCAGATCAGTTCCTGTTGGAATCTTTACAAAGTGTTAAGACATTGGAGTTGATAGAAACAATAGTTATCTGGTTTGACATGGTTCAATGTGATTGATTTGATCTTAGAAAGAGATATTTTGGGCCAGAATTTGAAACAAGGTACTAAGTGGAACTGATAGAACAATGCTTGTGTTCACACCTTTAGAGAGCTCATAAGTATCTAAGTACTCAATGGAGTTCACACTTTGGGAGAGTTCAGGATTAGGGTTTTGCACTCTGAGAGATAACCCAGAATCCCTCTCCCTCCAGAAGGCGGAGTTAACCTTTGGGAGATCACATATATAGAGGGAGCTCTTGGAGCTTGGGGACTTACTTGAGGTACTTACTTAAGTTAGTTACTTGAGTTAGTTACTTGAGGAGTTACTAGAAACTCTAGGAGCTCAAGAGAGTTTTACTTGGAGTTGGAGAGAGCTCTTGGAACCCACAAGTCTTATCTTCGAGGCAAGAGATTCATTGCATCTTCTACCTTGGTGCTGGCTAGAGGCTGAAGAAAGCAGAGGCAGAAGCCAAGGATAAAGCTGCAAGAGCTCAAGCAGAGAGATAGGTCTCTGGGCTAACTGGGCTAATTTGGAAGGAGAAATAAACGTTTGCATTTTTACTAGCTGGCTGCATTTTGGAGCAATTATTGATTATAACTGAAACTAAGGCTGCCTCCAGAAAACCTTCATAAATTCCAATAATGTTGTGATGAAGAGGTTCATCTACACCTAGAGAGAGGACTGTGGAAACTGAATGTGGACCACAATATAGCATTTTCACTCTTTCTGTTATTGTTTGCTTGCGTTTTATTTTCTTTCTCAGTTTTTTTTTTCCTTCTTAATCTGATTTTTCTTGTGGAGCAAGATAACAGTATAAATATGTATGCATATGTTGAATTTAATATATATTTAACACAATTAACATATATTGGATTACCTGCCATCTAAGGGAGGGGTTGGATGGAAGGAGGAGAAAATTTTTAACACAAGGTTTTGCAAGGATCAATGTTAAAAAATTACCCATGCATATTTTTGTAAATAAAAAACTTTAATAAAAATAATAATAAACTATAAAAAAGATAAAATTAATTTTACATCAAGACAGTATCATTTGATTTTTATAGGATACAAATGGATTACCTTGATCTCTTTAGCACCATTGTTCAAAAAACTGGGATTTTTTTTTTTTTCTAGATTACTTGTATATTTGTCCTTGTGGTAGTTCAGAGTTCTAAGTAAGCAAATTAGTATCTAGTTAAAATTCACTTGGATGCAAATTCCAGTCACAATTGTGTAGCCTAGTCTAAAGAAAGTCTTACCAAACTATTTTATCCATATTGTCCAGAGAGGACTGTCGGGATTATAATTACTTTGGGAAGAAAACAGTAAAGTATTTAAAAATAGGAAGAAAGCAGGTAATATGCCTTATGTCAGTGTTTGGATCAAAATCCCATTTATCCCATGTTAGTTAAAATTTAGAGTACTAACTTATTAGTAAAATTCAATTTAATAACAACAAAAAAAATTACAAAGTGTCTATCAAATAATGGCATTTAGGTAGACTAAGACATCAGAAAAAGTCCTGATATCCAGAAGCTTACATATGTCATCTGAGGAGAGAATATAAGTACACATATACAAAAAAGCACAAATTACACACAAACACATATACACACATATATATGTGTATATATAGATACATATAGATATAAATATAGAGATACTCACAAAAAATCACAAAACATATATACACACATACATATATACATATGTGTGTAATATTTTATTTTTCTTTCTTTTTAAACAAATGTGGTTCTAAGAGAATAACAAATGTGTGTTGTTTGTGAAGAAGATGATAATCTTCATTCTTGAAGTCAAGATTTTTAACTTATGTAAAAATGCTATAACATTTATATCTCAACACAGATATATGTATATATATAAACACACATGAATGCACATAAACACACATTATATAAAGCATAGAATATAAAAGTAGGGACAGATCTCAAAAATCACATTGTCTAAATTCCTTATTTTGTGAATCCAACTCAAAAAGGTCCAGCATCAATCTATGATGCTATGAGAAGTCATATATTAAGAACTTACCACAGTGCTTGGAACACTTAAAAGATATTTACTGACAGAGTTCTTTAAACTCTGTTTGTTAACGCCTTTACTTTTAGTCAAATCAAATCAAGATTTTAATTTGTCACTTCCAATAGAATGAAATCATCTTTTAACCAAAGGGTTTAGGACCATGTTAATATCAGTGGGGTAAGGAAAGAAAATGTACTGGGTTTACAATTAGCAGATTTGAAATCAAGTCAGCTCTGGTACTTATATCTAGGATAGTCCCTCCAGTTCCATGATTTTTTTATATAGTTTACTCATATCTTGACAATTGTTTACTGTCAATAGCTATGGTCTGAGAAGACCAAATTATAGAACATTTGTCCCAGGTGGAACTTCAGATATCATTTCATCCAACTACATTATTTTACAATTGAGGGAACCAAGAACAGAAAGTTCTGTACTTAAGGTCACACTCAGAAGGTTAGTTAGAACCAGGTTTTGACCCCAGGTCTTGGTCTTCTGACTCTGAGCCCAGATCTCTTTCCATTACATCAAATGCCTCCCACATGATTTGGCCTTTGCTAAGTAACTAAATACTGATGAAACCTGTTAAGGTATCCTATTTATATGGTTAATCTGGACCAATGTTTCCTATAACAAGCTGGGTGTGCCTATAACTTTACAGCTTCAAAAACATTACTCTAGTTCTTTGGCACCTACAGCTATCATAGCACCAAGAAGCCCAAAAGCTGTGAACCCACGTGTAACCCATGGGATACTATACACTGTGGGTCACACTTTTAGTTTTTATTTGTAAAGTCTCACAAGATTTATTTTTAAAAAGTTCTAAAACTATAAATAAGTCTATGATAATTTGCACTTAGAGACAGAGAATACGTTATGGGATGCAACTTAAAGGAGTTCATTTCTCTTTTTTTGCTGTAACCCCACATAATAGGGAGAAGTTCTATTCACAAGATGTCATTCTTTGCCATATTTCTCAATGGCTGATTTTTTTTTCATCGTTTCATTCAATTTGACACTTTCCCCCCAGTGAAATAGTTGAAACTACCCGGGTTTTATTTTTAAAACAGACTATCTATGACAGCTCTGGAAAAAATACTTGAATTCCACAGAGATTTGTTTAAAAACCCTACAAAAATAATTACATCTTATTAAAAACACTGAAGTAGTTTAAACTGGTGTATCGGGAGGGGGTTGGGAGCAGAAGGGCGCCAGGATTGTGTAATAGGGAGAAGATCCAATGAAATTTTATCTCAAACTAACACGCTTTGGCAATTTTTTTTTTCTTTCTGTAAATTCTTTCTGAGACTATAGTGCCAATAGGTCAAATAGATGTCCTTTTCAATAATAGTCATTTCTAAAATGGCCAATAGCAAGCCACTGGGACTCTAGGCATAGACAGCAAAAAGCATGAAATTTTAACATGAACCCCTTGCCACCAAGTTGCTTAAATCTGGATATTTTAAAATAATACCTTTTAGGGGGAAATTCCAGATGTGATTTCATTTGTAAGACATTCCCAGTATGGAAAATTCCTTCTCCCAGTCCCAATTTCTCAGCAAATATAGTCTTAGGTATTTGCCTGGAGCATTAGGAGGTTAAATGGCTCATTCACAGTAACATTCTGTGACTGTGACTATCTAAAGATAGAATTTGAACTCTGGTGTTTTCCATACCAAAGTCAACTTTCTAGCCACAATGTCTTGTGTTACTTGACAATAATAATTATCATGTTATGTGCCAATGTTCTAGGTCTTTTCTTTTGTAGATCTAAGTACTTTAATTATGTTATGTCTTCAACCACCACCACAAAACATGGCATTTAAAATTACAAATGGTCAAATTTGGTTTCTGATATAATGGTTATTTGACACACAACTGCAATGTAGTAAAATTCAATATACTATTAATTAATCATCAGGCAGGATGTATTAAATATTTTTTTTAGTTCCAATCCCTGAATTATATAACATGGAACACTCTTCCTAATGAATTAAACATTCTGTGAACTGTTCTTGAGTTCTAAAATTTATAATAATGAATACTTAGAACCACCTAGGATGCTTAAATCAAGACCATTCATTTATCTGATTCAGTATATGAACTAGTTATCGAGTCCTTTTCTAACAAAATGAATACATTTTGAGTGATTTCAGCCCCTCACTTTTATTCAATACCCACCTTCACAAATCTATAAGGTCCAAGGAAAGAACCCTGAACTGAGAGCCACTCTAGATTCTCATTTGTCAGTTCAATGAGTGTTATGACAGGAAAATAAAATACCAGAAGCAAACATGAAGTGTGAGCAGACATTTACCCAGAGTACATGAGACCAGTGACATTTGAATTTAGCATCAAAATAAAGGAGATAGAAAATGAGATTATGGAGAATAAGTTAGGGAAAAATATAAACAATCTTTTCCAACTTGTCTGCTAGCCCAAAGAAGCCAAAAATCTACATTTTGTTCCCTAGTGGTTACTAATTTTAAGAGTTTTAATTATAATACAGAGTTGTTGGTTTGTGAGGTTTTTGTTTGTTTGTTTGTTTGCTTTATTTTGTGTATTTGGGTGTTTTTTGGTATGTTTTTTTCCCCCTGAAGGTTCTTGGGGTATGGTAATGACCTCTGTTAGTTGCCTTTGCTTGTTTTTTTTTTTTTTGACCTGATTTAATGGGGGCAACATTTATTAATGCATCAGGGAATACCATATATGTGTTTTGTAAGGTAGCAAGAATAGATATCTCTAGCGTCTTTTCCTCTCAATCTTATCCAAGGGATGCTTTAATTCTGCCAGTAGGAGAACAAGGGTTTGGAGAAAGGCTATTAACTCCGCTCTTCTCATTTGACTAATGCCTTGAAGGCAGTGTGTTCCTTTAAGAAAGTTATAAATCCCTTCTGCAACCTTGTTCTCATTATAAATTTGTTCAGAAACTCCTTTTCCCTCCATAAGTTAAAACAAAAAATAAATCATCCCTGGCTGTATCATCACAAAGTCTCAATGAGTGGAGTCTCCAATTAATGAGATTAGTGACTTTGCCAAGGTTACAGAAGTAGCAAATAAAAAAAGTTGAATTTGATCCCAGTTCCCTTACTCATTTTTTTTCCATGACACCATGCAGATGTATCTATTATAGCATCCTAGGAAACTATTATTACTGCTGTTGCTTCTTCACTCCTCTTCATCCTATTTCTTCTCCTTCTCCTTCTCCTTCTCCTTCTTCTTCTTCCTTCTTTCTTCAAGGATGACCATGACTACTACTACTACTAATAATAATAATAATAACAATATTTTAGTTTGCAAGTGGTTGTGAATGCAGTGAGATTTGTTTGACCACACAAAAAGAGTCAAAGAGTCTCTTATAAATTCAATGTGTCCAAGTGATAATAGCATCTTTATCAGATTAAAATATTCACCCATAACCAAAAACAAGAACATAAAATTATAAAAATAACCTTTAGTTGGAATGTCTGGGTTTGAAAAAAACACCATTTATGAATCTCTTTTTTAAGTGTATTCACATAATAAAAATTTAGATAAGCACTCTTGAATAAGATGCTTGAATACTTTCTCTTACCTTTGCCTTGATTAGCTTGCAGTCATATGAAGATGAATCATTTAAAACTTTAGAATTTTGAGTTTTGCAGTCAATAGAAATTTATTGACAAAAAATATTCCCTGATATTTTGTTCTGGTTAACTCTCTTCAAAAAAAAAAAAAAAGAAAAGAAAAGAAAAGAAAAAAGAATGAGGGAGAATAACAATTAAATAACAATTAAATCAAATAACAATTAGTGATTAAAATGATTTCCTTGGACTGGCTGTATAATTTAAATTATTTCCTCAGTTGTGACAAGTGTGAGAAAGAGAATCTTAAAGGCTGAGCAGTTGCAGCCTCTGACATAAAAGCAACAGGAGCATGCAATTCAGAAATTGGACAAGGCATTTCCTCTAGGAAGCATTGGCTGTTGTGTTCTCATGCACCATAGTTTATCTCTGTGGGCATTTATCTTGTGTTTATAATTTTGAGTTGGAAACGTCTTGAAACCATTGAATTTGTGGAAATAAATTGCTTGGAGCACTATGAAAATATCATGAGACCATGTGGTTTTGAAACTCTTTTTCACTTTACAATGTTCAACGATTATTTCCAGCTGTTTCATCTCACTAAGAGCACCTTCACAGGCTGCTTTTCCTTGTAATGGTTTGTGAAGTGCCATTAGTTGTTCAGGTATATGTCTAGTAAGGGTGATTTCAGCTTAAAACTAAGCTATCTCAATTCCTCCCCAAATTTCAGGCTCCCAGTCCAATGTCTTGCTGATTTTTTTTTCTGGATTTAAGTTTCCACTGTGAATAGAAGTGGAAATACAAGAAAATTTCCTTAATTGGAGACTCCTCTCATTCTTACTTTGTGATGATACAGTCAGGGATGGTTTATTTTTTGTGTTATTCTATGGGGGAGGGAAGGTAGTTTCTGAACAAATTTATAATGAAAGCAAGATTGCAGAAAGGATTTTTAACCTACTTAAAGGAACAAACTGCCTACTACAAGGCATTAGTCAAATGTATTTTCAAACAATGAGCTAAATGAAAATAGGTCATCAATTAAATAAAAATATGCTATTACCTCTGCTGAGCAATGATTAGTTAGTTATTCACTTATATCATTATATAATGCTGTGCTTCCTTTAAAAAAAAGTTAAAATTCACACTATTCATTTTTTCATTTGCTTTTTTTTTATTCCTCTCTATCCCAAACCTCAAGAATTAATACAGCAATAGTTACATTATGCTAAATGCATCCTTTTCTCCTAACAAAATCAAAATTGAATGTTAAAACAAAGCAAAACAAACCTTGATATCTACCTGTAGCAAAATGGGACATATGCCTACTCCTTGAGAGAATTAAGATGAAAAGCTATTTTACTACTTATTTTGATAATATCACCTCCTGCTTGTTGGAATCTCTACAAACTGTTAAGCCATTGGAGTTGATTTGATCTTAGAGATATTTTGGGCCAGAACTTGAAACAAGGTATGAAACAAGGTGTACATAAATCCATCAATATGGGAGGCATTACACATAGTTACATAAGCACATAGCAATATAACACAGGCTAGTAGTAATGTAACAAACAACATGAATTAACATGAGAATTTACACATTTACACATTGTCCATTAGTTCATGTGCCAGGAATCTAATGATTCCTATATGCTTTGAGGTAAACAATTTTTCATAACATGAATCAACATACAACATTATACATGTCCATAAGTCCTAAAAATAGTCCCAAAGAAATCCATTGTCCATTAGTTAAAGTTCTTGCTGGTTTTTCAACAACTGAAAGTCTCATCTTGTGTTAGAAAATCCAATGATTCATGAAGATTTTAAAGATATTTTAACAGTCTCATTATCAGCCATGCTCTTTCAATATCAGATGTTTCTTGAATCTGCTTTGTTTTGAAGAACTTGAAACAGTCTCTTCTTGTGTTACCTGCTATTTATTCTCATTGTCCTTGAAATTTAGTAGCAAAACCAAAATACTTAAATACTTAATTATTTCCCTAGTTTCATAAAAGAAAATATGAATTAAAGAACTTTGCATAGATTGGCACATTTCATAAGCTAGACAGGTGGCTTCATACTATTGTCTTTTTGGGTTAGGTTTCAGGCATTCTGAATAAAAGGCAATAGATGGGCTTATATCCCAAAGAGATCATAATGAAGGGAAAGTTTCAATTTTTTGTGCACGGATGTTTGTGGCAGCCCTCTTTGTAGTGTCCAGAAACTGGAATTTGAGTAGATGCCCATCAATTGGAGAATGGCTAAATAAATTGTGGTATATAAATATTATGGAATATTATTGTTCGGTAAGAAATGACCAACTGGATGATTTCAGAAAGGCCTGGAGAGACTTACACAAACTGATGCTGAGTGAAGTGAGCAGGGCCAGGAGATCATTATATACTTCAACAATAATACTATATGATGATTAATTCTGATGGATCTGGCCAGCTTCAGCAATGGGATGAACCAAATCAGTTCCAAATGGAGTAGTAATGAACTGAACCAGATACACCCAGTAAAAGAACTCTGGGAGATGACTAAGAACCATTACATTGAATTCCCAATCCCTATATTTTTGCCTGCCTGCATTTTGGATTTCCTTCACGGGCTAATTGTACAATATTTCAGAGTCCAGTTCTTTTTGTGCAGCAAAATAATGGTTTGGTCAAGTATACTTATTGCGTATCTAATTTATTCTTTAACATATTTAATATGTATTGGTCGTCCTGCCATCTGGGGGAGGGGGTGGAGAGAAGAAGGGGAAAAATTGGAACAAAAGGTTTGGCAATTGTCAATGCTGTAAAATTACCCATGCATATAACTTGTAAATAAAAAGCTATATATATAAAAAAAGATAGTATAGAAACTTTAGATAACTATATAGTTTATCATAAACTCATGTCGTTAAATTATCATATTATGATTTCAGGGTATTTTTGAAGTGAATTCTTAAAATACTTCATGTACTTCTGAAAGTTTTTTTTTAGAATTACAAAAATATACTTTGTAGCCCAATACATGTGATTTTATTTTGTTTGTACTATTCATGCATCTACTTGCCTCCATAGGTAACTGTGAATTAACTATACTTGAAGAAATGCCTATATTCAAACACCCATATACTATATTTACTTTTTATATATTATGGGTGAACCACATGAACACATACTCCACATAGGACTTTCCCCTAAATTTGGTTTCCACTACCAGAAGATTCTAGATGTATGCAGAAAATAAACTTTGCCCTTGAGAAGATAATTTTAGTAACCATGTTTGGCAGAATATTAATAGATGCTAGAGCTCATGGTTCTCATGAAGCCACTAAAAACATGCTCTCAGTTGCAAGCAATTTTAAGTGGTTTAAATATGGTAGATTGCTCATAAAATGAGAGCTTTCTAGACATTCCAAAAGATTGGTCATCTCTTGCATCTCCTTTTAAAAGAAACTCAGTAGCAAATTTATTATATATTTTTTTCTTTATAAAGGGCTTTTTTGAGAAATGATACTTTAGGTGGCCTAGGAGTGGATCTTAGGTGGCATATGCATTTGAACACATGAATAGCTATCTTTTTCTACTAACTATCCTATGGTTCAATAGATTTCAGTAGGAATATAATAACAGTAAAGGACCAGTTAGATTCATTATACAACCAAGATAACAAATAACCTCTCTGGCATATACCATGTAAGAATACATTATTGGTGGTATCATTATTATTGTCATTATGCTATAGTGAATTCAATTTAACAAGTATTTGTTAAGTTGCTGCTATGTTCAAGACTGTAGGATAAAAAGACAAATAAGAAACAGATGTCTTTAGAACTTATATAAGAAAATTAATTTTTTCTGAGGGGAAATGTATAGAGATAAGTAAATACAACATATATGCAAAGTAAATATACAAGTATAAGTAAAGTGTAATCAAATGAATACTAAGTTAATTAAGGGAATGTTATATAATAATCTTTTACTATAATTCTCCTCTAGCACCACATCATCTCACAGAACATTATCAAAGAATAAGCCAGTGGATAGTAATCTTATACCAGCCAGATGACAGCAAGCAGCTAAATTTGGAGAAGTTCATTACCAAAACTTTGGTCAATGGCTGATTAATTTCTCTGTCCCCAGCAACTGATAAAGACAAATCTATTACAATGTAAAGAGGTAATAACCATTGGCAGATTAATTTCTCCAAGTCATGATTTGCTATTTTAGGAACAATTTCCTTAAATAGCAGACTATTCTCATAATATTCAGTTCCAAGATTTGGACCTCTGAGCTTCTTGCTTTGGGCACTTATGAGCAGGTATTGAAAAAAAAAGATAAATACATTCTCCAATAATGATCCTAATAAGTCTTTCCCCTTCACAATCTTCTTGGGACAAAGGAACTGATTTCAAATACAACAATATGGTAATACTATGATTACTTTACAATGAGATGGATAGGGCTATGCAAATTCTCGACCCTACCTTTTTTTTAATCAAATTTTCCCTGAAACCATATCCATACATACAATAAACTGGATCACCTCTCTACTTTATGAAATGTGTCAACCTCAGCAAAATTATTAGTTTATATGTTGTTATTGTTGTTTTTGATGATGTTGTTGTTGTTTGGGGGGAAAGCATAGTGGGGGGAAGTAATTGGATGTTTTAGATGATTCAAAGGAATTTCAAAATGAATTTCAAACAAAAGGAGAGCAAATAGCTGACATGAATCATATAAGGCAAGAAAAAAATGAATAGTAAACAAAATAGAACAAAAGATAGTTTACCTCTCAGATCTGTGGAGAAGAAAGGAATTTGTGGACAAAGAAGAACTGTAATTCATTTTTGAACACAAACTAGTTAATTTTATTATGTTAAGTTAAAAAGTTTTTGTACAAACCAAACTAATGCACACAAGATTAGAATGGAAGCAATAAATTGGGAAAAATTCGCATTTAAGGGTTCTGATAAAGGCCTCATTTCTAAAATATATAGAAAATTGACTCAAATTTATAAGAATATATAAGAGATCAATCCAATTGATAAATGGTCAAAGGATATGAATGGACAATTTTCATATGAAAAAATTGAAACCATTTTTAGCCATATGAAAAAGTGTTCTAAATCACTACTAATCACAGAAATGCAAATTAAGACAACTCCAAGGTATCACTACATATCTCTCAGATTGGCTAAGATGGCAGGAAAAATAATGACAAATGTTAGAGGAAATGTGGGGAAACTGGGACTCTGGGACTCTAATACATTGTTGGTGGATTTATGAACTGGTCCAGTTATTCTGGAGAATAAATTATAACTATTCCCTAAGGGCTAAAAAAATGTGCATACCCTTTGATACAACAATGTTTCCACTGAACTTATATCAGAAAGAGATCAAAAAGGAGAGAAAGGAACCCACATGTGCAAAAATGTTTGTGGCAATTCTTTTTGTAATGTCAAAAAGGAAGGAAGGAAGGAAGGAAGGAAGGAAGGAAGGAAGGAAGGAAGGAAGGAAGGAAGGAAGGAAAGAAGGAAGAAGAGGAAAAAAGAAAAATAAGGCTGTCAAGAAACTAATGCTTACAGGTTTGTTGGCAACACTGACAATTTAACTTGATCATCACTTTTAAAAATCCATGACACCAGCTTCTGCTTTGGCAGAAGAAATAATGGAAATTCACCAATCTGGTGACAATGTAACTGAAATTTTGAATGGGCCAAGGTGAATCTGAAACACACAGAGATGATCAGTTCCTTCTGTAGGGCAGGAAATTGGTGGAACTCTGGGGGCAAGAGTTATATCCCATCTACCCACCATAAAGAGCCATACATGCTCTTTCCCACAATATCAATTGAGTATAAAGTAAATACTAAAGTTATGAGGCTGATCTGGAAAAGTTTGAGGTAACATAATTCAACTTGTTTTAATTAAACCAAATTAGATTTAATCCAGTCTCCCAGGTATTGGTGGAGTTGTGAACTAATTCAACCATTCTGCAGAGCAATATGGAGCTATGTCCAAAGGGCCATCAAGTTGTGCATGTCCTTTGAACCATCAGTGTCTCTACTTTGTCTGTATCCTAAAGAGATCATACAAAGGGAAAAGAGCCCACATGTTCAACAATGTTTGTAGCAGCTCTTTTTGTAGTGGTAAAAGAATGGCCTCAGTTGAGGAATCAATTATGGTATATGAATGTAATGAAATATTGTTCTATACAAAATGATGAACAAGCTGATTTCATAAATGTCTAGAAAGATTTACATAAATTGATGTTAAGGGAGGTGACTAGAACCAAGAAAATACTGTACATAGCAACAAAAGATTATGCGATGATCAGCTGCAATGGACTTGACTTTTTTCAACAATGTGGTGATTCAAGGCAATTCCAACAGACATGAGATGGAAAGAGCCTTTTCCATCCAGAGAGAAGACTATGAAGACTAAATGTGGATCACAGTATTTTCACCTTTTTTTGTTTTAATTTGTTTGCTTGTTTTTTCTTTCTCATTTTTTAGATTTTGATTTGATTTTTTGTGCAGCATGATAAATGCCGAAATATATTCAGAAGAATTGCAACATGTTTAACCTATATTGAATTACTTTATGTCCAGGAGAGAGAGGGAAAAAAATTGGAATGTAAGGTTTTGTAAAGGTGAATATTGAAAACTATTTTTGCATGTATTTTGAAAAAGAAAAGGCTATTATAAAAAATAAGGTGCTTGTGAGGATCAAATGATCTAATAAGATAATAATTATAAGATTCTTAGCACATTGTTTGGTATACAGCAAGTAATATATAAATGTTGACTTTGCCACCACTATTTTTGTCAGTTTTGTGATTTTGTCTTATCATTTATATTATTATTTCATATAATGATTCAACTAGGGTTCCTGATTTGATAATGAAGAAAAATGTTTATTAGAAATAAAACTGAGTTTCTCATGTCTATGCAAGTATTTATTTTATGAGACAGAGGAAAAAAAGAATATGAAACACAGGCTCTGTATATCCATCTTCCCTATGCTATGATAAAAGCCTATCTTCCTTTAGTTAAATGTAAATCACAATGAATCCAAAAAAGCTAATTCAATTTAATGTATTAGTCCTCTTAGAGATACTTATCTTTCAATAGCAGATTGTTTCTTCATACAAAATTCCATTCAGATAATGAGCAGAATGATTTCAGGAAAGCCTGGAAAGACCTACATGAACTGATGCTAAGTGAAATGAGCAAAACCAAGCAAACATTAGACACAGTCATAAGATTATGTGATGATCAATTGTGATGTACTTGGCTCTTTTCTACAGTGTGGTGATTCAGGGCAATTCTAATGGATTAATGATGAAAAGTGTCATTTGTATCCAGAGAGAGAACTATGGAGAGTAGATGTATATCAAAGCATAGTGTTTTCACCTTTTTTATTGCTTTTTGTTTCTTTGTTTTTCTTTCTCATGTTTTTTTTTCTTTTTATTTCATTTTTCTTGCATGACATGACAAATATGGAAATATGCTTAGAAGAATTGTGTATGTTTGACTTATATCAGATTGCTTGCCCTCTTGGATGGGGGAAGGGGGAGAAGAGAGGGGAAAAAATTTGGGACACAAGGTTTGTAAAGATGAACGCTGAAAAACAATTTTGCATGTATTGGAGAAAATAAAATACTATTAAAAATTCAATTCAACTTAACAATATTTATTGAGCATTTACAACGTGTCAGATAGTGTGTAAAAATACAAAGATTAAATGGTCCTTTATTCTAAGGAGCTTAAATGTTTTTAAACCTTTCAAAACTTAAAGGTCCATATCTTCACAGTCTCTCTTATACAGTTCTGAAATACAGCTTACTTATCATGTACCTCAATCTCACCCTGCAACTATGGACATGAATTAGAAACCCTAAAAATATTATTAATGGGAGTGTCAATGTATTATTTCATCCATAAAACAATGAGAAAAATGAATGATTGAAATTGAGGTCTTTGTTACCTATTTTATGAGCATAGTGAGAAAAAATCTTGCAACAATGTACAATCGAATAACTTAAAATATTCATTTTCTTTATGATAAAATTCTGGAAATTTGTCAATAGGTGGTATTGATTTGATGATCAAAATGCTAAAATCCTAAAGTATAAATGTAGCAAAAAATATTCCATTATTTTATTGAGTTTTGTCTTAAATTTCTAAATGTTTGGAAAATATTGACTTAATTTAAGATCTTAATGGAGTAGCAATCATTGAGTCAGTCAATATCTATTTCAGTGTTTACTATCCACTAGCCACTGTGATAAGAAGCAGAACTACAAAAGGAGTCAATAAGAATTCCTCACAATCTGATAGGGAGGGAGGAACAAGCAAGCAAATATCTACAAGCTGTAGATCATAAAAGTAGAAAATAATTAAGAAAATTCACTGCAATTAAAAAAGGTAAGAAAAAGATAGGATATTAACTGAGAGACAAGCTATCTTGTTTAAGGACCACAAAAAGACCAGTGTCACTGGATCAAAACATATGTGGCAAGTAATAAGTTATAAGAAGACTGGATAGCTGGTGGTGAGATTAACTTGTAAAAGATTTTAAATACAAATAAAGGATCTTGGATTTGATTCTAGAGATAATAATAAGCCATTAGAATTTATTGAATGGGAAGGGTAACATGGTGAAGTAGCTGAGCTTTATCTTTTAAAACAATTTAATTCAGCTGTTTTCAAAAGTTGTGAGTGGGGGTATGTGTGTAGGATATGACATATGGGAAATGGGGGAACTAGAATTTACTATAACAGACACATCATTTCTCAAGCACTTTATAAAGTCTTTATAAAGAATTCAGCAATTGTGGAGGATTCTGTTTATTTTAACTGTTTCTTTTCTATACAACCAATTCACATAATGATCTAATTTTCCCAAGGAGCCTCAGTGACACCATCAGTTGCAGAGAGGGCTTTGTGGCCTAATGGAGTGGGGGATGGGGAGAAAATTTATCCCATGTAGTCAAGTTCTATAGTTTACTTTGTTCAATGCTTAAAGGATCTGATGTTGCTATTACTTAGTAAAACCAGCCTGTTCTTTTGGTTTTCAACACCCCATTCCCTTTACAGAACAGGAGAGAGAGAGAGAGAGAGAGAGAGAGAGAGAGAGAGAGAGAATAATGAGAATAAATATACAGAGAATAAATGAAAAGTAGTTAAAAGCTACTTAAGCCTCCCCCCTACTTCTATTGTGTTATATAATACGGATCTTATTTAGAAATTTGGGTTGGGGGGAGGGAAATCTTTGGTATGTTTCCTTTCCATTTCTCCCTTACAGGACCTTTTCCCCACTTGTTAGAATACCTTCCTTACCTTGGTGTTTCTCTACTTAAATGTCACTTTGAGAAGACTGATTACTCATTCTCCCAATTTTAGACCCAGGGTTTTGGTAATGAATGATAAGTTTCAAATGTTCTTTCTTATGATAAATATACCCTCCCTCAAATCAATGTAGATTATCAATTTGTATAGTCAGGCTTGCCAGGGTTGCCTGGCTAGTACACAACATCAAATTAAGCTGTAGAATATGTATAGGTCACTCTTTATATTGGAGGGGGATAGAATGATTTGGCAGTAGAGACTGAAAGCCCAGTAGTGTTTAGAAATGATCATTTTAGGTGATAAGTAAAAGACATTGAGAGAAGTGATCATTCAAGGGAGCTGCAAAAGATAATTGCATTCCTAGAAAAGAGGACAATTTATTTCAGAGAAATTGTATAGGCACAATTCAGAGATGCAATTCACTTCAAGGTATGATGAGAGTTATATTGAATCATCAGGATACAGTGGATAGAGGGAATTAGGGAAATGGGTTAAACATAACCTATAAAGCATACTAGATATGTGATCATTGACAAATTATTTCAATTAATTTCTCAAAAAACTCTTTAATTCTGTCAATTAAATAGAATCATTACTAGAGATAAATTTGTTACCAGGAATTCCATAAACTGAAACCATAAGTCCTCACAAAACAAACAAAAAATTTCAGTAAGCTTTTACTAAGTTCCAGATATCATCTCTGGCCATGCAAAGAAAAAAATAACCCCTCTCTTCAAGGAGCTAACTTTCTCATCACCAGATTAGGCTTTCCAGGGATTTAAGAAGTTTCAATGTGAAACCAAGGGGATTAACTAAAAGTCCATACAGAAAAGAATGGCACCCAAACAATGTGTTTTATAATACTAAATGCTTCACTAATGGGAATTACCATTATTATTGAGGCACCAGTCTTTGGCACTAATTTGGTAATGTTTCATGAAGAAGGTGGATATGAATTGAACCATGAAGCCAGGAAGCCAAAGTTACACTGAAGAACATTACTGACATGAGTCAGACAGTGAAAAGGCACAAGGTTAAGATATAGGATGCAATATTTAAGGAGTGTGAGGAACAAGTTATCCCTGGATAATAGAAAATTTCTCAGGAAGTAAATGGTAAGATAGAAAGATAGGAAAGATTCAGATCATGACTGTTTTTTAAATACGTTTTATTTTATATTTACTGTTGGAGTGAGCCACTGGAGTTTATTGGGTAGAAAAGAATGGAGGTTAGGTTGCAACATAGTAAAATAATTTGTTACTTTGATTGGTTGACCTTGTATATCCATTATTGTTGAAATTACATGTGAAAACTATTTGGAAAAGGTACAGTGGGCAAAGCAATAGAGAAAGGAAGAATAAAATTTTAATTAACTAGTTGTGGCCATTGGACCATCCTCATATAAGACAGTAATTGTCCTTGGAAACTCTTCTTCCAGTTTATATTTTGTTTCTTTTCTAAGCAAATTTTCATGTTTACAAAAAAATTCCTGGAAAAATAAGGTTTTACACTAAAGATTGAAATTTTAATGGGAGAATTTTAAATAGGATCTTTCTTCCTTCTTCCTCCCTTGCTTGCTTTTTTTTCCTAATCCCTCCCCCCATTCCCTCCCTCTCTTTTCTCTTTCTCTCTCTCTCTCTCTCTCTCTCTCTCTCTCTCTCTCTCTCTCTCTCTCTCTTTCCATGTTTCACTCTCCTACCCCCCCTTTCCTAGCAGAGGAGAGTGTTTTGCATCCAATTCCAATCACACATGTAGCTTTCCCCTTACTCTCTCTGCCTATGTATAAATGTTCCTACATCTAGGGAAGAGAGGAGGGAGCAAGAAACAAGACTACCCTGAAATACACACACAAATAAACTATCTTTATTCAATAGATATCAATTTCTCTGTTCTTCAACAAATCTTTCCTTTACTTCTACCAATGAATACTTTTCATAGGATTAGGAGATTTAAAGAAGGAAAAAAAATCAGTCAAAATCCCTCTGAAGTGGGAGTAGAAAACAATTCTGGATTGTGGTTTGGGAACTTTGACCAGTAGTACAATGTATACTGTAGTGTTAGTGATTTTCTCATTTCCACAGAAGGCCCTATTGCACTTGCGACGGGAATATCAAGTGTTACCACGAGTTTCTGCAGCTGTGAGCCATTATTTCCAGTGGCAGTAGAAATCCATAGAGAGAGCTCCTGGGATATTTTGCAGAATGCTGTGGTGGGCTTAATATTAACCCTTGCCACCACTGCAGCTAAGACTTCCGGCAAAAACCCAATTTCACTGGTCAGCTGCTGCCAAGTCCTAGAAAAAGAAGACTTGATCACAAGTAAAGTCTATTTGGAGATGGGGAGCAAGTGCCTTTTAATACCACTTGAGTCCCTATGGAAACCTTTTGTCTCTATTTGACAGTTTCACACCCTACAATGTCTGTTTTATAGAAGCTGAAATTTTTCTGCAAAGAAACCATATGATAAGAAACAAAATAAAGTTTAAATAATTATGCTTCCTCTTTTAAAAAAAAAATGGGAATTTACATATCCTGTTCAATAAGTCTAATGGCCAAACTAGGATGGTGCTTCATCTATATGAATTTTAGTGCCTTTCTTTCATTCTCATTATTTAACTTAAAACCTGTCTTTTTTTCCTGAAGCAGTTGGGGTTAAGTGACTTGCCCAGGGTCACACAGCTAGGAAGTGTTAAGTGTCTGAGACCAGATTTGAACTCAGGTCTCTATCCACTGAATCATCTAGCTGCTCAAATCCATTTAAAAAAAAATCCATCTTTTTTGATTTCTTTTTTATAATATCTGTTCCTATAAAATAAAATCATGGAAATGAATGTGTGTATTTTAATACAGTAATCACCATTACTATAGTATTACTATCTACATTACAATCATTCCAATTGTTAAAGTAGCTTTCTCTAGTTCTGACAATCAGTGAGTTTATGCATGTATTTAAGAGATAGATGTGTCTCATTCTATTACTGGCCAAGCTACCTACATCCATAGCTTTCTATATATATATATATATATATATATATATATATATATATTTATACATCTATCATACATGCATATCTATATCTCTTTCTCTCTGTATATATATATACAGAGGGAGAGAGAGAAGAAAGAAAGAGAGAGAGAGAGAGAGAGAGAGAGAGAAGAAAGAGAGAGAGAGAAAGAGAGAGAGAGAGAGAGAGAGAGAGAACACACACCGAGAGACAGAGACTGAGACAGACAGAAAGAGACCAAGACAGAGACCATTTCTCTTGGGTGAGAGATAATATGATATCTCCACTTGAAATCTAGGTCTGGTTGTTCTAAACATTCATTAATGAAAAGATCATTGGTCCCCACCTTTTACAATCTGCTTGCTGTTTAGTCTTTCACAAATTCTCCAAGGGGTATGCTCTGATAATTCTTCATAAATTAATAGAAATAAAGTTATTTTTTCCCATTAACTAACTATCTCTGAACATATACACACATACACACACACACACACACACACACACACACACACAAACCCCTCACCATTCGTTTATAAATAAACCAAAGAAACTTCTTTCCTCCTAAGTTTTCCCCATCACTTCCTTCTATCTCAAATCTTCCCACAAATATAAACATCATTGTTACTAGATAGATAATTTATTAGCAAGATAATAAACAATACAATAAGACATTTAAATATTTCAATGTTTATTAGTGTAAAAAAAGTCAGAAAGTAGCACTTATAATCGTAAGCTATAATTTCATTTTTTCTTTTTGAATTAAAACTTTTTATTTTCAAAATATATGCATAGATAATTTTTAATTTTCACCCTCATAAAACCTTGTGTTCCAAATTTCCCCTTCTTTTCCCTCATCCCCTCCCCTAGACAGAAAGTAATACAATATATGTTAAACATGTACAATTCTTCTATATAAATATATTTCCATAAATATCATGCTGCCCCCCCAAAAAAATCAGATCAAAAAGGGATAAAAATGAGAGAGAAAACAGAATGCAAGCAAACAACAACAAACAGTGATCCACCCTCAGTTCCCATAGTCCTCTCTCTGGGTGCAGAAATCTCTCTCTCTCCATCACAAGACCAGTGGACCTTCTCTGACTCATCCCATTGTTGAAAAGATCCACATTATCAGAATTGGTTATCATATTATCATGTTATCACTGTGTACACTATTCTCCTAGTTCTATCCATGTCCTTTAACATCAATTCATGTAAGTCTCTCCAGGCCTCTCTGAAATCATTTCTTAAAGAAAAATAATATTCCATAACATTCATATACCATAACTTATTTCAACCATTCTCCAACTGATGGGCATCCACTCAGTTTATAATTTCTTGTCAATACAGAAAGGGTTGCTATAAACATTTTTGCATATGTTTTCCTTTTTCTTTGGGATACACAGGTCCAGTAGAGACACTGCTGAATGAAGAGGTATGCAGAATTTGATAGTCTTTTGGGCATAACTCCACATTGTTCTCATGGAATAGTTGAACCAATTCACACCTCCACCAAGAATGAATTAGTGTACCAGTTTTCCCACATCCCCTCCAACATTCATCATTATCTTTTCCTGTCATCTTAGCCAATCTGAGAGTTGTGTAGTGGTATCTCAAAGTTGTCTTAATTTGCATTGCTTTGATCAAAAGTGATTTAGAGCAGTTTTTTTTTAAATATGTCTATAAATGGTTTTAATTTCTTCATCTGAAAACTGTATGTTTATGTCCTTTTACCATTTATCAATTGAGGATAGCTTGAATTCTTTAAATTTGAGTCAATTCTCTAATTTAGAAATGAGCCTTTAAGAGAATCCTTGGATGTAAAAAAAAAAAAATCCCAGTTTATTTAAGCTATAATTTTTGATGTTTCCATAGACTATGATCCAATAGTTCACTTCTCTAAGGATACCAGTTAAATCTTTTCTTAGAAATTCTGATCAGGAAGTTTTCTCCACTGTATATAAGTTAATATTAGTTTTTTACAAGGTGACAATTAACTCAATCATTGCCCTCAAAAAAATGTTTTCCTTCAGCTTTCACTCTGTGCTTTACAAGTTCTCAGCTATGACAGTTTAATCCTTCCAAATTGTATAAATTGTCTTGTCTCACATTCTTGATTCTTTCTCTTAAAGTTACAGTAATAGTAATTCTGGGGCTGCCTATTGAAATTGGGACACACACACACACACACACACAGATACACACAGAAAGGTGCATGGATAGATACATATTGAATAAAATATCAGCATCCTAAATTTATAAGAAAAAATTAAATAATTCATAAAAATTTAAATAGATCTAAGTTTTAAAAGCTATTACCGATCAAAATTTATAAAATAATATATTAATCTTGACTAGACAAAAATACCGTTTAAATCTTTGTGATATGCAGAACTTTTTCCTGAAAGTCTTTGAAATTATACAGTAATACATTTTATCAAATTGCATCTTTTTTTCCCTTTCTGTTAATAAAATTAGCATCTTTATTTGTAACTATAAAGCAAAACATGAATGAAGTAACTTCTAGAAATTCCAGAAATGGATATTAAATCAATACTTCCTGTGTCCAAATAGGACACAGTTAAAAGAGAGAATCTCTTATGGGGGACCATTATAATATACAAAGGTAGCTATGTGGCTCGGTGGATAGAGTGCTGGATCTAGAGTCAAATCTGGAATTTCAATTTGACCTCAGATACTTATTGCCTTTGTGACCCTAACCAAATCACCTAATCTCTTTTTATTTTGATTTAATGGAAAAAGAAATGGAGATCTCTCCAGTATCATTCTCAAGAAAACCCCATGGACAATGTAGTTTACAGAATCATAAAGAGTTGGACAGGACTGAACAATAGAACAACATTGACAATATTATACAAAAGTGTTTGATATAACTATTTTAAAAATTGTCTTTATCTGTTCATAAATCTAAAAGTGTAATGACTCTCTCTCCCTGTCATAATAAACAATACAATGACACATTTAAATATTTCAATATTTATTAAATATGTATATGTATTATGAATCTATACACATAATGTATAAAAATGCAATATATTTAGTATATATGTATATTATAGAATATGATTTACATATAAAAATATAAACATATAATCATGAAACATACATCATATACAACACACAATAACACTCTCTGTATACCCACACATATAATTAAACAATAAAAGTCTCATAATATAATTATGCATTTGCATTTTTTATTCTATGGATCATAATAAATTTATAGTGCAGATAAAACATGTATAAAACAATGTATATTAATAAATACTAAATATAATTCCAGATATGTATTATCTGCACATATGTAAATGCATGTCTACAATAGTGCATATATTACATATTTGAATATGTATAGTTACATATGTAACATTACATCTGTGAACTTTAATGTTTCATTTTCCAATATATGTTTTCTTAAATCGTAACTTTGTGAGTTCTGTGTGAGCAGGGATTGTTGTTTGTTTTTCTTTGTATTCTTAGAATTTAATGAGGTGCTTGTCATGCAGTAGTCACTGAATGATGATTTTCTGACATATTTATTTGTATACAAGTACATGTATGTGCACATATAGACATGTATGTAAACTCAGCTTTGATGGATTTTCCACAGATATATCAGATATTGTCACTGAATTTTTAAGAGAGAAGTGAGTCTTTAGGATGCATTGTTTAGCTATCATTTGTGATGAGTACACGACAAAGCTGGCAGTAGAGACTTTTTCATTTCTTTTCTTTTCTTTTTTTAGTTCTCATAGCTGGTGAGGGACTAAGCATAGAGATAAGGGACCAAAAGAACATTTTAAACATATTTTTCCCCTGAGAGACTCAGTGAGAGATATAAACTTAGACTTTCTTTACTGAGATTGTTTAACTTTTATCTTTCAAAGATAGACTCAGAGAATCCTTGAGAAGTTTTCAGCTAACTTCCTTAATATTGAATTATGGGACTATATTTCCAAATTTGAGAAGTTAGCAGTTATAACTGAAGGCTAAAATGATTATAATTACAATTTTTTTCACTTTTATAAATATTTGGAATATGGATTTTTATTTTCTATAAAACTCAATAAATTTTAGGGAATTAAAGATAGAGACAAAGGGAGAATTAAGTAAAAGATTATGGGGTAAATTATTTTATTTATTTTAATTAATTAGGCTCAAGAGATAAATAATGAGATACATTTCATTAATTTTTGAGGAAATGTTAAAATATACTCTTTGCCTTAGAAAACTGGGCAACTGTGTTTGAGATATAGGAATTAAAGTTTGCTATAGTTCCTGGTTACTGATAGAATGAAAATTAGTCAATTCATTTCAGTCATGAAGGAGATCCAATCACAGTAAAAGTTGCCATATTCATTTAACGCATCCTACCCTATAGACCAGAACCATTTCTGAACCGAGATGAGACAGGCTAAATAGCCCTGAATCAGAGCTATATTTTTCATGAAGATCCTTTCCAAGCTCTGGTTCAATAAAACTTCATTGATTAATGTCTTTGGCCTGTAACAATTCAATTCCATGCTATTTCTGAGCATTAATCATGTTCCCCACAATAGAGCAACATAGAGCTTATAATATTTACAAACATATTGTATATAACAACCACATGTAAGGTAATTACTTCATTTTTTTCATGTTTAAAAATGTTATGGACAAAAAACAGGGAGATGTTGCAAAAAGAAGACCGCTTTTTTGATTCGTAGAATTTGGGACTGGAAAAAATGATGTTGAAATTCTTCTCCTTCTCCACCCCTAGATATATATATATATATATATATATATATATAGTAGATGAAGAAACTAATGACAAAAAAGTAAATTGAGTCATAAATCTCATTTTAGTTCCAACCCTTATGCCAGCTGTCTAACTGCTGGCCAATCTTTTAATGTCTTTGAACTTCTCTTTCCTCTGGGAATATAAATGGAAATATTTCTACCCCCA
Organism: Sarcophilus harrisii; assembly: GCF_902635505.1. NCBI lineage: Eukaryota > Metazoa > Chordata > Mammalia > Dasyuromorphia > Dasyuridae > Sarcophilus > Sarcophilus harrisii. The sequence goes on along the minus strand of NC_045429.1, from coordinate 314,719,317 downwards.
CCCATATCAGAAAGTTGAGCTAGGTACATAATAAGAAGCATTTTCATTCAAGTTTATAAACCACTGTGCATACATTATTTCATGTGACTGTGAGACAAGAACTGTTATAATTTTTATTTACATATAAGGGGGAAAATAAATTGTAACTTTTTTTCTGTTTCACATTTTTTTTCTCCTGTGTAATATGCATCATCATCAGGAATTCTGGCAATGTCAGAATCAGAGTCAGAAACACTCCTTTTTTATAGTTTTACACGCAAATATTTATTAGTAAGTCTATATACATATATTTATACACATATATTGTTTATATTATATATTCATAATTATTACTTAAATAATTATAAAATATTACATAATTAACTATTATATTAAAATGTTATGTATTTTATAATATGATATAATATTTTACAATTATACCTATGATATATGATACCATGGTATATTAATATATTCATATTAGATTATGTGTTACATTATGCTACAATAATATATATGTATATACACACTCTACACAAACACATGGAATAGAAATATCACTAAAATCATAGTGGAAAGATAATTTTATCTGTTATCAAATAGCCTCTATTTAAATCTTGTCTCTGATACTCCATCTGTGACCTTCAACAAATATGTTAATCTCCTTTGGACTCAACTTTCTATTATATAAATGTGAGGATTGAAGGAAAATACCTCTGAGGTGCCTTTAAGATCTAGATTTATGGTCCCAAGATCTTATCAAAATGAGGAACTGTTTTGTGCAGATTGTATTTACATATTATAACTTGTTCTAGTCTGATAACCACATTGTTAGGGGAAAATGTGCTTTGGCTACATAACCAGAACTGGGGATGTCTAAAATATGTATTAGAAAACTTTTACTTTATCCATTCTTTTCATCCAATTTCTTGGTTTGATGCATTTTCTGTTTCCAATGAAAGACAAAGCTGTAAGAGGAGAATCATTGGATCTTCTTCCTCAAAGTTATCATGTAGTCCTGTGAAAACTGTCTCCTTCCTTTTAATCTTTTTTTAAGTATTATTTTTCCATTTTAAGTGAAGACTAATTTGGAAACTTGGACTTTGGTAGTTTAGAAAACTTAGGAAAATACTTCTCCAAGAGTCTGGGACCCCAAGTCTATGTTAGGTTATGCAACTACTCCAAGAACAATTTCTCAAGTTGCAAGGAGTGATCTTCAGAACTTATCCCTCCAGTGGTTGAAAAAAAATTCATACAGAATGGAAGCAACATTTGGATATGAACTTGGTGGGACTAATGTTATATAAAAACTGTACTATTTTTCCCTTTTTTATTAAAGCTTTTTTTATTTTCAAAACCTATGTGGACAATTCTTCAACATTAGCCCTTGCAAAACTCTGTCTTACCCTAGATGTCTTACCCTAGATGGCAAGTTGTCCAATATATGTTAAACTGGTAGAAATATATGTTAAATCCAATGTATGCATACATATTTATGTAATTATTGTGCCACACAAGGAAAAAAGAGAAGCAAAATAAAATGTAAGCAAGCAACAAAAAAAAAAAAAAGTGAAAATTCTTTGTTGTGAACTATACTCAGTTCCCACAGTCCTCTCTCTGGGTCTGGATGGCTCTCTTCATCACTGAAAATCTGGAATTGGTTTGAATCATTTCATTGTTGAAGAGAGCCATGTCCATCAGAATAGATCATCATATAATTTTTTTGTTGCCATGTATAATGATCTTCTGGTTCTGAAAATTTCACTTAGCATTAGTAAATCTCTCCAGGACTCTCTGAAACCAGAGTTGGTCTGTTTGTCATTTCTTACAGAACAATAATATCCCATAGCATTCATATACATGATTTATTCATCCATTCTCCAATTGATGGGCATCCATTCAGTTTCCAGTTTCTTGCCACTACAAAAAGGGCTGCCATAATAAACATTTTTGCACATTTGGATCCCTTTCTCTCCTTTAAGATCTCTTTGGGATATAAGCCCAATGGAAACACTGTTAGACTAAAGGGTATGCATGGTTTGATAACTTTTTGAGCGTAGTTCCAAACTGTCCTCGGAAAGAGTTGGATCCATCCACAGTTCCACCAACAATGTATTAGTGTCCCAGTTTTCCCACATCCCCTCCAACATTCATCATTATCTTTTTCTGTTATCTTAGCCAATTTGAGAGATGTGCAGTGGTATCTCAGAGTTGTCTTAATCTGCATTGCTCTGATCAAGAATGATTTAGAGCACCTTTTCAATTTCTTCATCTGAAAATTGTCTGTTCATATCTTTTGACCATTTATCAATTGCTGAATGGCTTGAATTCTTATAAATTTCAGTTAATTCTCGTATATATTAGGAATGAGGCCTTTATCAGAATCTTTGAATGTAATTTTTTTTCACAATTTATTGCTTTCCTTCTAATCTTTTCTGCATTAGTTTTGTTTGTAGAAAAACTTTTTTTTTACTTAATGTAATCAAAATTATCTATTTTGTGATCAATAATGATCTCCAGTTCTTTGGTCAGAAATGGCTTCCTTCTCTACAGATCTGAAAGGTAAACTATGCTGTGTTTTTTTCTAATTTGTTTATAATATCATTCTTTATATCTAGATCATGAACCCATTTCAACCTTATCTTGGTATATGGTGTTAGGTGTGGGTCAAGATTTATTTTCTGCCTTACTAGTTTCCAATTCTCCCAGCAGTTTTTGTCAAATAGTGAATACTTATCCCAAAAGTTAGAGTCTCTGGGTTTGTCAAACATTGGATTGCTATAATTATTGAGTATTTTCTCCTGTGAATCTAACCTATTCCACTGATCAACTATTCTATTTCTTAGTACCAAATGGTTTTGATGACCACTGTTTTATAACACAGTTTTAGATCTGGTACAGTTGGTCACCTTCATTTGCATTTTTTTCATTAATTCCCTTGAAATTCTTGATCTTTTCTTCTTCCAGATGAATTTTGTTGTTATTTTTTCTAGGTCAGTAAAATAGTTTCTTGGGATTTTGATTGGTATAGCACACAATATTGTCACAGAAATATTTCTAAAGTGTAAACCTTAATACAAATATTTCCTATTGCAAAGAATATTTTAATAAGCATACTTAAAAATGTTTATTTAATCATATCCATCAACCTTCCATTTAACCATGTTTTCTTTGCTGACAGCAACACTAATCCATTAGATAAGGAAATGCTTTATAGTTTATCTAATTTTAGCAAACGTTTTAATACTATATTTTATACTGTTCTTATGGAAAAGATGGAGAAATGGGAGTAGAGTACAAATAAACGAGTGTGAAACATCTTGAATGACGAGAATCAAAGCATAATTGTTCAACTTCATTTTGGCAGATAGTTTCCAGTGAAATGTTCCAGGGACCTGTGCATGGGGGTTTAAAACACACACACACACACACACACACACACACACACACACACTCTAACATTTCTTCCATAAAAAGCACAGATAGCATAATTATGAAATGTTTATATAATACAATACTTGGAGTGATAGTTCTACACCAAACAATTCAAGATCCAATAACAAAGAACCTGACAGGCTAGAGGATTGAATCTAATGAGATGAAATTCCCTAAATGTAAATGCAAAATTGTACACTTCAAATCAAAACATACAATTTCTCAAGTATAAAATCAAGCATTTAGCGTTTTATAGGAAATAAATCTGAGATGTGAAGTAGTGGGTTAGTATAAAATTCAATATAAGGCACTGCTGTGATATGGTTGCCAAAAAACTTACCATGATCTCAGACAGCAATAAGTGAAGAAAATGGCAAAGAATTAGGAATATGGATATGAGAGTCGTTCTCTACTCTGCCTTAGTCAACTAACATCTAAAGTGGTACTTTCAGTTCTGGCTTCCAAAATTTAGGAAAGATAAGTATAAGCCTGTAGATCTTCCAAAAGAGACAAATGTGGGTGATGGAAACTCTGGAAATCATGCCACATACAGAATGAGATAACTAAGGTTATTTAATCTGGAGAAAAGAATATGAAAATTGGTTTCAAGTATGTAAATAACTGTGATATTGAAGAGAAATTAAAAGTATGATTTGGAAGGAAGAAGTAGGAACAATAAGTGGAGGTAGCAAACGTACAAATGTAGACTTGATGTCTAAAAAAAAATTCTTTATAATTTGAACTCTGATTTACATAGTCCATTTATACTTATTATAACTTAGAAAAGATAACTATTTTGCACAAGCCCTCAAACTGCTCATTAGTTAAGGTTTTTCTTCATCCAAAATTATTTCATATTTGTAATATTTTTCCAGTTTGAATATTCATGATGTAATATTATGGATTAAACCCATTTAAAATAAAGGATGTAGCCAGTACTTTAAAAAGAAAGATAATTTAAGGACTGCAACATTTATGTTCATAATTTCCAAATTTCAGGACTACTCAGATTAAATAGTGTTACAATTAAATTTACAAAGGGAAAATATTGATAAAAAACAACATTGTGCAAGTATTTGTATATTTATTTATTCATTTATTTACTTATCTATTTGTTTGTTTGTTCATTTATTATTTCCAGGGCCAAATTTAATTAGTACTATGAGCTTTCACAACATTAGGTATTATTTTTGAAACAAAATTATATATAATATATAGCTGAATCATATATCCCACAATATTTGTTCCTAAAATAGAAAATTGAATCCATTTTTAAATTGACCATTGAGTTCCAAAGTACAAATCATTTTTTTTATTTTCAGGTGCATAAATTAAATGAATATTTATTAGATAATATCACAAAATAATTTCATCTAAACTTTTTTACTAGCATTTGCCAATGGTGAGATTTAAATAATAGTAAACAATCTCTTTTCCATTCCGAGGCTTTCAAAATGTAAAATATTGATTACTTCATTGTTAAAATAAGTAGAATTGTGCACGTTTCTTTAAAAACAAATCATTTCTTCAATACCTTTACAAGTTATTGATTAAACATTCTATCAGGATTTCCAGAGACTACAATTGCATCACAATCCAGTGAGTTACCTAACTCTCCTTTTGTCTCTCTGTCTCTCTTTACAAGAAAGAATATATATATATATATATATATATATATATATATATATATATGTATGTATGTATATGTATGTATTTGTATTGGATATGTGATTTCATTGGTAGGGACAATGCCTAAAAAGGAAATTGCCTCTGGCAATTTAGATATACCTTGTCTGAAAATCAAAGTCTTAGAGAGTTACTGAGACACTAATAGATTAAGAGACTTGCCCAGAATCACACAACCCATATGACTTGAATCTAGCTCTGCCTTGGAGGCTAATTTTCTATTCACTATGCTATAGCCATTTCAATTGTCTCAATATTAATCTTGATCTTGTTTATTTTTAAAAATGTATATGTTCACATATACAGATGAACATATATACAGGCATGAATATACAAATAATTTATATGTATATATCTCCATATGTATGTACTTATTTGGATATATGAATACATACTTATATGCAAATGTGTACATGTGTCTATATGTGTCAAATATAAATAGATTACAGATAAATTATTCGATAGATGGATGGTGAAAGGGAAAAAAGGAGGAGGGATAGACAGATAGATACATAAATACATACATACATACATACATACATACATACATTGATACATAGGTAGATAGATGTCTATATCTTGAGAGGAAAACAGTTGACACTATATAGAAATTTAGCCTGTACAAGTCTCCAATTTTCCTATCATTATTAAAGCCAAAGGGGAAGGTGGGGCCACATATGGTGTCAATACACTTTAATTAAGTGTAATAATTCCCTTTTTCCTGAGGTAGCTGTGTTAAGAAGTATTCTCTTCAGATTTATGTTGTGTTGGTCTACTTTTTCATGTTACCTGAAAAGTTGATCCGTGGAACACCACTGCCCTCGCTTGGAAGATAGTGGGATTGCATAAAGCCATTAAGACAATTTAATGATATAATCTTAGTATCAGGGGTTCGATTTCTCAGTTGTGGTATTTTTTGTGCTTTTTAGCTTTCAAAATGAATATGCCAATTGGGAAAATTTTTAAATTACAAAGAGACTAGAAGGTAAGGATAGATTTTTGAAATCTGCTGTAAACTAGAAACCTTTTCTCTGAAGTTTTTTTTTTTTTTTTTTTTTTACATTTTTTTGGAAAAATCCAGGAACTTCTTATTAATGTTCTAGATTTAAATTCTAGTCCTCTCATATACTATCTTTGTGACAGTGAGAAAATCATCTTAACTTCCCTGTGTCTCAGTTTCTTCAATTGTAAAATGAAGAGTTTGGACAGGACACTTTCAAGGTTCCTTCTTGCTCTAATTATCCTAAAATAAGATGATCTCCAAGATTCCTTCAAGCTCTCAATCTATAACACAAATGTATTTAATATTGATAAAAAAATAGCTTTTTGTCTGAAAAGTGGCAAAAATAGCACAATGAGAACTCTCATTTCCAAAGAAAATCACACAGAAAATATGACAATATCAGGAAGATAAAATATCCAAGAGTATAAAAATAAATCAAAAGTAAAAAGACAAAAGCATGTTTTTTGAGAAAGGAAAACAAATTAGTAATTAGGAAAATAAGTAGGAATATCAGGAGTTGATTTGCTGAATTGAGATATTCTGTGCTGTCTTTTTTTTTTAAGTGAAGAACTCTAGAAATTAATACCTTTTATCTGCTGAACAGATGCTGATCTGTATGCTTCTAGCAGAGGAATTCCACAGACACACATCAATAAGAGGTCTGAAAAAGCCACCTCAGAGGTGATTAAAGAAGTGGCCCAAAACTATGCTCAAAAAGTTATCAGTCTGTGCATACCCTTTGACCAAGCAGTGTTACTACTGGGCTTATATCCCAAAGAGATCTTAAAGAAGGGAAAGGGATCTGTTTGTGCAAGAATGTTTGTGGCAGCCCTCTTTGTAGTAGCCAGAAACTGGAAACTGAGTAGATGCCCATCAATTGGAGAATGGTTGAATAAATTGTAGTATATTAATAATATGGAATATTATTGTTCTATAAGAAATGACCAACAGAATTATTTCAGAAAGGCCTGGAGAGACTTACACGAACTGATGCTAAGTGAAATGAGCAGGACCAGGAGATCATTATGTACTTCAACAACAATACTATATGATGATCAATTCTGATGGACCTGGCCATCTTCAGCAATGAGATGAATCAAATCAGTTCTAATGTAGCAGTAATGAACTGAATCAGCTACACCCAGCGAAAGAACTCTGGGAGATGACTAAGAACCATTACATCGAATTCCCAATCCCTATATTTTTGTCCACCTGCATTTTTGATTTCCTTCACAGGATAACTGTACAATATTTTGGAGTCCGATTCTTTTTATACAGCAAAATAATGGTTTGGACATTTATACTTATTTTGTATTTAATTTATACTCTAATATATTTAACATGTATTGGTCATCCTGCCATCTAGGGGAGGGGGTGGGGGGAACGAGGGGAAAAATTGGAATTAAAAAAAACTGAGACGGAAGGAAGGAAGGAAGGAAGGAAGGAAGGAAGGAAGGAAGGAAGCCCAAGGCACGAAAATTCCCAAAGCTAAATGTCCAGGGCATTGTCACTTTTTTTCCTCTGGGAGAAACTTTTTAAGCAAAATCAAAAAATTCTCTCTTCCCTTTAAATATCTGGTTTAGCAATTCCTTGAAAGACACAACAGTTCTTTCTCTTTTTTTTCACATCGATTAAAATGTATGTAGATCCTGAGACAGAAACTGATGACTATGTCAGGATAGAACATTTCCACTTTAACCTTCCGTTGGGAAGAAATCCCAGTATCCTATATTTTTAAAAAAAAAAAGCAATCATGCAAGATTTCATGTAGCAATTGCATTGTAAATTGTCTAGGATATTTTTAGCTCCTGAATAACAATTTGTTGGAATTTGAGGAGAAAAGGACAAAGATGGTTAACAATCTCTCGATCTCATCAATTCATTGTTTAACATATTATTATAGGAATAATGAAAAAATAATATCAGGCATGAAATTTGGCTATTCTAAATTCAGTGGCCAAAATCATGTTTTAAGACAAGTTATGTTGTAAATTTTTAAATATTTTTATATAAACTATTGTATTGTTATCTGAGGTTTATTTTTTTTTTTCAGTTGGTTGGTATCCTTGGTAGAGATATAAACTTAAGGAAAACTTGAGCTTAAATTTTGCTTCAAATGCTATCCTGTGTTGTCCATCTTGAATTCAGTGTTCTCAATGTTGCCTATATTGAATTCAGTTTTTTTTTTCAAATCTAATACATTTATCTCGGGGTTCTTATGAAGATCAAATGAGATCAAGTAAAACACATTGCAAATCTTAAAGTATTACACACATGTCATTGATTACTGTCACTTTGATTTTCATGAAGAGGCAAGTGGAACTCAAATAGTTCTGCACCAGTCACTAAGACATCAGTTCCTACCCAGACACTAATTATCTAAGTGGTAACTGGCATCAATTTTGTTATTTGTAAAATGAGAACAATTATAGCATCTACATCCTAAGCATGGAAATAAAATCACACAATTATTGTTAAATGCTTGACAAATGTTCAGATGCTATATAAATATGAATATTATAGAAAGAATGGAGAACCAAAAATCACTGCATTTTTGCAAACAAAAAGTCATCAAAATTTTGAAGCCTTTTATGGATTTTGAGAAGCTTCCACATGTTTTCTTATTTTTTTCTTCATAGTAATGTTGTAATATAGGCAAGGCACTTATCCATATATAATAGTAAGAAAATAGGCATAGGAAAAAAAAAAAGGATTTTCTCACATACCTAGTCAATAGAACTGGGACTCAAAGATTTATCACATAATCTGAGCTTTATATCTTTGTCCTATTTCATCATCTTGCCTGGTTGTACAGATTTATGCTTTAGGAATATCACTTCAGCAGCTGAGAATAGATTACTGTGGGTGGGGAAATGAAACAGTGAGATCATCTAGAAGGGCATTCAATAGTCCAGGTGTAGGAGAAGGGCCTGCACCAGGCTGGTGGCAATGTCAGAGCATACATGAGAGATCATATAAAAGTAGAAATGACAAAACTTGCCAACAGATTGGGTGAGTGAGTACAACTGATTCAAAGATGGCATTGTAATTGTGAGCCTGAGTAATTGGTAACATAATGGTCTTCCTAAGAACAATTTAAAATGTCAGAAGCTTGGGTGACGAGGGAAATGAGTTCTATTTTGGACATGAGTTTTATATGCCAATAGGACATCCAATTCAAGATATACGACAGCCAAATAGATTGTTTTTTAGTGTGATATTGGAGCTCAGGAGAGAGATTAAGGTTGAACATAGACTTCTGGGAATTAAAATTCCCATAAGCATATAGACAGTAATTGAATGTATTGGAAATGATGAGATTGTTTTAAAAAGTTTGAATACAAAAGGGGAAAAAAAAGAAAAGGGGGAGAGACATGAATTGGAGGATGATCTAGGAAAAAAGAAACTGAAGAATGATCAGACAAGTTGGAGGAAATACAAGATAAAGCAACATCCTGAAAACCTATATGAGAAGAGCATCAAGAGAAAAAGGTATTTTAAAATATCTGAAATTACAAAGAGAGAGAGAATAAGGACTAAGAAAAGTCCATTAAAATGTCAATTAAGACAGTCAAAAGATATGAAAAGACAATTCTCAGACGAAGAAATTGAAACTATTTCTAACCACATGAAAAGATGTTCCAAGTTATTATTAATCAAAGAAATGCTAATTAAGACAACTCTGAGATACCACTACATACCTGTCAGATTGGCTAGAATGACAGGGAAAGATAATGAGGAATGTTGAAGTGGATGTGGGAAAACTGGGACACTGATTCATTATTGATGGAATTGTGAATACATCTAGCCATTCTGGAAAGCAATTTGGAAGTATGCTCAAAAAGTTATCAAACTATGCATATCCTTAGATTCAGCAGTATTACTACTGGGTTTATATCCCAAAGAGATTTTAAAGAAGGGAAAGGGACCTGTATGTGCAAGAATGTTTGTGGCAGTCTTCTTTGTAGTGGCCAGAAACTGGAAACTGAGTGGATGCTCATCAATTGGAGAAGGGCTGAATAAATTGTGGTATATGAATGTTATGGAATATTATTGTTCTGTTAGAAATGACCAGCAGGATGATTTCAGAAAGGCCTGGAGAGACTTGCATGAACTGATGCTGAGTGAAATGAGCAGGACCAGGCGATCATTATTAGAACAGACAGCTTAAGTGGAAAAAAGAGGTATCAAACTAGAAAGTAAAGAATTTAGAACTGAATGAGAGGAGACAAAGTATAACTACAGATAATATAGTTCAAGGACTTTAATTACAAAAGGAAGAAAGATATAGGATATAGTTCACAAGAATGATTGTATCAATTAAAAGGTTTTTTGTTTTTGTTTTTAAGGATAGGGAAGACAGAATTGAGCTAATAGACAGTAAGACAGGAGTCAGTAGATAGCTATACACAAAGGGTTAGTAAAATTGTAGAAGTGAGAGAGGAGATGATCTGGTGGAGAAAATGAGATAGAATGATATCCAGAATGCAAAGAGAGGAGTTTGCCTTGGTGAAGAGGAGTAACAACACTTTTTGTCAGACAGAAGTAAAAGTAATATGAAAAAACTTCTAAGTGCTAAGGAGATGCAAAAAAAAAAAAAAAAAAGGAATAATCAATAAAAAAAAAAAAACTTTTTTTTTTGGGGGGGGAGCCAAGATTGCGGAGAAGACACACACAAACATCTTCCTGAACTTTCCTTTTCCCTCAATCTATTTTAATGATATTCAGCCTCAGAATTAGTGCTTGATTTTCAAAACTCATGAATATTGGGAGTACAACCCATTACCAACAGAAGATAGGCTCAAAATTCACCAGAAAAGGTCGGCTTTGCTCACAGGCGGGAACGGAATGGGGTAGGCCAGGAACAGGCCTCAGGCAGTCAGTGAGAGCTCTGGAAACAGCTCACACTGAGCAGACCAAAGGAGGGTGAGGGAGGTTTGTACCAGCAGAAAACCTGTGGGGAGAAATTTACCACAGCATGAGTTACTTTGCCTTGGCATCAAGCCAGTAGATCAGCAGAGAAGCTATAAACACAGTGGGTAAAGACTACAACCCCAAAACACTACAGTCTCTCTGGACCTGGCCACACCCACCCAGCACCCAAAATGACTCAGCGTGATCCAGGAGCACCTGCAGTAGGTGGTCCCAAGACAGCTCTAGTAGCTGCCTTTCAACTGCTGCTGATTTCAGGACCCGATTTCAGGTACCCAGTGCAGCCAGTGAGTGCTGTCCTACTGCCCCTTCACTGCCACTTCCTGTTGTCTGTAGAGGCACCTTGAAAATACCCCACTGCCCCTCCATAAGCAGACTGTAGATTTGTTTTGTTTTGTTTTGTTTTTTCAAAATGAGCAAAAAGGCAAAGCATAATCTAACAATTGAGAGCTTCTGTAATGGAAAGAGAACAGACTTTGAACCCTGAGGAGACTGAAAACAGTTTGCCTCTAGATCCAAAGGTGGATATGATCTGATCCCCATCACACAAGGCTCTCATTAGAAGAAATTTAAAAAGGATCTTAAAAGAGAGCTAGATGAAAAATGGGGAAAGGAAAGGAAAGCTTTGCAAGAGGGTCAGGATAAGTCATTAAAAGATAGAGTGGATAAAGAAATCAACTCCCTGAAAAACAGAATTTGTGAATTGGAAAAGATAAACAAATCCCAGGAAAACAGAATTTGTGTATTGGAAAAAGAAAAAAAATTATTTAAAAAATGGTGAAATGAAAAAAAAAAAAAACCATAGAACAAAACAATTCACTTAAAAACTCAATTGGATAAATACAACAAATAAATAAAAAAGTAAATGAAGACACTAATTCATTAAAAATCAGAATTGAACAAATGGAAATGGATGACTCAAGAAGTCACCAAGAATCAATCAAGCAAAACCAAAAACATTTTAAAAATAAAAAATATGTTAAATACCTACTTGGGAAAAAAAACAGACCTGGAAAATAGATCTATGAGAGGTAACCTAAGTATTATTGGACTTGGACTCCCTGAAAATCATGATGGGAAAAAAAAGAGCCTAGATACTATTTTTCAAGAAATCATCAAAGAGAACTGCCCAGATGTTATAGAAACAGAGGGTAAAATAGACATTGAAAGAATTCATCGATCATCTACTGAGAGATCCCAAAATCAAAACTCCAAGAAATATTGTGGCTAAATTCCAGAACTATCAGATCAAGGAAAAATGCTACAAACAACCAGGGGGGGAAAAAAACAATTCAAATACTGAGGAGCCACCATAAGGATTACTCAGGATCTAGCAGCATTCACGTTAAAGGATGAAAGGGCCTGGAATCTGATATTCTGAAAGGCAAAAGAACTTGGGATGGAGCCAAAAATAACTTACCCAGCCAAAATGAGCATTTTTCCCCCAGGGAAGAAGACAGACATTCAATGAAATAAGTGAATTCCATTTATTCCTGATGATGAATTGAGAGCTAAACAAAAATTTGACCTCCAACTATAGGACTCAAGAGAAGCATAAAAAGTAAAAAGAACACTTGAGAACTGTATTTCTGTTATGGGTATACATAAAGAGTACATGTAAAATTTGGTTTTACTGTTAAAAAAAAGAAACAAGGTGGAAAGGAAATTGTACCAGAAAAAGGGAAAAGTGGAGGCAAAAAGAGGGAAACTACATCTCACAAAAAGGCAAAGGAAACCTATTATGTATGAGGAAATAAAAAGAGAGGGATGAATATAGTGTGAATCTTAACTTTTATCAGATTTGGCTCAAAGAGAAAATATTAGACATATTTGGTTTCTATGTAAAGTTTCTATGTAGGTTTCCATAGAAATTTCTATGTAAACTTCTCCCACCTCATTGAAAAGTGGAAGGGGAAAAATGAAAAGGAAAGGGTTAAGGTAAATAGAAGTGAAGACAGAAATAGTAAGGAAAAGGTTTAAAAAAAGGGGAGGGACTTCAAGGGGGAGGGAGGGATTGTAAAGAGGCAGAGCTCCGTGAGGCTAGTGGTGCTCATAAGACTAATACTGAAGAGAGAGTTAAGGGGGAAAGGAAAGAGAAAAGCATAATTTGGGGATAAGAAGATGGCAGGAAATACAGAATTAATAGTTTTAATGATAAATGTGAATGGGGTAAAGTCCCCATAAAGTGGAGGCTGATAGCACACTGGAATAAAAGCCAGAATCCTACAATATGTTGTTTACAGGAAACACATTTGAAGCAGGGTGATACATACAGAGTAAATGTAAAAGGTTGGAGAAGAATCTACTATGCTTCAAGTGAAATCAAAAAAGCAGGGGTAGCCATCTTGATCTCAGATCAAGCAAAGGCAAAAATTGATCTAATTAAAAGAGATGATGGTATACTTAGAGAACCTCAGAGATTCTACTAAAAAGCTATTGGAAATAATCCACAACTTTAGCAAATTTATAGGAAACAAAATTAATCCACATAAATCCTCAGCATTTTTATACATCAGTAACAAAATCCAACAGCAAGAGATAAAGGAAAATTCCATTTAAAATAACTGTCAATTGTATAAAATATTTGGGAATCTGTCTGCCAAGGGAAAGTCAGGCATTATGTGAGCAAAACTACAAAACACTTTATACAAAAATAAAGTCAAATGTATCCAATTGGAAAAATATTAAGTGCCCTTGGATAGATCGAGCAAATATAATAAATATTACAATACTACCTAAACCAGGGATTCTCAAACTACAGCCTGCAGGCCAGATGAGGCCTGCTGAGGACGTTTATGCGGCCCGCCTGGTTATGGCAAAATCAGACCGGAAGTGACGTTCAACCTAAACTCGCATTAGCAATGCACGCTTCCGGCACTGGGCTGATTGCATTTTCAAACAAATCATGTGTGGATTCACTGGAAAAATTGCAAAAGGAGTTCCAATTTAAATTTAAAGAGCTTCATCTCCATGAACAGAACATACAGCTTTTCCATAACCCATTTTCTATTGACATTGAAAATGTGGATACAATTTACCAAATGTAACTGGCTGAACTGCAGAATTGTGACTCTCTGAAAGATGCATTCAAGTCAAGCAGCATTCATAATTTCTATGCATCTTTCCCCTCTGAGACATATCCTCATCTCAGGAACCATGCACTCAAAATGGCAACCATCTTTGGCAGCACTTATGTCTGTGAACAGACTTTTTCTACAATGAAACATTTGAAATCTCCAACCAGATCAAGTCTAATGGATACACACTTGCATCACTTGTTACAACTAGCAGGAATAAATATGGAATCAGACATTGACCATCTCATTAGCCAAAAGCAGGCCCATAGTTCCCATTGAAATACTGGTAAGTTTGCTGATTTAACTTTACTTCATTTTAAATATTGTATTTGTTCCCGTTTTGTTTCATCACTTCAAAATAAGATATATGCAGCGTGCATAAAAATTTTTCATTGTTTTTGTTTTTACTATAGTCCGCCCCTCCAACAGTCTAAGGAACAGTGAACTGGCCCCCTATTTAAAAAGTTTGAGAACCCCTGACCTAAAGTAATCTATTTATTTAGTACTATACCAATCAAACTCCCAAGAAACTATTTTAATGACATAGAAAAAAATAACAACAAAATTCGTCTGGAAGAACAAATGGTCAAGAATTTCAAGGGAACTAATGAAAAAAAAAAAATCAAATTAAGTTGGCCTAGCTGTACCTGATCTAAAACTATATTATAAAGCAGTGGTCACCAAAACCATTTGGTATCGGCTAAGAAATAAGACTAGTTGATCAGTGGAATAGATTATGTTCACAGCACAAAATAGTCAATAACTATAGCAATCTAGTGTTGGACAAACCTAAAGACCCCAGCCTTTGGGATAAGAATTCATTATTTGACAAAAACTGCTGGGAAAACTAGAAATCATAATGGCAGAAACTAGGCATTGACCCATCCTTAACACTGTATAACAAGATAAGATCAAAATGAGTTCATGATCTAGGTCAATATAAATAAATTAGAAGAACATAGGATAGTTTACCTCTCAGACTTGTGGAGGAAAAAGGAATTTGTGACCAAAGAAAGACTAGAGGTCATTATTGATCACAAAATAGAAAATTTTGATTATATTAAGTTAAAAAGCTTTTGTACAAATAAAACTAATATGGACAGGATTAGAAGGAAAGCAATAAACTGGGAAAACATTTTTACAGCTAAAGGTTCTGATAAAAGTCTCATCTCCAAAATATATAGAGAATTGATTCAAATTTATAAGAAATCAAGCCATTCTCCAATTGATAAATGGTTAAAGGATATGAACAGACAATTTTCAGATTAAGAAATTGAAACTATTTCTAGTCATATGAAAAGGTGTTCCAAATCATTGTTGGTCAGATGTTAGGATACTTACAAGGTTACAAGTCAATGAAATTGATCCTTTAATTTACATGTATTTAGTACTTATTATAATTCCACAAGATTCACACCTTTAAGAGATCATATATAAGGAAGAGCTCTCAGGGCCAAAGAAGAGAAGCTCAATCGAAGCTCATTCAGAGGGAGCTAAAGGCAGAAGCTGGCAGAAGCTCCTGGAAAGAAGGAGAGAGAGATAGGCCTCTAGAAAGCTAACTGGACCCCAGGAAAAGAGACAAGATTTTGAGGAAACAATAAAGGATTTGGACTTTAATTCCTGGCTGCATTTGGAGTGATTACTCTGAACTGAAACTAAGGCTGCCTCCAGAAGCCCCACAAGAAATCTGCTCCCAGAGAACATTACACTTTAGAGAAGAACATTACATTGTGGCACCTCAATGTGGGACCAAGAACCATCATCTGTGACTCAGAAATTAGGGTGAGTATAACGAGGAAACTTTGTTAAAGAGCTAAAGTAGAGTTTCAGAAAAAAATGGGACAGATGTTTAGAAAACAGCCTTCTTTTCCAATTCAAGGAAAATGTGTACAGATTGTCAGCCTTATGAAAAGCCAGGGTTTGATTATAATTTGGGAATAGATCACTGAACTTTTAGAAACTGTACAGTACACATCTCCTTGGTACTCTAAGGAAAAAGAATTGTTTCTAGAGGAATGGAAATTAGTAGAACAACTATGTCAATTCTACAATGAAAATGGACCTGACTCAATTTCCAAAGATACACTTTATACATACAATTTAATACAACTGGCTTTAGGAAATTACATAAATTATAAGAAGAAATAGCAGGAGGGGGAGGTGCCAAATAAACTAGGTGAAAAGGATGAAGAATCAGATAAGAATGGAGTTAAGTACAATTCTGAGTATGGCACTTCACAGCAGGAGCATTTCCCATCCCCTGACCTACTTCCCTCAATTAACCCTTCATGGGTGGTGGGAGAAGGAGGAGTGGGAGAGGCAGTGACACAATCAGCAGCATCTATGAAGCAGTCTATGACAAGATTACAAAAGGCATTTGTTAAGGCTAAGAGAGAAGGACAGGATATATCTGATTTAAAAATAAATGCATACCCTGTGATTGAAGAACTTGATTTGTCAGGTCAAAAAAGGAGAAGATGCACTCCTTTTGATTTGATGGCACTACATCGTCTTATATTAAGATGTTACTAGATAATTTGGCTTATGAAATCCTAACCCCTAGTGATTAGAAATCCATAGCAAGGACATGTTTAGAACCTGGACAAAATTTTTTGTGGCTTTTGGAGTATCATGAATTATATAGGATTCAAGCCCAATGCAATGGACAAACTGGAGTTAATATACAAATCATTTCTGACCAACTAGCCAGAAAAGGTCAGTATGGAGGGAATTCAGCACATATTAATTAGCCCATTACAGCTGAAGAACAAATTGCTACTGCTTCTATAAAAGCTTGGGGTACTCTCCCAGGGAAAGATTGGGGGGAAGCCTTCATGAAAATACAGCAAGGTTCCAATGAGTCCTTTGCAGATTTTGTGGGACATTTGCAAACAGCTGTCACAAGAACCATTGGAGAAAATGCAGCTACAAGAATTATGATAAGACAACTGGCTAAGGAATGAGGTTTGCAGAAGAATTATGTGGAGACTATACAAAGATGCTCCTTTAGAGGAGATCATAAGACGCTGTGCCACAGTGGGCACAAATGCTTATTATGCCCAGGCTATGATGAACATGGAAAGACAGGGTCCCTCTTGGCAAGGGACTTCTAGAGAAACTCGTTGATGTTTTCAGTGTGGAAAAATAGGACATCTGAGAGCTCAGTGTAGATATAGAGATAAAATGAGAGGACAGGGGGAGAGAATAAAACCCAAAACTCTATGTCCAAAATGCCACAGGAGCTTCCACTGAGCCTCAGAATGTAGCTTGACCCAGGGAAATGAGAGGCAGGGCACAGCTCAAAAATATCATACAAAAGACAGGTAGGTATGATGGCAGCTGAGTTTACACCCAGAGAGTCTTTAGATCAGAACTCTGATGTGATCAATCCTCCAAAAAGCAATCAGATAGCAGAAAGGGATTACAATTGGGGAGAATACAGGCTTTTTAAACCAACAGGCAATGTCCAGTGCAAACAGCTCCAATGTAATTGCCAGGTGATGAGGAGAAATCCCAAAAGTAGTAAATAGAAGGAACCAGATAAGTTAACTGCTTGGGAAAGAGAGTTTGCTAGTATTCCTATAGATGGAGAAGGAAAGAGATGGAGAAGATGGGTGGCAACGAGCACCTGGAAAGAGACAGAAAAAGAGAAAATCCTTGAAACAAAGGAGAAGACCTAAGAAACATCTGACACTGAAAGAACATGGCTGATAATGAGACTGTTGCAGGACTTGAAAACCAGCAGGAATCATTGGATTCCTTGAGATAAAAAAATTTGTTGATGAGACTATTGCAGGACTTCAAAACTTGCAGGAATTATTGGATTCCTGGCACATGAAGTAATGGACAATAGATTCCTTTTGGAAGATTTCTAGGACTTATGGACATGTATAAATCATCATTTTGATTCATGTTATTTGTTACATCACTACCAGCCTGTGTTACTATGTGCTTCTGTAACTTATGTAATTATATGTAATACCTCCCATATTGATGAATTTATGTATACCTATTTTAAGAGTGAGCCCCTTCAGAAACCCATTAATCTGGTTTGATTACCCATTTCCTTTGGTGTTTTCATCTCCCTTCCTGAGCAGTCAGGGAGGGCATGATCACCCTTTTTTATGGTGTTTTCACTCCTTTTTTGAGCAGTCAGGGAAGGCATAATCACCTTCTTTGTTGGGATTCTCACCTCCTTGAGAAGTCAAGGAGGTCATGACTACCACCTATGTTCTAAATCAAAAGAAAACTGGAGATGTTAGGATTCTTACAAGGTGCCAAGTCAGTGGAACTGATGAAATAATGATTCTCTAATTTACATTTTTTTAGTACTTACTATAATTCCACAAGATTCACACCTTTAAGAGAGCATATATAAGGAGGAGCTCTCAGAGCCAAAGAAGAGAAGCCTACTAGAAGCTCATTCAGAGGGAGCTTTTGGAACAAAGGAGAGAGAGATAGGCCTCCAGAAAGCTAACCGGCCCCCAGGAAGAGAGACAAGACTTTGAAGAAACAATAAAGGATTTGGACTTTAACTCCTGGCTGCATTTGGGGTGATTGCTCTGAACTGAAACTAAGACTGCCCCCAGAATCCCCACAAGAAATCTGCTCCCAGAGAACATTACACTTTAGAGAAGAATATTACAATCAGAGAAATGCAAATTAAGACAATTCTGAGATACCACTACACACCTGTCAGATTGGCTAAGATGACAGGAAAAGATAATGCAGAATGTTGAAGGGGATGTGGGAAAACTGGAACATTGATGCATTGTTGGTGGAGTTGTGAACAGATCCAACCAATCTGGAGAGCAATTTGGAACTATGCTCAAAAAGTTATCAAACTATACATATCCTTTGATCCAGCAGTGTTACTGCTTGGATATCCCAAAGAGATTTTAAAAAGGGAAAGGGACCCATATGTGCAAAATTGTTTGTGGCAGCCCTTTTTGTAGTGGCTAGAAACTGTAAATCGAAAGGATACCCTCCAATTGGAGAATGGCTGAATAAATTGTGGTATATGAATGTTATGGAATGTTATTGTTCTATAAGAAATGACCAGCAGGATGAATACAGAGAAGCTTGGAGAGATTTACATGAACGATGCTAAGTGAAATGAACAGAACCAGGAAGGAGATCATTATACACTTCAACAACAATATTACATGATGATCAATTCTGATGGACATAGCTCTCTTCAAAAATGAGAGGATCCAAATCAGTTCCAATTGATCTGTAATGAACAGAACCAGCTACACCCAGAGAAAGAATACTGGGAAATGAGTATGGACCATAATATAACATTTCCACTCTTTCTGTTACTGTTTGCTTGCATTTTTGTTTTTTTCTTCTGAGATTATTGTTGCTTTCCTTCTAAATCTTATCTTTCCTATACAACAAGACAACTATATAAATATGTATACATATATTGTATTTAACATATACTTTAACATATTTAAAATGTATGGGACTATCTGTCATCTGGGGAGGGGGTGGGGGGAAGAAGGGGAAAAGTTGGAACATAAGGTTTTGCAGGACTCAATGTTGAAAAATTTGCACATGTTTTGTATATAAAAAGCTATAATAAAAAATAAAATTAAAAAAGAAAAAAACTGTTTGAATTTATAAAACATTAAAAAATGAAAGGCGTAGAAGTCTTAAAAAAATGTCCTATGGATTGAGGGAGGGAGGGAGAGAGAAAGAGAGAGAGAGAGAGAGAGAGAGAGAGAGAGAGAGAGAGAGAGAGACTGACTGACTTAAAGCAGAATTTTTATGCCAATTTTTTTATTTGTGTGTGTGTGTGTGTGTGTGTGGTTTAAGTGGCACAATAGATGATCTTGAAGTCAGAGAGACCTTCTGAGTTCAATTCCTGCCTCACACAGTAACTAGCTTTATGATTCTAGACATTTTAACCTCTCTCAATCTGAATTTCCTTATCTGTAAAAAAGGGGATAATTATAATATTTATTTCATAGGACTCTTGTAAGGATCAGATAAGGTAGCATTATATAAATGCTTTGTAAAACTTAAGTGCTATATGAATTCTAGATATTATGTCATCATCATCGTTGTCATCATCATCATCATTTTCATTTTTGTCCTAATTTTATTGTGTTCAGTTTGAGCAGACACAAATTAGAAAGATTGTAAAGAAAATCCCAGATATATAGAAAGGAAATTCATCTTTCCTACCTATTCCAAAATCTATCTGTACAATGCTTTCCTTCATAAATGTTCCTATACTTTTTTTGGTTGTTTGTTGGTTTGTTTTAGGAGTTAATCTAATCTGACTGCTGTTGACACATCATTCAATGATTACCAATTCATTACTATTCTAGCTACACGGAAAATTTGAAAAACACAGCAATTATTCATTTCCATTGCTTTTGGAGCTGTTGCTGTTAGTTAGGCTGTTTTTAGCTTGTGTAAGAGAAGACCATCATCCATCTTCTACTCTTCTTTCATGCTTTAATGTTTTATAAATTCAAAAAAAAGGTAAAGCATGCATTGCAAAAACATGGGACTGGAAGCTTGTTTTTTCCATGGATATAAATTGACTTATCTATGTTTAATACACATTGCTTAATGCATCATGTTAATAGAGAAAAAACAAAACAAAAGGGAAAAACAATGGAAGAGAAAAAAAACAGAAAAAAGAAGTGAACACAACATGTATTGATTTACATTCAATCTCTATAGTTCTATTTCTGTATGCAAATAGCATTTTTCATCCAAAGTCTAGTGTCAGTGTTTTAGATCATTCAACCACTGAGAAGAACCAAGTCTTTCATAGTTGATCACCACACATTCTTGTTGTTATTTTGTATAATGTATTCCTAGTTCTGCTTGTTTTGCTTCTGCTTGTTTCACTCAGCATCTTTCCAGGCTATTATAACATCAACTTGATCATTATTTTTTATAGAAAAATAATATTCCATTATCATATACCACAACTTATTCAACCATTCCCCAACTGATGGGCCTGTACTATTTTTCCAATTCTTTTCTACCACAAAAATAGAGCTGCTACAAACATTCTTTTACATGTGGGTCTTTTTCCCTTTCATCATTCCCCTTTATGATTTCTTTGGGATACAGACCCAATAGTGACACTGAGTCAAAGTGTATGCACAGTATTATAGCCTTTTGGACATAGTTCCAGATTACTTTCCAGAATGGTTGAACAAAACCCCATAAATAATATGTTAGTATACCAGTTTTCCCACATCCCCTCAAACATTAAGTATTAAGTTTTTTCTTGTCATCTTAGTGAATCTGAGAGATGGGAGGTGGTACCTCAGAGTTGTTTTAATTCACATTTCTCTAATCAATAGTGCTTTAGAAGATTTTTTCACATGAATACAGATGTCTTTAATTTCATCATCTGAAAAATGTGTGTTCATATCATTTGATCACTTATCAATTGGAGAACGACTTGTAAATAACTAACAAATTTGACACAGTTCTTTTTATATTTTAGAAATTAGATCTTTATCAGAAACATTGGTAGAAAAGTTTATTTTCCCTAGATTTGTACTTCCTTTTTAAATCTTGTGTTTGTGCAAAAAATTTAATGTCATCAGAGTTATCCATTTTACATTTCATAATGTTCTCTAGTTCTTCTTTGATCATAAATTCCTCCCTTCTCCTTGAGCCTTATTTTGATATAAGGTGTGAGAGGTAGGCTCATGCCAAGTGTCTGACATTATTTTCCAGTTTCCCACCTTTTTTTGTCAAATTGTGAGTTCTTATTCCAGAAGCTGTAGGTGGATGTTTATCAACTATAGATTGCTATAGGCTTTGATTACTGTGTCATGTATCTAATCTATTCCATTGGTCCACCATTTTATTTCTTACACAGTACCAGATGGTTTTGTTGACTGCTGCTTTAAAATATAGTTTTAAGTTTGGTACTACTAAGCCATTATCCTTTGTATTTTTTTTCATTAATTCTCTTGCAATCTTTAACCATTTGTTTTTGCAGATGAATTTTATTAGTATTTTTTCTACTTCTATAAAATATTTTTGGCACTTTGATTGGTATGGCACTGGACAAATAGACAAATTTAGGCAGAATTGTTATTTTTATTATAATAGCTCAACCTAGTCATGAGGATTTGATATTTTCCCAATTGTTAGATTAGACTTCATTTGTGTGGAAAGTGTTTTGTGTTTGTGTTCATGTAGTTCTTTGGTTTGTCTTGGCAGATAGGCCCACAAATATTTTATTTTTGTCAATAATATATACAAATTCTGATGATTTGTGTGAGTTTATTTTATACCCTGCAACTTTGCTAAAGCTGTGAATTGTTTTGGGTAGGTTTTGGGATGATTTGTAGTATTCTCTAAGTATTCCATCACATCATCTGCAAAGAGTGATCATTTTATTTCCTCATTGCCTATTCTAATTTCTTTAATTTCTGTTTTTCTTATTGCTAAAGCCACCATTTCTAGTACAATGTTGAATAATAGTGGTGATAATAGGCATACTTGTTTCACCTCTGATCTTCCAGCTTCTCCATTACTTGTTTTAATTTTTTCCTGTCCATTATTAATAATGCTTGCTGTTGGTTTTAAATACATACTACTTATTATTTTAAGGAAAGCTCTTTTATCCCTATTGTCTCTAGTGTTTTAAACAGGAATGGGTGCTATATTTTGTCAAAAGCTTTCCCTGCATTTATTGAAATTATCATATGATTTCTGTCGGTTTTGTTATTGATATGGCCGATAATAGTAATCGTTTTCCTGATATTGAACCAGCCCTACATCCCTGGAATAATTCTCACTTAGTCATAGTGAATTACCCTGCTTATAAATTGCTGTAATCTCTTTGCTAATATTTTATTTAAAACTTTTGCATCAATATTCATTGAGGAGATTGTTCTGTAACTTTCTTTCTCTTTTTTGGCTCTTGCTGGTTTAATTATCAGTACCACACAAACACACACGTGTGTGTGTGTGTGTGTCATAGAAGACATTTGGCAGGACTCCTTTATCTAGTTTTAAAAGTAGTTTACATAGTATTGAAATTAATTACATTTTAAATATTTGGTAGTGATTTTATTTGTGAATATACTTGTGAATTCATCTGATCCTGAAGATTTATTCTTAGTGAATACCCTCAATGGGTCATTCTATTTCTTTTTCTGAAATTATTTCCTCTTCTATTAATCTGGGAAATTTACATTTTTGGAAATATTCCTCCATTTCAGTTATTGTCAGACTTGCTGACATAGTTTGACAAAATAACTCCTAATTATTTCTTTAATTTCTTTTCCATTGGTGGTAATTTCACCCTTTTCATTTTTGATGCTGGTAATTTGGCTTTTTCTTTCCTTTTTTTCTAATCAAATTAACCAAAGGTTTATATATTTGTGTATATTGTTTTTTTTTCTTGAAACCAACTCTTAGTTTTTTTTTTAATTAGTTAAATAGTTGTCTTATTTTCAATATTATTAATCTCTACTTTCAGTTTCAAAATGTCTAATTTGGTATTTAATTGGGGTTTTAATTCATTCTTTTTCTAACATTTTTAGCTGCATGCCAAATTCACTGATCTCCTCTTTCTCAATTTTATTCATGTAATTATTCAGAGATAAAATTTCCCCTAAGAACTACTTTGGCTGCATTGCATAGGTTTTGATGTGTGGTTCCATTATCATTTTCTTGATGAAATTATAGATTATTTCTTTGATTTGTTGTTTGACTTACTGATTTTTTAGAATTAGATTATTTAATTTCCATTTGTTTTTAGTCTATTTTTGCCCCCTTTATTTTCTCCTTTTTGCTCCCCTCCACCCCAGAAGACAAGAAATTTAACACAGGCTGTACAGATGGATTCATTTCCATGATAATCATGTTGTGAAAGAAAACAAAGACCTCCCCCCCCAAAAAAAAAGTCTTAAGAAAAATAAGGAAACCACAACAATACTTATGACTTAATCTACATTCAGATATAATCAGTTCTCTTTGTAAGTGTAGATACATTTTTTTCATCATAAGTTCTTCAGAGTCTTCTTGGATTGTTGTATTACTGAAAATAGCAAAGTCATTCACAGCTTCATAAGGGAATCTGACCAATTGTTTGACTCCCTCATTTTCTGTGGGCTGAGAATTCCAGACGCAGCCACTTGCAGCTATTGATTCTGTGACTCCTAAGGCCTACTCTTGGTTTGCTGGGATCTAAGTTGTGATGGCACAGCCTGCCATGGACTATGCTCTACTCTCAATCTAGTATAACAGACCTTTCCTGCTAATCTTCTATATTACCTTGAACTGGAAAATTGTTTACTCCATCTTTTGAGAAGGATGTTGTTCTATTCTAGAATTTGTTTAGAGCCTTATTTAAAGGTATTCAGTCTCAGTCTTTACTCTACCATCTTGTTTCCACCTCTTCTATACTTTTCAGTCAGTTCTTTTTCTGGGGTGGAAAGTATTTTTCATTATGAGGCCTTTGGAGTTGTTTTGGATCATTTTATTCCTGAGAATATATAAGTAATTCACAGTTAATCAATGCATAATATTGCTGGTACTGTGTACTATGCTTTCCTCATACTGTTCACTTAACTTTATAACATTTCCTGCAAGTATTTCCAGATTTTTTTTCTTAAAACATCTTATTAATAATTTATTTTTAATTTAATATTGCATTTTTCTTTGATTGTATATAATACTTTTTACATTTCTTTTCATAATGTTGAGTTCCTGATTCTCTCCTTCTTTCCCATCTTCCTACTTCCTGCCTTTGAGAAGGCACATGTGAAATTATACAAAACAGTTCCATAAGTCATGCAATAAAAAAATCATAAACTCTCCATCCCCCAAAAAACAAGAAAAATTAAGTTAAAAAGGGAGAATGTTTCAATTTGTATTCAGACACAGTCACTAGATATGGATAGTACTTTTCATCATAAGTTCTTCAGAGTAGTCTTGTATCATCATATTGCTGATAATACCAAAATCATTCATAGCTGGTCATGCCACAACATTGTTACTACTTTGTACATAGTCCATTTCACTTTGCATGAGCTCATGGAGAATTTTCCAGGTTTTTCTAAGAACCTGATCACAATTTCTTATAAAACTATGATATTCCATTATAATTATATAGCACAATTTATTCAGTCATTCCCCATTTCATTGGAATCCCCTCAATTTCCAATTCTTTGTTCTGAAAAAAAAAAAAGAATTGCTATAAATGTGTGTATGTGTGCATATGTGTGCTTATGTGTCCTTTTCTTTTTATATTTTTAAATCTCTTTTGGGATATATACCTATTAATGTTATTATTAGGTCAAAGGGTATACATGATTATATAGCCCTTTGTACATAGTTCCACTTTGCTTTACAGAGTAGTTGAGAATCCGTTCACAATTTCATTAATAATACATTAATTTCTCTCCCCCCCCCACATTCTCTCCAGCACTTGTCATGCTGAAATTATGTATTTCAGTTGCTTTTCTTTCATAACTCATTACTCAAGGGCTTGTAGGAAAGAGTAGATTTTTCTTAAATACTTTTAATTACATTTTTACAAAACATGTTGCATTAAATATCAGTTGTCTATATCTTCGTAACTGCAGGAAACAAAGAAAAAAAATCTACTTTATCACAAGGCAGGGAAATAGACTATTGGTAAGTTTTGTTTATTTGTTTGACCTCCTCCTTTCCTACCCCAAATGGAACACTAAGAAAAGTATATATTTTTGTATTCTGAAAAAATTAAGATAAAGTAGAAAGGGTGAAGATTTGGCATGAGAGCAGATTGCAATGCCACTTTATAAAGGTGATCAAATTTACTGACACTGGAATGAAATAAACAGCTTCTTGATCACAACTACTCAGAACTTAATTTTTTTAAAAAAGGGTTTTAAGTTATTATTCAAATTGTATCAATATCTTTCATTGTCACTTCCAAAATACATTGAAGAGAAGGATAAGAAAGGAAGAGAAGATACTAGTTGGAAGTAAGACTCTATAAAATATAATAGATTGGTATCTGTTATAACCTATTGCATCCAAAACATTTTAATTTATTGAATCATAGAATAAATTTCAGAGTTAGAAAGGATCTTATTGATTGTGTACTCTTGCTTGAAAAGAATCCCTACTAAAATACCCTTGAAAGGTATTCATTCAACTTTTTGTTGAATATCTTCCATGAGAGGGCATATATGAGTTCCTGAAGCTGCTAATTCTATTTTAATAGTTACAACTGTAAAAGTTTTTGTTTGTTTGTTTTCTTTAATGCAGATCTAAATTTGTCTCTTTACAACTATTATCCCTCATTTTTATTTTTATATATTTGGATCCAAGCAGGAAAAAAGCATATCTAATTTCTCACCTATGTATTATACTTATATATTATACTTAAAGATACCTAATATATATTTAAAGATAGCTATTTCTTGTTTGCTTGCTTTTTTCCCTTTCTTTTATTTTTTTAATCTGATTTTTCTTGCACAGCATGATGAATATGGAAATATATTCAGAAAAATTGCACATGTTTAACTTATATCAGATTGCTTGTTGTTTTGGGGAGGGCAGAGGGGAAAGAAAAGAAGGAAAACTTGAAAATCAAGGTTTTGCAAAGGTGAATGTTAAAAACTATCTTTGTATATATTTGGAAAAATAAAATGCTACAAAAAAAGATAGCTAGCATGTCTCTTCTGACACTTTCCTTCTCTGTCCTTGACATCTTCCATTAATAATAATAATTATCATTATGATTTATATAGTGATAACTAAATATTTTGCAATTATTATTTGATCTTCACAACAACTGAGGTTGCTAAATGTTACTATCTCCATGTTCCAGAAGTGAAAACCTAGACAGACAGAAGTTAAGTGAATTGCCCAGTGAAAGAAATTATTATTAATAACCAATGATTTGGGAGATCCAGAGTTTACCTTTTCCCCCCAAAATTGTGATTTCAAAAGTTCATTTCCTTAAAGGACATTACATAATGAGATTTGATTAAGTTTTTTTTTAACAATCTTGTTCAGACTCTACCCAATTGGAAAAGCCATTAGATGAGAAGTAAATTCTTTGAATAGATTGCCCCCAGCTTAAGATAATATAGAAGTAAGTGGCATAATCAAATTTCATTTGAATAGGTTCAACCCTTTATTGTGATATTCATTTTTCTCTTATTAATCGTTAACCAATCAAACTTGATTGCCACCCTCAGGACGAGCCCTGTTCCAAAGGCATATACACTGTGAACCCACCACCATGATTATTTTTGGTCTTGAGAAAAATGTACAAATGACTATCCTTTTATTAATAAATGTATTGACACTATCAATAAAAATAGTTCATTACCTAGAAATTATATCTTTTGAACTTTTAAAACACCACACCAAGGTCACACAATGGGAGGGAAGGAAGGAGGGAGTGAAGGAGGGAAGGAGGGAAGGAAAGCAGGCAAATTTAAGTCAGTTTTGTAGGGTAAATTACTTATTCTTGCTTGTAATTCTAGCTCCCTTGATCTCTGGAACATCTTATTATAAGCCCTCCACTAATATATTCTGATAGCTATTAAATATTTTTGGATGCCAACTATAACTAAAGGATTTAAATGATTCCATTCAGGCTACTTTCTGTTTTCTCCTGTGTCTTGAGAGTTCTGAAATATAGCTATAATATTCCTATGATTTCTCATTTTGAGATATAATTTCAAGAAATGAGAAGTGATTTTTTTTATTTGTATTTTGCCTTCTGGTTTTAAGGTATTTGGATAGTATTTATTTATGGTTTCTTGAAATAAGACCCATTCCCCAATTGATAAGTGATCACAAAAGATATGAACTATTCTCAAAGGACTTTAAAATCATATATATCATTTGACCTAAAAATACCACAATTAAACTGAAAACACAGGGAAGGGACCTATATATACAAAAATATTTATAGCAGTTCTTTTCTCAGGGTAAATAATTGGAAATTGAGGGAATGCCCATCAATTAGGGAATGGTTGATATAGTATGTGGTTATGATGGAATGTTATTGTTCTATGGGAAATTACGAGCAGGATGCACTCAGAAAAACCTGAAAACTCAAGCAAACCAAAATGTACTGTGTAGGAGTTATAGCAGCATTGTGAGATGATCAGTAGTGAATAAATGATTCTCAGCAATACAATGATCCATGACTACTCTGAAAAACCTAGAACAAAAAATGCTATCCATAGCCAGATTAAAGCATTCTCTCTTTTTTGTAACTTTAATTTTTGTGAGTTTTTTTTTTGGGGGGGGGAGGGTGATAAGAATTTATCTTTTTTTTTCCCCACAACATTACTTTTCTGGAAATGTTTTGCATAATTTCACATGTGTCTCCTTAATGAGAGTGGAGGGGATGGGGAGGAAGGGAGAGAATCTGGAAGCCAAAGTTTTAGAAACAAATGGAAACAATTGTTTTACTTGTGACTGGAAAAAATAAAAATATTAAATATTAAAACAATCTTTTTCACAAACAAAACCAATGCAACTAATATAATGAAACCAGAAAGCTGGGAAACAATCTTTACAGCAAAAGTCTCTGATCAAGGACTCATTTCTTGAATTTTTTGGAACCTAAGTCAAATTTGGAAGAACAATAGTCATTCCCCAATTAATAAATGGTCAAAGGATAGGAACAAGAAATTTTCAGATGAAGAAATCAAAGTTATTTATAGGTATATGAAGAAGTAATCTAAATACTTTTGATTAGAGAAATGCAAATTAAAACAACTCTGAGTTACCATATCATCTATCATATCGGGTAAGATGATAAAAAGGGAAAATGATAAATACTGGAGAGGTTGTAGGAAAAATTAAAACTCTAATGCATTCTTGTTGGAGTTGTGAACTGATTCAACCAAAAAAAAAAAAAACTTATTGTTTTTTTCAAAGTCTTCACTTTTTATCATTAAAGCAATGAAATTAAAAAAAAAAAAACCACTTCCAATTTTTCCATTCTACTGGCATTAGCAGCCTCTTAATCACCTAGAATGATAATCTTAGTATTATACTTGACTTTTTTCTCTCATCTTTTTATCCAATGTGTCGTTAAATTTTGTCATTGCTTCTTTTACAGAATCTCTCTTCTATCCATCTGCTTCTCTCCACTCACATAACCACCATCCTGATTCAGGAATTCATATTATTACTGGGCTATTAGAATACTCTTTCTCTATCTCAAATCTATGTTCCCTGCTCTCTGGTTTCCATCTAGTCTTATTTCAAATCTTGTTTTGCAAATATGTCCTTTCCAGTCTCCTTCAAGTAGTAGTTTTTCTTCTGAAGCTACATTATATTTGCAAAGTACCTATCTCTTGCATGCATAGTTATTAGCATAGTCTCTCCCTTAAAATGTGAGCTTTTTTCCAAAAAAAAAAAAAAAAAAAAAAAAGCATATTTTTGTCCTTTTCCGTTTCCCAACAACTGTGTGTTTAGCACACAGTTACCTACGTTCTCAACTTACCTGTCATCCTTATCTCCTTATTATTTCTCATCCCCCTATATCCAGTCAGTTGTCAAGGCCTATCATTTTCATATTTGTGGTATATCTCCTATATGTTCACTTCCAACTTTGATGTTAACCATTATTACTTCACACATTTACTATAGCAATAGTTTGTTTATTAATCTCCCTACATCAAATATCTCCCAACCAACTAATATTCCTAAAACAAATCTGATCAGTTCACTACCTTTTTCAAGCAATATTTAGTGGCACACTTTGCCTCAAAGTTCCACTGCAAAATCCTCTATTTAGTTTCAAATGCCTTCACAGCCTTAGCTCATGTTACCTTTCCAGTATTCTTATTGTCTTACTCTGTACTTTATGTACATGATTTACACTGTCTTACTGTGTCTTCCATACAGTAATACATTTCCCAATTTTAATGTTTTTTACTATCTGTTACCTATTGCTAGAAATTTTTCCCTCCTTATTTCTACTTCTTGGCATTGTTTGCCTACCTATATCAGCATATGAGCTCCTCAAAAGCTGGGACTTTGCATCTGTCTTCAATTTTCCAGATAGTGCATTAACTGGTACATGGTAGCACTTAATAAATAGTTGTTAACTTGATTATATCCTGCAAATAAATATGCATTTCCTGACTGTCTTAAAATTAATATTTTCTTCATTAAGGTATAAATTATGATTTTCATTTTTGTTTCTGTTTTTTCATACCTAGCACAGTATCTTACAAAGAAGAGGTACTTATCAAATAAATACTCATTGAATTGAATAATGAAAATACTTGCATATTAGGCAACCAGATGAGATAAGACTATCTCATCCACTATCCCTCTTTGTATAAAAAAAACAAAGCTAAGGGCTTGCAATTTAATATTTCTTTTTGAAAGACATGTAGTCTGTTGTATTAAGATGAGTAATTAGCTTTATCTTTGTGTAAATAAAATATAGTGTTATTTATTTTACATTATAAAAGAAACTAAGAAATTACCTTACCAATTTTCTGAGGATTTGTTATTTACCTCAAATGAAGTATAAAAATGACTAAGGGGAACTGGAAAGAATACCTATGATAAACAATTGTGGCTGTTTTGTTTGTTTTATTTTTTTCATTCCTTCAATAGTTTTAATATAGATGAAGAATTTCATGTTATCCCAATTGGGAAGAGTTTATTTCAAGATTTACACCCAGGGAAAGAACTCTGGGAGATGACTATGAACCACTACATAGAATTCCCAATCCCTCTATTTTTGTTTGCCTGTGTTTTTGATTTCCCTTCACAGGCTATTTGTACACTATTTCAAAGTCTGACTCTTTTTATACAGCAAAATAACTGTTTGGACATGTAAAAAGAAAAAAAAAAGACTATCTGCTTTTCTAGTTAAGGTTTTTTTTTTCCTCATAATTTTTCCATAGATAGTTTTTAATAAGATAAAAAAGTAAGTAAAAAAAAAGAATCTAAAAAATAAATATTTTCTAATAAGGAGAATATAAAAATCTGAATCTTTGAGAGACTTATTTTTGGATAATTGAATTTATTAATGAAGGAAAAAGAGTGTTGAATAAGTAGGTAACAGCTTTAATTTATCAGTTTATTGTTAAATGAACAGTTTCATGAAAAAATAATTTGTTATTTGAAAATACTTATTTGAATGTGATGCAGATCATAAATACTTTTCTGGTGTTAGATAAGCAACATTGCCTTCCATTTGGAAAAAAAAAAAAGTTTCTGTGGATCCTTAGGGTCACATCTGTTAGGGCACAAAATGGTTTTTAATCACACTTTTTCAAATGATTGGAATTCAAGTATGTGAGGGAAACAGAACTTTAACTGAGGCCTACATACTATTGTTGGGATGTTTGGGAGGTGATTTTCTGGTAGTTTGAATGCAAAGTGGCAGAGACCTCTGCTGAACCTAAGTTAGTTGATATGCAGCTGAACAATCAATTGCTGGCAGATCTCTAATCAAAATCAGCCTCTTCAACCCTAAAGTAATTCCAAAAAACAAACAGTATTTTTTTAAAAGAGAAAAGAAAAAGAACTGAAAAAATTTAACTGATGTTTTCTAGAAAACAACTATTGGAAAAGTATGAAAAAATGTGCAACACACACCATTCATGATCATTCTACCACCACAAAGTTGTGGAGTAGAGATATTTCTCCTCTGGATAGTCATGCTTATAGTATGTATAGTTTTTCAACATTCACTTTTGATATTCTATTGATTATTCTTTCCATTTGCCTTGTTGTAATATTCATGTATATAATGTTGATGCTCTCTTTTGCTTATTCTTTTTCATTTATATTGTTCTAATGTGGTGTTGTAGTCTTTGTAGGCTTTCCTTACTTCATTAAGCATCAACTAATGTAGATGTTCCTGTGCTTCTCTGTATTCATATTTATTATTTTTACAATGCAACTATATACCTTCATATTAATGAACCTCAATTTGTTTACCCACCCTCCAATTTGGAGGCATCTGCCTTGTTTTTCATTCTTTGTTAATAAAAAAAAATGGTATTCTTCAAATTTGATAGACATTGGAACTATCTTCTTATCAATGGTTAGTAAAGAGGATCTCTAGGCCAAAGGACATATAGATTTTATTCCCTTTACTTTCATAATTCCAAATTTCTTTCTAAAGCAATTGTCCTTACTGACCACTCTTCAGTTATACATGCTTATGACAATAGATACCCAAACATTCTTTGCCAAAATACTGTCATTATTATGCTAAAACAAATGACTCATGCACAGAAGTTTATATTTTATAACTTCACTGTAGTTTATGCATTTTGAAACAACTGTTTAATTTTTTTTATATTTTCAAAATACATGCAAAGATAGTTTTCAATATTTACCCTTTCAAAATCCTGTGTTCCAAATTTTTCTTCCTCCCTTCCCTCCATCCCCTTCCCCTGGATAGCAAGTAATCCAATACAGATTAAATGTGTGCAGTTCTTCTAAACATATTTCCACATTTATCATGCTGGACAAGAAACAGCAAATCAAAAGGAAAAAAAAATGAAAAAAAAAGTAAGCAACAAACAACAAAAGTGTAAATACTATGTTGTAATACACACACAGTAACCACAGTCCCCTTTGTGGATTCAGATTGCTCTCTCCTTTAAAACTTTATTGGAATTGGTTTGAGTCATCCCCTTGTTGAAAAGAGCCAGGTTCATCACAGTGGATCATCACATAATCTTCTTGTATTCTCTTGGTTCTACTCATATCACTTAGCATCAGTGCATGTAAGGCTTTCCAGGTCTTTCTTAACCATTCATAAAAACAACTTTTATGGCAATTTTACTTCTTTTACTTGTTCTTTTTAAAAGCATATAGAGAAATCATAATGATTTTTCTGTATTAATTTTGTATCATGTCACTAGATTTTTCATACATCAATAATAAAACAATGAGAAAATAATAAAAAGAAAACCTTTTCCAAAATTGCTACATAATTCATGAAGCATATTGGAATCAATCTATCATAAAGCCTCAAACTTTCAAGACAAGAATTTAAATAACTATATTTTATAAAATAAGGAATAAACCATTAAATTGGACTAATTTTTACTGTTTAAGGTTTGGATGTGATAATATGATGAATATAACAGTGACATTAATGTCATAGCAATCTCATTGTTATCACAAACAACCAACAGGAAAATTTATAATGCTAGTAAAAATAGGAAGAAAATTAATTCAGAGAATAAACATAGAATTAATAAGGAATTAATCAGTGGAGAATTAACAATTGTAAAAAAAAAATGACATCTCATATTATAATCCAAAGAACTAATCACTAAAACTACTAGTTGAAAAGTAGAACAGGATATAGCTATACATATATAATATATATATATATATACACACACACACATATATATATATATATATATATATCAAACTACATAAAGATTTATCTACAATAACTACAACTCAAAGAATACATACTACTTGGAGAAGGATTTCCCATTAGATAACAACTGTTATCAATGCTGAATACAGTTAAGGAAAAAAATAAGCTTAGACAAGCATTTTTGATCATTTCCTGGCCTTCCTATCACACTAAATCTATCCTTTACAT
This sequence comes from Sarcophilus harrisii, assembly GCF_902635505.1. Lineage (NCBI taxonomy): Eukaryota > Metazoa > Chordata > Mammalia > Dasyuromorphia > Dasyuridae > Sarcophilus > Sarcophilus harrisii. The sequence continues at coordinate 314,685,641 of NC_045429.1, read as the reverse complement.
TTTCCAACCATTCCTGGATTCTACTTTTCATTTTCAATCTGACACTCCCAAGTCCACATCTTTGGAGCCTGAGCTTCTGACTGATGAATATTTTACTGCAATTCATATGGATACAATTCCATTTTGTCATCTTCACAACATGCCACTGAGTGTATATTTATTTCCATCATCAAATTCCCATCTTCTGTTGAGAAATCTAACTTTTAAAATGATAATCAAATCAATAATACCAAAATACTTCTTCATGATCACCACTCCTCTCTATATGATAGTTTCTATTATCAAAATGAAATATGCTTGAAGGAACATAATTGTTTGATTATTATCAACATTATTCAGTACAAGAGCTGGAATACATCAAGTGATGAATTTTTATCCAGTAATTCATTGCCCAATAAATTTTAAATAAATAATGAAAAAATATCAACTTGGGGGGGGGGGCGTGGACTGACAAAAAAAATGAAGGAGATATCTTTTTCAACTGTGGATAATTGGAGATTGCATAATTCATAGGTAAAGTGGGAAAAATCCCAAATGAAAAAATTGTATTCTAAATATATACAATTATAAGTGTTCAAAGCAATATTCACGAAATTCTGACAAGGAAAATCTTGAATTAGGAAAAAAAAATTGAATCCAAATTCTCTCCTAAAAATCTAACACCTGAACTATTTATGTAAAACACAAGTATGTTTGCTGAAATATCATTGACCAATAAATAAAAAGTCAATTAATCAATAAAAACATTTTATTAAAAACTTTCTATTTCTTAAACATTGCTGAGCATTAGGAAGATCATTTTCATTCTTGTAGGTGGAAACAATAAATTTGATTCTAAATATAAAGCACTTTGCAAACTTTAAATCATAAAATTTGCTATTGCATAGATGTGTTTGTGTGTGACATAAAATTAATACATGACTGATTGACAAGACAGCAAGCACATTAGCAACAGAAGGGACAAGGAAACATTTCATGAAGAAGGAAAGTTAGTAGTCTAAGGGAATTAATAAGGCAGGGCTTTCTAAGAATGGTGGAGATGGAAAGAAAAACCGTGGGGAAAGACTATGGAATATTTTTTTGTGGAGAATACTGAACAAGTTATCATGAGTAGATGTATGTGAGTATGTGAGGAAATGTGTAAGATGAATGGCAGAATAGTAAAAGATGAAGCTGTGAAGACATTTTAAACCCCAAATGAATGTTTTAAATTTTATTAGACAATGGAGTCACTGGAATTTATTATTAATGGCTAGGAAATAGGAGGCAATTATAATAGTATATGCAAGAGATGATGAAGGTCTGAATTACAGTAGTTGCTATAAAAATGATAAAGAAGGTATAGACAAAAAAATGAGAAGATTTTGAAACACATTGTATATGTGGGATAAATGAGAGTGAATTGAAACTGACTGAAATTTTAAACCTAACATTATAAAGGTCATAGTGCTCTTGAAAGTAATAGAACAATTTTGAAGATGAATTTGTTATTTTGTTTTGTTTCAGGGGAGATAATATATCCTACTTTAGATGTGTTAAATTTACTTAGGTGATTATTGATCAAAATGTCTAAGGCAGTTGTTGATGCAGGAGGGGGCATTAGGAAAGAGAGCAACTAAGACATGTTACAACATTCTAGGGATCATCTGCATAAAAATTGTCATTGAATCCATGGGAGAGAATGATGTCTTCAAATGAGACAGTACAGAAAAGAAAAAGGACTCGAGATCATTGAAGTATACCCATAGATAGTTGGTATTAAATGGATAATGAATCAATATGGAAAATTGGCAGAGAGGAAATCAATCAGGTAAGAGAAAGATCAAGAGATATACTGTTGTATCATGAAAACCCAGGAAAAAGACAGTAGGTGATCAATAGTTTGACACTCCAGAAAAATATGTTGAAGAAAATAATATTTGTGAACATATCAGATTTGGCAAATGATGAGATAATTTTGAGATATCACTTCATACTTCTCAGTGTGACTAAGACAGAAAAAAAATAATGATAACATTGGAGGGGATGTGGGAAAATTTGGACACTCATATTTTGTTAGTGCAATTGTGAAATGATCCAACCATTCTGGAGGACAATTTGAAAGTTTGCCTAAAGGACTATAAAACTATGTATGTATACGTTTTGATCCAGTGGTTTCACCATTGTTTCTGTAAACCAAAGAGATCATAAAAGAGGGAAAAGGAACCACATGTGCAAAAATGTTTGTAGCAGTCTTTTTGATAGTGGCTAGGAACTGGAAGTTCAGTAGATATCCATCAATTAGGGAATGGCTTAATAAGTTATGGTATATGAATGTAATGGAATATTATTGTTTTATAAGAACTGGTGAGTAGGTTGATTTCAGAAAAGCCTGGAAAGACTTATATGAACTGATGCTGAGTGAGATAAGCAGAACCAGAAGAACATTACCCACAGTAACAACAAGGTTTTGTAATGATCAGTTGTGATGGACATGTTTTTCCCCCAATAATGTGGTGATTCAAGGCAATTCCAATAGTTTTAAGCTGTAAAATACCATCTGCATTCAGAGAGAAAACCATGGATACTTAATAAAGATGGGAGAACAGTATTTTCACCTTTTGGTTTTTTTTTTCCTCTTTTAACCCTTTTATGTCTTTTCTTGCACAATATGAAAAATTTGGAAATATGTTTAAAAATATGACATATTTAACCTAAGAAAAGGTTGGATATTAAGAAAGTTATGGTCAGTTTTAAAATGTAAAATTTCTGGTGAGTTATGAGGTTGGAATTAATATTAGAGTAGATTTCAAAATGAAGGAAAGTAGAAGTGCAGGCTCCCCAAGTATAAAAAAAAACAAACAAAAAACAAAAAAACACTTTTCATAGTTTTTTTTTTTCTTCTTGCCTCTTTTTTATGGCAGATAATAAGGAGCCAATAGATAAGTCTGGTAGGTAACAATGGAAGTAATTAATTGGGGAAAAAAATTAAATGAGAGAGAACCAAAGGTACCAGTAGAGGAGTTGGTTTAGAGAAAGGTTTCACTTCACAATAAAGATTAAATAAAGTAATGATAGCAGAGGTGATATCAAGGCATTTTAAGATGGGAAAATGAGTAAAACCAAATAAAAAGAAAGAAAACATGTTTAAAATAAAAATAAAACTGAATATTTTCTTCAGTTGAGATTGTTAGAGCTCTTCTCATTTTTGTGCCTTCAGCATCTTTGTCTATAGGTATTAAAATGTTTTAAGCTATATAATATGATTTTGACTGGTTCAGTGCTAACTACCATAGATTCTTGTAATTCTAGGTATTTCCTTGACAATATAAATTCTTAATAAATTTACATAGAACTTCAGCAGTAGTGTTTTCCATATTTTGCCCTTAGAAATTATTATTGCTGTTTTTTAAAAAAGAGAGATAAAAATATCTTCCAGAAAAGAAGTATTCTTAATATCCTTTTTTAAATGTTCATTGCAAGGCAGCACTGGGTCAGGTTGTGTGTGTGTGTGTGTGTGTGTGTGTGTGTGTGTGTGTGTGTTTTAATTGTTCACTGGCTAGATTGTTTCTAAAGAGCAGACTTTTACAATAAAAAGAAATTGAGGTTCCAGGAACAGGAAGGCAATAAATAGTCACTTTTTAAATAAAGTAGAGGTATAGAAGGTAAGTGAAGATAAAACTAGACCCAAAAACTAGAAATGAAAAATAAAACTAAGAAAAAAAATAATTTTAAGGGATGGCATTGAAAGTGTAAAAATGAAAGACCTATTAAATTTGGGATACCCTAGAAGCTGGGCTGTTATTCATTTCCAAAATCCTTAGGGTACATTTCCAATGGATATTCTTTAAATAAGTTTCAGTGTGTGTGTGTGTGTGTGTGTGTGTGCGCATGCACACGCGTGTGTGTGTGTCTTCATGTGTGTTAAATTCTCTATTATAGTTTGGAAAAATTGAGGAAGCACTTATTAAATAGAGGTAGCAACACATGTGGAATTATTTTCACAGTCATTCAGTGTGTTGATATTAAGTAATAGATTTGAGTCAAATCTCATTGGCAAGAGTAATTAAAGTGTAAGCTGATCTGTTTCTGCAGTGTGGCTCAAATGGGTGTCTAATTATGGTAATGATTAGCTCAAGTAATATCAACAGACCCATTCCTTTGTCAATTTGACAGTTATATCACAGTACAATTTTAACCAATTCCTTAGTATTCCTGATCTGTATCAGAAACATCATCTCCAAAATATGTGTTGAAGAAGTATGATTTGCTGACATTCTCTATGAAACATACAACATTTTTATGTTTGCTAATTTGGAGATTGTTTTCTATAACATTCTGATGTTTTAGTCTAAATATAAACTGATTTTTATTGTTTGATATGGTTACTTCTAGAGAAGAAGGCAGGACATACAATTTAATTGACTTTGCATGCTGTTTCTTGAAATACTGAGTACCAATCTAGAATTCTTTTTTTCAGAGTGAATCAAAAATGGTTGAAAAAATAGGTTAAAGTGTGGACAGAGGGAAGCGAGGAAGTTACTTGAGCTCTCATCAATTTCCTTGGGAAACAATGTTAAATCAAACCTATAAAATATTTTAGAGTCCACAAAAAGACAGTTTTCAAGATAGGTTAGAAGGATTTCAGAAAACAGGCTGTTTTATTTGGGTTAAAAGGAGAGCATTGTTCAGTGCAGGCAGTGTCTAGACAAGCTATCAAGAAGCTCTTAGCTATAATACAGATCAGCAGCCAAGACTCCTTAGTCCAAGCTCAGCAAGGCAGTGGTATCATAGGCCAGCTGTGAGGCCTCCAGCCCCAATGAAGCAGGCAAACTGCCAGTACCAGAACCCAGATCAGAATAAACATGACTAGGCCAGGCCACCATAGAACAGTGGGCAAGCCACCAACTCCCATGATAACCCTAGTGCATAAAATCAATGACCAGACCCTGGGGAACCAGGATAAATAGTTTACCACAGTGCCCCTTGTATCCTAGGAGCAGACTTTAACTTTAAAAAAATGAGCAAAACCCAAAAAAACCTCATAAGAATTCAACAATGTCAAAATACCTATATGTAAAGCTTCAAAGGAGAATATGAATTGGTTTTAAGTCCAAAATATCCTCTTTAAAGAGCTTAAAAGATGATTTTAAAAATCAAAAAAGGTGAAAGAGATATAGAAAAACTGACACACTAATAAATTGGACACTAATACATTGTTGGTGGAGTTGTGAATTAAACAACCATTCTGGAGAGCAAATTGGAACTATGCTCAAATGGCTATAAAACTGTGCATACCCTTTGACCCAGCAGTGCCATTACTGAGTCTGTATCCTAAGGAAATCATAAAGGAGGGGAACACATACACAAATGTTCATAGCAGCTATTTTTGAGGTAGCAAAGAATTGAAATATGAGTAGATGCCTATTAATTGGAGAATGGCTGAACAAATTGTAGTATATGAAGATAATAGAATATTATTGTATCATAAAAATTATGAACAAGCTGATTTTAGAAAGACCTGGGAATATTTACATGAACTGATGCTGAATGAAAGAAGCAGAATCAGAAATACATTGTACCCCCAAACAGCAAAATTGTGTCATGATCATCTATGAAAGACTTGGTTCTTCTCAGTGGTTCAGTGATCCCCCAATAGACTTTGGATATACAAAAGCCATCTGCTACCAGAAAAAAGAGACTGGATGTAAATCAACACATGCTGGGTTCACTTCTTTTTTATATTGTTTTTTATCTCTACTATGGTTTTTCCCTTTTACTCTTATTTTTCTCTCCCAACATGATTCATGAAGTGTGTATTAAAAATAAATAAATTCACTAGGGAAAAAAAGATGGAAGAAAAAAGAGCAGGAAAAGAAATGAGAGTTATGCAAGAGAATTATGAAAAAGTGCCAACAGCTTGGAAAAGGAAATAAAATGATTCTATTCCTCTAAAGAAAACAACATCTTGAAAAATGGAATTGGTCAAATTGGGGGGGGAGGGGTAGAGAATCACTGAAGAAAATTACTCTTTTAAAATAGAACTGGCCAAATAGAAAAGAAATTATGAGCTAAAGAAAATTATTTCTTATAAAGTAGGACATGACAAGTGGAAGCTAATAAACTCAGTGAGAAATCAAGAATTAGTCAAATAAGTTCAAAAATATAGGGAAAAAGAAAATATAAAATAACTGACTTGGAAAAAAAAAACTTACCAGGAAAATAGATCCAGAAGAGATATTTTAATATTTATAGAATTAGCTGAATGTCAAAATAAAAAAAATCCTATACAACATTTTTCAAGGAATTATTAAGAAAAACTACCCTGATATCCTTGAACCAGAGGGCAAAATAGTCATCAAAAGAATCCCCAAATTACCTCCTAAAAGAGATTTCCAAATGAAAACTCCAAGGAATATTGTGGTCAAATTACATATCAGGTCCATTAGAAAATATGGCAAGAATCAGAAAGAACAATTCAAATATTAAGGAACAACAGTCAGGATTATACAGGATTTAGTAGCCTGTACATTAAAGAATTGGATGGCTTAGAATAAATTATCCCATAAAGTGTAAAAGTTTGAAGTAGAACTAAGAATCAAGTACCCAGCAAAACTGAGCATAAACTTTTTTGTGGGGAAGATGGTCTTCCAATGTTATAGAAGACTTTCAAATTTTCCTGATGAAAAGACCAGAGAGATACTGAACAGAAATTTTAATTTTCAATTATCAGACTAAAGAAAAGCAGAAAAGGACAAAAAAGGAAAGAAAACAATGTATTCTATTTAACAAGGATAATTTGTTTACATACCTACATGAGAAAATGATACTTGTAATTTTTAAGAACTGAATCTTTTGCTCCAAGTCATCATTAATTAGAGAAATGCAAATTAAGACAACCCTGAGATATCACTACATACCTGTCAGATTGGCAAAAATTACAGGGAAAGATAATGCAGAATTTTGGAGGGAATGTAGGAGAACTTGGACACTGATACATTGTTGGTGGAATTGTGAATATATCCAGCCATTCTGGAGAGCAATTTGGAATTATGCTCAAAAAGTTATCACACTGTGCATACCCTCTGATCCAGCAGTGTTACTACTGGACTTATATCCCAAAGAGATTTTAAAGAAGGGAAAGGGATCTGTATGTGCAAGAATGTTTGTGGTAGCCCTCTTTGTAGTGGCCAGAAACTGAAAACTGAGTGGATGCCCATTAATTAGAGAATGGCTGAATAAATTGTGGTATATGAATATTATGGAATATTATTGTTTTGTAAGAAATGACCAGCAGGATGATTTCAGAAAGGCCTGGAGAGACTTGCATGAACTGATGCTGAGTGAAATGAGCAGGACCAAGAGATCATTATATACTTCAACAACAATACTATATGATGATCAATTCTGATAGACGTGGCTCTCTACAACAATAAGATGAGCCAAATCAGTTCCATTAGAGCAGTAATGAATTGAACCAGCTACACCCAGCAAAAGCACTCTGGGAGATGACTATGAACCACTACATAGAATTCCCAATCCCTCTATTTTTGTCCACCTAAATTTTTGATTTCCTTCACAGGTTAATTGTACACTATTTCTAAGTCCGATTCTATTTGTACAGCAAAATAACTGTATGGACATGTATACATATATTGTATTTAACTTATGCTTTAACATGTTTAATATGTGTCAACCTGCATCTGGGGGAGTGGTTGGGGGAAGAAAGGGAAAAATTGGAACAAAGGGTTTTGCAGTTGTCAATGCTGAAAAATTACCTATGCATATATCTTGTAAATAAAAAGTTATATATATAAAAAAAGAACTGAATCTTTACTAAAACACTTAGAATAAGAATACTTAGGCAGAGAATATGGACTTAAATTTGCTTTGATGTGATATGGTCCAATGATATGAACAGATAATTTTCAGGTGAAAAAATTAAAGCCATTTATGGTACTATAAAATATTCTAAATCACTATTTATTAGAGAAATGCAAATTAAGGTAACTGAGGTACCACTACACATTCTCAGATTGCCTAACATGACAGGAAAAGATAATTATAATTGTTGGAGAGGATGTGGGAAAACTTAGAGACTAATAATGTATTATTTGTGAATTTGAAAACTAATCCAACTATTCTGGAGAGTAACTTTGAAATATGCCCAAAGTCTACAAAACTCTGCATACCCTTTGATCCAGAAGATTTACTACTGGATCTATATCCTAAAGAAATCATGAAAGATGAAACAAGGATTTATATATGAAAAAAAGTTTGTAGCAGCTCTTTCTCTAGTTACAAGACACTGAAAATTGAATGGATGCCCATCAGTTGAGGGATAGCTAAATAAATTCTGGCATATGAAAATAATGGAATATTATGGTTCTTTAAGAAATGATGAACAAGCTGATTTCAGGAAAGTCTAGAACAAAGATTTTGATGTGATAAAAAAATTAAATAAGATATGGCAGTAAAGAGGATGATTGTACTGGGAAAAGAGGAAAGAGAGAAGAATGGAGTAAATTTTATCACATGAAGAGGCATTGAAAAAACCTTTTACACTAGAGGAAAAGAAGGAAAAGCATGAGAATTGAATCTTACTTTCATTGGATTGACTCAAAAAGGGAAGGAGGGAAGTAGGAAGGAAAGAGCAAAGGTTGGAGGAAGACAGTGTAAAACTGGTAGAAGGGAGGTGATGGATAAAAGCAAAACACCAGTGAGTAGAAATGGGGTGAAAGACCAGAGGTAAAATGTAAATGGGAATAATAGAATTAAGAGAAATATACACTGAATAATCATAGTGTTGGATGTGAATGGGATGAACTATCCTATAAAAATGAAAGCAAATAGAAGATTGTATTAAAAACCAGAATCCTACATTTGTTATTCATAATACCATTGAAGCACACACACACACACACACACACACACACACACACACAAGTAAAAGGAAGAAGCAGACTATATTATATATTATAGTGTCCTTTTAGAGGACACTACAATGTTACTGAAAAATATTACTGAAAAGTGCCATAGATAATAAAGTAATATCACTACTAAGAAATACTGAGATATATGAATGAACTGATATCCACATTCTGAAAGGAGAAGTTCAGGAAGAAATGGAAAGCAAAACTATGCTTCTGCAGGAACTCGATCTCTCCCTTTGAGAACTAGATAAATCTAAGCACAAAATAAACAAGAAAGAAGTTAAAAAGGTGAATAGAATTTTAGAAAAGTTAGATAGGATAGGCCTCTGGAGAAAATTGTCTCAGCAGTGCATGGCACAAAAACTGACCATGCATTAAGGCATAGAAATCTCACAATCAAATGGAGAAAGGCTGAATTATTAAATGCAATCTTTTCAAATAATGATGAAATAAAATTATAGATAACAAAACATCATGGAAAGAAATTAAAACATCTCATCCTAAAGAATCAGTGATTCAAACAACAGATCATTAAATACTAAAAAGATTTATAAGAGAGAATAGCAATAATGAGACAACATGCCAAAATTGATGGGGTGCTGCCCAAGCAGCACTTAGGGGAAATTCAATATCATGCCTACATATTTTAAATAGATCAAGAACATTTGGGAATACAATTTAGTAAGCTAGAAAAGGAATAAATTAAAAATTTCCAATTAAACAACAAATCCATCCTATCAAAAAAGTATATATATACACATACTTTTTCTTTATTTCTTCTCAAGGGTTCTTTAATTATCTGCTGCACAGCTTATTTAATTTATTCTTTTTTTTTTCTTTTTCATTTCCCCACCACCCTCAAACAAACTCTGATTAAGAAAAGATATATTTATATAGATAAACTCATTCACACACTCACACACATCATATAGATATACATCTTTCTTATCCCTGTTGACTCTTTAATGAAATTTTGCTCTCTAACTTGTGTTACTATTACTTAACATTCCCCTACCCAAGGATCCTTTCCCTGTCTTCTTCTCTCACCCTTTGCTTTCCCATCCACCCATCCCTTCCCCCTTATTTCTTTATAGATTTTGGAGGGTACTATACCCTTTATGGTCTATATGTAGGGTTGTCTATTGAATCCATTCTTGATGTGAGTAGGCTTTCAGAACTATGAACCCTCCTCTTCCTTGTAATGCCTCTATGTCTATTCTTCCTCTGCACCTCATTTGTATAATATGATTACTATTTTTACTTTAATTCTGCCAATTTTTCTTTTAACTTTACCTTATTGTTGAGGTGAATCTTAAAGATATACATATATAAAAACAAAAATAATGAGTTCATATTTAAATAATCTGTTCATGTTAAATTCCTTAAAATCAATCTTTCATATTGGCTTTATATGTTAAATTTTCTGTTAAGTTTGGGTTTGGTTGATAGAAAGTCCTGAAAATGTGCACGTTTGCTGAATGTTCATTGTATAGATAGATAATTTTGCTGGATATGGTATTTTTGGCCACAGGGGTAGTTCTTTTGATAGTCAGTAGATGTTATTCCAGGACTTATGGTCTTTTATTGTGGATGCTAATGAGTTTTGTACAATTCTTATTGTAATTCCAGGATATTTAATTGCTTTTTACCTTGTTCCTTGAAAAATTTTCTCTTTGATTTGGGGGTTTCTAAATTTGGCAATAATATTCCTGTATGTTTTCCATAAATAATCTCTTTGAGGTGGTGATAAGTGGATTTTTTCTATTTCTACTGTCCCCTAATGTTCTATCACTTCAGGATAATTTTCTTTGATTATTTTCTGCACTATTTTGTCAAGGTTCTCTTTTTGATCAAAACGTTTTGGAAGCCCAATTGTTCTTAGATTTTTTCTTCCTGATTTGTTCTCCAGACCTCTCATTTTTTTTTTTTATGTTTCACATTCTGGTTTATTTTTTTTTCATTTTTATAATGTGTTTTGTTATTTTTTGATCTCTCACAGCTTCACTGGCTTCCATTTGCCCAATTTTGATTTTCAAGGAATTATTTTCGTCTTTGAGACTTTATACCTCCTTTTCTAACTGGTTAATTATTTTTCATAATTTTCTTTTCTTGGATTTTTTTTTGTTTTTCTTTTTAGTTTTTCCTCAATGTCTCTCATGTTTTTTAAATTCTTTTTTGAGTTCTATCAATTTTCTCTGGGCAGGAATCCATTTCATGTTATCCTTTGGGGTAGAAGCTTTTTTGCTCAAGTGTCCTCTTCTGAAGATGTTTCAATGGTGGGGTTCTTTTTTCTTTGCCAATTCATTTTTAATAAACCATATTAATGTAAGAACCTTTAATTGTGGGGTAAAGGGATTGTGCTTCAAGCCTCCCTTAAGCTCTCCCCTTTGACCAGGAACTCCAAACCAAATCCACTCTCCTGCAAGTGCCTATAGCTAGCAGCATCCTTGCTCTGCTGTTTCTGCATTCACTAGGTACTTCCCCCCCAGGGCCACAATTCAGCAACACAAGTGGGCCTGGCATTCCCAGTCAGCTGAAGTTCCCTTAGTCTCCCTGGACTCAGACCCTGACTCCACAAATATCTCAGAGGTGAAAGTCTCTGTAGTTCTTGCTGAGGCTTCAGCCACATTTAACTAACCCAGGTATCCCCACTAGGTGTTTCTAGGGAGCTAGCCAGAAGGTGTTTGCACTTCAGACAGATTAATCCCTGACCTGGGGTCTTTCTTCAGATCTTCTTGGGTTGTATCTGGAGGTCCCCTGTTCTGCCTCATGTCTTCTTGATCTTTCTAGAGTCTATGTCCGCCCAGAGGCACATTTTTTTTTCTATTTGTAGGAGAAATCGAGAGAGCTTGAAATTTATCAGCCTACTAAATTATCTTCCCAGAATCCTCTCTAAGCAATCTGATTTTGGAAAGGCCTAGAAATATTTACATGAACTGATGCTGAGTGAAAGAAACAGAACCAGGAATATGTTGTATAATGTAACAAGACTATGAGACGATAACTATGAAAGACTTTGTTCTCAGTCTCAGTGATCCAAGGCAATCCCAATAAACATTGACTAGAAAATGCCATTTGCATCCAGAAAAAGAATCATGGAGATTGAATATAAATCAACACATGCTATGTTCATTTCTTTTGTTTTCTTCTCTCATATTTTTCCTTTTGTTCTAATTTTTCTATCCCAACATGATTCATAAAGAAATGTGTATTTAAAAAGTTAATATACATGTATAAGCAGAAAAAAATATTAAATTCTAACACTTTGTAAAGTATTTGGGGAAAAAAAAGACAAGTAAGGAGTCCTACCAAATTCCTTTTATGAAATACATATGGTATGGATACCTAATCCATGATGAGTAAAACAAAGAAATATCATTTTTTTAATTAATGAAAACCTGTTTTAAACAAAATATTAACAAAGCTATTACAGCAATTTAGCGCCAGCATAATATTATGGCCAAATGTGATTTATATCTGGAAAACAGGAACATTTCAAGATAATTAACCTTATCAACAACAAAACTAACAGAAATCATATGATTATCTCAAAAGATGCCAAAAAAAATTTTCTGACAAAATACAGTGCTCATTCATTTTTTAAACACCAGAGAACATAGGAATAAATTGAACTTTCCTTAAAATATTAATGGTATCTAACTAAAATCATCAGAAAGCTTTTTCTGTAATGAAGATAAGCTAGATGTCTTCCAATAGAACCAGAGGTGAAGCAAGGATGTCTATTGCCACCATTATTATTCAATATTTTACTACATATATTAGTTTTAGCAATGAGAATTGATTGAAGGAATTAGAATAAGCAATAAAGAACAAAACTATGACTCTTTGCAGATGAATTGATGGTATACTTAGATAATCCTAGAGAATCAACTAAGAAACTTTGAAATAATTAACTTTAGCAAACTTGAAGGATTTAAATTAAACCCACATGAATATCAGCATTCCTATATATTATCAACAAAGTTCAGCAACAAAAGAAAAGGAAATTTCATTCAAAATTACTATAGATATATAGATATAGATATAGAGCAACATCTCACACTATAAAACAAGATAACGTTAAAATGGGTACAAATTTTTGCTATAAAGGGTGATGACTTAAGCAAATCTATGGAGAAGGGAAAATTAATAACCAATTTAGAAAGAGAAAACATGAAATGCAAAATGGATTAGTTTAATTTCATTAAATTTTAAAAATATTACATAAGTAAAATTAATATCACCAAGATTAGAAGAAAGCAAAAATATGGAAACAATTTTTATAGCCTGTGTATTTGATAAAGTTATCTTTTCTCAATTTTTTAAAATACAGATCATTCTTTAATTGTTTAATGGTCAACAGATTTCAATAAGCAGTTTTTAGATAAAGAAAGCAATCTATAGTTATATTTAAAATGTTTTTACTCATTAATGAATAGATAAATACAACTTAAACAACTCTGAGATATTATCTCACACCTATTAGACTAATACGATAGAAAAAATAATCAATGTTGAAGAAAATGTGGAAAATTAGAATACTAATGCATTGTTGGTGGAGTTATGAATCAATTCAACCATTTTGGAAAGCAATTGGAAACTATGAGTAAAAAGCAATCAAATTGTGCAGATCCTTTGATACAGCAATAATTGCTAATCAGTCTATATCCCAAAGAAATAATAAAGGAGAAAAGGACCTACATGTATGAAAAAAAAAAGTGTTGACAAATAATTGGAAATTGGGGAAATGCCCATCAATTGTGGAAATGGCTTAACAAGTTGTAGTATATAAAAGCAATGGAATGCCATTTTATTATTAGACAATGATGAGCAGGAAGATTTCTGAAGAATCAGAAAACTGTGTATGAACTGATGCATAGTGAATTTTTTTGATTGAAATGAGCAGAATCAGGAAAACACTATATACAGTAATAGTAATATTGTGTGATGATCATTTGTTATTAAGTTATCTATAGCAATTCAATGATCCAAGGCAATTCCAAAAGACTCATGTTATCCACATCCAGAGAAAGAACTCTGGAGTCAGGATACAAATCAAACCATATTATTTTAACATTTTTGTAGCTTTACTTTTTATTCTGTTTCTTCTTTCACACCATAACTAATGTGTTCCGATGATTTTATAAATATTTATAAATAAATAAGTGAATTCATAAATTTATACAAAAAGTTATAAATTTTAACATACAGGATTGCTTTCTATGTTGGGATGGGCATAAGGGAAAGAGGGAGAAAAGGCAAAAATGGAAATTTAAAATCTTATAAAGCAAAAAGACAGTAAAAACTGTCTTTTCATATGATTAAAAAAATACCATGGAAAAAGAACAACAGCAAAACAAAGCTAAAACTCTAAGCAATTTTCAGTGACCTAATAGAGAGATTCTATCAGGACTCTCCCTTGTAAGAGAGTCATTGTGGTTCTTTGGAAAGCATGTTGGACTGGAGTCTTTTAACTACCAGTTCTGCAATTTGCTACCTCTGTGGCCTTTGAGAAGTTCCTTAAAGTCTCTGGGTGTTTGTTCTTGGGTGAAATGAGGATGCCCTATTACATGACCTCTAAGTTTCCTTCAAGTTCTGATTATAATCTTGTAGGCTCTAACACTGTAGAGGATAACTACAGAAAATAATTAGCTTTTCTTTGAGGTTGTTAGTTATTACAGTGGATAGAGAACTGCACATGAAGTCAGGAAGACCTCTGTTTAAATCTACCCTCATTTACTTAGTTTCTGTATGATGACAAGAAAGTTATTTAATTCTTTTTGATTTTATTTGCTCAAGAATAAAATGGTTAAAATAATAGCACCTGTCTCCCAAGAAGGTTGTAAGAATCAATTAAATAAAATAACATTTCCAAAACACTTGGGGCCATGGTTAGAACACAGGTACTATATGAACATTATGCAATATTATTATTATTACTATTATTATTATTTTGTTTTTAACTATAATTATAGGTAATTTTATTTTTTTATTTATAAATCCAGATCAGTTTTTCTTAAATGATTTCTGTATGAGGAATATTTATGTATTAATATCTGTTCTATATTCTGTGTCTATCATGAATATTATTGACATATGAGCAGTATGATGCTGAATGCCTATATGATTGAGAAACTGACAAGTTCAGGTTAGTTTGGAAGAACATATTCCATTGATTAACAGAGATGTGAGGAAAGACAGGTTAGCAAGGCATACGTGAGATAGACATACCCAGTAATCAGAATAACCTATGATATCCCATATGAAAGTATTGAAATAGTAACATATAGACAAGAGTAATGTTAAAAATGTACATAAGTGATTTGTGTCTTGTATGCAATTGCATATGTTCATTAATGCTTGTATTTTGGATAGTTAATTCTGTTAAATATGCAAAGGTTTGCTATTCATTTGTGCAGTGTTGTTCTGTTGTATATTTTGCAATTTTCTAGTTATGCTGGTTTTATTATTGCTGGTGTCATTTGTTGAATCCTGTGGCCATGGTTGACTTTTTCAAATTTGCTGGCATATTGAATGCACAACTTTAATAGCACCATCTATTAACATTTTAAATAACTCAGCTGGAATTAAGGCACTTCCACCATTCTTATTGTTAACAATGCTTCCTAAGATCTATTTGATTTCCTTCTCCAGGATGTCTAACTTTAAATCAGTACCCACACCACCTATATGAACATGAACTTATCGACATAAAAGTCTGGCATGTTGAGACCATGGGATCATGAAGAGTTGGACATGACTGGATGAATGAACAATGTAAGCACATGTTATAAATGTGGTATTTACATGTGACTTATCCTACATTTAACAGTGATAGAGTCACTGAAGTAATCTTTCAAATAATGTTTTGTCAGGGACACTAATACATTGTTGGTGGAATTGTGAATACATCCAGCCATTCTGGAGAGCAATTAGGAACTATGCTCAAAAAGTTATCAAACTGTGCATACTCTTTGATCCAACAGTGTTAATACTGGCATTATATCCCAAAGAGATCATAAAGAAGGGAAAGGGACCTGTATGTGCACGAATGTTTGTGGTAGCCCTCTTTGTAGTGGCCAGAAACTGGAAACTGAGTGGATGCCCATCAATTGGAGAATGGCTGAATAAATTGTGGTATATGAATATTATGGAATATTATTGTTCTGTAAGAAATGACCAACAGGATGATTTCAGAAAGGCCTGGAGAGACTTGCAGGAACTGATGCTGAGTGAAACGAGATGGGCCAGGAGATCATTATATACTTCAACAACAACACTATATGATGACCAATTCTGATGGACCTGGCCATCCTCAGCATTAAGATGAACCAAATCAGTTCCAATGGAGCAGTAATGAACTGAACCAGCTACACCCAGAGAAAGAACTCTGGGAGATGACTAAGAACCATTACATTGAATTCCCAATCCCTATATTTTTGCCCACCTGCGTTTTGGATTTCCTTCACAGGCTAATTGTACAATATTTCAGAGTTCGATTCTTTTTGTACAGCAAAATAACGGTTTGGTCATATATACTCACTGTGTATCTAATTTATATTTAAATATATTTAACATCTACTAGTTATCCTGCCATCTGGGGGAGGGGTGGGAGGAAGGAGGGGAATAATTGGAACAAGAGGTTTGGCAATTGTCAATGCTGTAAAGTTACCCATACATATAACCTGTAAATAAAAGGCTATTAAAATTTTTTAAAAAATCAAATAATGTTTTGTACTGTATATATGTTGTTATTCTCTATATTTTGTTATATTGTTAGTCTATAAATGTTATTGTTGCTTAAATTTTCCTTTATATTACTCATGATTATATTTTGTGAATATACAATCACAATTTTGACATATGCATATGTTATGGTGTTTGACTCATGGACATCAAAGATTGTTGGACTTCAAAACTCTCAGAAATAATTAACATATGCATATGTCAAAATTCACAAGGTACCTATAGTCAAGGATTAAGAACAGTGGGAAACAAGAGAAAGGCAGAAGCTTTTCTCCCCTCTCTGAAGAGATTCCCTCTCATGTGTTATTGTATAATTGATCTCTCCTGACTCACCATTGGAATAATAATAGGCTCTAAACCATCTAATTATTTCATCAAACTCAAAAACTATAATTGAATTGTCAGCCAATATCATTATAGCTCATATGTAAACATAATTCAATTTCATTCAATGACATTTCAAGTCATTCAATGACTTCTCAATCTGTCCAAATATCTTCAATTATGAATTTATTTAGTGAAGGCTAAGTATTAGGCTAAGATAGTTACTTTAATTAGGATGAAATAATTGACTCAATAATCCCCTAGTCTTACACAGGAAATTCTTAGACAGGCTCCATTACAAAATGAGTTGCTAAGAACCTGAAATCTGTTATTTCTTACTGGCTTGGAAAGGATATGAAAT
The DNA here is from genome assembly GCF_902635505.1 of Sarcophilus harrisii. Classification (NCBI taxonomy): domain Eukaryota; kingdom Metazoa; phylum Chordata; class Mammalia; order Dasyuromorphia; family Dasyuridae; genus Sarcophilus; species Sarcophilus harrisii. The sequence goes on along the minus strand of NC_045429.1, from coordinate 314,668,298 downwards.
TGTCATGGAGTCAGAACTGTAGGATACTATTGTAGAAATTTTTTAAATCATGGGAATAAAGTCTTGAACAGAGTAAGTGGCAGCAGACATATGACTATGATGACTATTCAATTATCTCTATGTCTAAACAAAATGAGTATAACCTCAAGATTGAGCAGTCTTCATAGGCATAGATCCTTATGAAGAACAATAATTGTCCTTCATTTTTTTATTGTTTTATTACTTCAGTTTGTCTTTCTAATGCTAAACAGTTACAGGGAGTTCTCAAGAGAAGAGGTTCAAGTTATCAGTTACCACATGAAAATAATTAAATTCACTAGTAATTAGGGAAATATAAAGCAAAGCAATTCTGAGGTACCTCATACAATCTGATGGATGTGAGGAAGTATGTCAGCAATAATAATGGTATTAATAATCATGATAACTATTCTTGCAAATAATTGACATCTAGTTTAAAACTGAGTGTGCACAAGTATAAATTTCACCAATATATAATTGTTTCTGGAGTAAAATTATGCAGTACAATTGAAGTACATTTAACGATTCTGACATATTATTTAATAACTAAGGCTGTTACTAAATGTACTTTTTGTTTCTTTATTAGTTTTTATTCTTCTTGAAAGTTCATGTCTTCATTAATATATTATGAAATGTTAACAAGTCTGAATATCTTCCATTGTATTACTGACATTTTATTAAAACACAAATGAAAATGAAATTTGACAAATTCTTACTGATTAATTTTTTTTTTTTTGCTATTACTGCTATTTGCTTGTTCTTTTTTTTGAAAACTGCTGAACATAGGAAATAAATTAGCAAAAAAACAAAACCAAATCAAACAAATAACAAAAAGTTGTGGTCTGATAGATTTTGGGTATCTTTCTTGTTCTGCTTATTTCACTCTGTATCTTTCTAACCTTATTTTGAATATTTAAAGTTTTTTTTTTTAACCTTTTAAACCTTTAAGAGGCAATTGGGCTTAATTGATTTGCCCAGGGTCACACAGCTAGGAAGTGTTAAGTGTCTGAAGCCAGATTTGAACTCAGGTACTCCTGACTTGAGGGCTGGTGTTCTATCCACTGCACCAATTTGCTGCTCCCTTTTTGTTTGTTTTTTAAGGGGAATTTATATTCTAGAACAAAAACCTATAGGGAAATCATATTTTTATGAAAATTTTTTCAAAATAAAGTTGAAAAATCACTTACACCATTTTCAATGAATGGATACCAAAAAAAAAAAAAAATGTGATCGTCACAAATCAGAATCATTATGATTCAAATTCCACTCACAGTGTGTTGGAGCATAATTGTACATCTATCAATTTTATTTCTGAAATTAAAGAAATAATGCAGAAATGTGTGGGAGAGAGATTTAAAAGTGCCAGTTCGTGTACTATAGTATGGAGCAATGATTTTTGAGACTGGGATTATTTGGTACTGCCTAAAAGGTGGAGATGTGTATCAATGGAACAAAGTAGACATGAAAAAGAGAGGTATTATAGCAAATTAAAGAACATGGGACATGTAACTTATTTGACTTATAGAGTGGCAATCAGTTTGTGAACTGGAGATAGAGACATCACAGTTCAGTGTAGAATGGATTTCAATTACATTAAATTAAAAAATATATTCATATGGAGCTACTAGGACTGAGAACAGAGGGAAAGAAGAAAATCTGAAGAAAATTTCTATCAAGTGTTTATCAGATAAAGGTCTCATATCTAAAATATATAAAGTTTTTTTTTTAAGATATATAGGAATGTGAATCATTCCTCAGGTGAAGAATTGTCAAGGAAAATGAATAAGCACTTTTCTGATGAAGAAATCAAAACATTTTATAGTCATATAAAAATGCTCTAAATAATAATTGAATGGAAAAATGCAAATGGAAACAACCTTGTGATATCATTTTATAGCTACCAGATTGGCTAAAATAATGGAAAAGTAAAGTAACAAGTTTTGGAATGGATATGGAAAAATTGGGTTAGTTGTTAATTGTTGAGGGGGTTGTGAAGTGATCCAACCATTTTGGAGAGTGTAATGTAGTTATGCCCAAAAAGATTTTGAGCTATCTGTGATCTTTGACACGGTGGTGCTACTACTTGTTTTATTTCTGAAGATAATTAGGGGGGAAAGGAAAATAATCTGTATGTTCTAATATAGTTATTGAATTTCTCTTTGTATCTTTTTTCTTTTGTCAAAGAACTGAAAGTTGCATAGATGTCCATCAACTGAAGGACAGTTGAACAAATAGTGGCATATGATTGTTTTTTATTAATTTATTAATTTTTTTATTATAATACATTTTCATTGACAGAACCCATGCCAGGGTAATTTTTTACATTATCCCTTGCACTCACTTCTGTTCCGATTTTTCCCCTCTCTCCCTCCGCCCCCTCCCCTAGATGGCAAGCAGTCTTATATGTTGAATATGTAGCAGTATATCCTAGATACAATATATATGTGCAGAACTGAACACTTCTCTTGTTGCACAGGGAGAATTGGATTCAGAAGGTAAAAATAACCCGGGAAGAAAAACAAAAGTGCAAGCAGTTTACATTCATTTTCCAGTGGGTGTTCTTTGGGTGTAGCTGCTTCTGTCCATCATTGATCAATTGAAACTGAGTTAGGTCTCTTTGTCAAAGAAATCCACTTCCATCAGAATACATCCTCATACAGTATTGTTGTTAAAGTATATAATGATCTCCTGGTTCTGCTCATTTCACTTAGCATCAATTCATGTAACTCTCGAGTGACATATGATTGTGATAGAATATTACTGTGGTAGTATACCACTTATAATGAGGTATAAGAAATGATGAGCTCAATAATTTTAGAAAAACTTGGAAGGAATTGCATAAAATCATGAAGAATGAATTGAGCAGAATCAAAAGAATATTGTACAATGTAACAGTAATATTATTTTAAGAAAGATTTTAAGTGAAAAAATTATTTTGACAATTTTAAATACCCAAATTAACTCTAAAGGATATATGAATAAAAATGCTATCTGTATGCATAGAAAGAAATGATAAAAATAGAATATGCATATAATAATTTTACATACACATATGCCTATTTTTGCCTAATGGTAATTTCATATATTTAGTAATATATTAATATTTATATATAATTTTGTTTCTAATTTGTAGGAAGAGAGTGAGGGAAGAAGAAAAAAGTTTACATAATTATGTTATGTATTTGAATATTTGTATATTTGAAAAGAATAACAATATATGCAGAGTAGATTTATAGTTCCATGTGCAATCATTTTTTTCTAAATTTTACTGTGTTATGGAAATGCTTGTTTTATTCCATAAATTAAAAACAAAATTTAAAAATGAAATATACATTCACAAAGTCAGACTGAAGAAGTGAAATTTTTGATGCACCCAACTGTACCTTGAATAAGGTATTTGTTTTTGCTTTTTATTTTTTCTAAAATTGTCTTCAGTTGGACCAGTTCAACAGAAATAAGTTAATCCTACCATAATTTGGTAAGATAAGAAGCAATAAGCAATCTGAGCTTGCTATATGGAAGAGAAATGATCCAGAACTCATGGCTTATCTTATTTAAGAGGCAGACTCTTGCTTTTTATTGTTATATAACAAAATCCTATATGACTGAAACATCTGTAAGCTGTGTTCATTTTTCCCTCCTGATTGACTAAAATCTTTCCATTAGGAGAGTTTATACCAATAGAATTAGGCAGTATTTCCTAGTCCAAACATATGCCCCTTCATTTCCTCTAATTTTATACAATCTAAATAAATACTCAGTGGTTCTCAGAGGCTACTGGAAAACTGAATGCCCATCATATGTTCTAAATAAGGCACTCTGGAAGAAAGGATTGTCTTGGAACTTAAGAAAGTAATTGTCAATTACTAAACAAAAGGGTCAAAAGGAGTAAGTGGACTTTTTCCTGTATTTGTCTGTGAGAATAAACATAAGAAAATACTCTACTATAAAAGAAAATATTCAACTATCAAAGCAAAAGTTTCGAGAAAACTGATTTCCATTACAAAAAAAAAAAATTACACTGAAAATTCCATTGAAATTTAGGCTCCTTTCATTTCGAAAATGACATTCAGAGAATTTACATTTTATTCCTCATTATCCATTTTGATCTTGCTGTGTTACTAATAGATTAAAGACAAAAAAAAAAAAATTTCCTCGAGAAATTGTCCTCCAGCTGGTGTCAAGATTTGCATAAAATGTCAATGAGGAGATTTCTAATGTGGAAAGAAATATACATAATTATGGCTTCAAATTATCAAGTAATCTTGTGATATATGAGATTAACTAAGAAAGTGTAGTCAACATTACTGCAAAAATTGTCTTCTAGTTTAAGATACTCTTTATTACACTAAACCATATTTCCAATATTTAATTTTACCATTTTCAAGTTAGAAAGGGCTTTAAAAGACACCACCTCAAACCCTTTGTCTGATATAAAGAGAACTACCAATGAACTAGGAGAAATTATCTTACAATTTAAAAAATTATTACTATTCTATGAACATCTTGTGACATAATATTGCATGTCACTATTAAACAAAAGAAAGACACTACAAAAATGTCCACTTCTGAGTATTTCCTTCAAAGATGATATGTCGTATTTATAATATCCAACATTAGTGCTGACAAGTATTTTATGTCATTTCATTCAAATATCATGCTATTCCATGAGATAGGCATTGATGATAAAATGCTTTCCATTTGAGAGATGAGGAAACCAAGGCCAATATAGACAAACTAATTCACACATGATCAAATAACCAAAGTGTGAGAAGCGGATTTGAACGTAGGGCTCAATATGGCACCCTTCCAACCATGTTATCCTTCATTTTTAAAGTTATAGAATCAAGATAAAGTTAATCATTTTAAAATCTGTATTTTAATTATCCTCTTGAAAATTGTTTTCATCTTTTCCATCAATACTACAAATATTAAACCTGTGATTTTTAAATGACTCATTGTTACCTAATGAAGTATATTAATCAGTAGCATAATATCTCTTTTTTTTTTAATTTGTTTTCTATAGTATACGATCCAACAATTCTGGAGAGAAATATGGAAATTTACCCAAAGGACTATCAAACTGTGCATATCCTTTGATCCAGCAATGTCTTTACTGTATCCCACTTGGATCAGTATCAACAATGTATTAGTGTCCCAGTTTTCCCACATACTCTCAAAAATTCATCATTATCATTTCCTGTCAACAGACAAGATTTTTAAAGTTCATTCTGGAATCCCCATTTTACCAATGAGAAAACTGAAAGCCCATTACAATAAATGATTAGCCCAAAGTCATAAAATTTAATTAGATTCATAAAATGGATTATGCTTATGATATCATTTCTTGGTATATTTCAAAGAATTTGGGGAAAGGAAAAATGACCTACACATTCTAAGATGTTTATAGCAGCTCTCTTTATGGTAGCAAAGAACTGGAAATTACTACTGATATTTTTTCAAGGAATCTTCCTTTTTCTAGGGGGTTAACTTGTCAAAATGGACAATTAAAATTTCACCACAGATTCTGTTTCATCATAGAGTGGAAATTCAATGTTTCTGAGTCAGTTGGATACCTTATCCTCTATCAGCCCTCAAATCAAGAAGAAATCAAATGAGTCTCTACTTTGACCAAAAATCATTTGGATTTATGTAATGTTCTCTCTAAAATGTAATGTTCTCTGTTAAGGTTTTCTTGGGGTCTCTGGAGGCAGCCTTCATTTCAGTTCAGTAACCAGGATGTGGCTCTCTTCAACAGTGAGGTGATTCAGACATTTTCAATGATCTTGTAAAGACGAGAGCCATCTGTACCCAGAGAGAAGACTGAGGGGACTGAGTATGGATCACAACATAGTATTTTCACTTTGTTTTTGTTGTCTGCTTGCATTTTGTTTTCTTTCTCATTTTTTTTCCCTTTTTGGTCTGCTTTTTCTTGTGCAACAAGATAGTTTTGGAAATATATATAGAAGAATTGAATATTTTTCATATATATTGAATTACTTGCCATCTAGAAAAAGGGATGGGGGAAAGAGGGAGAAAACATTTGGAACACAAGGTTTTGCAAGAGTGAATGGTGAAAATTATTTATGCATATATTTTGAAAATAAAAAGCTTCAAACAAATAAAATAAAAATCTTATCTGTTTATTTTCAGACGAAGAAATTAAAGCCATTGCTAGTCATACAAAAAAAAAAAGTTCAAAATCACTATTGATTAGAGAAATGTAAATGAAGATAATTCCGAGATACCACTTCACACCTCTTGGATTAACTAAAATGACAGGAAAAAAATAATGATAAATGTTGAGGAGGATATGGGAAAACTGAAATATCAATGCATTGTTGGGAGAGTTGCTAAATGATTCAAATATTCTGGAGAAGAATTTGGAACTATACACAAAGAATTATCAAACCGCATACTCCTTGATCCAGCAATGCCTCTTCTGGGTCTGTATCCAAAGAAATAGTAAAAGGGAAAATGACCAATATATGCAAAAATATTTATAGCAGTGCTTTTTGCAGTGGCAAGGAAATGGAAATTGAGTGAGTTCCCATCACCTGGGGATTGATTTGAATAAGTTATGAATGTGATGGAATGTAATTGTTCTATAAGAAATTATGAGCATTCTGATTTCAGAAAAACCTGGAAAGAATTACATGAATTGATGCTAAATGAAGTGAGCAGAACCAGGAAAACACTGTTGTCACACACACACACACACACACACACACACACACACACAATATTATGTGATGATCAACTATGATGGAGTTCTCAACTATATGATGATTCAAAGCAATTTCAATAGTCTTGGGATAGAAAATGCCATCAGCATCCAAAGAGAACTATGAAGACTGAATGTGGGTTGAAACATAATATTTTGAGCTTTTTGTATGTTTTCTTTCTCATGTTTTTTTTTTTTTTTTCCCCTTTTGGTCTGATTTTTCTTGCACACGATAAGTGGTTATTGTTTAGGGGAGGAGGAAGGAAAGAAAGGAAGAGAGAAAACACGAACAAAAGTATCGCAAAAAAATGAATATTGAAAACTATCTTAACATATTTGAAGAAATAAAATACTATTGAAATATTAAAAATTAAATTTTGTTTGTTTATAGATCCTTATAATCCTTTTGTGTATATTTATTATTTATATCAAACTAGATTGGCCCTACAGATTGTTTGTTTAGGATGAAAATTCAGGATTTTTTTAATCTTCTTCCTCTCAAGAAATATGCTAATAATGATACTGCAAAGATTCAAATTTAAAAGAGCTCTAACTTAAGCCAGATATCTCCAATAAGTGGAGCTAGAACAGAAATGAATCTGATATACACCAGATAGATTACACAGATCTATCTCTAAGACAACTGGTTGTGCATTCAATGATAATTGCAATTAGTTTTAGTGAAATGCAAAATTTTCTGCAAAGTTGCTCAAATACTGAAGCAAAACAGAGTTCAGGACTTTGTTTGGGGGATATACTTTTCCTTGTAGAAATTGAAACATTCTTCTCTGCTAATGGAACATGAAGACACTGTGGTTAGCAAGAGATATAAAGTCTAAATTGGGCTACTGGGTGGATAAAATGTTTCTTATGTCTTCACACAATTACTTAATGAGCCCTATTCCATGAGGTCATATTGCAGTTCCACAGAATGCTGATATTAAATAACCTATTAAAGTCCTCCTTTTATTGGGATATTTCTGTATATAATTTAAAAACCTACATTTTCTGAGTAAAACAAAATCCCCTTTTTCCCTCAAATACCACAAATGATCATATTCTCTAGGTAAATTTTTTTGCAAGAAAATTTTTCTTAATTTGATTTATTTAGACATATGATGAGAGTAAGGGAAGTGTAGTAGACAAAGGACTGGGTTTCGTGTTAAGAAAACTGGGATTCAGTTCTTTCATATGACATACATAAGCTGTGTTGCTATAAACAAATCATTTAACTTCTCAGAATCTGAGTATGTAAGACTATAAATTACAGAAAATTTGCCATGGTAGATGTAGTTTCTATACTATGAGTCTTTACACTGAGTTCCCTACATTGATGAAATTCACAGGCTTATTTCCATATTGTGGATATAAAGCAAATAGAATTCTCTAGCTGCCAGTCACTTTTTTTCATACATTATATTCTTCTGTTTTTCCTCTTGTTTATATCATAATTGCAATATTAACTAATCATTGACTCTTATTTTCCTTTCCAATATGTGTTTGATAAAATGTGATATAATTAGGGCACTTAATATGAACTTGAAGGGAAGGAGGTGCAGTAGTGTAGTTTATTTAAAAAGAGGAGAAATGCAAGTTTGAAAACATAGGAATGTAGCTACATTCACATATTACATTAGTAGTTAATGGGAGTTTAAACCAAAGGATCATATCTTGTTACTTTAAATGAGTAAAGTGAAATGAAGAAGTCAAAAATTACTCTCAATGACCAAACATTTCTTAAAGCCCTTTGAAAGGAGACAATGTAGAGGGTCTAAAGAAAAATTACTCTCATTTATTTCAACAAGGTAAGAATAGAGAGCTTGAACTTTTATAGAAAGCACATCTCATTTTCTCTCCTCATCCCTCTAAAATGCTCTCTTTAGATACAAAGAGGAAACCACAGGCTGACTAGTTTTCAAAATATGAATTCCTTTTACAAAATTATGTTTATGAATCAAATAGAAAATGCCTATCTTAAGTGAGATAAAATCATAGGGAGCAAATTTAACAACCTAATACTTTATAATACTCAAGTTATCTTCCTGGAGAATAAAATTAAAAATTATTATAAACAAACCCTTTTCACACTCAGAGATAATTGAACAAATGAGAAGACTAGAATATTTGCTTATATATTTATAATTATTTCGCTTTTTGTTTCTTTTTGATTATTAAAACATGAAGTTTCTAATATGACATTTATGGATAGAAAGGGGGAGACATGCTGAGAAATTATTCTAATAGAATATTTTCAGAAATATAGGAGGGAATGATCAAACATTTAAGTATGTGTTAAACAGAGGGTGTGAAGGGCTGAAATTCTGAATAGGTGCACTGGAATCAGACAACCAAGCACTTAAAGCTAATTACCTATTGGACAAGAACTTTATTAGCATGTTTGGAACTTCTCTTCTCACAGTTAATGCTAGCTCAATGCTTGGGGTTAAGAGAATTGTAAGAAGGGATTAGGGGGTGGAGTGTGACAAGCCAGAGTCACTTTGGAGGAGGATGAGGAAAGGTTGGTGGAGACTTTGTGGCAGTTTTGTCCATCCCCTTCATTTCTCCTCCTAAAGACCAAGGACTTTTGCTCATCCTGACTCTGGTTGATTCTGAAGCCTCCAGGGAGCTAACATGGAATTTACAGTGGGTATCATAGCTTAATCTTTAGTAACTTAAAACTACATTGAAGCTTTTGAAACACTCTCAAAAGAAAGGAAGCTACATTGTTAGGTACCTTTCATGACTGTTCCTCCTGTTCAATGCTTCTAAATAAGGTGGCTTGCTCACCTGGGTTTTAAGTATCTACTCTTTAAGGGGAGAGGAAAAATTGGAACAAAAGGTTTGGCAATTGTCAATGCTGTAAAATTACCCATGCATATAACTTGTAAATAAAAAGCAATAATTAAAAAAAAGAAAAATAAAAAAGAAAAGAAATGAGAGGTATGCATGAAAGAGACAACAGTTTGGTAAAGGAAAGAAAAAAATTGTCTGAAGAAAACAATTACTTAAACAGTAGAATAAATCAAATGAAAAAAGACATACAAAAGATAACTAAAGAAAATCACATTAAAAATTAGAGCAGGGTAAATGGAAGTCAAAGAAAGAGAAAGAAAGAGAAAGAAAAAGAAAAGAAAAGAAAAAAAATGGAAGAAAATATGAAAAACTTCATTGGCAAGACAACTGACCTGTAAAATAGATCCAGAAGACTCAATTTAAAAATTATTGGCATACATGAAGGAAAACTTTCTTAATTTTCTAGAAACAGAGGGAGAAATGCCCATTGAAAGAATTCATCCATCATTGTTAGAAAAAGATCGCACAAGGAAAATCCCAAGGAATATAGTTGCAAAACTCAAGAACACCAGAACAACAAGAAAGGAAAAAATAGCCCAAGCTACTAGACAAAAACAATTAAAATATAAAGGAACAATAGTCAGTATTACCCAGGTTCTGGCAGCTTCTACATTAAAGGTTCAGAAAGTTTGGAATACCATGTTTCTGAAGGCAAAGAACCTTGGGTTACAACAAAGAATTAAGTGCCTAGTGAGAATCAGTGACATTTTTCAGAGGAATAGATGGACCTTCAATGAAGTACAAGATGTTGAAACATTTCTATTGAAAAAAACCAGAACTAAACAGAAAATGTAATCTACAAACATAGGACTTAAAAGAACCATTATAAGGTAAATGGGGGGGGGGGGAATATATATATTTCCCCCCCCATTTACCTTATAAAATATATATAATATATTGCATATATAGTTTGTAAATATATGTATGTAAAATATTATATATATATATATATATATATATATATATATATTTAAAGGTTAAACTGTTTACATACCTAAATGGGAAACCAATATCTGTAACTATTGACTACTTTATTCTTTACTGGGGCAGGCAATGCAGGGTATCACATGGCCTGAGGGTGTGTGTGAAAGAACTCTGATATGATGGCATCAAAGAAAGACATTAAAGGGGTAGGAAAAAGATTTGTACTAGAAAAAGAGAAAAGGAAAGGCATATTTGAACAATTAATTCACATGAAGAAGTGCAGAAGACTTACTGCAATCAAGCAGAAAAAGGGAGAAGGAAGAGCTTTATCTCATCACTTTGGGCTTTACAAGGGAATAACCTAGCCATTCATTGAGTATGTAAATTTATCTACTCCTATAAAGAAAAGAGAGGGGCAGAATAGAAGCAAGGGCAGAAACACTAGGAAAAAAGATAAGAGAATGGAGGAAGTGTTGATAAAAGATAAGGTAGTAGGTGGAGTGGGTAAAAAAATCCCAAAATGCTAAGGTTAGTGTGGAAAGAAAATAAATACTAAGGAGATAAAAGGATGAAGGAAAATACAGAGCTGATAATAATAACTAGTAATGTCAATGGCATGAATTCTCCCATAGAACAGAAGAAAATAGCAGATTGGAAAAAAAAAATCCTACAATATGTTGTTTACATATTTGAAACACATTTGACACAGAGAGATACATACAGATAAAAGATAAAAGCATAATTTATTATGCTTCAGATAAAGTTTAAAAAAAAGCAGGTATAGCAGTTCTGATCTCAGATAAAGCAAAAGTAAAAATAGATCTTAATAAAAGAAATAATAAGGAAAGCACATCTTTTTTTTTTTATTATTATTATAGCATTTTATTTACAAAGCATATGTATGGGTAATTTTTCAACATTGACCTTTGCAAAACCTTCTGTAACAACTTTTCCCCTCCTTTCCCCCATTCCCTCCCCTAGATGGCAGGTAGTCCAATACATGTTTAATATGTTAATGTTAAATCATATATATATACATACATATATATATGTATACACACACACACACACATATTTATACAGATATCTTGCTATACAAGAAAAATATGATATAGAAAGAAAGAAAAAACTGTGAAGGAAAACAAAAATGTAAGTAAGCAATAACAGGAAAAGTGGAAACAATTATGTTGTGATTCACACTCATTTCTCATAGTTCTTTCCTAGATGTAGCCGATTCTCTTCATTACTGAACAATTGGAACTGATTTAAATCATCTCATTGTTGAAGAAAAGCTATGTCAGTCAGATATAATCTTGTTGCCATGCATAATGATCTGGTTCTTATTTCACTGAGCAGCAATTCACATAAGTATCTCCAAGCCTCTCTGAAATCACTCTGCTGTTCATTTCTTACAGAACAATAATAGTCCATAACATTCATATACCATAATTTATTCAGCCATTCTCCAATTGATGGGCATTCACTCAATTTCTAGTTTCTAGCCACTACAAAAAAGGGCTGCCATAAATATTTTTGCATATGTGGGTCCCTTTCCCTTCTTTAAGATCTCTGAGATATAATTCCAGTAGTTGAGCATAGTTCCAAATTGCTCTCCAGAATGGTTGTATTTGTTCACAATTCCACCAACAATGTATCAGTGCCCCAGTTTTCCTACATCCCCTCCAGAATTCACTATTATTGTTTCCTGTCATTTTAACCAATCTGAGAAGTGTGCAGCAGTATCTCAGATGTCTAAATTTGCATTTCTCTGATCAATAATGATTTGGAGGACCTTTTCATATGACTAGAAACAGTTTCAATTTCTTCATCTGAGAATTGTCTGTATCCTTTGACCATTTATCAATTGGAGAATGGTTTGATTTCTTACAAATTTGAGTCAGTTCCCTATATATTTTGTTATGGGGACTTTATCAGAACCTTTCATTGTAAAAATGTTTTCTCAGTTTATTGCTTGCCTTCTAATCTTATCTGCATTAGTTTTATTAGTACAAAACCTTTTTAAGTTAATATAATCAAAGTTTTCTATTGTCTGATCAATAATGATCTCTAGTTTTTCTTTGGTCAAAAATTCCTTCCTCTTCTACAACTCTGAGAGGTAAACTATCCTATGTTCTTCTAATTTATTTATAATCTCGTTCTTTATGCTTAGATCATGAATCCATTTTGACCTTATCTTGGTGTACGGTATTAAGTATGGGTCAGTGCCTAATTTCTGCCATACTAGTTCCTGATTTTCTTAACAGTTTTTCTCAAATAGTGAAGTATTATCCCAAAATCTGGGGTCTTTGGGTTTGTCAAACATTAGATTGCTATTGTTATTGACTATTTTGTCCTGTGAACCTAACCTATTTTACTATAAAAGCTGTCTATAGGTAGAGCTTGCTTTGCTTTTTTACTCATTTAAAAAAAAAAAAAGTTGGGACCGGCTTTTTGAATAAGGAGATTCCAAGCTTCCTCTACAGACTCCCAGAAGAGACAAGGGCGGCACTGGGGTCATGTTGAGTCACATCTGGTGCTGGGTAGGTGTAGACAGGTTCAATGAGACTTCAGTACTTTTGGGTACACTTTTTACCTTCTGTGTTTGCTTTGGATGTTTTATTATGCCTCTGCTGATCTACTGGCTTGTAACCAGGGCACAGTAACCAACACTGAGGTAGAGTCCTCCCCATAGATTCTCCATCTCATGAAAGATGTGCCCTGTGCCCCTGTGTTCGGTGCCCCTGTGAAACTGTGCCCCACTCCTGGTCTGCTCAGCGTGCCCTGGCCCCTGTGTTCTGCCTCTCTGCCTGTACCTAGCCACCTCCTCCCATGCTCACACCTGATCAAAACAGACCTTTTCTGGTGATCGGAATTATCTTCTGCTGCTAATTTGCTGTACTCCCAATATTCGTGGATTCTGTCAGTCTAATACTATTTCAAAGGTTAATTTCATAATTAGTATGAGGGTAGCAGGAGAGCTTGGAAAGAAGTGTGTGTTCTCTCCACCATATTGGCTCCACCTTCCCAAAAAGCACATTTTGATAAAAGGTAGACTAAATAATGCAGTAGTAATTATACTTAATGTGTATGCATCTAGTGGTAGAGCAAGCAATATCCTAGATAAGATTTCAAACCAGTTACAAGAAAAAATAGACAGCACAACTATTCTAGTAGAGGCTCTCAACATCCCTTTCTTAGAATCAGACAAATCTAACCATAAAATAAAGAAAGAAAACTAAGGAGGTTAACAGAATCCTACAAAACCTAAATATGATATACTTATGAAGAAAAATGAATAGAGAAAGAATTGCACCTTTTCTCTTAGCAGTACATGGCACCTACACAAAAATAGGCCATGTATTAAGGCATAAAATCCTTACCTACAAACACAGATTGCCCAGATTAACAAAAGAGGAAATAAATTACTTAAATAGTTCCATTTTAGAAAAGGAAATTGAAAAAGTTATTAAGGAACTCCCTAAGAAAAAATCTACAGGACCAGATGGATTCATGAGTGAATTCTACTAAACATTTAAAGAACAATTAATTCCAATATTATGCAAACTATTTGGGAAAATATGTAAAGAAAGGGAATTGCCTAGTTTTTTATGGCACAAATATGGCCCTGATACTTAAATCAGCAAGGGCCAAAACAGAGAAAGAAAACTACAGACCAATCTCCCTAATGAATATTGATGCAAGAATTTTAAATAAATAATATGAATAAATTATCTATATATAATAAATAGAAATAAAATATTAGCAAAGTGATTATAGCAACTATAATATTACCAAGTAGGATTTATGCCAGGAATGAATGTCTAGTTCAATATCAGGAAAACCAATACTATAATCAACCATATCAATAACAAAACCAACAAAAATTATATGGTAATCTCAATAGATGCAGAAAAAGGTTTTGCCAAAAAACAGCACCCATTGCTATTAGAAACAATAAAGAGCATAAAGATAAAGGGAGTTTTTTCTTAAAATAATAAGCAGTATCTATCTAAAATCTACAACATTCATTATTATTAATAGAGAGAAGCTGTATACATTTCCAATAAAATCAGAGATGAAACAAGCATGTCCCTTATTACCATTATCATTCAACAGTGTGCTATAAATGTTGGTGTTAGCAATAAGAATAGAAAAAGAAATTAAAGAAATTTGAATAAGCAATTAGGAAATAAAACAATCACTCTTTGCAGATGATATGATGATATACTTAAAGAATCCTAGAAAACAATCCAAAAACCTACTAGAAACAATTCATAGCTTTAGCAAAGTTGTAGGATGTAAAATAGATCCATACAAATCCTCAGCATTTCTGTATATTACTGACAAAGTCCATCATCAAGAGATAAAAAGAGAAATTCTATTTTAAATGACTGTGGACAAAATAAAAAACTAAAGGTTCTATTTACCAGGACAAATGCAAGAACTATGTGAATATAATTTCAAAACACTTTTCACAAAAATAAAATCAATTGGAAAAATATCAATTGTTCATGGATAGTCTGAGCTAATATAATAAAAATGATAATTCTGCCTAAATTGGTCTACTTGTTCATTATCATACCAATAAAATTGTCAAAAAATATTTTATAGAACTACAAAAAATAATAACAAAATTCATCTGGAAAAACAAAAGGTCAAGAATATTAAGAGAATTAATGAAAAAAAAAATGCAAAGGATTGCTGGCTTACCAGTAGCAAACTTAAAATTATATTATAAAGTAGCAGTAATCAAAACCATTTGCTACTGGCTAAAAAATAGAGTAGTGGATAACTGGAATAGACTAGATACATGACACAATAACCAAGGCCTACAGCAATCTAATGTTTGATAAATCCCCAAACTCTACCTTCTGGAATAAGAATTCACTATTTGACAAAATTTGCTGGGAAAAAATGGAAAATAATATCTTAGAGACTCGGTATAAAACTACATCTCACATCCCATACTAAAATAAGGTCAAAATGGATACATGAGTTGAGCATAAAGGATGATACCATAAACAAATTAAAAGAAGAAGGGATAATTTATCTATCAGATCTTTGAAGAAGGGAGGAATTTATGACCAAAGAATCACTAGAGAACATTATAAAAAGCAAAAGGGACAATTCTGATGAAATTAAATTAAAGTTGTTGCACAAACCAAACCAACAGAAACAAGATTCAAAGGGAAGAAAAAATCTTTTACAGCAGTATTTCTGATAAAGATCTCATTTCTAAAACATTAAAATATATGAAAAAATATATTGTGTCAAATTCATAAGAATACAAATCATTCCCAAAATGATAGTCAAAAAATGTGAAGAGACAAATGAAAGTCATTTACAATTATGTGAAAAAATTATCTAAATCACTATTGATTAGAGAATTAAAACAACTCTGAGACAGCACCTCACAACTCTCAGATTGGCTACAGGAAAAGATAATGATAAATGTTGTGTGGGATGTGGGAAAACTGGGACACTAATGCATTGTTGGTGGAATTGTGAAATAATCTAGTCATTCTGGAGAGCAATCTGGAACTATTCCCAAAGGACTATCAAACTGTTCATACCCTTTTGGCCCAACAGTGCCATTACTGAGTCTGTATCCCAAGGAAATTATAAAGGAGCAAAAATGACCAATATGTGAAAAAGTGTGTATAGCAAAGAATTGAAAAAGGAGTGGATGTTCATCAACTGGGGAATGGCTGAATAAGCTGGTACATGAAAATAATTGGAATATTATTGTTCTATTAAAAAAATTAACGAACAAGCTGACTACAGAAAAGCCTGGAAAGATTTACATGAATTGATGCTGCGTAAAACAAGTGCAATCAAAATACATTGTACATTGGAGAATGGCTGAATAAATTGTGGTATATGAATATTATGGAATATTACTGTTCTGTAAGAAATGACCAACAGGATGATTTCAGAAAGGCCTGGAGAGACTTACATGAACTGATGCTGAATGAAATGAGCAGGACCAGGAGATCATTATATACTTCAACAACAATACTATATGATGACCAGTTCTGATGGATCAGGCCATCCTCAGCAACGAGATCAACCAAATCATTTCTAATGGAGCAGTAATGAACTGAACTAGCTATGCCCAGAAAAAGAACTCTGGGAGATGACTAAAAACCATTACATTGAATTCCCAATCCCTATATTTATGCCCACCTGCATTTTTGATTTCCTTCACAAGCTAATTGTACAATATTTCAGAGTCTGATTCTTTTTGTACAGCAAAATAATGGTTTGGTCATGTATACTTATTGTGTATCTGATTTATATTTTAATGTATTTAACATCTACTGGTCATCCTGCCATCTGGGGGAGGGGGTGCGGGGGTAAGAGGTGAAAAACTGGAACAAGAGGTTTGGCAATTGTTAATGCTGTAAAGTTACCCATGCATATAACCTGTAAATAAAAGGCTATTAAATAAAAAAATATATACATTGTACACAATAACAGCAAAAATGGGCAATGACCAATCATGAAAGGTTTGGTTCTTCTCAGTGGTTCAGTGATCCAAAGCAATCCCAATAGACTTTGAACAGAAAATGCCATTTGCATCCAGAAAAAAAAAAAGATATAAGAATATTAAATGTAAATCAATATGTTCCATGTTCAATTCTTTATTGTGGTTTTATCTCTCCCATGAGTTTTCCCTTTAGCTTTGATTTTTCTCTCCCAACATGATTCATCAAGCAATGTGTTTAAAAATAAATAAACTTAACTACAATAAAAAAAAAAGAAAGAAAGAAAGAAAGAAAGAAAGAAAGAAAGAAAGAAACAAAGAAACATGAAGCAGAATGGTTAGCCAGAGAGCCAGCATGCCTAGCTACAATGCAGGAGCAACTAACGTGCTGTCATGTGGCAGGAGGGGAACAGCCCAACTTACACACCTAAGAGAAAGATTCAAATAATATTTACTTGCTTGGAAGAGGGAAAGTAGAATAAGAAAAAAAGTAACCCCCTTTTGAAAATCACTTAGTCAAAGGATTTTTTTTTTTCAGTGACCTATAGCAGTGTTTATTTATTTATTTATTTATATTTTAAACCATAAGTCCATCTCACACTTATCCCTAAAAGTTATCAGTGACAGGGGTGGAGACTGATGCTCCAAGGGATTCAACCGCAATTTCCACTAATACCAGGGTTCAGGATTTTAAAAACAACTGTTGTAACCTTGTTAACCCCGGAAAAAAGACAAACTAAAACACTGAAAATCTGTTGAGTGAAGCTTCCTAGCCAGTAGCTTTTAAGATTTATGATAAAAACATATGGCTGGAAAATTTTCATCAAACAAAGTACTTTTCTAGAGGTCAACATTCTAAAATAGATTGTCTATGTCCCCAATTCTTTGAAGGTTTTGCCTTCTTCCTTTTTTTATCTAGTCCTCATCCTTTATTTGTTTGTTTGTTTTCCTTATCCTCCTAATCCACCCTCATCCATGTCCCTTTCTTTTGCTGGTTTAATAGACATGTACAGAAATGATAAATTTATATAAGCTAAACAAAATAACATAAAGAAAAATTATTAGCTTGAAAATTAGTAGTATTTTTCAGGACACAAAAAACTTTTGCTTAAATGGATTTATTGTCAGATTCTCACCAAAATGATAAGTGGATTTTCATGGGAGAAGCATAATAATTAACAATCATAAAATTCAAGTTTATATATTCACTTAATAAAAAACTAGCATTAAAGTTATGTTTTAATGATTTAAATCATTCTACATATGTTGATTATTTCTGTGATTACAGCAACCAATGGGGTAGTTGCCAATACTATCTCCACTTTAGGGAAGAGAAAAATAAGACTTCATAATGCTGTTTTTCAGTCATGCTTGACTCTCTGAGACCCCATGTGTTTTGTTGTTTGTGTGTTTTAAGATACTGACATGGTTTCTCTTTCCTTCTCCAGTTCATTTTGCAGATGACGAAATTGAAGAAAATGGCAACAATTAATAAGTGTCTGAGACTATATTTGAATGTAGGAAGATGTCTCCTTATTCTAGGACCAACATACTCTCCAAGTGAGTCACCTAGAGATTAAATGACTTGCTTAGAATAGCACAGGTAGTAAATATCTGAGACAAATTGGGACTCAAGTCTTTCTAAATCCTCTGCATCATATAGCTATAACACACACACACACACACACACACACAGCCCTGTGTATATATTTGTATATGTGTACATATGTGTGTATAGATGCAAATGTATATATATATATATATACACATATATATATTCATGTTTGCATTATGTATGTATGATTTATATTTATATAATGCTTGATAGTTATAAAAGTTGTTTCCCAAAGTAAATGTTGGAGATATATAGTGTAAAAATGTAAAAAGTATTTCCATGCCATAGAAGTAGAAATTGAGGTTTAGTAAGATTAAGTGATTTTCCCATATAAAATATTTTTAAGGATTCACATTAATATTTCATTTTTCTGGGCATAAGTCTGAAATTCTTTTCTTGATGTCCGGCTAAGGAAGCCAAGTGACTTATCCTTAGAATAAACATCGGGATAGAAAATGATAGCACTGATGGAATTTGAAGCCAAGTTCTCTGATTCTAAGAATAATGTATTTCTCAATAGTCCACATGTCCTCCATATCTTACCAGGCAGACATTACAAAAATATACTTCAGAAGAATTATTGGACAAGTATGTAGAGGCCTGCTCTGATATACTAATTAACATTCTGTTATGTTTGACTCTGCATGACTCCTTTTGGATTGTTGGGGTTTTTTGTTTGGTTGGTTTTTTAGCAGAAAAAGAGGAAAGGTGCAAACATTAATTACAATCAATTCTTGCTCCTAAATACATTTCAATTAAAACATATGAAAATTAGGAATAGGGTTCATTGTAGAGGAGGGAATATATATATATAAAGAGAGAGAGAGAGAGAGAGAGAGAGAGAGAGAGAGAGAGAGAGAGATTTTGAATATGTTTGAGTTTGCATTGGACTTGGGACACCCAATTCTAAATGTCTAAAAAATAGTTTGATGATTTAGCACTGAATCTCAGGAGAAATCTCAGGTCTGATTATAAAAGAAAGAAGTGCCTTCTGCACAGTGAAGATGAATGAATCCATGGGATCAGATGATGTCATCAAGAAAAAGACAGTGGAGAATGAAGATAGAAGATGCAGGAAAAAATCCTGAAATAGTATCCTGAAATGTTTTATATTGAATAAACAGGGATGTGGGTTACTTCAGTGTCAGTAGTTACATGAAGTAAATGTTATTCATGTATGACAATTGAATTTAGCTCAGTTTATACTAGCTTCCTTTTACAAAGTTATTTGCTCTGTGTCAGATTTATTCTTATATTTAAAATATCACACTGCTCTTGGTTTCATTTTTTATATTATACTGAGAGTACTATAGATCCATTTAATCCAACTGCTATTATTTAAGCGCCCCTGTATTTAGCCTAAATGTCAAACTACCTTTAAACAAAAGCACCTTTATGTCTTTCAATCCCAAAATAATAACACTATATTTCAGGGAGTTCCCATAAAATCCCCATAAACAAGTTTTATGGAAAAAAAAAAATGACACGTCCTTAAGCAATAACCATTGGCCAAATAGAGACAAGTCTGTGAGGTTTTGTTTGTTTGTCTTAATAAGAAACCTTAAATTTCCCCCAAAGTACTCTTATTTAAAACATGTGTTTTTAGAATGTTATCCTTATTTTATAATTCTCTGTCATTCATGGCCTACTCCCTGAGAAAAGCTCTTGAATGTAAAGTGACCTTGTCATTCAGTGATCTAATAAATCTATTAATATAGAAACTGCCATTTTCAAAGGTTTTAACCTTTTATTTTGTTTTGTGGGAAATTTGGTGGATATAAATGAATAGCAAAGAAAAGCTATAGGAAGTACAAATAACCAGCAGCACATCAGAATGGAGAGTTCACTAAATACTATTGTTGCAACCAAACATTATTGTTTTGATATGATGCATCTCCTTAGTCTTATGTGGACTCGGGCATTATGAAGTGGCCTCTGAGTCCAGAGATCAGAGGAAAAAAAGATAATATAGGTTGAATTATGACTTGAATGGCCCTATAGAATTGGTCATAGAAGAAGAATGTACCCTGAAGCAGAAACAAGAGGAAACATGTGCTAAAGAAACTCAAATCACCACTACCTGATCTCATATCTTGATGGAAGACAGACCAAGCCTTGAACCCAAGAGCCTTGGAAATAAATAGAAAAGTTGAGAACCCAGTATCCATCCACAGGCATGATCCTAGGAAAGAATTCTGTTAGAGGAACAAGAAAGTTATCTGTTCCTTAAAAACAAGAAAAAAGTCCTTTCACCTGAATCCTTGGCATTGTAAAATGGGTCAGTATCAGGAACTGATATGCTTTTTCCCCTAGAGGAAATTATATTAAAGAAGAAACATTAATAAAGAACTACAAGAGCTTTCCATCTGACTTGAAGCTGAAACTCTGATTATGGCTTGTTATTCCCATGAGAAGGTGTCGTTACTGTCTTTTCTATTTGTACCACTAGTGCTTAGCACAGAACACTTTGAAAATGCTTCATTCATACATTCTTCTTTAGTTATTAAATTTATATTCCTACAAGATATATCTATTTTACTTCTCTTCTCAAATATTTTGTATTAATTTTAGGACAAAATACACAATCTTCAAAAGCATTTAAAGTCCTCAACAATATCTGATCCTTACCTATTTTTCCACTCTCCTTTCATATAATACCTATCCATGTTTCAATGGGATACTGAATTTTCAATTAAATTTCAATTAAACTGGCTTATTAGCTGTTCAGCCATGCAATGAAACATCCATGTCTGCAAAAAATGTCTTCCTTCTCAGTAATATACTCCCTTTCACTTGGGTCCTTTAAATCCATGTCTTCCTTGAAAGTATAAATTCCATATTACCTCCTTCTTCTAGTCTTTCTTTATCTTCCCCTTACTTATCCCATTAAGCAAATGATAAATCTTGAAGTTACTTCCAATATATGTATTTAATTATCTATAGAAGTGTTCTTTCCCCAGTAACATGTGAGCTTCTTAAGGTCAAGGACTTTCTCATTTTTTTTTTCTTTTTTATTAACAACTATCTAGAAAAATGTCATGTATGTAGTAGATACTTACAAATATTTGTTGAATTTTAATTTGTTGAATTGGTCCTATATAAAAATAATTTTCTAAGCAATAAGTACAAATTCCAGAAGTTATTTTCTTTTCACAATTATTTAGTCACCCATTCAAATTAATTTTGGGGGATGATTTCAGAAAGACCTGGAGAGACTTACACAAACTGATGCTGAGTGAAACGAGCTGGGCCAAGAGATCATTATACACTTCAACAACAATACTATATGATGACCAGTTCTGATGGACCTGGCCATCCTCAGCAATGAGATGAATCAAAACAGTTCCAATGGAGCAGTAATGAACTGAACCAGCTACACCCAGTGAAAGAACTCTGGGAGATGACTAAGAACCATTACATTGAATTCCCAATCCCTATATTTTTGCCCACCTGCATTTTTGATTTCCTTTACAAGCTAATTGTACAATATTTTAGAGTCCAATTCTCTTTGTACAGCAAAGTAACGGTTTGGTCATGTATACTTATTGTGTATCTAATTTATATTTTAATATATTTAACATCTACTGGTCATCCTGCCATCTGGGGGAGGGGGTAGGGAGGAAGGAGGGGAAAAATTGGAACAAGAGGTTTGGCAATTGTCAATGCGGTAAAGTTACCCATACATATAACCTGTAAATAAAAGGCTATTAAATAAAAAAAAAAATTGATTTTGGGGGATGGTTGAATAAATCAATCCACGTAGGCATTATTAAAAAAAAAAAATAACTGTCGGAAATGTTAAATGTTTTATATACTAATGTAATTTTAGGACAGATTTTTGGAGCCCAAAATAGTGGAATAACTTCATGAAAGTTTGGATAAGTTTCTACATTTTAGTAATATCTTTCTAAATTGGATCTGAACTGGAAAATGCTTAACTTTGTCCAGCAGTCTATGCTGCAGATTTTCCATTATCTTGATGCTAAGCATTGAAAACATATACAAAAGTTTAGTGAACATAACTGAAAATAGAGGGAGAAAAATTGGGGATCACACAGCTTTAAAATGTTTATACCCCTAAATAGACAAGAAAAGAAGTTAAAATATTTAATGTACATGTATAGAGGAAAGCTAATACCAAAGACCAATATTTATAAGACATATGACTAAAATCAAGCAATCCAGTACCTTGAGTTAGTAAATGAGATTCTGTTTGTATGTTTTTTCCTGACATGTAAATCTAGCTTTAGGTGGAATACCTTAAGTATTGCAGGAAGTGAGATCCCAAAGTGACTAATTTTTTACTGAAGACTTGGAACTGATGGTTTGCTCTATAGAAATGGACTGGGGAGGGGAGAGCCAAGATGGCAAAATGAATGCAGGACTCAAGTAAGTTCTCCCACAAAACTACTACTAATGTAGTATTTTACATGTCAGGAAAAAACATTAATTTGCATATTTTCATTAATTCTCTTTAAATTCTTAAACTTTTGTTCATCCGGATGAGTGTTATTATTTTTTTCTACCTCTGTAAAATAATTTATTGGTAGATTGATTGGCTTTCTTAGAGGAGAAGTTAAAAGCGCTGTAAAAAGAATTAGACAGCAAAACTATACTAGTGGGGAATCTCAACCTTGCTCTTTCAGGACTGGATAAATTGAACCATAAAATAAATAAGACAGAATTTAAGAAGGGAAATAGAATTTTAGAAAAATTAGCTATGATAGACCTTTGAAAAAAACTGAATGAAGACAGAAAAGAATATACATTTTTCTCAGTGTAGATGGAACCTACATAAAAATTGACCATGTTGTAAAGCGTAAAAACCTCAAAAGCAAATGCAGAAAGACAGAATTAGGAAATATATCTTTTTCAGAAAATGATGCAATAAAATTATTTGTAGCAAAGGGCCAGGGAAAAACAGACTAAATGTTAATTGGAAATTAAATAGTCTAATCTTAAAGAATGAGTGGTTGAAACAACGAATCATAGACACAATCAATAATTTTATCCAAGAGAATGACAATAATGAAACAAAATAGCAAGATTTATGGAATTCAGCCAAAGCATTTCTTAGAGGAAGTTTTATATCTCTAGATGATTATTTGCATAAAATAGAGAAAGAGAATATAATTGAATTATGCATAGATGAAAAAAGCTAGAAAAAGAACAATTTAAAATCCCCCAACTAAATACCAAATTTGAAATTGAGAAAATAAAAGGGGAAATCAATAAAACTGAAAGTAAGAAAACTATTGAAAAAATAAAACTAAAAATTGATTTTATGAAAAAAAAATCAACAAAATAAATGAACTTTTAGTTACTTTGATTAGAAAAAGAAAGACAAAAATCACATTATTAGTATCAAAAATGAAAAGGGTGAACTTTCTGCCAATGAAAAGGAAAGCAATAATTAGGAGCTCTTTTGCCAAATTTTATGCCAATAAATCTGACAATCTAAGGGATATGGATGAATGATTACAAAAATATATATTGTCTAGATTAATAGAGGTAGAATTAGATTACTTAAATAGGCTCATTTTAGGGGGAAAAAATGAACAAGATATTAACTCCCTTAGAAAAAATCTCCAGGACCAAATGGATTTACAAGTGAATTCTCCCAAATATTTAAAGAACACTTAATTATAATACTTTGCAACATATTTGGAAGAATAGGGAAAAAAGGAGTCCTACTAAATTTATGACACAGAATGGTACTAATAATTAAGCCAGATAAAGAAATTATAGACCAATTTTCCTAATGAATATTGATGCAAAAATATTAAATAAAATATGAGCAAAGAAACTATAGCCAGTTATCACCAAGATAATATACCATAACCAAGTTGGATTTATACCAGAAATACAGGGTTGATTCAATATTGGCTGTGAAATGGAATAGTCGATCAATGAGACAGGTTAATTTCACAATATACAATAGTCAATGACTGTAATAATCTAGTGTTTGACAAACTCAAAGACCCCAGCTTCTGGAATAAGAACTCACTATTTGACAAAAATTACTGGGAAAATTGGAATTTAGTATGGTAGAAACTAGGCATTAACCCACACCTAATATCATATACCAAGGTTGAAATTGTTCATAATATAGACATGAAGAGTAATACTATAAGCAAATTAAAAGAATAAAGGATATTTTACCTCTGAGATCTATGGGGAAGATAGGAAGTTGTGGCCAAAGAACTAGAGTATGGATTGCAAAATGGATAATTTTAATTATATTAAGTTAAAAAGTTTTTACACAAACAAAACCAATGCAAACAAGATTAGAAGGAAGTATTAAATGGTAAAAAAAAAAAAAATTACATCTCAGATTGGTTAAGGACAGGAAAAATTAATGATAAATGTTGAAGGGAGTATGGGAAAGGATATGGATAGGGGACATAGTTGGTAGAGTTGTGAACTGATCCAATCATGATGGAGAACCATATGGAGCTATGCCCAAAGGATTATAAAACTTAGCATAACTTTTGATCCAGCAGTGTTTTTCCTGGGACTATATTCCAATGAGATTATAAAAAAGGGAAAAGGTCTTATGTGTGCAAAAATGTTTATAGCAGCCTTTTTTATAGTGGCAAGGAACTGGAATCTAAGTGGATGTCCTTCAGTTGGACAGTGTCTGGATAAGTTATGGCACATGAATGTTATGGAATATTATTGTTCTATAAGAAACAATCAACAGAATGATTTCAGAGAGCCTTGGAGAGACTTACATTAACTGATGCTGAGGGACGTGAGTACAACCAGGAGAACATTATACACATCAACAACAAGATTATATGATGATCAATTCTGATGGGTATGGCACTTTTCAACATAGAGGTGATTCAGGCCAATTCCAAAGATCTTGTTAAGAAGAGAGCCATTATACCCAGAAAGAGGAGTATAGGGACCAAGTGTGGATCACAACATAGTATTTTCACTTTTTTTGTTGTTGTTTGCTTACATTTTGTTTTCCTTCTTTTTTTTTCCTTTTTGCTGTAATTTTTCTTGTCGAGCATGAAAATTTTGGAAATATGTATAGAAGAATTGTTCATGCTTAACATATATTGAATTACTTGCCATCTAGGGGAAGGGATAGGAGAAAGGAAGGGAAAAAAATTGGAACACAAGGTTTTATAAGATTGAATTTTAAAAAGTATTTATGCATATGTTTTGAAAATAAAAAGCTTTAATAAAAAGAATGTAAACTACATAAAGGGTGAGACTACTTTGCCTTTTTTCTTAATGCTCAGTGCTTACCATCATGTCTAAAGTGCATGAAGATATTAAAAATATTTGCTGATTGATTTATTGAATCGTGTCATTCCATAATTCCCTATTTTTTTTATATAGAATATTCTTTTAGCTCAGAAATATTTAATTACATTGATTTGTCACAACTTTTGTAGTTGTTCCCAAATAATGTGTAATGAGCATCTATTTAACATCAATTACCTATGAGGTATATTATTTCATTATAAAACATGGGATACCATAATCTTGAAAGAATTGAATGTGTGGGTGACCCCAAGAACTACAAGAAGCTACATGATGAGCATTAGTGGAATACAACATGTTTCCAATGACGCATTTCACGAAAAATGTGGCCAAAAAAAAACCCAAAAACATCATGAATAGAATGTAATCTACTACTTGTAGTGGATTATTTTGGTTTTTCCTTTGACTAAATCCATTCTTTATATATCTAATTTTTAATGACTTCACTTGGAATTTTCTTGGCAAAATGGTGGAGTTATTTACCATTACCTTCCTCAGATCATTTTACAATTGAGTAAACTGAAACAAACAGTTATATAACTTGATAACTTGTCCAGAGTCATGTAGCTAGCAAGGATTTGAACTCAGGTATTCCTGAGTCAAAACCCTACACCATCTAGCTGCCTATTTTACATCTAATCAATGTTTAAGAATGAATTGTTGAATTGAATCAAGAAAAATAAAATTAGTTGGTAATGTAATGTAGAGGGCCAAAAGATAAGAATCCATTCTATGTCTTGAATCTTATTGTAACTTGGCTCATGAAAACTCTCTTTTCTTATTGAAATAGCAGAGACTGCTTGTCAATATAATAAATTAACAATCTACGGAGATTATCAAAATGAAAACACTACTTTTTGGATTAAAGGCAAACCTTTGAATTTAGGCTAGGAAAAACAGCCCACAATAGAAACTAAAGATATTGAGACAATGGTATGATAAACTTTATGCTGGTGTATCTCAACTATTTGCATCTCTATCTAAGTAACCAAGATCCAGGGCTTAATCATTTACATCTTGATAGATCTTGTTTTCTCTAACAAACTATTGGGACTTCAAAGAGTCTACTTTGTATCAAGTCTATGAGCATTTAGATATATATTTGTCTCTCTAACCAATAAACTTTGAAGAATTCATAATTTGAACTTCTCCACCTGACCCTGGAATGTTTTCACATTTTTAATTTACTACAGGAGATGGACTCCAACAATGTAACAAGAACAAGGGAAAGAGAGAATTTCAAGTTGCACTAATACCCAGGAAATATGAAAACTCTGAAGAATATAACATATTTGGGTAAATTCTATGAAGAATTCAGGACATGGAAAAACATCTCTGTATATATACTAAGACTTAAATGAGTTGTAATTTTTGGCAAGATAGAGGATTTATATTGAAGAGATCCCAGATCCCTTGATATTTATGTCCCTCTGCTTATATATACATGCCTTTGTTGTTTCGTTTCTTTAAAATTATGTTCATTTATGTGCCTATCCCTGTTTCTACATATTTTATGCATATGTAAATAGTTTTGCCCCGTGTAACTAAAATGACTGACTTCTGTACTTAGTAGTAGGCCAATTTAGACACCACATAACTTTTCAGAAAGTGGTCTAAAATGGAATTTTCATGGATAATGCTACAAATTCAAATAAAAATGCAATCCTACAAATTCATTCATAAAAAATAATATCACCCATAGTATTTACCTCAAAAGGTTATCATTAAGATTAAATGGTGTATTGTGCTTGCCATCTAGGGGAGGGGGTAGAGGGGGGGAGGGAAAAATCGGAACAGAAGTGAGTGCAAGGGATAATGTTGTAAAAAAAAAAAATTACCCTGGCATGGATTCTGTCAATAAAAAGTTACTATAATAAAATAAAAAAAAAAAAAATTGGTGTATGTGAAGCGTTTTGTAAACTTTAAAAAATAGTAATAAGAACAGGACCTTCTCACACCTTCTCAGTATCAGCTGTCCTGGAATATCTTCTTATTTCAAAAGATAATGTGGACATTAGGGAGTTCCTTCTAGATCCTCAAGATCAATCATTTAAGGAGGGAGCTCAGGGTCACCATCTCAACATTTCACACTGAGTTGCAGAACTTCATCAACTTTCACACCTCCACAGTTTTTAGTTTCATTTTATGTATTGTCTTCTCCCATTATACTGTGTTTTCTATGAAGTAGGGTCATTTTCCCCTATTCTTTTTGTCTCTAACACTTAGCACAATTACTGACACTTATGGTCAGGTGCTTAACATAAGTATCAGCTATCATTCAGTATGTTCATTACTTTAGATATCACAGAAAAGAAAACTCCCTTGGGCAATGCTGGTGGACATATTCTCAACAATTTATAGAGAGTTGTCTAGAGCAACTAAGTTTAATGATATACATCATATAGTCATTATGTGTCAGAGATAGGACTTGACCTCAGATTTCCCTGACTCCAAAGCTAGTTATCTAGTCACTATACCAAACTGTTTCTCACTTATTGATGTTATTTCACAATTATGCATTGCTTTTAAATTTAGAATGTTTTGTTTTGATATGCAGATGATGCTTATTGACCTAACTTCCAGAAAAATTGCATTTTAAATTTGTTTTCTGGTAATGCATCCATGCATATTAGATGTATACAATGTAACAAGGGAACAATGAAGCTAAATATCCACAATAACGCCTATGTCTTGTGCCACAATATATCCACAACTGTGACAGTAGTCCCTCTTTAGTGCTTGAGTCATAAACACTTGGAATCATTTAGCTCATTGTACAGGGCCAGGATTCTTAAAAGGTATACTTGAATCAAGGACAGCAGGGTACTTATAGTTTTAACCATCTACTCAGGGTGAGATAATGGTTTTCTAAACATATACTTATGTGATGGTGATGTAATGGTTGCACATGTTCAGTGTGTTGCAGTGATGTAATTGTACTTAGGTATTTAAGGGACTTTCAGACGCAGAAGACTCTCTCACCACAGACACAGAGAAGACTTGGGACTCCATTTTTGACCATCCTCATGAGTCTCCTGCCTTCATCACTCCTCCACTAAGATCAAGGACTCGGTCTGGTCCAGAAGCTCCAGAGAGCTAGTCTGGACTCTACAATTCATGTTTTAATTATTTGATCTCCTGGGACAGAATCTCCATGTTATATTTCCCAGCCTAATTAGGGATAGTGCCTGACTACATAACAGACAAGTTGCAGATGAAATGCTCTTCTTAAATTGCATTCCTTGCCTCAATTGAGTTGGGTAAGAATAGAAATTAATCAGAGCAACTTCCGTTTTATTATTTCTGAATTCAATTGTATATCTGATATGATATGATATAGATGACCTATATCTTTATTGCTAGAAAACTGGTAGTGCTATATTAATGGTCATCAACATTCATAATGATTACTTTTTTTTTTTTTTTTGCCAAATTCTGTATATAAGGATTTAAAACATATTACATATTACTTTTCTTTTTCCTTCTTTCTCCCCTCTTCATTATACAGAAAAAGATATTTTAATTCATAGCAAGAAAATATTACACAATTTGATTTGGCATTAGTTCCTTTGGCCTATAGCTAAATATTAAAAATGGAAACATTCTATCAGAATGTGCATATAATTAATGAGTTTTCTTGAAGTGCCTGCAATACTCCAGAAAAACATCCCAACGTGAAGTGTTGGTTTATTTGAGTCTGGTGTTAATAGGTTTTCATGTCATGGTTGCAGTCATAAAGTACAAATGAAAAGAAAATAGACTGGAGGATGAGTTGAAGGAGAGCTTTCTTATTTTGTTTACTTTACCACATTCTTCTTGACTGTAGTAAGAGAAACTGGCAAATACATAATATAAGAAATAGTAGTAATATGTTTATAAAACTGGGGAATATATGATTGTGTGCTTTTGATGGTATAAATAAATTATATTCAAAAACTCTATTGTTATAGAGTGATAAGGTTAGAAATTCCATTGAAAGATATTTTCCTTGCTTCTATGAATGAATTATTAAAACCATATTAGATACTTCATTTCCTTCTCCAGGATCATTTCTTTAGAATTGAAACCTACCTTATAGACTACCTAATCAAACATCTTTGATTTAAGAACTCTTGATTCCTTCTAAAAGAAGAGTCTATACAATGAGAGAGACAGAGACAGAGAAAGAGGAAAGGAGGGAGGGAGAGAGAAAAGAAAAAAAGAAAGTGAAAGAGTTTTGTGAACTTGTTAGTCAAAATTGATCTCTTATCACCAGTTTCTACATTTGCAAAGTGAGTGAACTACACTAGAAGGATGCTAATAACCCCCCCCCAAAAGAAAAATGAGTGATTGGAGGTATTCTTTAAGTAGATCCTTTCATCTTCTCAAAACTCTATTAATAATTAGTAGCACTAAGCTTCGATCTGTCAACACTGGATTTTTCTCTTTGATTTATCATTTGACAGGACCTTCAGTTAAAATTTTAGGAGACAAAAAAAAAAGTCATTCATAATTTCAACATGGATATTCCTTCTAATAGTGCTCCTCATCTACATCTTTAATCTTGTATGACTCTAGTCTGTGCTTTCCCATAATTCACTACAGAGAAGTCACCAAATGATTTGAGGAATTTCTTTGCTTTCTCATGACAATATGAAATTACTAGTGGTGCATATCATACGTCCAGTAATTATCTCTTGCCCTCCCCAAATGACCAGTTTGTCTTAGTTGGTATGCTTTTTTTTTAATGTGAATCTAAACTTCCCTCACCACAAAGTGAAACTGAATAAAGTTAAAAAATCCAAATCTTATCACAGCAACTTTCAAATGGATCTTACCTTTTACCACTCAAAGATCGGTCATCAAATTTTTATTTTTCAAGTTTCAAAGTTTTGAGGAATTCATGCTTGGACATACGCTTGTTTCTCTTATATTAATAGCTACTATAATCCTTTTTTTCCTTCCCAAAATTGTCTGTATTACAGTTCTGACATATGCTCTTTTATTTCTTTTCATTAAATATTAATACCTTCACAAATGCTACAGGGTATCTCTGTTAAATGCATATTTCCTGACTGATTGAGGTCATAGATGGTTGCCTTTCAAAATCCAAGCATAATATACCTCCAAAGTGGTTAGGTCTTTTGGACCACCATAAACTTTATAATTGATCAAATACACTTTTTTTGCTGCTAACATTTTGCAGACTCTTATTATAACTGGCTTTAATTTTGCCTGTCTTATGTAACCCTCAAATTCCAAAACAAATCCTGTTCCTTTTAGCACTGGATTTCTGTGAAGTCTGTAGAAGCAGAGAGTGAATATAACTTGTGATTCAAGAAAAGGACTTTGCAGTTTTTTAACTTCTTATAAAATCAAATATTATTGTAAATAATCCCAATCAAATTAATCTTTAACTCTATCTTCTCTTGCTCTCTTATGATTCATCCTCTGCTAGCCCATATTTGACCTAATGTTCATTTTTTTTTTCACATTAGAAGGATAGTGAAAACCTCAGAAAATAATCTTTTGTTTAATTTTTTCACTCCACAAAGAGGGTTAATTTTTAAATATGACATCACTCATTGATGATTTTAGTTAGAACACTGACTTCTGTTTCCCATGTTGTACTCATTTGCCTAAGTAACCCAGCTTACCAGACACTGAAAATGTAATAATCCTTTGGGGACATGAGCATTGGAGAACTACTACCTATTGCAAAAATAGAAGCATTTCTTAAGTTTTCTAATTCTTATCTCTATTGGATAAGATGTTACAAGAATATCAAGACAATCAATAGCAAGGTGGGGAGAGGAGGGAATGATTAGAAGTTGGTCTACAAGTTAAAGACTCCAAACTATATTACCAAATGATAATCATCAAAACGATCTGATACTGGATAAAAAATAAAGCAGTGGGTCAGTGGAATAGATTAGGTACATAATATCATAGTAAATAAACATAGTAATCTAGTGTTTGGAAACACTAAGCTTTGGAAACAAACTCATCACTTGGTGATTGTTGGGAAAATTGGAAAACAGTTTGGAGAATCTGAGCACTGGATAAAGTTCCAGTCTTGGAGTTAGAAAGACCTGAGTTCAAATCCATCCTCAAAGACTTACTATGTAACTCTGAGCAAATAATTTAATCTTGTTGGCCTCAGTTTCTTTATCTGGAAAAGGAACTGGAAAAGGAAATGGCAAACTCCTCTACTATCATTGCCAAGAAAACTACAAATGGAGTCATAAAAAAATCAGACAAGACAGAAAAGTAACTAAACAACAAAAAATAACAGCCTTAGACTAACATCCCACATGGTGTCAAAATGGATAAATGATTTAAATATAAAAAATAATGTCAAAAATAAATTAGGGGAAGATTGAAAATGTCCCTATCAAATCTAGTGAAATAGAAGAATTTATATCCAACAAGATATAAATAATTATAGGAAGAAAAATGGACATTTTTGATTGCATGAAACTTTTTTTAAAAAGCTTGTGTACAAATAAAGCTAATGCATCCAAAATTAGAAGGAAAACAGAAAACAGTGAATATTTTGCAAAAGTTTCTATAAGTTCATTTCTCAAATATATAGGATCTTGAATTAAATTTATAAACATAAGTTGGTAAAGAAATAAAAACTATCAATAGTCATGTATAAAAAAATCTCCAAGTCACGATTGATTAGAAAAATACAAATTAAACAACTCTAAGATACTACCATATCTCTAACAAATTGGCTAATATAACAAAAGAGAAAAATGTCAAATGTTAGTGCTCATGGAAAAAATGGGCCACTAATGCCTTGTTGTTAGTTATGAACTAATTGATCTCACCATTCCTAAGAATAGTTTGAAACTATATCCAAAGGGCTAAAAAAAAAAAAAAAAAAAATTATGTATAATTTTTGACTCAGAAATGGCACTACAAGATCTTCCTTCCAAAGAGATTAAAGAAAAGGGGGGAAGGAGGGAGTGAAGACTCACTTGCCCAAAATATTTAGCAGCTCTTTTTCATTTGACAAAGAATTTAAAATTGAGAGGATGCCCATCAATTGAAAAATGGCTGAAGAATGTGTGGTATGGGATTGTGGTAGAAAAATTACGTTCTACAAGAAATAACAAATGAGGTGGTTTCAGAAAAAGCTGGGAAAACTTATCAGAACTAAGGCAAAGCAAAGTGTGTGGAATCAGTAGAAAATTTTATGCACTAAGAGCAATGTTGTAATGATGATCAGTTATGAAAAAATTTAGCTACTCTAGTCAGTACAATGATCCAAGAAAATTTTAAAGGAACTAAAGATGAAAAATGCTAACCACCTCCAGAGAGAGAGAACTAATAAACTTTGAATTTAAATTAGATTAAAATGTACTTTTTATTTTAAAAAAATTTTAAAAAAATTTTTTGGTTTTATTTTAATTGTGTTTCCTTTTGTAATGTGACTAACAAATAAATGTGTTTTGCATAATTCACTTGTATAATTAAAATTAAATTGCTTTCTTTCTCAAGGAGGGAGAAGAAGTGAGAATGAAGAAGAGAATTTAAAACTCAAAAATTTTAAACAAATAATTATTGATTTTTTAGATGTAATTGGCAAATATTTAGCGAAATCAACAATTTTTAAAGCCACCAAAATTCCCACAAATAGGTTTGAAATTAATGAGAATTCTCCCTCTCAAGAGGGAGGTAAAAACAAGGTATATATTTTAGTTGTTGTGAAACTACATTCAAATCTTGGTCCTGGATAGCCAGAAAAGAACGATGTGACAAAACCAGTATCTATAATTCACTGTATTTGAAGAAAGGGCTTGATCACATACTCTAAAAATGACTGAATGGCTCAGTAAGAAACAGGGTCAGCTAAGCAGCTGGATGCCAGTATAGAGGAACTGTACAATTGGCTCAAGACCAGTATAAACTTTAAAAGTCTACAGGGGTTTGGGGGGTTTCAGGTCTACAACAATAGACATAAGAAAAGTCATAGGGATCATGGAAAGAAAACAAGACAAAAACTCAAGGAGGTCAGATTCTACAACAGAAATTTAGGGAACTGAACACTGTCAATTGTAATAACAGTGACATCCATGATGGAGAAGACATAGTATGAACAAGACTATCCCTCTCCTCTAAAAGAATAAAAACTAGTATGAACATGAAATGAGATTAAAGTTTAAGAAAATAGAGACTTCCGGCCAAGATGGCAGAGAGGAGGCCTATAGCTTTGTAAGCTCTGTGTTTTCTCTCAGAATTCATTTCATAACAAGCCTCTGAATTAATGCTTGTATGAGAAAAACACACAAATAATTACCAAGAGAAAACATCCTTGAAATTCTCCAGGAAAGGTCTGTTTTTGCTCGAGGGTGGGGACGGTTTTAGATCGGGCGTGGGCTGAGGGCAGGCAATGGCATCGAGAGCACGGCAGGCAGCTCACAGCATCTCAGCCGTCTCTGCGGGGAGAGCTTTGCTACAGGATTGGATACTTTGCTCTGGCAGCAAGTCAGTAGCCCAGCAGAGAAGCTAAAAACACCGGGGGTGAAGAATACAACCCCAAACAGCTGGAGTCTCTCGGACTTGGCCCCCCCTCCCCTACAGTGTCTCAGCATGCTCTCAAAGTTTCAGAGTACAGGCTTAGCACAGTCCTGATAATGCCTCGCTGCTGCCCCCGCAGTCTGTAGAGGAAGCTCAGTAACACCACCCAGCCCAAAAAAGAAAGCAGATTCCTTTTGGTTTTTTTTTTTCTTTTTTTCTTTACTAGTTTATTTTTGATTCTTCTCTGAAAAAATGCGCAAAAATTTAAACAGACCTTAACCATTGACAGCTTCTATACAGATAGAGAGCAGACTCTAAACTCTGAGGAGACTAAAAACAGATTGTCTCCAGGTGAATCCCCGAAGGAGGAGAGCATCTGTTCCTCAGCACAGATGAATCTCATAGAAGAAATTAAAAAGGCTCTCACAAGAGAGCTAGAAGAAAATGGGAAAAGGAGAGGGAGGCTTGGCAAGAGAGTCTGGAGAAGTCATCCCACTCACTTAAAGACAGAATGGATAAAGAAATCAAATCCTTGAAAAATAGGATTAGTGAACTGGAAACAGAAAATAGATCTCTAAAAAATAAAATTGGCGAAATGGAAAAAAATTCCATAGAACAAAACAACTCAATTGGACAATTAGAAAAAGATATAAAAAAAGTGAGTGAAGAAAATACTTCAATGAATATCAGAATCAAACAAATGGAATTGAATGACTTGAGGAGACAACAAGAATCAGTCAAGCAAAACCAAAAAAATCAAACATTGGAAAAAATGTAATACCTTCTTGGGAAAACAACAGACCTGAAAAATAGGTCTAGGAGAGACAATCTGAGAATTATTGAACTCCCAGAAAAATATGATGAAAAAAAAGAAACTGGACACTATTTCCCAGGAAATTGTCAAAGAGAACTGCCCAGAAGTCATAGAAACAGAGGGTAAAATAGACATTGAAAGAATACATCCTAAAATCAAAATACCAAGAAATATAGTGGCCAAGTGTCAGAACCCTCAGAGGAGCCACAATAAGGATTACCTAGGATCTTGCAGCATTCACATTAAAAGATCGAAGGGCCTGGAATGTGATATTCCAAAAGGCTAAGGCACTTGGTACACAACCAAAAATAACTTAGCCAGCTAGAATGAGCATCTTTTTTCCAGGGAAGAAGATGGACATTCAATGAAATAAGCTAATTTCACCTATTTTTGATGAAAAAAACAGAATTTAACAAAAAGATTGATCTACAAATATAGAACTCAAGAGAAACCTAAAAAGGTAAAAAGAAATCGTGGGAACTATATTTCTGCTATAAAGATGTATAAAGAATACATGTATACCTTGTTCTAGAAACTAGAGGTGAAAGGACATTGTACCAGAAAGGGTAAAGTGGGAGTACTACATCTCATGAAGAGGCAAAGGAAACCTATTATATCTGAGAGAAAGAATGGAAGGGGATGAAAATAGTGTGTATCTTACTGCCATCAGAATTGAGGGCAAATGGCCATTCAAGTAATTTATGTACACATAATCCATAATCCAGAGCACTGTATCCTTGAGATATCCTTGGGCAGAAGGAGACTCAGGGTCCTTTGAGGATCAAATTTGGTGATTCAAGGTTAAGGGATGTCATCTGGTAAACCAGAAGAAAGTCCAGATAAATAGCACAGAGCAGGGGTACTCTGGATGACTTCCAGATAGAGAAGATCCCTTTGGGCTTGAGTATCCGAGCCAAGAAGTCTGCTCAGTGTATTAAAGGATCTCAAGCCATGAGATTGGAGCTGCTCTTCCCCAGAAAGAGAGAAGGAACAGTTTAAACCAAATCTTCAGAGCAAGAGTGCACTTGATGAGATATTTCTCTTTTGTGTTGTAGGGAAAGGATGATCCTCTTTCATGTAATTTTTGTCTGTGTTTGTGTCTTTGTGCAGAATGTCTGTCATGTTTATTCTGTAAACTAGATTTTGTTTAAAAAAGGAGGGGGAGGGGCTGACTTTTTCCTGTGGACTTTATCTCTGGCCAAGCTGGGGACTGCAGAAAAAGTAGTCTTATTTTTGAGAGCATTGATTGGGGAGTTTGGCAATTGGTCATTTCAAGATTGCAAAAGTGCTTAGCATAAAACAAATGCTAGTTGAGTGTTAACAACTTTATTAGGTTTAATTGCTTCATATTTGGAAATTTTATGGGTTTTTAGATGTGATCAACATATGATACCAATGTTGAAATAGTGTGTGTGTGTGTGTGTGTGTGTGTGTATGTAAGTGTGTAAAGTAATTTGGAAGCAAATTCAACTAAATTAATGTCTCCATGAGAAAGATAGCACATAGGATAAAGGAACATATGGGAGGTGGAGTGAATGAAAGAAAGAGAAAATATGTTCAATCAGTTCAGTGAAATTTGTTATTTGAGATACTATAGTATTAGCAATTTTATATAAATTGTAATCTCTTTGCACTGACTTTGTTAACAAAAAAATGGGAACTTTGGGAAAAACATAAAAGCACTTGGGTGCTTTTAAAACAAATAGACTAGTCTGCAAAGCCTTTTCTGATTCACTGAGGAGGGAAAAAAAAGGAGCAAAAACTTAACTTCATTAGGTTTGCATTTTAAAAGCCTGGAGACCTGAGAATGGGGGGGAGGTAAAAGAGAACAAAGAAAGCTGATGTCAATCAAAGAAAGTAAACAGACAGGAAGTAAAGAGTCTTTTTCTGGAATTTCTCTTAAATTATAAATTTGTTAAGCTTCTTAGAACTATTTTGTAAGATCATTATCTTTGAGAAATAACTTGTTTCAATTACATAGGTCCCAATGAAGGAATGAGTTTACTAATAATCTGCAATTTTGTTAAGTCGGAATAATTTATAATGATTGATTTTTACATTAGGAATGTTGAGCTTAAAACCACCTCAAATATCAAGATGAGTTACAAATTTTATGATGAATCTCTTACAATTATATGAGATGATCACTATTAAATAGTATGTGCTAGAATTGTGTTTGTTTACTTTAAGCCCAAGATCTTAGAAATTTGTGTGTCAATATTGAAACATTATTATTGGAAATTTAAATCTGTATTTGATTTGATTCTAAGTTAAAAAAAAAAAATAGGTTGTTAAAAACAAAGTTCTGGAACCCTACTTTAGGGTTCACATGTTTGCATTCCCTAATAATATGAAGTATGTTGCTTTCTAAAATGCATATTGGGTAATTTGTAAAAATTATGCATTATGATTTAAAATTGAATCAGCTCTGCTGGACATATGTGTAAGTTTTATGAAATTTGATCCAAAGTTATTTAGATATTAGCTATATTGTGAATCTTGAAAAAAAAATTTTTTAAAGATGACTTTAAAAACAAGGGATGATTTTAAAAACAATAAAAAGCAAGATTGATTTGCAAAAGCAAATGATAGTTTGAATGGAACACCTAGTTAGAATATCACAAGGGAAAGTATTGATTTTTTAAATAACTTTTTAATTGGTGTATATGTTAAAATTGGAATCAACTGTAAATTACATGAGCTTCCTTTCCATTTTTGCCTTAGGTTATGTTGTGTTTATTTGACTATCATTTATGAAAATTGTGAAATTGCTAATTAAATTATTTTGTGTTATTGTTGTAATATTGAATCCTAAAATTGTTAGGTATTATGTGGATTATTTAGACATCAGATGATGATAGGCAACAAAGGTGGGGTTCAGTCATGTGAAGAATTCAGATTGGCCATTATCTTTGATTAAAAAGTAGATTTATTATGGAAAGGGGCAAGCTCCTAGTGGAAATTGTCATCTGCCAGGGGAAAGGAGACACCCCATAAGGTTGAGCATGTCCTTGACTAGCAGGCTGAGTCCTGGGGGGAAGTTAGCACCCTAAAAGAGTTAGCTATCAGGAGAAATGGAGTTAGGAGAGAGTGAGGGAAGGGAAAAGGGAAAGATCTGTTTGTTGGCTTGGAAAGGTGAAGATTTAACTCGGCACCCTCCCCACCCCACTCCACCCCACCCACTCCACTCCACTCCCAGACATTGGGTGTGTCTGCTTCTTAGAAGTGAGAGAATAAATTCGATTAATGGAAGTCACACACACATACACACACACACACACACACACACACACACACACACACCACCTCCCATCCCTGCCACTGATTAAATTAAATTACTTTAACATTACATTAATTGATTTTATTGTTTAAAGGAATAACTTATATTTACATGATATTAATACCTGAATGTTTGCTTTCATTTTTCAACTTTATGGCTGCTTTAAGGCAAGATCATTTTTGATGCAATGCAAGAAACTTTTAAGAGATTTATTAGAACTGCAAGTTCTCGGAAAATGATTGTTTCTATCAAGGTCTCCATTTGTCTTCAGCAAGTTATTTTATATTTATTTAAGTGTATAATGGTCTCCTTGTTTAATGACTATGACAACAAATATGATCTACAGCTTTCTTGAAGTACCTAGAAAAGAATTTTAACCTGCTATGCCTGCACTAGTTTTGTATTTAGTATTTTACAGGTGCATTTGATAGGTTATACACAATGATTTGTAATTTTTTTTTTTTTAATATAAGACCTGAAGCCCTTGATGTGGTGAAACTTGCTATTGAAATGAAATCTCTTGGGACTGTAATTAATATTGTTTTGAGTTTCAAATTAGGATATGATTCCTGACGGATCATTAAGTCAGCAACCCATCAGTCTAGAGAAATGCCTTATTAGAGAGATGCCTTACAGGTGGATGTCTTATCTGGGCAAAAGATGGGATGACAACCTTAGTCTCTGCTTAAGATGGGATCCTTTTGACTAAGTTTCCCAGTTCTGTTTCTTTGCTTCCCACCTAATTATTCCTGAATCTGGCTATGAGGTGGAATTATTACTGCATGATTGATTGTCAGAGCTATGGATGCTTTGTCCTGTCATGTATGTGCTCTCAGATTGAGGCCCTGAAGAATCGGTTTTGACTGATTATATTATATTATAATCATATCCCTGCTTTTTCCTCTTATAGCAAATTTCTGTATTCAAAACAAATGGTCAATAGAAGATATGAGGCACAATACAAGTATGTAGATGATATCTTGAATTGCAACCCAGCTGTAGAAGCTTCTTGGGCTGCTACCATAAAATCTTTAACTCTTTTGCTTCCTGGAGTAAGAGTTTCTTTGTCTGAAGGCTCACTTTGCCTAAATATTTGGACCTCCTCCTACCTCCCTTTTGCTCACTAGAGAGGAAGCAGACAATCTTATCAAGCCCTGATCAGGCCAAGGTTTTTAGGTCCCTGAAAGCTAGACTGGTCTCTCCTCTGCTTAAGCCCTACCTAAAGCCTTTTACATTGTATATTGATGGAAGGCAGGGCCAAGTTCTAGGGATCTCAATTCTACTAGGGTCTCTAGAACCCTATCACAGAACCCTTGCTTATTTTCCCCAAAAACTTGGTGTCTTTGGGGTATCTCTCCTGCCTTAGAGCAACCTTCAGCTCTTCTAATTGAGGAAGATCCTAAGCTCATCCTGGACCAGTCATTAGAGATTCTGGCTCCCCGCCAAGTTCAGAACATTTTTGCCTATATCAGAGCTTTAGAATTGGGGGAGAGGGGTGTGAGAATGAATATTGATACTGACTTCAAATAATTTTTTCATGGTTTTCATGATCATGAGGGCTATATGGAAAGAAAGGGGATTTTTGACAGCCAAACACTCCCCCATTAACTATGCAGGGGAACAATTACTGCAAGCTGTCCATGGACTGAGGTTTTGATGAGATCTAGATTTCAGGGTTCCTGTTTTACATATGAAATTATGGCATTTTGGGGGGAAGGAATAGCAAAGCAAGAAGTAATATAAATGATGAAAAAAGAAGAGAGGAGACAGAGGGCGGTGGGTGATGGACAACTATCATGAGCATGGCTAAATGATGAATAAATGTTAATTCTTATTGTATTTCAGCAAAAAGGGTTTGTTGCCACAGAAGGCAATTCAGATAATGAGGGATAAGTGGGGCTGCTAGGGATGAAGAGATCAAACCTAAGATTGTGACAGTGAAGTTTCTTTTTTGTTTGGTTTTTTTTTTGTTTTGTTTTTGTTTTTTAAAAAGTTTTTATTTTTCATTTGTTATTAGAATAATTCATTATTTATCTTTGACATTATCATTTGACTTTTTTTTTTTAATTTTGAGTTCCAATTCTTTTCCTCCCTATATCCTACAACCACATCCACATCCAATGGGAAGGCAAGCAAAATTATATTAATTTTATACATGAAATCTCACAAAACATATTTCCAAATTGTAAGAAATAAAATGCCTTTATTAAGAACTCCCTTGACTTATTGATGAATGGAGGAAAATATTTTAATTTAAATTCTTGCAAGAATGGTGTCTAAGCTAGTAGGCATGCCCTTAAAATGCAAAAATCACAGCCTTTTATTCCCTATCCCAAAACACAAATCCCTCCCATGTTTCCTCTATTGGCTATATATTGCAGAGGTACAGTCTATCCCTTAGCACCCAATTCCACCTCTGAGTGTGAGTCTTCATCTCTATCTCCCAGTGATATTCACCTTATTTGAATATAGTTCAGTCCCTCCCTTGATTCCTCATCGACTTGGTACTACAGAAGGTACAGTCTAGACTAATTTCCCCATGTGAATCCCCACCCCTGATTACATCTCCTAAGGTATTTCTTATTCAAATTTATGGCTTCCCTCTTTAAGTTTCCCTTTGTTTCACACCAGCCTAATTTTTAGATTCCATTTTCTTAGGTTTCAATTTCATTTTTCTAATTTAAATTTCATTTCTCTGCATTTTTCTAATTTAAGTTTCATAACTCTGTGGGTAGGAACTAAATCCTCATCAAATTCTCACAAAATTAGTTATATCACAGAAAAGAAAGAAATTTACACTTCAGTTTGCACTCACAGTTTATTAGTTCTCTCTATGGAAATAGCCTTTTTTTCATCATGAATACTTTGAAACTATCTTAGATTATTTTATTAATCAAAATATCTAAGTCTTTCACAGGTGATAATTATTACAATATCTTTGTCATTGTGCTGTTATATATCATATAATGATCTGGTTCTTCTCATCACATTCATATAGATCTGGGTATGTTTAAAAAAAAAATCACCACCCACCATCCTGCCATTCAGGGTGAATCATGTCTAATAGTGTGATAGTAGTCCATCACAATCATACCACAAGTTTTTCTACCATTCCCCAACTGATGAGCATTTCCTCAATTTTCAATTACTTGCCAATACAAAATCTGCTATAAATATTTTTGTACATAAAGGTTCTTTTACTTTTTTCTTTTCTTCTGACATCTTTGGAATATAAATCTAAGAGTAGTATTACTGGGGCAAAGGGTGTAAAGAGTTTTATAGCCCTTTGGGTATTGTTCCAAATTGTTTGCCAAAATGATTAGACCAATTCACTATTCCATCAACTGTTAATTAGTTTACCTATTTTCCCACAAGACATCCAGCATTTGTCATTTCTGACTATTATTTCTGTTCATCCTTTGTTATAAAAGAGAAATAATGACACCAAGAGGTAATATTTTCGTTTGGATGTGAATTGAGTTTGTCAGACTGAATTGCACAAAATTGTCAGTCTCATCTTTTTTTTTTTTTTTTTCCCCAGAATCATCAAAATCCAGTAGCAAGACTAAAGTCAAAACAATTTGCAATGACTCAGGATGCAGTGTATATGACTTTGGTGATTTTTATGTCTGACCAAGTTTTAAGCATTCTATAATGCCTGCTTTAGCTATTGTCATGCTTGTTGAAGCACATTATTCTCATCTTTCCATTCCACTGGAAAAAGTCTTTACATGTTTAGAATTGACATCTTCCTTTCACCAATGGACTTGAAGCCTTTCAGTTACCCATAACCTGGGTTAGTCCAATTTTAGTGGGTTGGATTTTCTGTACATGCTACAGCTTCTTGCAACAAGTAGTGGTTAGAATATTGAGCCTGGAGTCAGAAAGACTACTCTTCAGGGGTCATTTAACTCTGTCTGTCTCAGTTTTATATCTGTAAAATGATGTGGAGGAAAAAAATTGGAAAACCACTTAAGAATATTTGCCAAGAAAACCCTAAATGGGATCACAAAGAGTTGGGGGTGTGACTGAAAAAGAAGTGAACCATTTCTGATACATATGAGGTTGTACAAGACTCGTTTTATTTTATATTTCTATAATGAATAGTGATTTGAAGCATTTTATGTAACTATAAATGTCATTGATTTCTTTTTCTGAAAGCTGTCTCTCCCTAAATTTTGACCATTTTTCAAATTGGGAATGATTTAACTTAGGTCTTTATTGGAGAAACTTTCTGTAAAAGTTTTGATATTACTTTAGTATTTATAGTACCTTTTAATAAAAATGCAGTTTCCCATATTAACTCTTTTAATTAAGTACGTACACACACACACACACACACACACACACACACTTGCTTTTGCTCTAAGATCATGATTATTATCCCTGACTTTTTAAGTTTATCTGAAGCATAATAGGTTTAGCTCCAACCCTTTATTTCAAATCTTTGTGTTTTTCTGGTGTGTCTCTGGTAAACAGCATATTGTTGGATCCTGGCTTCAAGTACATTCTTCTATCAATTCCCACTTTGTGAATAATGATTTTTTCATTTCCATCTGTCTTATTTTCTTCCATTTGTCATTCTTTCTCTTTTTGTCATGTTCCTCCTCAAACTTCTGTTGTCCACTGCTTCTCTTATTCTTCCCTTCCTTTTATCACCCACCTCATATCTTTTATCTTTCCCCCCCCCTTATTTCTCTAATGAATAAGATATTTATTTTGTACACAACTAAGTTTGTGTGTATGTTCTTCATTAAATTTTAATGTGAGTAAGGGGGCCTGGTACCCCATTTAATATTCCTCTCCACTATATAAGTTCTTCCATAAGTGCCTCTTTTATGTGAGAACATTTCTCTATTCTATCTCTCCCTTCTCCCATAAAATCTTTATGATTTTTTTTGTTTGATATTATCCCAATATAATCAACTCACATCCATGCATCTTGTCTACATAAATCCTTCTAACTGCCCTAGTAATGACAAAGTTCTTTGGAATTATATCTATCATTTTCCCCATATGGAAATATAAACAGTTTAACTTTACTAAGTCCTTTATGGTTACTCTTTTGTGTTTATAATTTTTTGCTTTTGAATCTTATTTTTAAGCTTCAAGTTTTCTATTTAGCTATAGTCTTTTCTTCTGGAATGCTTGAAAATTCTGTATTTCACTAAATGTCAGTTTTTTTTTCACTTGAAGAATACTCAATTTTGTTATATAGGTTATTCATGGTTGTAATCCTAGATCCTTTGTCTTCTGAAATATCATATTCCCAACTCTCCACTTTTTTATTGTGAAAACTGCTAAATTTTGAGTGATTTTGACAGTAACTTTACAATATTTGAATTCTTTCTGGCTTTTTGGCTGCTTGCAATATATTATCATTAACCTTGGAGCTCTTAAATCTGGTTAAATGTTCCTGGGAATTTTAATTTTGGAATTTCTTTTAGTAGATGGTAAGTGGAACTCTTTCAATTTTTATTTTATCCCCTAGATATAAGATAGCAGGAAAGTTTAATTTCTTAAATATAATGTACAAGTCTTTTTTGTGTATTATAGTTTTCTGGGAATCCAGTCATTCTTAAATTCTCTCTCCTGGATCTATGTTCCAGGTCAATACTTTTTCAAATGAGATATTTAACATATTATTCTACTTTTTCACTCTCTTGACTTCATTTAATTATTTACTGATGTCTGATATAGTTATTAGCTTCTACTTGCACAATTATAATTTTTAAGGAATTATTTTCTTCAATGAATTTTTGTACTTCATTTTTTGATTTAGCCTATTTTGTTTTTCAAAGGGTTTTTGTCTTTAGTATTTTTGTGCTTTATTAATTAAGCACACACATACACATATACATATGTGTACATATGTGTATATATACATTTATGTACATACATATATCCATTCACCCACATATGCATATATTTACTACACACATACATACACATATATATTCAGACACACAACACACACCTTAACTTAATATAAGGACATCTTATCTTGGGGGAAGAGAGGACAATGGA
Organism: Sarcophilus harrisii; assembly: GCF_902635505.1. Classification (NCBI taxonomy): domain Eukaryota; kingdom Metazoa; phylum Chordata; class Mammalia; order Dasyuromorphia; family Dasyuridae; genus Sarcophilus; species Sarcophilus harrisii. Next base: position 314,623,767 of record NC_045429.1, on the reverse strand, counting down.
GTCTTTAGTTTCACTTCAGCTTTTATCTATGACCTGGTAAGCAACCTCCTATATATAAATGCCAATAGCCAGCAGCTTCCCAGTCCTACTAACTTCTGTACTCAGCAGGTGTACTGGTTCCTTCTCTCTGAGGGCATGTGTCAGCAGTACAAATGGGCCTGGCATTCATAATCAGCAAAGATTCCCTCAGTCTTCCTGGATTCAGAACTTTGATTACCCAGGAAATCAGAGAAATGAAAGTTTCTGTTGTTTCTACTGAGATTCTAGCAGAATTCAGTTAACCCCAGGATTTCCCTCTTACTGTTGGAAGCTAGGAGAGCTAGCTTTGAGATGGTTAAGCCAGAGACCTGGGATTTTTCTTACTGTCCTCTCTCATGTTGTTCTCTAAGTTATTTTCAAATTCTAAATCTATGACTTATTTAATAGATTATTTCTTTTAGGAAGTACTAATAATCAGACTTTCTCCATTTTCTATAAGGGCCTGTATTGGATTTAAACCCTTTTCTTTACATTTTTTTTTTCAAATTTCTACTTTGCTAATGATTCTCTTATTTCTTTCCTGAAAAGGAAATATTCATTGGGGGGGGGGGGGAAATAGTGTGTATGATTATGAAAAAATAAAGTTTACTGGGGAATCTTTTTTTATGAAAGCAAGATGATTAAAAAAGGAAAAAAAATACATCTTTAATTCCAATTTTTTTTGGAAAGGGCTTCTAGTAACTTGGGAAAAAAATGAATAAATATGAGTGAAAAGGGAAAAAAATAGTATTGTTAACTTTTCCCCTTGTTTTATTATTTAAGTGAAATGTTTTGTTTTTCTTCCATGTTAATTAAATGAATTAGATGCTAAACGATATGAGGTTATGATTCATTGAAAATGAGGGAATACTATTACAAGGAAAAATGAGAAAAAATCATTAGGAAACTCACATCTGTGTGATTTTTTTACCTCAATTTCACCACAGAGATCACAGGAAAGTACCATTTTTCATATAAAATGAAAAAAGAAAAAAAGAAATATAGGTATTACTTAGGATCATTGCAGCACAAGAGATAGACCTTCAGAACACTGATCCCTTTTTGCCTTAAAACCCCATATAATTTTCAGGTTCAGATATTTTTCTCCCCTCCATCAAGAAAAAAAGAAAATGAATGGGATAAATAACCAATGTATAGTTCTAGAAGCATAAAATCTTTGATATATTTGGAAAAGTAGATTGAAGAGTTGGGCCAAACTCTGACAGTATGTAAATTTTAGCTGTAGTCTCTTTTTTCCTCATGTCCCCCTCCCCACATTCTCATTCATTCTCCCCCTCCCTTTCCCTTTCCCCTTCCCCCTTCTCTCCCTCTCCTCCTTCCCCTTCCTCTCTCCTCCCCCTCCCCCTCCCTCTCTCTCCTTTTCTTGGCTCCTTTCAACTCTCTCTTTCTCTGTGGTTTTAAGAGATAGACACAGAAACACAGAGCAACACAAAGAGACAGAAAGAGAAATAAGAAAGACAGACAGAGAGAGATTGTTATTCATTTTAAATCAATATAGTTTCACAATACACCCTCTGCAAGGGTATGGGATTTTGCTATGAGGGAGTACCATGGCCACCTCAACCTTTGATGCACAATAAGTTTCCAGCCACATTACAGAAACACCCTTGTTGAGCAAGGAGCATTGATTTGTGATCATGGGAATGAGTATAAGGGTCACAGCTAGTGGCTATATGAACAGAGATGCCTGAACAGGGCCTGTCATCTGTGAATGAGCTGCTGCATCTCTGGATTGGCTCTCCTCCCATTGGTAGATACCATGCATATTCAATGGTCACAAGCTGCTTTTCTGAATGGTTATTGGGGCTTGCCTACTGTTCATGCTTGCAAAAATGTATATCAACAATGCTGTATGGCATAATAAACTGGAGCTCTTTTCATACTCTTTGAGTCTTCCACCTCATTCATCTTGCCTCTGAGATCAAAGAGCTGATATACCATGAGCTCTTACAAGATGGCCACAACAAGTGGATCCCAGGAACAGACACAGGAACCTGAAAGGATGACGGAGTGACCACTTCACAGTCAAGCATTTCTACATGGTCAAGACTACCTCTACGACAACTCCAGAGGGAGAGCCCACCAAACTGTGCTGTTTCTGGACAAGGCAGAGTGCGTCAGAGAGCAGTTAAGTAACCTAATGGGGCAGAAAATAGGCATCCTATTCCCTTCAGACAAGGAAGAATATGTTAGGACTATATATAAATGTATAAAAGAGCAGGGGATGCACAGTTCAACTAGGAGACATTAGGAAATTCCTGGACATTGCTTACAAAGTTTCTCCATGGTTACCTGAGGAGGCCTGTTATAATTGTGATAGATGGATTGTTTTTGGTGAACAGCTCACCTCTTTTGATAAACAATGACCAGGAAAAATACAAAATAATCTCATTAAACAAAGTCTGAAGTCAGAACTAGAAAAGGAGGTCAGGAAATTTACAGTGGGAGCACAGATACACCCATCTCTTAGCAGTAGATGTCCCTCTCTTGAGCCTGAGCTCATATTTTTCCATGTGCCAAACTACCGGCCCAATTTTTGAGTGACAAAAACGTGGAGTTTGCCCAATACTGACCCTTACTTTGAATAACCAACCATTTTAAGGGTTAATAGACATTGGCACTATAGGACTGTGGTAGCTGCTTCTCAAAGGCTGGTGGTCTATGACTTCAGCTAACAATAGAGTGGCGGGGGTCGGAGGCAGTAAGGAGGCTTTGATGTCCGCTGAACTGGCAAATTGGCAAAAAGATTGAAAAACAGGAACCATTTTTCCTTTAATAATAGATGGCATACATATTAACTTATGGGGTACGGATATATTACATCAATTAGGAATGAAAATTACCACATATTTTTAGGAGGGGTCATTGTTGCTGTAGCTTCCACCACTCCACACCAGTATGGGTGAAGCAATGGAACCTGTCTGAAGAGAAAACAGCCATTCTACATCAATTAGTACAAGAACAATTAGAATTAGGATATATTGAGGAAACAAATAGCTCATGGAACTTCCCTGTATTTGTTATAAGGAAAAAATCTGGTAAATAGAAAATGTTAACAGATTTGAGACAATTAAACTCAGTTTTGAAAGACTTGGGATCTTTACAGGCAGATTTTCCATCCCCAAACATGATCCCCAGGGAATGGCACTTATGGATAATAGATATTAAAGATTGCTTTTACTCTATCCCTCTCTACCCTGAGGACAGGAATAAATTTGCTTTCTCAATACCAACATATAATTCTCAAAGACCTGTAGGGCTGGGTTCTAATCCCAGAGGTGATAAGCCAAGTGATATATGGCAAATGGATGTTACACATATGGGAAAAACATGTATTCGTATTACAGTTAACATTTATTCAGGTTTTAGATCTGCATCCTCTCAATGAGGGGAAGCTACTTCACATGTAATAAATCACCTATTTCACTGTTTTACCTTTATGGGTCACACACCATTAAGACTGATAATGGATGTGCATATACCTCAAACATATTAAAAGTTCTTACAGGAATTCTCTATATATCATATTTTTGGGATTCCTTATAACCCTACAGGACAGGTCATTGTAGAAAGGACTAATCAGACCCTCAAGAGATTTATCAGAAAAAAAAAAAAAAAGGCAAGGAGATGGAGGTAGGGTCACTAAGAAAGATATAGATAAAGCAGTGTGTAATGTCCTTCTAGACGTTACACCAAAATGTAGTGTGCTTCTTTCAGTGTCCCACATTGGGCACCAAACTGTAGTGTCCAGACTAGTTCTCTGGAGGATCTCTGGACCAGCCTTGGTCTTAGTGGAGTAGTGAAGGAGACAGAATAGCCACCAGGATGGTGGTCAAAGATGGAGTCCCTCATTCCCAGTCTTCTTAGCTTTTACATACCTCAGTATGATTACATCATTACTGCCAACTAGAGTGTTTACATCATTACAGCACACTAAGTATGTGCAAACTAGAGAACCATTATCTCATCAATCACACTGAGTAAGTGCTAACTATAAGCACCCTGTTATAAGTATCCCTTACTTCAAGTAGAACACAGGTGGTCATGCCCTCCTAGATTTCGGAGGAATGGATGTGGACACTACAGGGAAATGGGGAGCCAACCAGATATTGTTATCAGTGTTACTACTGGGCTTATATCCCAAAGAGATATTAAAGAAGGGAAAGAAAGGGACTTGTATGTGCAAAAATGTTTGTTGCAGCCCTTTTTGTAGTGGCTAGAAATTGGAAATTGAATGGATGTGCACCAATTGGAGAATGGCTTAATAAATTGTGGTATATGAATGCTATGGAATAATATTTTTCTATAAGAAATGACCAGCAGGATGAATACAGAGAGGCTTGGAGAGACTTACACGAACTGATGCTAAGTAAAATGAGCAGAACCAGGAGATCATTATACACTTCAACAACAATACTATATGATGATCAATTCTGATGGACATGGCTCTTCAACAATGAGAGGATCCAAAGCAGTTCCAATTGATCTGTAATGAACAGAACCAGCTACACCCAGAGAAAGAACACTGGGAAATGAGTATGGACCACAACATAGCATTTCCACTCTTTCTGTTATTGTTTGCTTGCATTTTTGTGTTATTCTTCTCAGATTATCTTTACCTTCTTTCTAAATCTGATCTTTCTTGTGCAGCAAGATAACTGTATAAATATGTATACATATATTGTATTTAACATATACTTTAACACATTTAACATGTATGGGACTACCTGTCATCTAGGGGAGGGGATAGAGGGAAGGAGGGAAAAATTGGAACAGAAGGTTTTGCAAGGGTCTATTTTGAAAAATTACCCATGCATATGTTTTGTATATAAAAAGCTATAATAAAAAAAATGTAAAAAAAAATAGAATCATAGATTTCCCTGTATGGTGTTATATTGTTACTGCTTTGTTGTTGCTCTGTAATATTAGGATGCTTTTATAAATTTTTCATTACCATCTTTTCAGAGGTTGCAGCTCAAGAAAGGACTTTTTATCTAAAAGATAAAAAGAGAGAATTTGCAATGGTATAGGATTCTACTGAGAGGGAGTACTGAGGCCACCTCAACCTTTGATACACAAAGTTTTCTGCTACATTGCAGAAACACCCTTGTTGAGCAAGAAACATTGATCTGTGATCATGGGAAGGAGAGTAAGCCAAGGGTCACAGCCACTGGCTATGTTAACAGGGATGCCTGAACAAAGCCTCTTGCCTATGAATGAGCTGCTGAATTGCTGGATTGGCCCTCCTCCCCTTGGCAGATACCATGCATAAGCAATGGCCATGAGTTGCTTCTCTGAATGGTGATTGGGGATTGCCTACTGTTCAAGTGCTGATCAGGCTTACAAAAATGTATATCAATAAGGCTGTATGGCATAATAAACTAATAACCTGGAGCTCTTTTCACACTCTATGAGTTTCCCACCTCATTAATCTCACCTCTGAGATCAAAGGGCTCATATGCCATGAGGTCTTAAAAGATGGATGCAATAATCTTCTATTCACTACTACCTATCACTGGGACAATCAAGAGACTATTCATCTGCTTGTTCCCATTTTATATAAACCTATTAAGTGAGTACTGAAATAGCCATTGCATTCATTAATTTGAAACAGAAAAGTTTTTTTTTTTTTTTGTTGTTGTTGTTTTTTTGGAACTAGAACTACAGCAGGGCAAGTACTAATTGAACCCAGGACACTAATAGAAGAGTAAGATACACTTTCAAATTATAATTCTGTTTCATCATTTCATGATTTTCTGAATTATGAGGATTAACTGTTTACCACTCTGGGGCCTTCATTTGGCCTCAGGTTACTACCTCTTGGAAAAGGAGTTCTGACATCCCTGTTCGGGGTCAGACTATTCTATGCTTCATTATCTACAGCAAACATTTTCTGCTTCCTCAATTTGAGGTTGGGTAGGGCACAGTTACTGACTAGCTATAGGTACCATCTGCATGTAGTCTTGAAGAAGGAACCCCAAAACTAAAAATCCTTGAATTAGAAAATCTCCTTCAGGAAACAAGACAAACAGTTTTATCTGTTATCTAGGTGGGGATGGTTCAGTCCTCAGCAAAAGAATTCCAAGCCTATTGAATTAAAGAAACTCATTCAATTCTATTCAAATTCCATTTCAAGCTGAAACCCAGCTTTCAGATGAGCCACTTTGGGACTACACCCCCAAACTCCCACTGGATCTGACTGGTCAGGCTGTTCCAGCCCCCACCAAGACCCCCAATATAATAGCTTCCTTCAAAAAAGGTCTTTTGCAAATAAACCTTGGTAGCTCCCTTTGCTGCCAGGATCTTCTGTCCACTGAGAACTGCATTTTCAGTGCAAAATTCCATTTTCCAATAGATCTGCCACTATAGAAGTCAGTCTCTTGGTAAAATGATTTCTATCCAACCATAAACTTTCATTTTGCAACTAGATTTGGGAATGAATGAATGCTTTCACTCCTAAAACCTGTGGCCAATTTAAAGGGGATTCTTAAGAACTCTCTTATCTCCACTAATCTAGACCACTCAAACATCATCAGTCTTATCTCTGGGGCATAGAGATGGGTTACTACTTTTTTTTTTTTTTTTTTAACACAAAGAGTACTATTTTCTTTAGTGCCATCAACGGATTGAGTTTTCTTATAGGAAAAAAAAATAAGGTCTGGTTGTAGCAATGATTCTTACATATTTCAATGTGCTTGTCCAATTCACCAGCCATGTTAATGTACATGATTATCTTGTGAAGAAACAAATATGTTTACATCTATGTATCTTAAAATATAAATCGATGTTTAAATAGAAAATGCTCTTGTTTCTATTGGGGAGGGAAGGGGAGAGGGTTATCTTCTTAAACAAATTGTTTTCTCAATTGTTTCTTGGAAATCCCAGGCTTTCTTTGACAGGAAGGCCTCTAAAAAGGAACTGGATCTTACTTTAACTTAAAATATATATGCTTTATTGTTGCAGGGCTTCAAGAATTCATTTTCATTTTTAAAATACTTTCAAGGGAAGTGCAGTGCAGTGTGTGTGTGTGTGTGTGTGTGTGTGTGTGTATGTGTATATCTTCTCTTCCTAGTCAAAGGAAAAAAAAAATGTCATTTTCACAATGAATCGATGTCCATTCTGAACACATGATGCTCCCCAATTGTTCTTTGAGGTTCCATGATGGTCTGAGATTTTTTTTTTTTTTTTTTTTTTTTTTTTTTTTAGAATGTTACCCTAGTGTTATGCAGAAAGGATTCTTTGCTCAGTTATTGTGGCACAGATAGACAATCCTTCATGGACAGATTGAAATTCCAACTGCCCCCAAAGGCAGAATTATACATATGTGATAAACAGTATGTTTTACAAATGTTAGCATTTTTTACTGCTTGCTTATAATTAAACAGGTATCTTTTCTAGGTGTTATCAAATTGACCTTTGCAAATCCAAATCTAATAAGAAAAAAAAAGGAGAGTAAAAGAAAATCAGTTTTTGTTTTGTTTTATTTCAAAAGGAGAGAAAAATAATTTTTTTTTTGTTTTATTTCAAAAGGAATTCTATCCTTAGACCAGGTGTCTCTGAAGTTATTTAGGATCTGGGGCCAGATGGCAGTAAATAACTCAACTTCAGGTGAGAAATTAAATCTGTCTCAAAGCCCTGGGAGAAGGATTTGGGGAGTGTGCCAGTTTGCTTTATTTTTCCTTCTTATAATAACTCTCCTACACTACCTGCCAACCTCCCTTCCCTCCACCCCCAAGATCCTTCTTCATAGAATGGGTTTAATGCTATAAAATTCTTCTAGATTCCTGCATAACATGGAACATTGCAATTTTACTCAAATCATTCATAGAGAATTGAACATAGAGAATTAATTCTAACATGAGAGAAAAAAAATTCTCATTTTTCTACAGTGTGTCTTCAAAATTAGAGAATCCAACACAGAGTATCAAATAGAGAATCTCTCCAAAGTGTCCCCACAAATTCAAAAAGTTCAAATTTTATTCTAGGAAAACCTTAAACTCATTTCTGAGTACGGCATAACCCCAGTGTAATCCACTACCTTGCTACAAGTCATGGCAACTCATATGCTTTGCATCCATTGTATGAGTCAAGTGGGAGATTATTCACTGCACTTGCCTTTTAGCAAACTCAACTTTTAAATGTTGTCTTTCTCTCTTAGATTGTAAATTCCTTGATGGTAGGGATTGTCTTCTTTATCTAGCATTGGTATCCTAGCACTTAACTCCGGTGCCTGACATGTGGCAATTAATTAATCAACAATTGCCTTCTAACCTTGGTTTTTATGCACAGACACTATCTCAAAACAGTCAGAAGCTGCATAGTAAACTCTCATAGCATATCTAAACATTCTTTGAAGTCCAGAATAGGGCTCTCCATTACACATACTCAGAAACAAGCATATCAAAATCCAGGTAGAAGAGCCCATAAAGGATTGGGCTTCCATTATCCAGCTTCCATTACCTCCAGATATTCCATTATTAAACAAGGTGTTCCAATAGTAAATTTTAAGCTTTAATGGTTTTGGGGGATGGACTATATAACAAAGGAAATCTCTGTCCAATTATATTTTAGTAGGGTAGCAAAGGAGAAAGATTGAAAAATGTGGAAAGAGTTGTGGGTAGGGATTCAAGAAACTTAAATTTTTAATCAAGTTCATACAGTAACTGGCTTTGAAAATTTGAACAAATGATTGGTTCTCTATCCCTGGAAACCTGCCAACAGAATCTAGAGGACCACTCAGTGGGATATATTTAAAGGTTTCTCTGATCAGGTGCCACTTGGCTTAGAGGACACTTTACATCCCTTCCAATTCTAAAATTCTGAGATTCCATGAGATATACTATTAACAAAAAAAAAAAAAAAAAAAAAAAGACTGGGCTAGATAGTTTTGGAGAATGTTTTCTAGTACAAAGTCTGTGTCTACAACTCTTGTATGAGAATTCAAAAATCCTTTTTATACAGTAGTAGCCAACTCAATGACAGGAATTCTTAGGTCCTTATAAAACTGCATTTGTGAGATTTTTCACTAGTGTTTTGTTTTTATTTTAATTTTCTACTGGAAGATTTTATACCTCAGCAATTGGGCTTCTTTTATCATGTTGATTGTCTAGATATAAGAAAATAATGGAAATTTAAAAAAATAATTTATATTTAACATGTTGTGAATATATTTTTCCTTTTCTGGAGAACCCCTTTTTAAACTTTTACTGGTACATTCCTGTTATAAAGAAATCTGGAACATAATGGAAACCTAAGCTTCCATTGCCAACTTGAGTTTTTTTGTTTTGTTTTGTTTTGTTTTTTGCTTTTAAATAAAAAGGTAGATATTTTAATTTATTTTTTTTAGATATTCTTCCCCAGTTACATTTAAAACATATATATCTTTTTTTACATTTCTTTTTAAAACTTGAGTTCCAGATTCTCTCTTATCCTGGCCCTAGCTCCCATTAAGAAATCAGGTGTGGAATTATACAAAACATTTCCATAAAAGTAATGCTACGAAAAAACCTTAGATTTCCCACCTTAAAAAAAAAAAAAGAAAACAACCTTCAAGAAAGAAAATGTCAAAGAAAGAGAGAGACAGAGACAGAGACAGAAAAACAGAGAGAGAGACTATGCTCCTATCTGTCTTTAGACACAATCAGATCCTTCTTTGGGTATGGATAGAATTTTTCTTTATAAGTCTTGCAGAGTATTTGTAAATCATTTTACTGCTGAGAATAGAAAAATCATTTATAGCTGATCATCCTAAAACATTGCTATTACTTTGTACACCATACATTTCACTTTGCTTGAGTTCATGAAGGACTTTCCAGATTTTTCTGAAAGTATTCTGCTTATCATTTCCCATAGAACAATAATATTCCATCATAATCACATACCATAATTTATTCAGGATCCCATCAATATCCATTTTTTTGCCCTTAGAAGAGAGCGCCTATAAATATTTTGGTCCACTTAGGTCCTTTTCCTTAAAAAAAACAAAACAAAAAAAAAAAAAACTTTGCATTCATGCTTAGTAATGGTTTTGTTAGGTCAAAGGATATGTATGAATTTATAGCCATTTGGGTATATATCATATCATTTGATCATTTATTAATCAGGTATGGCTCTTATTTTTTTATATGAATTTAACTCAGTTCCCTCCATGTTTGAGAATTGAGGCCTTATCAGAAAAACTCGCTTCATTTTTTTTTTTTTTACAATTACTATTGCTAACTGTATTTTTCCTCACTTATTCTATTCTCTCTCCTTTAACCCTGTCTAAGAAGTATATATTTCCAAAAGGCTAATATAAATTACTAATTTCAGTTGATAATAAAATAATTTTTAAAATTATCATCTAATTTTTACAAGGTTTTCAATACCATGTTCATTTATCCTATGTTGTCTTTTTTTTTTTTTCATTCCTCTTTCATAAAGTGAGGTGAAAAGCATTAAATTAAAAAATATTTATTGACTTTGTACTACTACCTGATTGTATAATTCACATTCTTTCACAGAACCCACATTCACTTTTAAAATAACTTTAAATATAAATTTCCATTAATCTTGATAGCAATTGCATATATACATATATATAATAAGCAAAACACACACACAAGAAACATGAAAATCTATGTTTATTTGGAATTAATAGTCATTCTTTAATCAATTAATAGCTTTTGCTATAAAGGAATTTTCTTACCTAAAATGCACAGTTTTTTCTTACCAAAGTATCATGAATTTGAAATAAAGATTAACAAAAAATAAGAAAAGAAAATTCAGTAACCCTGAATGTCTTATGAGAAAATTTACATTTTCTGAAGCATCTTATCTGCCACAAGGACATGTTTTTCGTATTGTACAAGAAAATTTTAAAAGGTTAATAAAATGATTAATTTTATCAATGGAATATATGAGAAAAATAAATTCATGAAAAATAAGTTCGAAAACTTTTAAAAGAGTAAATAGTATTTCACTAGTGAAGGAAAAGAAAATAAAAGCTCTAATCTATGTAAAAGGTTGGTGTGAATTCTCTGAGCTTGATAGTATCATAATAGCTGAGCTTTACACTATTTGTCTGTCTATTCATCCATTTATATATCCATCTGTCCATTAAACATTTCTACTATGGAATGGGGAAAAAGTATCAATTAGGGATACTTTATACCCCTAAATAATATTATCTAGTCAAAGAGATGAAACGAACACAAATAGTTATATCAAAATGATGTAGAAATGCATTTCAAAAGTATGAAAAAGGTACCATGATATTTTGTAAAAAGATAACTTATGTTCAAATTTCCATTATTATTTGCTAAACAAAACCAAATAATTGTCCACTTTTTGTTTTCTTGTCAGGAAAAGTTTTTTTTTTTTTAAATTAATTGCTGATTTTTTATTTAATTGCTGTCTTTAAAAAAGGAACAAATTGTTATTCCACTGCAGGCTTTAACAAGAGACAGCTACTGCTCTTGGGGCTTATATTAAAAAGAAGAATCAGCATATCTTTCCTTGTACTTCCTCTCTACCATCACCTTTAGATATTTTGGGTTGGGGAGGGAAGTGGGAGGGGCATTCTCCCCTCCCTCCCCCCTCCCCAGCCCAAAATTGTCTTGGTGGAAATATTTATAAACATAGATTTCTGTCCCTTAATCAGGAAGGAGGTATATATATATATATATTTGGGTAGAAAATTTAAAATTGAATTTATACTTAACAAGCTTTTCAAGGAGAAAGATAAGGTAGGAAAAAGCAAGAGTTTTTCCACTTTGGAGGAAAAAATCTGATTAGTTATAAGGATTGTTTGATGATTCTGATAATTCTGCCATTTTTTAAATTAGGGACAGGGTTCCTCTTCATCAAATATTCCTTGGTTTATAAGGTATACATGCATGTTTAGTACTTTCCACATTTAGGCTATGTAATATTAATAATAGCAACAACAACAAGTAGCATTTATATAGCATCTATGTACCATGGACCTTGCTAAATGCTTTAAAATGTTCCAACTATTTTGGGGAACAATCTAGAACTATGTCCAAAGTGTTATAAATTTACAAGGACCTTTTTATTCAGCAATACCACTATTAGATTTTTATCCTAAAGGGGTCAAAGAGAAAGAAAAAGGACCCATGTTGTGAAAGAAATTTATAGCAACTCTTTTTGTGCTGTCAAAGATTGGAAATTGAGAGGGTGTTCCTTAATTGGGGAATAATTGAACAAGTCATAGCATATTATTTTATGGAATGCTACAGAAATGACAAGGAGGCAATTTCAGAAAAATAAATGGCAAGACCTATGATGATCAACTATGAAAGACTTGACTATTCTGATCAATACAATGATGCAAGACAATACCAAAAAACTCATAACTTTAAAAAAAGCTATCCACTTCCAGAGAAAGAGACAATTGTTGAACTCTGAGTGCAAATTGAAATATAATTTTCTCTTTTTTAACTTTTTTGGTAATATGGAAATATGATTTCAATGTCTATTTGTTAATATCTTTCTTGATGAGAAAGGAGTGGGAAGGAGGGAAAGAATTTCATAAAGAATGGAATGTTAAAAAAGACATATGTAATAGATTATTTGTTTTTAAAAATAAAATAAAACAAAAAGTATATTAATGTTATATATCATTAGTAAGACCTAAAAGTGGAGGCAGTAAAAAAAACCTGACACATAAAATCCTTAGAAAATAATTAATCTATATATATATATATATATATATATATAATATTTAATCTCTTTATTTAGCTTATATATAATAAATAGGGATTCAGATAAGGAAGGAGATTAAAAGAGTGAAAGTTGTCTTCATGAATGAGGTAAAACTGAAAAATTATATTTAAAAATATGTAGAAAGAAGGGAAAACATTTCAAGGGTGTATGAAAGCATCAGCAAAGATATGGAGGTGGGAACAAATACCCATATGTGTGGAAGACAGAAAGGAAACAAACTTGAATTAGATTGTGGTTAAAAGAGTACAGAGACATAAGTTTAGCATTCACTTTCTCACAGCCTTGAAGTGAAAGAGATTCTAAGGAATTTGCTCCCCAATGCAACATTCCCTACTTAAAAAGGCAAAACTAAGAAGTTCAACAGCTGGTTAAATTCACAGACAAAACCCTGTAGTCTATTTAGTCAAAACTATGATGTCAGTTCCCAATGAAGCTCATTGTCATTCCCATGATGGAAGAGAGATTTGAGACTGGCTGTGTTGGGCTTATGGGACGATTCATACTAGAGGTACATGATTCAAATGCTAACAATATCTGACACGTAAAGTAAACATGGTTTCCAGCATGTTTGTTGCAACAAGCAAGCTGCATGCTGAGAAGAGGGACCATGTACTAGGAGCCAAGGAACAGCACTCACAGGAATGATTAATGGAGAACTTGACTTGGAAAAGTCCAGCACTGAGGGAGGTAGCTGTCCCTCGAATTCACCATGAAAGCTGTAAAACAGGACATTAAAACAAGGCACTGAGTTAAAATATACAACTGGGAGAGGGGAGGGGAGAGGAAAGTTCATTTGTTTTCATTTGTGGGTTACTTTTCAAAAGATGAAGTTTGTTTTCACTTTTAGAACCAAAGGTAGGGAAAGAGATAAGCAACTTGAGAGGAGATATGCATCACAGAAAGGAAAATTAACTTTCTCTAGACTGCTTTAATTCCAAGTCTTGTGACTGTAGAAGGATGATGACCACTCACCAATATTTTAAGTATTCTGCTGATGGAAAGAAAAATGGAACTTAGTCACTAAGAAATGAGCAAAATGGAGAGGGAGGTGGGATAAGGTTAAATTAACTGGCAATGTTTAGGAATATGTTTCTTTGCACTAAAGAAAGAGTTTGTGTAAATGCCAATGATGGCTCATGTCTTGACTATAATAGTCTTACTGTTCTCTTCTGATAAAACTGTTAGCATATTGTAGAACTTTAGAAGCTCTTGGATGACATTGATTTCCCATAAATAATGCAGTTGTTTGTTAATTTATTTCTATAACTGTTTAAAACATCTAAGTATGGAAAATGAAGAATTTTTCTGTTTGTTCTCTGCAGCAACTGCCTTTCTTTGGTTTGCATGGTTCTCCAATATTTAGCAGTTTCATAGCTGTATTACTTGTCTGTTAGCTCTCAGTAATGTCCTTGTGGTGTTAGATATGTAAGAGTTACATTAGCCACATCAATAGACTATATCAGAAAAGTCAATAAGCAAAAGAAAAAGTAATCATATAAGACTGTGTTATTTTAACTGGTTCAATACTTGCTCCCAGGGAGGATAGGACCATCTTGCTTTACTCCACTCTATACTTTGCCTCTAAAGCATAAAGGATCAATCCAGATGATGGTGCTACAGGATCAGAATTAAGCAGAAACTTGGTCAAATCATTCCCCAAAGCAAAAGAGAGAATGACTAATTCTGCAAATAAGGAACAACAATGGCCCTTAAGGTGACATAGGTGGCACAATGACAAGAGCATTGGGTCTACATTCAGGAAGATCTGACTCCAAATTCAGTTTCAGACAGTCAATTAATTGAATGACCATGAATAAGTCACTGAATGGCTGCCTCAAGTTCCTCATCTTTAAAATGAAGATGATAATAGCACCTACCTCCCAAGTTGTTATGAGGATTAAATGAGTTATTTGTAAGAGTGCTTAGCACAATTCCTGTCTCATGTCACAAATAAATCTCATTATATATAGATATTTCTGTCTGAACCTTAGACAAATCAAGACAAGGGGTCTTTGTGGCTTATCAGACAATACTATAGACCATTTGCTAAGTCTTAATTTACCTGAGACAGTCTATTATTAAATGACATCTAGGAATACTTTTGACAACCCACCAAGATCCTTTGCCTCAGGCAGAAGCAAGGACCAATGGTTAATTGAACAAATCATTTTAGATTTTGGATATAGCATCTAAGACAGAACTAACCTCTGGTGATAAATAAGTGTCTTAGGATTTGTATGTTTCCATTCAGTATTAATTTGTCTAGACAGAGATAGCCCATACTTAATCAACACTCATATAATAACTAGTATTTTGGGAGCAGTTTACATATGGCATACCATTTTATCCTCACAATAACCCTGGGATAAATTTGTTATGATTTTACAGGAAAGGAAAAGTTTTTTGTTGTTTTACAAGTAAAGAAGATGAGACTGGCAAAAAGAATATGACTTGTCCAGGGCCATATGATGAGTATCTAAGGCAGTGTTTGAACTCAGATCTTTTTTTAAATTAATTTATTTTTATGTTATTTTTATTGAAGTTTTTTTTACATTCAAAACATATGCAAGGATAACTTTGTCAACATTGACTCTTGAAAAACCTTTTGTTCCAATTTCCTCTCTTCCCCTCACCCCTTCCCCTAGATGGCATGTAATCCAATAAATGTTAAACATGGTAAAAAATATGTGTTACATCCAAAATAGGGATACATATTTATACAATTATCTTGTTGCACAAGAAAAATCAAATTAAAAAATGAGAAAAAATAAAATTCAAGCAAACCACAACAAAAAGAGGGAAATGCTATATTTTAATCCACCCTCAGTTCTCACAGTCTTCTCTCTGCGTATAGATGACTCTCATCATCACAAGATCATTGGAACTAGCCTGAATCATCTCATTGTTGAAATTGATCATTGTATAACCTTGTTGCTGTGTACAATGATCTCCTGGTTCAGCTCACTTCACTTAGCATCATGAACTCAGATCTTTTTGACTCAGACTTTATTCTTTATCCATTTTGCCACCTATTTGTCTGGTTTCAAGACAATTTTAAAGGATAATATTGTCTCCTCTTTTGTTTAACTGGAATATATGATAGAATAGAAAGTATCACCCTCATCTTCTTGGACTGGATTCCAACAATATTTGTTCAATCTATATACCTACTATAAGAGTATCCAAATCTTAATAAGCACTAGCCAAATAATGCCTCACAGAGGATCCTTGCCTTGGTTGCCTTGGCAATTCACTACTTGATTTATTTGTTACTTGATTCCTGTTCAAAGGAAAGGTTAAGTAATAGAAAATTGTACATGGTTCTATGGCAAGAGAACCCTCATTAAAAATATTATATTTTTGTACCCATCTCGATAGCTTCCTGGCTGTTCCTTTAGTCTATTTGTTTTTTGTACGTTAGGCTAAAACTTACCTTGACCAATGAATTTTATATAATTAAACTCTAATGGAATCAAGTCTATAAATTATGTAATTATGAACCTGTATCAACATGAGTATGCTCTCTTAAATATTGTCAGTAGTAGGGATGATTGGTGGGAGAGTGTTTAAATTGGAACATAAGAATATATTAATATGGGCTTGAGTGGGAATTTGCTTTGAGTTTTTTAATATCTCCTATTTCTCTGTATACTGGGGTCAGGTGACTTGACTTACATAAATAAGACATTATAAAGGACTCTGTGACAGTGAAATCCTATTCTCCATATTTCCAGTTACATTATAACAAATGTGATTATATTAATACCATGTGATAATCCCTAAACTCTTCATTCCAAATATGCTAATCTTGAAAGGTAGTCCATTCTTTAGAATAATATATTTTGTGGCTGTGCCATATACTTGATCCAGGAAGTTCCAGTTGTGGTGATTTTTATATATTTATTAATATGGTTTAATATCTGAAAATTTCAGAGACATTTTATATTATATTCAACTCGCCTTTCTAATCTCCTACCTAGATTTGAATTCTAATGAAAAGGAAAGAAACAATGTAGAATTTAGTTTTACTAATTTGAAAGACATAATCAATAAAGATTGGCACTAACCCACATTTCTGACATTTTGCTTTGATATAGACCATTTAATGATACACATTTCTCTTGGGTTATACAAACCCTTAGACAAATTTTAAAGATTAATCTTTTTCAGTCTTGAAACAGATTTCAGACTCTTGAAACAGAGTCTAGACTAGCATTCTTGCGAGTCTAGTTGACATAGTAGGATTGCTATAAATCCTGCTGACAATTTTTCTCCTTTGAAGAAATGTGACAACTGGACTTGATCATGTACCTGCTACCTCCCTTGTATGTGTGTATGTGCATGTGTGTTTGTGTGTGTGTGTGTGTGTGTGCGTGTGTGTGTGTGTGTTATTGTTGTTGTTTTTCACCACTTTCCTTATATCCATTGTAGTTTTGGAAGTTGATAATTTAGAGCAATGGCATCTGCTTCTTCAACAAATAACTCCTTACAATTTATGAGAACTAATTCCAAAATAAAAAATCCCATTTAAAAAAATTATTATTTCCTATCTATTTTCCTCACAGATATTCCAATGTTTATTTTAGACCCTAAAAGCAGAGATCCTCCACGAAGATAGCTGATTAAACTATAAGGCTTATTTGAACACTCAATTAATAAATCATGTACATCCCCACCAAAACTGTACCTTGGAAATAGCTCAGCTTTCTATAATCTTCAAATGTCATATGTTTACTAGAAACTTAATATTATCCTGTTTTTTAAATTTATGACTGGCCTTGATGAACACAGAGGTGAATGACCCACAACTTTGGGAAATGACTAAATATAAATATTTACCCTGCATTGTTATTTATTCATTCTATCTTTTTTCTATACCATGTACCATTTATTCTTACCTTCTACTTTCTGACCACCAGGACCAAATATTCAAGTTACTTAAATAGGCTTTATGAGATTACTCAGTGTCTAGTTGCTACATATGATTTTGTTTCTGGGTCAGAAAAGAGTGCTGAGTTCTAAATAAAACTATAAATAAACATTGGGAACACACTCTACTGGTCAGGGACAACCTGCATATATGTTCTAGGTATATCTATATGTACTTAAGATCTGAGGTTAGAAGGAAGAAAAGCACCACTAGATATGTAAAGAGTCACATTAGCAGTGTTTTATATAAATATTTATTGAATATTTATTTGAGTACCAGCAGCTGTATTCCAAGCAAACTCCCTGAAAATAGGAAACATAATAAACAAAAGGCATATGTGATGATAAGAAAGAAGTTAAGAAATGTCTTTTTTCCTGTATTTCTTAAGACAACAGCAAGTGGGCCTTTTATTTTACTCTATGAGACACCTTGGCAATGCTAATGTCATTTATGTTAACTATGACATTTTAATTCTTCAAGACATTATCATAAATTCGGCAGCTCTAAGCAATACCACAGATGCTGGCAGATCTATGGTTAAGCCTGTCAAAAGTCAAATACAAGAAATGAAAGGCAAATTTAATAAGAACACTGCCACTCAACTTAGAAAGAACCTCAATACTGAATTGTGGATTTCTTTCTATTAATTAAAAAGGAACATTTCTTACCCCAAGTTGCTGATCTCTTGTATCATATTTTTATAGTGTGCAGAAAATCGTATTTAACCTGTAGAAATAAAACTAATTAGGAATTACTAGAGAAATATTAAGGCTCAAAAGAATCTGTGCATTTTTCATTTCCTCCCTACCTCTGTTATTTGATTTAAAATAAATTGAAAAGTCAGTCTTTTGATTGGAAGTCCTATAATCTTGATATGTAAACTGTTAAAGCATCTTTGCTTTTCATTACTAACAATGGTTATCCATATTAAGTATGCAACCCAACTTGCACCCAAACCTGAGGAAATTTTTTTTTGTTGTTTGTTTGTTTATTTGTTTTTTATTAAAGGAACAATCAAAGAATATTTACTTCGGTATAGACGGAGAGAGTGCTGAACATAATGCTGAATATCTGTTGTAAGGGACCAGTTTGAGCTGATTCTGCAAACTTAAAAGAAGCAAACAAACAAACAAACAAACAGGACAGCTAGATGGTGCAGTGAATAGAACATAGTACCTAAAGTCAGGAGCACCTGAGTTTCAATCCAACCTCAGCCCTTTAATATTTCCTAGGTATGTGACTGTGGGCAAGTCACTTAACCCTCGTGCAAAAAATAAATAAATAAATAAATAAAAAGAAAAAAAGAAAAAAAAAAGAAAGAAAAGAGAAAAACAGATGAGCAAAGAACCTTCTGGGAAATAATGGAGAAAGAAAAATTCTTTTAGATTACCTTAGCCAAATACATAGATGAGAGTCAGTCCCAGAATGTTCCAACCTCTAGCGCCTACAAGATTATAGAGACTGCTGAGAGAGGAATATCCCAAATTGAGATCATTCTCTCTCTAATGGTTTAATCTAAGAGATGATTTTAATCATCTCCAAAACTTGCATTCATTTTTATATATCCTTGATATAGTCAAAACTATGCAATTCCATTTTGTATTTTATTTTGTTTGGGGGTGAGGGAGACAGTAAATACTTTTTTTTTTCTGTATTACTATTTGTGATTATCTTTTGTATAACTACTGCTTGATAAGGATTATCTAAATTACTGAATATCAGGAAAATACTACTTTCTCTCTTTAGAGTAATTAGGAAAGTAGTTTCCATTAGATGAGAAATATTTCAGGAATAGTGAATAAATGTAATTCTAGCTTTATAACCTTCTTGGGAACAGGAGAAAGAGTGCTGGACCTGGATTCAGAAAGACCTGCATTCAAATCCACGGTCACAATGCTATATCTCTGAGAAAAAAAAAATCATTTTATTTTCTGCCTCAATGTTCTCATCTGAAAAATGAGCTGGATTAGAAAATGATAAATAATTTCAATTTTTTTTTGCAAAGAAAACAAAAGGAATCACGAAAAGTCAGACACAACTGAAAATGATTGAATAACAGTATGGATGTCCTATATCTTGCCTACTATAATGTCCTTCCTACCCTTATCTATTATTGCATTGGGATAGGTTATGCTCTTCTACTTTCTGCAAAAGTGGGCCCAAACTCAGATTTTATCTATCCATATCTTCCATGGACAATATCTATATATTTACACAAACACACACACATACATACACACATATAATTTAATTTAACCTTATTTTGTAATTTATATTATCATTATATGAAATTCTGGTGTTAGAGCTAGAAAGCCTGGATTTGAATGTTGCCTCTGATTGTTCCCAACTATGACATTTAGCAAGGCGGCCTTTAGAAACATCAGTTCCTTTGTGTGCAGAATAAGAACAATAAAAACCTGTGGTTATTGTAGAAATCAAATGTGATAATGCTTATAAAAGTTTTTGAAAACTTTACAATGCTATATACAAAATGATAACATTACCTGAAGAAGAGGAGCAATACCTTTATGATTTTGATTAAAACTGTTATTGTATCTTTTCCACTAAATTGTTATCTGCTCTTTTGTTAAACTACAACTATATTTAACTGATTTTTCCAAATATTACAATAGGATTTTGTATTGAGTTCGTAATGTTAATCTTAAGAGACTAGATGTAAATTTCAAAGGAGTTTGTCAATCAAGGAGAAAGTAAATTATATTCAATTTTAGGGTAGTATTAAAGTTTCGTCCTTCAACAAGAAATGGCCAATAATAATATAGATCAAATACTCCAAATGTATAGTGGTCTGTTAGGCACTAAGAGACCTTCAGTTCTGGCCCTGACAGCTTTACTGTGAAAGGGAGAGGAGGCATCAGTGCAGATCAATTCATTGCATTTGGGATGGGCATTCAACAGTTGAAAATAGAATAATACAATGTGATGTTCAAGCAGGAAGGTATTTATTTATTTATTTATTTATTTTTTTGCTGAGGCAATAAGTGACTTGCTCAGGGTCTCACAGCTAGGAAGCATTGTCTGAGGCCAGATTTGAACTTCCTGACTTCGGGTTCGTGCTCTATTCACTGTGCTACCCAGCTGTTCCCAGGAAGGTTATTATTGACTAGTGCAGGAAAAGTTTTGTGAAAAAAAAGTGGCTTTTGACTTAGGCTTTTAAAAATAGGAAACAATGAAAAAGATGAAAAAAGGAAAAAAGTCCACAGATGGACAGTATGATTTTGTTTGGGGGGAATGAAGTTATCTGTTTGCTTTTGTTTGAGGAAGGATTTAGACTTGGCAAGGCAATTATTAGAGTGTCAGATCTGGAATCAGAAAGACTCATCTTCCTGAGTTCAAAACCAGCCTCAGACATTTATTATCTGTGTGACTCTGGGCAAGTCATTTGACCCTGCTTACATTAGTTTCTTATATGTAAAATGAGCTGGAGAAGGAAATGGTAAACCACTCCACTATCTTTGCCAAGAAAATCCCCAATGGCACTGGAAAGAGTTTAATACAACTTTAAAAAATGACTGAAAAACAATTTGGACATCACTGATGTAAGAGAATTCCTAAAGTGCACACACTTTCCATTCATGCAGATTGACAACTAATCTGTAATTATGTTAGAGAAAGGATTTATCTAAACTGTCTTCCTAATTTCAGAATAGATCCTCCATCCACTGTACCACACTGAATCTCTACAGTAAATTTACTTTTTTTTATTATAGCTATTTATTTACAAAACATATGCATGGGTAATTTTTCAACACTGACTCTTGCAAAACCTTCTGTTCCAACTTTTCCCCTCCTTCCCCCTATACCCTCCCCGACATTATACCAAATTTACAATGAATTAGACCTAGGGAAACTTTTTGAGTGTTTGTTATATTCAAACTATTATGCTAGGCACTCTTTGAAAAGACAAGAAAACACAATGTCTGATGAACAAGGACATAATCTAGTTTAAAATTACAAACAGAAAAATATAAATGATAATATAAGATATTAAATGCAAGACAATATTGTTGAACAATATTGGATTGAATGTGGGAATTGCAAAGTGATAGATTCATAGCTTATTCATAAATGCTAAGGTAGTTCAGAGTAAGGAGCAAAGGTTGGGACCATCATGGAAAACTTTGTGGAAAATATGCAATCAAAGGTGCTTGTTTAAAAATGGCTGAATTTATGCCCAGAAAAAGAACTCTGGGAGATGACTAAAAACCATTACATTGAATTCCCAATCCCTATATTTATGCACACCTGCATTTTTGATTTCCTTCACAAGCTAATTGTACAATATTTCAGAGTCTGATTCTTTTTGTACAGCAAAATAACGTTTTGGTCATGTATACTTATTGTGTATCTAATTTATATTTTAATATATTTAACATCTACTGGTCATCCTGCCATCTAGGGGAGGGGGTGGGGGGAGTAAGAGGTGAAAAATTGGAACAAGAGGTTTGGCAATTGTTAATGCTGTAAAGTTACCCATGTATATATCCTGTAAATAAAAGGCTATTAAATAAAAAAAAAATAAAATAAAATAAAAATGGCTGAATTTAGAAAAATAATGACAAGTAGAAAGAACATCCTAATCTTTGAGTTTGGGAGACTATTCTAAAGCAAAAGCATGGAAGCAGGAATATTGAATTCCCTATTCATAGGACAATTAAGGGATGCATGGGTTGAAATGGAAGGTTACAAATTATGTCAATATTACCTCCAAAACAACCACTTGTTTTCATACTTTGGTACCAAACCTAAGGTACCTTCATACTTTTTGTGTCTATTATCTTCCATAATAACAGACAAAAAGCTGCTATTAAATTAAATACATTATCAGAAAGCCTGAAAAACTAAAGTTGCTATCAGTACATAAAAGGTGATAATAATTGATGTAAATAGACAATACTAACTGGAAAAAATGCATACTAGATGAGACATAAAGCACATATTCAAAGAAATATGACTTCATAAGTTTCTATAAATTTAGGGTTTTGTTATACATAATATACATACCATACATAAGTACATAGACATATAAATACATAGGAAGGAAAATAATACAAAAGAGAAGTGCAATGTCTGGGCTAGCTTTCTGGAGGTTCTCTGGAAGGCCTTGGTTTCAGTAGGATAGATGATACGAGAATGGACAAGAATAGAATCCAAAGTCTTTATTGTCTCTTACATAGTCTGTATCTGTCATACTCTGAACCAGTTTCAGTCTGAGCCAGCAGTCTGACAGTCTGACAGTCTCAGAGTTTCCCCCATAGGGCAGGAGGCAGGAAAGACACCAGAAGAATGGTCAAAGATAGAATGTCTATCTTCCAGTCCTTCTTAGCCCTTATATACCTTATTGTAATTACATCATTACACATACTGATTATGTATGAATTTAGAGAACCATTACATCACCATACTAAGTACTAAGTAAACATGTGAACTAGAGAACCATTATCTCATAAATTTCACTGAGTTAACACCTTGTTTCAAGTATACTTCTCTAGAGTTCCAACCCTCTACAGAAAAGGAAGAGGAGAAAAAGGAAGAAGAGGAAGAGGAAGAAGAAAAGGAAGAAGATGAAGAAGAAGAGGAGGAAAAAGATAAAGAAGAAGAGGAAAAAGAAGAGGAGGAAGATGAGGAAGAAGAAGAAAAAGAAGAAGAAGGAGAAGAAGAAACAAAGAAAGAAAAAGAAAGATAGACAAGTAAGGAAAAAAAAGAGAACAAAGTGACATTAACAGCTAAAATCTGGCAGAGGGTGATCATCAGCTTAAGTTGATGAAAAGATTTCAAAGAGGAAGACAATTTAAAAGGGGCCATTATAAGTAATAGAACATCAGTTCTATTTGGAGAGAGATGTTTTTTTGGAATTATGAGATCACTTAGTGCCCCTGGTCTCTAAGGGACAGATAGAACCATAACTGCACTGGATGTCTTCCAGAAACCCTAACCTGACTTGTTTGCATAAATCCCACAGGGATGTCCTCTGCCCAAAATAATGTATCCTTGAACTTTGTAGATCCTTTTCTTTATTTTTTTTATTTAATAGCCTTTTATTTACAGGTTATATGCATGGGTAACTTTACAGCATTAACAATTGCCAAACCTCTTGTTCCAATTTTTCACCTCTTACCCCCCACTCCCTCCCCCATGGCAGGATGACTAATAGATGTTAAATATATTAAAATATAAATTAGATACACAATAAGTATACATGACCAAACCGTTATTTTGCTGTATAAAAAGAATCAGACTCTGAAATATTGTACAATTAGCTTGTGAAGGAAATCAAAAATGCAGGTGGGCATAAATATAGGGATTGGGAATTCAATGTAATGGTTTTTTGTCATCTCCCAGAGTTCTTTCTCTGGGCGTAGCTGGTTCAGTTCATTACTGCTCCATTGGAAATGATTTGGTTGATCTCGTTGCTGAGGATGGCCAGGTCCATCAGAACTGGTCATCATATAGTATTGTTGTTGAAGTATATAATGATCTCCTGGTCCTGCTAATTTCACTCAGCATCAGTTCGTGTAAGTCTCTCCAGGCCTTTCTGAAATCATCCCGTTAGATCCTTTTCTTTAGAACAGATATGGGTAATCATTCCCTTTTAATAAGGAATCATTGAATTATCACAATATTTCCTGTAGCAAAAGGAAAGCCTCAGAATTTGCCTCACCCCTGATTCATAGACTATTGCCCTGCTATTTTATTCTATAAGGCTCTAGGCATTGATATATACTCTACCAAAATATTTTTAATATTTGCTGTTTACTGATTACTTTTTGTGCATCGTAAATGTGAGCTTATCATTTTTTTCTAAACCTTTATTTTGTTCCCATTATAAAATTAAGGACAACAACAAGATTTTTTTTGTGGCTTTTTTGCTTTGTGGATATTTTGCTTGTATCATTGTGGAATTAAATGACTTGTATGAAAATCATATAGCACTATGTGACAAAAGTAAACCCTGAACACAAGTTGTTGGTTTTTTTTTTCAGATTTCTAGATTAGCTTTGGTCACTGGTATCTTAACCCTTAATAATGAATTCATAGAACAACAACAAAAAAAATAAAAAAAATAAAAATAAAAAAAACAACAACTTCCTGATAGATATTACCAATTGACAATTGCCAAATCATTTACTCTTCTATGTCACAACTCTATAATATGTGAAATAAGGGGAGGTGGGCTTGGCAATTCCCAAGACATTTCCAATTCTGAATCTATAGCTTATCTGGATGAATTCCTTTATATGTATTGCCATTCTCAATTTGAAAGCAAACTCTTTGAAAATAGCAGTTGGGGACAGAGCCAAAATAACAGATTAGAGGCAATAACCTATCTGACCTCTCTCAATATTCCTCTCTAAACAACGCTAAATTAATGTCTTAAATCAAAAAAATAAAGCAGCAGAACTAACAAAAGATCAGGATATGACATTTTATGGCCTAAGAAAACTTAACAGGTTGACAGGAGAAGAGAATGACACCGAGATGGAGGTCTAAAACTAATCCATGCCAATATATCAATGGCAGTGACAATAGATTTGTGACTTCTCAATTCACAACTGGTAATAACTGGTCCATAAGATTCAAGGAATTCTAGACCACTTTCCCTAAAGACTATTGTTGCAAAAATTTTAAATAAAATATTAAAAAAGAGATGATAGCAACTTCTTAGCAGGATAATACACTATGACCAGGTGGGATTTATACCAGGAATGGAGGGATAGTTCAATATCAGAAAAACTCTTACTATAATTGGCCATATCAATAGTAAAAGCCATAGAAATTATATGACAATCTCAATAGATGCAGAAAAAGCTTTTGACAAAATACAGCACCTATTTCTATTAAAAACACTAGAATAGCATAGGGATACATAAGCAGTATCTATCTAAAACCAACAGCAAGCATTATTTGTAATGGAAGGAAAGTGGATGTATTCCCAGTAAGATCATTGATGAAATTAGGATTCCTGTTATAACCACTATTATTTAACTTTGTACTAGAAAGCTTTCCTTTAGCAAAAAGAAAAGAAAAAGAAATTAGAATAGGCAGTGAGGAAATAAAACTATCAATCTTTGCAGATGATAAGATAATATACTGATAGAATCATAGAAAATCATCCAAAAAACTACTGGAAACAATGAACAGCTTTATCAATATTGCAGGATATAAAATAAAGCCACACACTTTCTAGTGTGTTAGAATTATTATTATTAGAATTTCTATAGCTTCTATTTTCAGACAATTTCTATTTTAATATTAATATTTAATATTTTAATATATGTGTTTTATTTATATTTCTATTTTCAGAATTTCTATATTTATTTCTATATAACTTAAGACAAAATCCTGCAGCAAGAAATAGAAAGAGAAATTCTATTTAAAATAACTATAGACAGAATAAAATATTTAGGTGTCCACCTGCCAAGACAAATGTAGGAACTATATGAACACAACTATAAAACACTTCTCACACAAATAAAGTCAGACGTAACAATTGGAAAAATATCAGTTGCTTATGGGTAGGCTAAATTACAATCTTGCCTAAATCGACCTACTTTTTCAGTATCATACCAATCAAACTGCCAAAAAATATTTTATAGATCTAGAAAAAATAATAGCAAGATTAACCTGGAAGAATAAAAGGCCAAAATAAGAGCTGAGAAAGAGATTAAAGGAATAAGAATAGGCAACGAGGAAACCAAATTATCACTCTTTGCCGACAATATGATGGTATACTTAGAGAACCCCAGAGATTCTACTAAAAAGTTATTAGAAATAATCCACAACTTTAGCAAAGTTGCTGGTTATAAAATAAACCCACATAAGTCATCAGCATTCTTCTATATCACTAACAAAATCCAACACTCAGAGTTATAAAGAGAAATTCCATTTAAAGTTACTACTGATAATATAAAATATTTAGGAATCTATCTGCCAAGGGAAAATCAGAAACTTTATGAGCAAAATTACAGACCACTTTTCACACAAATTAAGTCTGATCTAACCAATTGGAAAAATATTAAATGCTCTTGGATAGGGCGAGCAAATATAATAAAGATGACAATATTACCTAAACTAATCTATTTATTTAGCGCTATACCAATCAGACTCCCAAAAAACTATTTTAATGACCTAGAAAAAATAACAACAAAGTTCATATGGAAAAACAAAAGGTCAAGAATTTCAAGGGAATTAATGAAAAAAAAATCAAATGATGGTGGCTTAGCTGTACCAGATCTAAAATTATATTATAGAGCAGCAGTTACCAAAACTATTTGGTATTGGCTAAGGAATAGATTAGTTGATCAGTGGAATAGATTAGGTTCAAGGGATAAAACAGTCAACAAATATAGCAACCTAGTCTTTGACAAACCCAAAGATCCCAGCTTTTGGGATAAGAACTTACTGTTTGATAAAAATTGCTGGGAAAATTGGAAACTAATATGGCAGAAACTAGGCATTGATCCATACTTAACGCCGTACACCAAGATAAGGTCAAAATGGGTTCATGACCTAGGCATAAAGAATGAAATTATTAATAAATTAGAGGAACATAGGATAGTTTACCTCTCAGACCTGTGGAAGGGGAAGGTCTTTATGACCAAAGCAGAACTAGAGATCATTACTGATCACAAAATAGAAAATTTCGATTATACCAAACTGAAAAGTTTTTGTACAAACAAAACTAATGCAGACAAGATTAGAAGGGAAGCAATAAACTGGGAAAATATTTTTACAGTCAAAGGTTCTGATAAAGGCCTCATTTCCAAAATATATAGAGAATTAACTCTAATTTATAAAAAATCAAGCCATTCTCCAATTGAAAAATGGTCAAAGGATATGAACAGACAATTCTCAGATGAAGAAATTGAAACTATTTCTAGTCATATGAAAAGATGCTCCAAGTCATTATTAATCAGAGAAATGCAAATTAAGACAACTCTAAGATACCACTACACACCTGTCAGATTGGCTAAGATGACAGGAAAAAATAATGATGATTGTTGGAGGGGATGCGGGAAAACTGGGACATTGATGCATTGTTGGTGGAGTTGTGAACGAATCCAACCATTTTGGAGAGTAGTTTGGAACTATGCTCAAAAAGTTATCAAACTGTGCATACCCTTTGATCCAGCAGTGTTACTACTGGGATTATATCCCAAAGAGATTATAAAGAAGGGAAAGGGACCTGTATGTGCACGAATGTTTGTGGCAGCCCTTTTTGTAGTGGCTAGAAACTGGAAACTGAATGGATGTCCATCAGTTGGAGAATGGCTGAATAAATTGTGGTATATGAAAATTATGGAATATTACTGTTCTGTAAGAAATGACCAACAGGATGATTTCAGAAAGGCCTGGAGAGACTTACACGAACTGATGCTGAGTGAAATGAGCAGGACCAGGAGATCATTATATACTTCAACAACCAATACTATATGATGACCAGTTCTGATGGACCTGGCCATCCTCAGCAACGAGATCAACTAAATCATTTCCAATGGAGCAGTAATGAACTGAACCAGCTACGCCCAGAGAAAGAACTCTGGGTGATGACTAAAAACCATTACATTGAATTCCCAATCCCTATATTTATGCCCACCTGCATTTTTGATTTCCTTCACAAGCTAATTGTACAATATTTCAGAGTCTGATTCTCTTTGTACAGCAAAATAATGGTTTGGTCATTTATATTTAAATATATTTAACATCTACTGGTCATCCTGCCATCTGGAGAAGGGGGTGGGGGGTAAGAGGTGAAAAATTGGAACAAGAGGTTTGGCAATTGTTAATGCTGTAAAGTTACCCATGCATATAACTTGTAAATAAAAGGCTAAAAAAAAAAAAAAAAAAACAATTAAAAAAAAAAGAATAAAAGGCCAAAATATCAAGGGAATTAATGTGAAAAAATACAAAAGATGGTGACTTAGTAGTATCACACCTAAAATTGTATTATAAAAAATATCTTGAGTTGATAGTCTTTTTATTTTCAAGTGTTTACAATTATCTATTTTTTTTGCATTTTTTTTTACTTGTTGGAGAATTGCTTAATTTCTTTATTTTTCTAGTTTTTAAGAATTTTCTATATTCAGGTAATTCACTTCTTTTTCTCCTTTAAGAAAACTTCCTCAAACAAATAACTTTTCTTGTAAGAATTACGTCAGTGACGTCCTTTCAGTTTGGATTATGTTACCTCATATTATCTTTAAAAAAATCATTTTTCTTTCTATTTTTGACCCATTCATTCAGATGTCATTACTTAAACTCCAATTAGGCCTTTTATTCATATTTTCCTTATTAATTACTAATATTATTGTGCTATTATTTGTAAATGATTATGTTTCTGTTGTTTTTCCTTTAGTTTCAGATTTCTTTCTGCTCTCAAGACAGGACCACTATTGAGGAGAAATATCCATATCCCTGAGATAACAAACCTTGTAAAGTGGGAGAAGAAAAAAATGTAGGGGTAATGAATAATGAATCTTCAATTATGTTTTATTTAGTTTCTTTAATGTTTACACTGAAGGCAATTCATTAATTTTCTTCTCATGATTGTGACATCTTAGGGATTTATTTGGGGACATTTTCTAAATTTTTTGAGAGGGAAGGGGAAAGTGCCCCTTCAGTTCTCTTTCATTACCATTTCCATAGAATTCCTAAACTGTATATTATCAAATATTTTTTCTTCTTTTATTTTTTCAATAAAATTTTTTCAATAATGAAGAATTTGAATTCTAACAGGTGTAGAATTATGCAATGCAATTCTTATTCCCTGAGATGCTGAGGTTGGTAGATCTCTTGAGTTTTGGAGTCCTAAGCCATAGCAGTTAAACCACCCAATAAAGCTAAAAACAATAAATTATTATTATGACTCAACTTACTCAAGAAAATACAGTGGACTTGATATGAAGGACCCAAATGTACAGCATAGTGGTCTCAGGAGCAAGGAAAGAAGAGAGGTTTTTTTTTTTTTTTTTTTTTTTTTTTTGGTTTGTTTTTTAATACATTTGAGACAAGACTCAAATATAACCTTTGGGATGTTGAAGAAATCCAATTTCATCCCAGCTGCTAGAAAGGAACAAGGGCCTTTATCATCAATGTTATTGCTGGGTTTCTTGTAGATAACAAGAGATACTTGAGAGTCAGTAATGCCCCTCAAGATCTGACACAACCAGGTCCCATTAAATTCTTTTCCTTGCTTCCAGATTTATATAAACACCTAATAGAAGTAAGGGACTTACTGAAAACTTTTTAATCTTAAAAATTACAAAAAGGGAAATATCAGCAAGATCTCTGCTTTAAAAAAATCCAACTTTAGGAAGGTTTTGGCATGGACTATTCAAGAGAAAGACAAGGCAGGATGGCCTAGAAAAAGGAAGATGCATAATACAGTTTAAAATTAATCCACTAAAAGTGAGACTTTTATCTTTTAAAGAGACCAAAATCTAAAGCATTTTTTGAAATATCATAGATTGTGTGTGTATGTACATATAATGCATACAATAATATATTTAAAGAAAAAAGTTCCCCAATGGCATGATAAACACAGAAAATTATGTGTGTGTGTGTGTGTTTATGTATGTATGGGTGTGTTTTTAAGATAAAGTTCTACTATTTTTTTTTCCTTTGGACATCTCACTTTCTCTGTCCTGAGTCTTAGATGTTCTATCTATCAAATGAAATCATTAGACTAAATGATGTATAAAATCCCTTCCAGGACTTGGTAAAGACTATGCATCTTGATGGAGTACATGGTGAACTTCTAAGGAACTGAAATAAGATAATCCAGATAATAAAGAAGATAATATTAGCAAAAACAATACCTGCTCCATTACTGGTGCTCACAGATCAATTTATTCTAAGAGATGGATTAATTGGAGCTGATGAAGAAATGAATAGAAAATAAAAGAGGGGGAAACTGGATTCATAGTTCTTACACATAATGGAAGAGTTGACATTAATAAATACATTTATGAAATTAAAATAGAGGAAAGAGATTCCTTATAAACATATGATTTGGGTGGGCCCATTTTGTCTGGTATCCATTAGTATCTGAAATTTGGTCAGACCTACATATTAATTCTCCTGCAGGAACTGAGGAAAACCAATAACAGCTGAAAGTTAATCAAGTTCTGATCTCTTTCAATCCTTCTAATCATAGTCAGCTGTGGGTGAAAACCTTTGAGCAGCAGGTCTCCCCTGGGGCAGTCCAACATAGAGCTAGAAGGGAGCACCCTTAATTCTTGAAGGGCAAAAAAGAAGTTAATAAAACAAAAGCTAATGCCTTCATTCAAGGGACTAGAAACTAGATTGTGAGTGGTCTGCATTTTTTCTATGTTGATTTCTTCTCCCTATCTTCCATCTGTCTGTTTCTGAAAGCCATGAGTTGTTCCATATATTTGCTAAGCACCTAAGTTTCCTTTTCCATTAAATGTGAACTAATGTAATTGTGAACTATTAGCAGTTTCTCTTGAAAAATATCTCTGATATTTTCATTAAAATGATATTTATATTGGTTGAAGTATACTGTAACAATTTCTTTTAGGAGAAATAAAATAGATTTTATTTTTATTAACATTTCACAGCGAATGTTACCCAGTTTTCACATATTAGTTCATCTTCAACCATTAAGAGGGTACAATTTCAAAAACCCAAACTACATTTTATACACGCATCATATAGCAAATCCAGAGATTAATAATGCTAAATAAAGCAATTCACCAACAAAGCCATGGAATTTGCAAATATATTGTCCGCTATGTTGCTTATTAGGCAACTGAACTTTTGACATATTGGTGTTATATGTTTACACTAGCTAGTGAAATATATTTTCTAGGTATACATTAGAATGCTAGAAATTATAATAACACTTGCTTCATCTGATTAGCTTTTTGAAAGGCTCAATCTTGGGATTATTTCCTTTCCTATCTATTTCCTCCCCTCATTCTCTATGTTCTCTCACTTTGCTCACATTTCTTTCTGTTGTTTTGTCTTGTCTGACCTTGACTCATCTTTCAGTTTCTTTTCTTCCCTACCTCATTTTCTGTGATGATCTTATCTTATTGGATTCACTTTTTTTCTATGTTCATGAGACTGTTAGGGGGAGAACTGAGTCACTTATATACAATCTCAGTTAAAATTACAAAATCATAAGATCATAGATTTAAAGATGGAAAGGATTCCCCTCTCATTTTATAAATAAGGAATTGTTTTATGAAGAGGTTAAGTGACTTGTCCACCATTCTAGAAGTAGTAAGGGCTTCAGGCAGGATCTGACCTCAGACTTCTAGCCTTCCTGATTTTTGGTTCTAGTAGAAAAATATACTTACTATTTCATTGCTACAGAGTTTTTTTATTTATATTATATAAATATCTAGCTATCATCTATTCATATGATAATTTTTTCATGCATCCCTTTATTCATCTATTTGTTTTTATTCATTCATTTGATCCTTCATTAATATTTATATTTGATTGTTTATTTTAAAGAATTTTATTTAGTTCTGTCACTGTCCAAGAAAATAGGGTTATTTAGGGAAGGAGAATGTTGTTAAATCTACAGTCTTGAAATTTCTCATATGTCTTGTTGTTTAAAATGGATTCTTCTGTCATTATGAAGGACTAGGGAATATTTTTAACAAGAGAAATTCCTTTCTATACAAAAATATATCTACTCTTACAAATACATATTGTAAAGAACAATTTGCATTATAAAAATTTCCATGTCAGTCTATCTGTTGATTAATAACAACAACAAAAACAACAGATCATAGTAGGGAATAATAAACTTTTTTTCACCTTCTAAAACTTACCTTAAAGACAGAGCAGCCCCAAAACAGCATCTTTTTGGGGATTAACAAAAAGAACCTGAAAGCAACTAAAGTTCTTTAATTGTTTCAAATATAATTGTTTTCCCTTTCCTCAGTGCACATGGCTAGAATATAGCTTTGAGGACAAGATGGGCAAAACTGTTCTAGTATCAGAATAAGCCCTTAAGGTCCCATGACTTAGTTCATGAACCAGTAATGGATGTATTCCTTTTATGGACAACATACTCCCACAAAAGTATCTTTGTACCACCAAAAAATACAATAGCAACAACAAATATTTATTTTGATCATTACATAATCACTATTACTCTGAGAAAAGAAATGAAATATTGTTATGAAAGGATCAATTTCTTTTTTGACTGGATATCAACATTATAGACTAGCTTTTGAGAAAATTAATCAAAAACAAAATCTTTTTAGTATTGCTTTGTAAAAGTTCAGAAAGAAATTTGAAATAGTCAATTTACAATCTATAGTTCCACATTACTCAAATGGCAGAAGAGTCAAGACTTCACTCCACAGGTTTCCTATTGAACAATTAAGGAATACATAGGATAGTCCTGACCCTAAGGTTAACATCCTCAGCTTTCCAGCAAGTTACATTTATATGGAACTGGTTTATCACTTCATTGGGAGAAGGAAATAATTTTTAAAGGGGTTCTTGGCATTTTTCTTTTCATGGTAAATTGCTGGTGTTTCTACAAGAACACTTCTACCTGAATCAAGGAAAAAACAAAGGCCAAATTTATTGTCTCAAGATATTCAGCCTCATTAAGTGCATTTCACTACTCATGCTGATGACCAGACCAGAGATTGCCATGGCAATATTAAAAATGCAAAATTAGAGAGTCATTTTACAGTTGTTTTTAATAATATATAATAGCATTAGTCTGAAAATGTTTTTGTTTCATTTGAGCTAATATAAGGAGTTAATAACATTTTAATTCATGATGCTACTTCTATAAAGTATATAATCATGCATTTAAATTATTTACAATATTATGTTAATATGTCTCAGAACAACAAAAATATTAATAATAACATGAAGATAAATTAATGATATTTTGCGGTTTCAAACAGAGAATAAATACATGGGAAATTCCTGAGAATAGATGTTTAGGACAGCAATGACACTTATTGAATTTAGCCAAAGAACTCTGTTGGATAACAGTTGTCTTTTTTATCCCAAGAAGGAGAAAGTTTATAAAATGTTCATCCTTCCTTCTAATTTTCATATTAATCTTTTAAGATAAGAATTATGGATCCCTGGTTGAAGGTCTTTTACAAAAACATCTTTAATTATTGAATTTATCCTCATTCAGTTATTTTTATAAGTTTTTCCAATAGTCTGATTCTCATTATGGCTTAGAATGAAAACTTTACCCTATGTATTTCTTTCTTGTTTGCTCCAGGAATCCAATATACAAGTATAGATCTACTTCCTGGGGAAAAATACTTGTGTTGAAGATGGTAGAAGAAAAGGAATCACTATGTTAGAAACATGACGAACATTATCACACTCAATTTGGATTTAACTTTTTGATGAAAGAAGACACTCGAAAGTCATTGAATAGATACTAAAGATTTACTCTGCAGTAAAACAGTAAGACAATGCCACAAGTGTATGATAGCATTTAGCTTTTTGAGCTGCACCTTCTCCCTGGCTTCTGATCAGCAGGATATTAAAGTGAGTCAGTGACATTTTGCATGGTCTTAGGTACCCGGTTTTAGAGACCCAGACTCCATATTGCTGGGAATTTTTATGCTCCTAGATGGACCTGGACCTGCAACTAGACCTACCAGATTCCAGGACCAACTTTGTCTTCTGTGAAGTCTTCATATATTGTATGTGGGATGAAGGATGTTCCATTCCAGAGAGAGCCTGTTCCTATCACCCCATCCCACCCCATTCTTCTGGAGATCCTTGTATTGCTCATGCTCACAGAATTTGCTTCCCTGGGGCAAAGCTCCAGCTTTCCCAATCTAGTGAGGATTCTATCCAAGGGCCAGGGCTAACTTAAACATCTAAATCAAAAATGATGAAGGAGTATGGAAAATAATGAATATGCTTTGGTTGAATAAATTTTTCCTTTGTACTTTAATTTATCTGATTTCATTGACCCTTGTTTCAGTCTTAGACTATTGCTACTTTCTGTTACTTTTCCTCAGATTCAAGGCACTTATTTATCTTAACCACTTACCACATTATAGAAACATGCCTCTTTGACAAGGGTTCTTCAGTTTTGCACTCTGAAATGTTATGTAATCTTTGATAGTAATTATTCATATTCAATCTGTGGCTAAAAATTACAGGAAAATATATAATGATGAATTTTGGAGGTAATGTGGGAAAACTGGACACTAACACATTGTTAGTAGAGTTATGAATTTATTCAACCATTCTGGAGAGCAATTTGGAAATATGCCCAAAGGGCTTTTAAATTTTGCATACTCTGTGATCCAGCAGAGCTTCTACTGGACTTGTATCCTAAAGAGATCATAGAGGGAAAGGGACCCACATGTGCAAAAATGTTTGTGGCAGCCCTTATGTAGTGGCAAGAAAATGTAAACTGAGTAGATGCCCAATAGTTGGAGGATAGCTGAATAAATTATGGTATATGAATATTATGTAATGTTATTTTTCTGTAAGAAATGACCAGCAAGATGATTTCAGAGAGACCTGGAGAGATTTACATGAACTGATGCTAAGTGAAATGAACAGAACCAGGAGATCAAAATGTATGACAATAGCAAGATTATACAATGATCAGTTCTGATGGACGTGGATTTTGGCAAAAATGAAGTGATTCAGAGCAGTCCTAATGAATTTATGATGAAGAGAGATGTAGATGTAGATGGCTACATCCAGAAAGAGTACTATGGAAACTTCATGTGGACCACAACATAGTATTTTCACTCTTTTTGTTGTTTGCTTGCATTTTATTTTCTTTCTCATTTTTTTTTTTTTTTTGGATCTGATGTTTACTGTGCAGCATATTTGTGGAAATATGTAAAGCGGAATTGCACATGTTTAATACATATTGGATCACTTGCCTACTAGGGAAGGGGTGGGAAAGGGAGGGAAAAATTAGAATACAGAGTTTTATAGGGATAATGTCAAAAATTATTGATGTATATATTTTAAAAATAAAAAGCTATAATTAAGCAATATATATATGTATACACAGACACACATATATTCAATTTGCCTCCCACTCTTTAAGACAATATTTTGTCTCATTGCTAACTTTTCACTCTTGCTCAGTTGTAGGATGCATGTCATCAAGTAAAATTTTGTTATTTTGTAAATAAGATTTCCTCTAACTTAGTAAAGTTTCCAAAAAGCCTCTCTATGAATCTGGTCACAGTTTAATCCTCATTTCTAAATAAGACCAAGAAAATAGCATAAAAGTCTTTTTTATAAAGTCTTCCTGGGCTTTGTGCTACCTATAGTCATTCTGTCTTCTCTACTTCTGTAGTTCAAACTGCCTATGCTATATGTATTGTGCTGCATTTGCATAATTTTTTATTTTTCAATATTTGTATAATTTCCCTCACTGGTATGTAAGCTCCTTGAGATACAGACCATCGCTGTGAGAATCTTTACTAATACAGAACATGAGTCCACCATGCCTTTGCCAAAAGCATTGGGCAATCACTATCATGAGGGAAAAATAACAGTATGAAGACAATCTTATAAACATGAGCTTATTGAGACCTGCTTTAAATTGGCAGAAATACGATCTGTATAACTGAATCTTAGCTTAAAGATTTTAGACTTAGCAAGTTTGCCTACTATCACCATTACTATTCAATATTGTATTAGAAATCCTGGCTTTGCCAATAAGAGTTGAGGAAGAAATTAAAGAAATTAGAGTAGATAATGAGGAAACCAAATTATCACTCTTTGCAGATGATATGTTAGTATACTTAGAGAACCCCAAAGAATCTGCTAAAAAGTTATTAGAAATAATCCATAGCTTTAGCAAAGCTGCAGGATACAAAATAAACCCACATAAATCATTAGCATTGTTATATATCACTAACAAAATCCAATAGTTAAAGTTACAAAGAGAAATCCCATTTAAAGTAGCTGCCGATAGTATAAAATATTTGGGAATCTATCTGCCAAGGGAAAGTCAGGAACTATATGAGCAAAACTACAAAACACTTTCCACACAAATTAAGTCACATCTAACCAACTGGAAAAATATTAAGTGCTCTTGGATAGGGCAAGCAAATATAATAAAGATGACAGTGCTATCTAATCTAATCATTTATTTAGTGCTATACCAATCAGACTCCCCAAAAACTATTTTAATGACCTAGAAAAAATAACAACAAAATTCATCCGGAAGAACAAAAGGTCAAGACTTTCAAGGGAACTAATGAAAAAAAAAAATCAAATGAAGTTGGCCTAGCTGTACCAGATCTAAAATTATATTATAAAGCAGCAGTCACCAAAACCATTTGGGATTGACTGCGAAATAGACTAGTTGATCAGTGGAATAGGATAGGTTCACAGGACAAAATAATCAATATCTTTAATAATCTAGTGTTTGACAAACCCAAAGACCCCAGCTTTGGGGATAAGAATTCACTGTTTGACAAAAACTGTTGGGAACATTGGAAATTAGTATGGCAGAAACTAGGCATTGACCCACACTTAACACTGTACATTAAAATAAGGTCAAAATGGGTCCATGATTTAGGCATAAAGAATGAGATTGTAAATAAATTAGAAGAACATATGATAGTTTACCTTTCAGACCTGTGGAGGAGGAAGGAATTTGTGACCAAAGAAGAACTAGAGATCATTATTGATCATAAAATAGAAAATTTTGATTATATCAAATTTAAAAGCTTCTGTACAAACAGAATTAATGCAGACAAGATTAGAAGAGAAACAATAAACTGGGAAAATATTTTTATAGTCAAAGGTTCTGATAAAGGCTTCATTTCTAAAATATATAGAGAATTGATTCTAATTTATAAGAAATCAAGCCATTCTCCAATTGATAAATGGTCAAAGGATATGAACAGACAACTTTCAGATAAAAAAAATGAAATTATTTCTAGCCATATAAAAAGATGCTCCAAGTCATTATTAATCATAGGAATACAAATTAAGACAACTCTGAGATACCACTACACACCTGTCAGATTGGCTAGAAGACAGGAAACAATAATGCCAAATGTTGGAGGGGATGTGGGAAAACTGGGACAAGGATACATTGTTGATGGAATTGTGAATACATCCAGCCATTCTGGAGAGCAATTTGGAACTATGCTCAAAAAGTTATCAAACTGTGGATACCCTTTGAGCCAGCAGTGTTTCTACTGGGCTTATACCCCAAAGAGATACTAAAGAAGGGAAAGGGACCTGTATGTGCAAAAATGTTTGTGGCAGTCCTCTTTGTAGTGGACAGAAACTGGAAACTGAATGGATGTCCATCAGTTGGAGAATGGCTGAATAAACTGTGGTATATGAATGTTATGGAATATTATTGTTCTGTAAGAAATGATCAACAGGAGATTTCAGAAAGGCCTGCAGAGACTTACATGAACTGATGCTGAGTGAAATGAGCAGGACCAGGAGATCATTATATATTTCAACAACAATACTATATGAGGATCAGTTCTGATGGAGGTGGTTCTCTTCAACAATGAGATGAAACAAATCAGTTCCATTTGTTCAATAATGAATAGAACTAGCTACACCTACACCGAGAAAGAACAATGGGAAATGAGTGTGAACCACTACATAGCATTTCCAATCCCTCTGTTTTTGTCTGCTTGCATTTTTGATTCCCTTCTCAAGTTAATTTTACCTTGTTTCAAAGTCCAATTTTTCTTGTGCAGCAAAATAATTATATGGATATGTATACATATATTGTATTTAACATATTATACTTTAACATATTTAATATGTATTTGTCTACTTGACATTTGGAGGAGGGAGTGGGGGGAAGCAGGGGAAAAGTTGGAACAGAAGGTTTTGCAAGAGTCAGTGCTGAAAAATTACCCATGTATATATCTTGTAAATAAAAGGCTATAATAAAAAAAAGATTTTAGGCTTAGAACAATTTCCTCAAGTTTTTATTCCACTTTCATTGCCTTTGAAAATCGAATATTAGATCCATATCACAATGAAACATTAAGGCCAAACTTTAGTGGAGGTTCTGTTTATGTATGCAATTTTTTTCTTCCTGCCTGCATTTATGACTCACTTATAGGTTTAAAATTTTATTTATTTTTATACTCCTTTATTGCACTTTCATCCCAATCCAATCCTAAGTGGTAGCTAGTACAAGCACTGTTAGCTATTTTACAGATACGGATTGTCAATGTGTTTAAAATGGTTTGTCGCATTTTACATGGTAAAGCAAAGTAAGGTAAGATTCAAACTGAGCTTTTTTGATCCCGCACTGCCCCATTAGATAGACTTAAATTTAAAGAGAGTTAACTGTATGATTTAGATAAATAATTAAACATGCTCTATTTCTCTCCAACATTTTAAAATCTATCACATATATAAGTCTTAATATTTTACATTCCCTGTGAAATTCTAATGATTGATTATTTCAGAGAAGCACTTATAGATAAAATATGAAGCATCATTCCTTTTACAGACTCTGCTTTTGGGAACACCTGAAAATGAATTGTCATATTCTCATAGTGAAGAGGCTCATTTCCTGGTGGTGACAAATCCCCATTTTATAGTAGAATGAAGTGAAAACCCATTAGTTTAAATAATGTCTCCCTGGGGGAGGGGAATATTGCTTTTTAAATTTTCAGTATTATATTTTAAGCAATTATTTCTGTCAAAAACAAACAGCTGAACTTCGAACCATAGCTCATTTGTGTAATATTACTTTCCTATAACTGTCCCACTTCAATATGATAGGGCATGGAATAGGAATAATTAATTGAAAAGTTCCATTCTTATTTTCCACTTTCCATGTTTTCTTCTAAGATGGGTAGGTAGGTTGTTCCCATGTCAAATCTGTCCTGTTCTCAACATTCTCTCAGGGAATTTGATTTATTGAAAATACCCTGAACTAGAATTAGGAAACTAAGACTTTGGATAAATCACTTCATCTCATCATACCTCAGTTCCTTAGTATGAAATCTGATGGTCCTATGTGATTTCTAAGATCTCTCCCAGCTCCAAATAGAAAATGATTAATCAGTAAAAAGAAAATGAATTCACTTCCCAGAATAAAATTTTCTTGAAATTTGGAACAGACATGACCACCAAGATGGCTAATAATTCACTTTTGCCAAATCTATTTAAACCTTCAGTCTCCCCTCCCTCTGGAGGAATTGGATGATTGGATAGGTAGATGAATGGATGGATGGATAAGAAAAACAAAATTATTAAGTGCTTACTACATACTAGGCGCAGCACTAAACATTAGGTATATAAATACAAATAAGAAATAAAAATATTAATTTAAGATAAATTGATGGGAGGAGACAGAATCACTGAAAAATTAAAAAAAATATATTTTACAATTTGACACTAGAGAAGAACTCTATTCTTTAGAGCATTCATTCAGCACCCTTTCACCATAGCCCCTATGCACCTGTGGTCAGAGCACAAGTCAACTCTCTGACTGCATCAGCCTGAAGGAAAGAAGTCTGCAAATCATCTGGGATCAATTCTTCCCAGCCCCTAAGATGATATTAAAGGTTCCAGGTCAGTGAACTCTATATCCTCCAATGTGAGACAGCTGAAGCAGCTTTGCAGGCCCACCTCTAAAATCTGTTTACTAGTAAGTGGGGAGTGCTGAGGGAGGAAGAAAGAAACAAAGTAATCCAAGAAAAATATAGAATGCTAAAGATTTCAAAAGGAAAAAGTGTCATCAAAAATCCACCACACAAACAAATTCATCAATGGAAAGTATTATGGAAAACAGATTTTTAAGAGCTCAAAGACAACACAAAACTTTATATATATATTCTAATACAATATGAAAGAAAAGTGAACCAATAGTGCCTGATGAAAGACAAAATACCTTGGGATCTCAAGAGAGCATAGAACAACAGGAAGAAATTCTAGAATATTTCAGAAAAGAAATTAAATATACAAAAGAAAAAAATAAGGAATGAATAAAGATTAGAAATTAGAGCTCTTTCAACACAAAAATAAAAAACAATGAGTTTTGGAAACATACATTTTGGAGAGGCTACAATGAAAGAAAACATTTAGAACACAAAAATACTGAATTGGGAGAAAATTTTAAGGAAAATATATAAATGTTAATGTCATTAAATGAACAGATGAATTCTTTGCAAAGCAAAGATTCAGAGATATTTTAAGGATCACAATTTTTGCAGAAGACAAATAATTCAAAGAAGCTATACAGATTTTCTGAATATAGGTAAATAGTTATCAATTGAGAAGATTACTTGCTATCAGGGGAAAAACCTATTCAAAACAAATCAGAACACTCCAAGATATATAGTAGTTACGTTAAATAATTTCAATTACAAATAAATAAATGGTCATGAGAAAGTACTTCAAATTTGAAGTAATGAAAATTTGGAAAACAAGATTATTTGCATTATGGGAAACTTCTGAATCATGTGAACAAGATAAAGGACAAGGTATTTTCCAGTTTCCGGTAACTCACAATCATAACATAGGATGGAGGTAAAAACAATTATAGGTGTCTTCCCAGGCCAAAAGAGAAAGAAGCCTAATAACATAAAAGCCTTATGAATTAACAGTGAAAAATGGTAATCTCTAGTTCTCACTTAGCACTAGAGATCCATGATTTGTCTAGATACACTAATCTAACTACAAGCTTGTGCTCTGGGAACCACTCTAGAATTTAGTTTTTTCTGGTGTCT
Source organism: Sarcophilus harrisii (assembly GCF_902635505.1). Classification (NCBI taxonomy): domain Eukaryota; kingdom Metazoa; phylum Chordata; class Mammalia; order Dasyuromorphia; family Dasyuridae; genus Sarcophilus; species Sarcophilus harrisii. The sequence continues at coordinate 314,582,367 of NC_045429.1, read as the reverse complement.
CTGCTGGTATACATTATTCCTACAATTACCTTAACATTCTATTTCAATAACTAATAGACTTCAACTGTGACAAGACATGTACAGGAAGAAAGTAAAAAACAGCAGAAGTATACTCTTCATGGTGTAATTATTAGCTCAAATAACTCCAAGGTTCAGAAAATCTACCAAAAATTCCCATTCCACCAGCTTCCCTGTGAATCTGAACAGTGTCATATTAACTTAATCCAGTAATCCAGTAAATAAATCTAAAGAATGGAGGGAGCTGGGGCAAGGTGCTAGCATGTAAAATTGTGACTAGAACAAGCCTAAAATGGTTTGTCATTTGGCTGGAATCAGTCCAAATCCCACAGATGTTATTTGGAGTAAGGACTGAAGCAAGTGAAAATTGTAATTTTTTGGAAAGGGGAGGTTTTTATTAATCTAAGAATATTAACCATCTAAGACTATGTGGGGCTTAGGGGTGGGTGATCTAAAGATACTAGTTCAGCTGATGCTAAGTGAAATCAGCAGAACCAGGAGATCATTATACATTTCAACAATAATACTATATTATGATTAATTCTGATGGATGTAGCTCTCTTCCACAATGAGAGGATCCAAATCAGTTCCAATGGATCTGTAATGAATAGAATCACCTACACCCAGAGAAAGAACACTGGGAAATGAGTATGGCCCTCAACATAGCATTTCCACTCTTTCGTTTATTGTTTGCTTTCATTTTTATTTTTTCTTCTCAGATTATTTTTACCTTCTTTCTAAATCTGATCTTTCTTGTGCAGCAAGATAACTGTATAAATATGTATATATATATATATATATATATACACATAGTATTTAACATATATTTTATGTTTATATAACATGTATGGGACTACCTGCCATCTAGGGGAGGGGGTGGAGGGAAGGAGGGGAAAAGTTGAAACAGAAGTTTTTGCAAAGGTCAATGTTGAAAAATTACCCATGCATATGTTTTGTATATAAAAAGCTATAATTAAAAAAAAAAAGGTAAAAAAAAAGATACTAGTTCAGTTATTGATTATTCCCAAATATCTGAGAAATTATGACAATGAGGTCATGGAAGGAATTAGGGTACCTGGGAGGTTGAAGATAGATCTGTCATCAGATCCCACATCATCAGGGAAAGAATGCTAATTATGGCTCAGGTTATGCTAGATGCTATCTATGTATCTATAATGGAAGATGATGAAACTTTGTGTGGCTGAGAAGTCAGAATGCTTGAGTCCTCAGGGGAAGAAGGGGATGTCAATTGGGTTGATCAGAAAGATCAGAAGCTGGATGTTGCTTCTTTTCCAGGATGTGTTCTGGAGTTTCAAGCCCTCTATTGGTGAATGGGTGACTGAGGAAGGAAGGGGAGAGAAAAACTGTGCCATTGCTCTTTTTTATTTATGTCCAAATACATTTAGTTTTGAATGGAGATCTCATAATAGCACAAAAGAGACCTGAATGTTTGACCAGGACATACAAAGTCCTACAGAGTTCCATTATACATCAAGGGGTTCCCAAAATTATTCTAGCAAATTATTCCTACCAATCTTGCCAAGCGCAGACTATGTTTGGAGTGATGGCTTCTACTTATGAATTCTTAAAATTTTCATCAGTGCATATTTTCATGTTCATGTACTGGAGATTTTTGTAATCATAGACAATATGACTAGAAATGGTACTCGAGGGTGAGATAAAGCAAGTTTTCTTAGGCTTCATATAGCCTATTGCCAGTTTGACAGAATGACCTGCAGAGATCAGATTCACTGACTTCTTGAAGTAGAAGTCTATTAGGTGATAATGCTGAGGTGCTGCACTGAAGTATTCCTGGAGGACCACTTTGAACAGCTGCTCTGAATTTGCACTTCCCCAGGAGCACCCAAAGATATTAGTAGTCACAACAAGCAATTGTGAAAATCTACTTATTGGACCTCAAGACACTCCCACAGTAAAGCCTAAACTTGAAGTGGAGGATACACATTTAGCCACCAATGTGTTTATTCCTCTTCATGCTGGCAGTCCAGCATGAAGCAGCGATGAATTTGGGAAGGTGGTATAGAAGCTCTGAGAAAAAATGAGTAGAGAGTGAAAAAAAAAAAGCCAAGAAACAAAATAAATATAAGTAATTAAGATAGAGACAAAAAAAAAAATGGCAGAGGCAGAGAAATAGTGACAAAACAGAAGACATACCCTGGGTACTGAAGGGAGGGAGACAGAAAGGAAAAATGATTTGGAAAAGTAGAGAGAGAAATAAACACAGGAAAAAAAAAAAAGACAACTCTCAAGACCCCCCAAAATTGGAGATATATCCAAATAAATATTTCAAGAGAAAGGAAATTGAACCAAGGTATGATAAAACACAGAACTATTTGACTTCCCAAGAAAGCATGGAACAACAGTCAGATGATATGGAATAATTTAACACAAATCAGAACCTTGAAACAATTTAGATAAGGATAAGTAGCAGAATTTATAGCCTGCAGAACAAAAATAATTTTCAGAAGAAAAATAACATAAACCCACAATCTCTATAAAGAAAGAAAATAAAGACAAAGAACATATTGGGATATAATGTATATATCCCAATATATTGTATGGGCAGCACTTTTTTTTTTTTTCATTTCAGATAAGACAAAATGTCAATAAAACCCATCAAGGAGAGAAAAAATATTTTCTAATTAACATAAATATGCAATTTTAAGGACTTAAGAATCTACTTACCAGTGTATAGACAGAAATTACATAAATACAATTATAAAATATCATTTATAGGATTATAATTAGATAACTAACAATAGCTCCTTGTTAGATCAAGATAATGTAATAAAAATTACAATATTACCTAAATTAATTTACGTATTCAGTTCCACACAAATTAAACTACCAAATATTACTCCAAAGGAAAAGAAAACAACAGTAACAATCAAACTCATTTAGAAATATGAAAGGCCAATAATCTCAATGAAAATTTCAATAATCAAAAATGTCAAAGGAAATAATAATGGGAGGAGTAAGAAGAGAGACTTAGCAACATTAGAACTCAAACTATACAAAAAAGCAGTTATTCTCAAACCATTTTTGTACTAGTTAAAACAGAGTAATCAGTGAAACTAGTTATAGAATTAATACAGAAGAAAAGATATCTAATAGCTTAATGGTTAATAAATACAAAGACTACAGCTACTGGAATGAAGACTATGTATAAAACTGTACAGTGCTGTGACAGAAACTAGAGTTAGACTAACATGTTACAAGTTAGAGTAATACAAGCTTCAAATGATTGTGACCTAAATATAAAAATGTCTCATCTTAAACAAAACAGAGAATCAAAGAAAAAATGAGCTTTTAGATCTTTGGTTAGGGGAAGAGCTCATACCAAAATAAAAGATAGGAAGCATCATAGAAAATAAAATCAACAAATTCAAGAACATTGATCAAAGCAATGATTTATCATAATCTAAGAAGATTGAAGATGAAACATCTCTCCTACATTTTGAAATAGAGGTGCTGAACTAGAGGTCCATGAAACATTTATTTTCCCAATGAACACAAAGGTGATTTATTTTGAATCACTATTGTTAGGTATTACAAGAGAGAGCTTTTCTGAGTTGGTGGATAGTGAAACAAAACAAAGGAGACAAAAAAAGAAAAGTGTGAATGAAACTTTAATAAATGCATGAATGAGGGGAAAAAATGAATCCAGAAGGGGAGACAGAAAAACAAACCAGTTTTGTTACTAACTTATCAAATAATATATACTTTAAAAAAAGTGAATGTAAAAAAAGTTCAACTTCACATATACTTTTATTTGTATTTTTGTCATTCTGACAAAGAAAAAAAGAATCAACCTTTGGCAAAAGAAAAATGTCTCTATAAACAATAATTGTAAATAAAATGTAAGAATAGGGATTTATCCAAAAATGCTAATATTTTGAGATTTATTTCCTCTCTGAAAAAGCATACTTCCTCCCCCAGACAATACTATCCCTGAATGTCACTTCACAGGCTAGCAGAGATATAATTCCTGGGTTATCCCTCCTTCCACAAATACACTGTCTAATAACCATAGTGGATTTTTTGCATGACATTCATCTCTCCAGTAATGCCCATGAGCATAAGAGTTGAAAATTGCATTAATATCCTCATCCCTCTCAACTGTTTTTCACCAGGAGAAAACATGCCAAGGGAGTGATCTTAAAGTAAGTTTCTGGATTTCATGACATTGATGGTTATTACTGAGTAGTCAGCAAAGACTCACAATCCCTGAGAAAAAACTTACCTGACTCTTTAAAGAGATATGTCCAAGAGCAATTTGTGCCTTTTTTTGCTCTCAACTGTGGACTTCTTTGTAAAGACTCTGAAGATTAAAACTTTCTCTTCATCCTTTTTATTAGAAGAGAATCTTTATTAGCATTAACATTTTGCCTATGCGTCCTTTACTCTCCAAAGGTGGAATTTTTTTTTAACTTAATGGTTTTTCTCATCTTACATAACATCATAAAATTTCTGCCAGCTGTATTACATTTTGCAAGAGAGTCCACAGTAGTAATTACAATTGCTTGTTAGTAATTGCTAGAAAACATGTGATATGACTTGGGGGGGGGGTACTCTTTTTCCTATATAAGAAAATACTTACAGACACAGGCATAAATACTTAATTTTTTTTTTCTCCTCTAAGTGTTACTTAATAATATTCTCAAAATACATAAGATTCTAAGGACTGCCTAAATAGCTATGTAGCACCTAGGGAGTGCCCATAGTTCACAGGATGGTCCCCCAGTTAAATACCATTATTCAATATACTCCAGAGGTTTGTATCTCCTAAAATCAGAGTCCAGAAGCCACCTCCTTATCTCCAGCACAGTGTATTTCTCTAATAATGAGTCAAAGTATAAAATTAATTTAAAAAATTAATAAAATGGCATAGGAAGAAAGTAGTAACAAAACTCTTACTACATAAACCTACTTTCTCAGAAATACAGACATGACATTGAAGAGTGGATATCTATAGAGAACATATCAAATGAGGATGGAATCATGGAAGGGCAAAAACAAAGTCAAATCATTGCATATCAAAGAGCAATTAAATGCCTAGTATGTATCAGACTTCTAAGTTCCATGCTAAGACGTGAGGACAGAATAAAAAGCTACATCCTGATCTTATAATTTCTTCTGCATTGCTATTGTAGTCTGCCTAACACTTCTCTTTTGTACACATAGTATCTAGTTTGTGGATCATCTGAAATCCTTGGTTATCTCTTCAACCAAGTGTTGACTTTGCCATGCTGCCTACTCATTTAGCTTAAAGGTTGTTTTTTTTTTCCCCCCCAAAAAAAAAAGAAATCAGAAATATTTATCAAGGGCCAGCAAATAGCATTACTTTGAGTTCATTTTTTGTCCCATCAGAAGCTCTAAATCTTTTGATCTTTCCAGCAGATTTTCTGCTCTCTGTTTCAAGGTCTTTAGTACAGAAAACATGGCCCTGCTTCCAACTAGCTAAGACTTTTTTTGGTCTTTTTTTGAACTCTTTTTTCCTCATCTAAGTGCTTGAGTCTCTTTCTCAGAGACCTTCCCCAGCTTATGAAAAGCATTACATATATATCACATTTTCAATCTGATGATTGAATTATAAGAAAGGCAATGATTATTTACACTTTAAACTATAAAGCTCTGAGTTTAGAGTTCTTCAATTTTTCAAGCACGAATCTACTGCAATTTGCTTATTACATAAGAAGGTAAGAAAAAAAGCACAAAGACAAGATAGATAGTGGGAAGGGTTAAAATTTGTTCTAACTGCGAAGTCACATTCTTGACCTACTGAGGGGTTCTTATAGCCAACTCACTGCATCAGAGAGACTTTAAAGTATATTTCAATAATGCTCAAATAATATGGATGATGTAATAAAATTATATATATATTGATAAAAACAATACAATATATAACTTTATGCTGATAGATCTTTCAATCTTCCCTTCCAAATCTCCTCATCCCCATACTTAACAGAAGGATGAGAAAGAAAGAAGAAATTAACATTTATATAATGTCAACCATGTCAGGCAATGTGCTAATCATTCTATAATATAAATATTATTCCATTTGATGAGTCAATTGGAGGAATAAGAGCTTGAGGTGACATTTGAAATTAAGTGCTTTGATTCCAAATTCAACTCTTTGTAGTATGTCATTATAAACAGAAAAGGGTTCATGCTTAAGGATGTAATTTGCCTCTGTGTTCTGGGCCTACTAATTCCAATCAAAAGCTTTTGCGTTTGCGTGGTAATATTCATCAATTGCCTGCATTCCAAAAGATCCACATTCCCACATTTCTGTAAAGTCCATAACAAATAAAAGTGCTAAGATAACATGTGAAATGCGTTTTCATCTCCTTGGACTTTCTTTCAATCAGTCAGCATTCAGTAAGTTCCTACTATTTATGAAGTATTAGGTTTAGCACTGCAGATTTAAAAAAAAAATCAACAACCCCTATTTTTAAGGAATATACATTGGAAAAGCAAAATAATCTATCAGTCTATGCAGAATATAAACAACATTAATTTAAAGCAGTTTGAGGAGAAGAGTATTAGAAACCAGGGAATCAGGAAAAGCTTCCTGTTGAACATACGAATTGCGTTAGATTTTGAAGAATATCAGAGATTCCAAAACATGCATATGAAGAGGGAAGGCATTCTACATATGGGGAATGACCAGTGCAAAAGAATAGAAGAATGATCTTTGAAGCTGAAAAAAAAAAGAGGTAGGCCAGTAAAGGCGGTCTATAGAGTGTATCAAGAAGAAGAATATATCAAAAGAGTGAAAAGAAAAAAAAAAAAAAAGGTTAGATGGTTAAGAGTTTTAAAAGACAAATACAGGAATAAATATTTTATCTTAGAGATAACAAATACTGAAGTTTATTTACTAGAAGGGAGGAGCAACATACTCATATCTCTTCTTTAGAAAGATTGTCTTCTCAGCTATATGAAAGATAGATTGGAAAAGGAAGAGATTTAAAGGAGGAGACCAGATAGAAAACTATTGCCATAGTTGAGGGTTGGGTATATAAGGTATATATACATAGGAAAAAAATGACAAAAATTGGCAATTTACTAATTATGTATGGTGAGATAGAAAAAGGAGTAGAGGATGACCCAGAACTTTTAAATGGAATGGAATGGAAATTATTTTGGAGTATCCCTGGCCATCACATGAAAACTAAATAGATTTAATAAAATATATATTTTGGCAATTAGGACAAACACAAATAATGGAATGGAAGTATGATAGGATGTTTGACCATAAGGGAGTTAAAAAGAATAGTGGGGTGAGGGGAGGATAATGAGGTCTATTTAGGATATGTTGAGTATAAGATGCTTTGGGTACATCCCCACATGAAATAATTAATAGGTAATTGGTGATGAGGGACTGTAACATAAGGTATGAGATCTGGATTTATAGATCTGAGAGTTATTTGTATAAAGATAATAGTTCAATTCATAGGAACTGATAGGCTCACCAGAAGAGATAGTATATAGAGAAAAATATTTTTAAAAAATATCCAGAAGAGAAATTTGAGGAAGTCTCAAAATTTGAAGGCATAGTCTTGATGGAGATCTAATAAAGGAGAGTGATAGGGAAGATCTGACAAAATAGAACTATCAGATATAGTAGTGTTAGGTAAACTCACTAATTTGATGTTAAAAATGCTTCTCATCTAGGTATATCAGAAGAATCTGAGATTTATCACTTGAAAACGAATTTTAGCACTTTCATCCTAATCATTTAGACTTTTCCAGAAGTGCCACATCTGCCTTAATTTTACGAAAATGTCTCTATTCTACTTCCCTGGGCCCCTCTATCAGTGATTTCCTGCCAGAAGACTCCATTTGAGAAATGTTCAGGCTAATCATGCTCATTTCTAAACTAGCTCTGTTTCTGACTCTACTTTTATGTCTCTCTCCTTTCTCATATTGCTTTTCAGCATCCTTTTCTGTATTGTCTTTACCCATTAAAATTCTTTTGCCTTGCAGCTTAGCACAGTGCTGGTATATGTATGGTAATGTTCTATCATTCTGCCTGTCTATCTGATATAATGTATCATGCTTTTATAGGCAAGAAAGATGAAGTCCAGAGATGGAAAGTGATTTGTTGATGGTTGAATCATTAGTAGCAAATCTGGGACCAATTTATACAGTATATTTAAATTAAATTAACTTAATGTTTGAAACTACAAATGTAGTTGGGGAAATCTGGCCTTTTTTTATTCAAATTTTTTGACTACTAGCTGAAACTATCATTGTTCATTTTTATGTAGAGGTTAAAGTTTTCTCCAAGTTTAAATCAATTTTATATATACTCAAACAAAATCTATCAAGCTAGTAAGATTTCAATCAAAGTATCAATAGCACATTGCATTTGCTATCTAAAGATCAGTTTCAAACAAAAAAATCTTGTAGCCAGCAAAGATGACCACTAAAGGGATAAACTCTTTCATAAAGATGTCTATATTTGAGCACAGATCTGTAGTTTTATTAAAATGAGCATTTTGCTAAAAATACAAATTGTTACTCATCTATGCTTGTCTGTCTTGTGTGACTCTTGTCCATGTCCTCCTATAAGACTATGAGAAAGTCTTCACCCAAAATTCTGGGGGGGGGGGGGGGGGGGGAAGTTCTCACACATCAGGTTCTCTTGACTTCATGAGGATATCAGTAAATACATAGTTATACAAATTATCCTTCATTCTTACCATTCATCCAATTCCTCCTCTTTTTCAGTCATACATTTCTTTATAACATCTTTTCTCTAAGTTCTCCTTTGCAATTATTCTTTATAACAGGTTGCTGCCTGTTCATCCCCACCACTGTCCTTTGGGTCAACCTAATTTCAATTTTTCAGAGACTAGTATTTTTTAAGAAAAAATAGAAAATGGTATGAATTATTGAATTATACATTCTTTCTCCCAAATAATGGCTAATTTTCTCACAGCTTTTGTTCACTAATGAGTTCTTAACCTAATAGCTATATTCTTTAGGATTTTTGAATGTTAAGCTACTAAGTTTCTTTGCTTCTACATGCCTTATTTGTAAACTGTTTTAATAACTGACCTCTATATTTTTGAAACAAGGCCAAATCATTTTAGTGATTATTGCTATGATATTGAAAAGCAAATTCATTTAGGTAGCATTGCTATTTTTATTACACTGTCTTGGCCACCATGAGTAATTAATACTTTAAAAAATTATTTGTGTTTGTCCTAATTACAAAAAATATATATATTTTAGTAAATCTATTTAGTTTTCATGTGATGGTTAGATTTACTCCAAAATATTTTATGCTTTCTGTAGTATTTTAAGTGGAATTTCTCTCACATCTCTTCCTACTGAATACTTTTGAACATCTTTTATCAATGTAATGACCAATTACAATTTCAAAGGGTTGATGAAGAAGGAAGCTACTCACTTCATGAAATGAAAGTGAATGATTCAGTATGTAGAATAAAGTATATATTTTTGGACATGGACAAGTCAAGAATCTGTTTTACTTTACCATGCATATCAGTTATAAAAAATATTTTCCCTACTAAATAAGAGTGATATTTGGTGAGAAGGAGTGAGAAAAAAAAAGTTTGTTTATTGGGAAAAAATTAAAAGAAAACAATTTTTAAAAATATAAAATGACCTTCATTTCTATGTGGCACTATCTACTTTCATGGTAATAGTAACAGGAGAAGAAAAGGAAGCAGAATGTGCTAAGAATCACACATTTTATTTGATATACAAAGAGTGGAAACTTAAATGCAGGTATTTATTCTACAATGAATAGGGGAAAATAAATTTAAATTAATCAAACTAGCTGATCTTTAAGAAGGCACAGTGGAAAGAGTGCTAGATTTGCAGTCAAAGGACCCGGTTTTAAAGTGTGACTCCACCTCATGCTTAAGAAAATTGTTACACCTCTGTGGCCTTCAATTTCCTACACTATAAAATGAATGACCTAGATTTGACAGCTTAGACACAAGCAGACCTAAGAATATATCAGTCAATCAATCAATAAGAATTTATTAAGTGCTTATTATGTAACAGGCAATATGCTAAGTACTAGGAATACCAGAAGAGGCAAAAAAAACAAAACAAAACAAAACAAAAAAAAAACAGTTTATGAACTCAAAGATCTTACAATCCAATGGAAGAGATACTAATATCTACAAATAAGCTATAAAACAAAACAAAAAAAAAAGCTATTAAAAAAAAACTAAAGAAAATATAAAATAAGGAAGCCATTTAAATTATGTTGGGAAAGGCTTCTTATAGGACAGAGAATTTTATTTAGGAATAAAGGAAGCCAGAGAAATCAGCTGGCCAAATGAAAATATTCAAGACATTTGTGGGGGCTTATGACTATTATGTCAAAATTCTATTTCCCACAAAAGTTCATTAGTATTAAATGTCAATCTCACAATGGCACATTTGCCTACTTTCTGGACAGTGGACAACACTTGAGCTTTCCCAGGCACCAATAGAGTGGAACAAAGCTGTTGTGCTTGCTCCCATGTTTTTTTTTTTTTAGCATATTTTCGACCATGTTGTCAGAACCCTTCAATGATGACAAAATGACAACAAAGTCAACTAGCAAACTGATGGTATATTCTTCAACTTGAAAAGGTTACGAGTCAAAACTGAAGTAGAGGGAGTGTTAGTCCATGATTTTTTTCTTTGCAAATGTAAATTATTCTTTTTGCAAATGATTGGGCACTTAATGCAGCCTCCAAAGCTGACATAAAAAAAGTATGGATAGTCCCTCCTGCTTGTGCTAATTGGTTTAAACATCAATACCAAGAAAATATAAATTGTCCATCAGCCACCATCACATGATGTATCAATAGAACTACATTGTTACAGCAAAATGGAGAAATTTTAAATGATGTAGATAAGTTCACTTATGTTGTCATTATACTTTCCAGGAATGTCCACATTGATAATGAGGTTGAAATACACATTGCCAGAACTAGCTCCGTGTTTCAGAGGCTCTGAAGGAAAGTGTGGGAGAGGAGAGGGATTAGACTGAAGTTCTACCAAGCCATTGTTTTATGCCTTTGAATCTGGATAATATACTAATGCCATGTCAAGAAACTGAACCATTCCCTTTTGAACTGTCTTGGGACAATTCTGGGATAAGATACCAGACTCTGAAGGTACTTTTTCAAACTAAACTGCCAGGTATTCAAACTCTACTGCAAAGAGATGGGTTGGCCACATTGTTTGAATACCAAATATATATTTGCAAAAAAAGACTATTTTATGGAGGACTCACACAGCACAAGTGCTTACAAGGTAATCAGAAAAAGCAAGAAAGGGACACTCTTGAGATTTCTCTTAAAGAACTTTAGAATTGATTGTATGACATGAGAGAAACTGACCACCCCACATGGTGTATCCTCATCAGAGAAGTATTATATTCTATGAACAAAGCAGAATTAAATTACCTAAGAAGAAGCGAGAGATGCATACAGAGATCTTATAAATATTCATAAAGACGTGTCTGATCTATGGCAGAACATTCCAAACCACAGTTGAACACGCTAACTTGACTCTAACATTTAGATACCATTTTGGTCCTCTTTGATGCTCTTTGAGAATGAAGGACAATAACCAGCCATGAGGGACAGTCAGAGAAATGTGCCAGAAGAATGATGAGTATTTTTTTCATGGAATAGCAAAGAACCTAATGTTGCTGAATATATAGTGGGAAATACACATGTATGTGCTATACATGTTGAAGAATAAGATATAAGAGAACTAGAAAGGTAGGAAGGACTTAGTGTAAGAAAGACTTTGGGTGGAATAATGGATGAAGCAGCAGCCATAAAGTCAGAAGGACCTGAGTTCATATCCAGCTTCAGAACATGACAACTTTTCCTAGCTGTGTGTCTGTAAATAAGTCACTTAATCCTGATTGCCTCACAAAATTAAAAAAAAAAAAAAAAAAAAAAAAAAAAAAAAAAGAAAAAAGAAAGAAAGTCTTTGGAGAATGAACAGAAAACTTTGTGTTTGATATTGCAAGTAATAGGAAGCCAGTGGAGTTTATTGAGTGAAGGTAGAGAACGGAGTTACATAGTTGAACTTTCACTTTAGGAAATTTACTTTAGTGACTTAATGGAGGATAGTTTGGAGTGAGAAGAGATTTGTGACAGACTCACTCACAATAGGCTTTGGCAAAAGTTCATGCATGAGATTTTGAGGGCCTTCACTAAAATGGTAGCAATGTCAAGAAAGAAAATGTTACAAACATAAAATTGACAGGCCTTGACAATAAATTGGATATGAAAGGATGATAGATAATAAGAAGTAGAAGATGATTTCTAGGTTGTAAGCCTCTGGGGTAATTTGGAGGATGATTTTATTGTTTACAGTAAAAGGAATAGTAGGGAGGGGTTTGTGTGGGGACACTGTTAAAAAAGTGATAATGGATTCAGTTTTAAACATCTATGGATATAATTCTAAGCTCTTAAAATTTTAAATGTTTTAAGGGAAAATGTTGCTGAATTCAAACAATAAAAAAGAAAATGGAAGAGCAGAATATTTACTTTCTTAAGTAACAGATTGAAATCTTATAATTAATTTGTATTACAAATAAAAATGTAATATGTGTAGTCATATTTATTATAAATACATGTGATTTTCTTTTTTCTTTTATTTGCATTTTTTCTTGTTTCTGTTTGATCCAGACCTTTGGTTCCATTGGTATAGGATGCTACATTACAGGAATGCAGATCAGCAACTGATGGTATAGTCTTAGAAGGTTGACTATGGTACAGAAAGACTTGCTTTTGATTATAAAACCAGAATGTGTCTGAGATAGAATTTAAATCTGGCTCTTCCTAACTCCTAGATTATCTATGTAATGATTTCTCCACTCTACCTAATACAAAATGACACATACATCTTTTTTCACTAGTTCAGGTTCTAATATATAACAGAATCCCGACTATATATTTGGATTTTTTTTTTCTTAATGTAATTGCTGCAAATTGATTGGATTCAATTTTTGTTCAACAAAATTGATAAGCAATGCAAACTACTCTAAAATGTTAATACTTTTTTAGTTGAATGGTCTGAATACATATCCTTAGTAATATTATAGCAATGATAAAGATAAAAAGCATTTAGTTAGCAAAAGTTCCCAAGAAAAGACTTTTTTTAAATAGTGAAAATCTTTTTCCCCCCCCCAAACCATTTAAAGCTAGTGAGAGATGTGGGGATCAAAAGGGAAAGTTTAGCACTTGGCAGCAGATTGAAGCTGATTTTTGTGAGCACACTTGCACACAGAGAAGAAAAAATATAAAATCCTTAAAATGTAAAACATCTTGCTTTTTAAATAACCCCTTGTGGTATGTTTTCACTTTTGCAATAATTGTGTGTTCTTTTTGTGCATTTGATTTAACAACAGTGCAGTGCCAGATAATTGGTTCCATGTGGCCAGGGTACTAGCAAAGTGCTGAAAGGGGCAACAACACAGTTTATTAGACTCCTGTTGTTTGCAGAAGCAGTCTTACACCCTGAAGTTGTTCATGGTGTTGAATGACATGTGAACTACTCAGACCTTGCTCTCCTAAGTAACCATATGGTCACCAGCATTTAGCACTAAGTTGTTATCAAGAAAATCTTAATAGAATTTTCAAAAAAATCAGGGAAAGAAATGTGGAAATATCTGAAGCTACTTTCACTTGTTAAACAGAAACAGAATCATGAACAAAAAAGGGCGAGAAGCCAATTGTTCACAAGGAGGACTTTCTTTGTATAGGCAGAGTATATGGTCTAATTTGCAAAACATAACCCATAACCTCAAATAATTCTCACACTGCCCCCAGTAACTGTGTCTGAAATTCTCAACATTAGTCTTTGGGGTCATGGGAATTAAAAGCATCTATAAATGCAAATACTAACTTAGAGCAGATAACTATTATCAGTCATTATTGCTTGTTTGAATTAGTTGATCTTTCCATAGCACACAAGTGAACACTGAGTGAAGGGGACATATGACAGAGAAATCTATAGAATAGAATGATAAGACAACTTATGATAAGATAACTTACTAGGCAGTGATTTTGGGAGGGTGCCACAGGGTATAGCTGTGGATGTTTGGGATATTAGGAAAAGCCTAAATGGGAAGAAAGAAAAAGTTGTATTGAAGACAAAACTTATGACCTTCATGTTTTTTTTTTTCACTAAAGTTGCTCTTTTAAAGTGGTTTCATAAATTCATATTTTGTTTTTCTTTTCATTTAAATAAACCCTATAATCTATACTACATCAACAATAATGTGTAGTACCCTAAATGTGTGCTTTTCTTTTAATTAAAAACACATACTCTACAATTATTTTAAAGCGAAGTTCAATGTTGGGTATAGAATTATTGAACTTCTACTAATACAGATGCAGAGGCAGTGAAGGGGGTAGTAAATAGAGACAAAAATTTGGAATCAGGAAGACCTGATTCAAGTTTTGACCCTGATAACTGCTCGATGTTTGACCATGTGTACTTTTGTCATCAAGACTCTAAGTTAGAGACTATAAAATTATTGGTTGGAGACCATTTCTTTATCTTCATTGGTAAAGGGAATTTCTATATAAGGAATTCCTGATCATCTAAGTGGTTGAGTGGAGAAGAGTGCTGGGCCTGGAGTCAGGAAGACTTAACTCCTCTGAGTTCAATGCTAGCCTTAGACACTTACTAGGTATGTGACCCTAGGCAAGTTATTTAACCCTGTTTGTCTCAGTTTCCTCATCTGTAAAATAAACTAGAAAAGGAAATAACAAACCATTTCAGTGTCTTTGCCAAAAAGGATTATGAAGAATTAGGCAATGCTGAAAAAAAGACTAAACAATAACCACACACACACACACATTCCTAAAGATACGATGATAAATGATAAATCTTGAGCAGACTTGGAGTACTTGAAGGAGGAAATTATAGAGAAAAGAGGGGGACTTAAGGTGTTAAAAAACAGTCATATTTGTGAGGATGTTTGGCCATGTTTTACCTGTTACCAAATCCTAACTAAGAAAAAGTGATTTAATGTTTGATCACCTAATTGATATAAACCTTCTTTATTTAGCAAAATTATGAAAGGCTTTCCTGATTACAATCCCTTGAGCAAGCTTTCTTAAAAACAATTTTCTTGTGGTCAGTAGAGTTGCAGTTTCTCTCCTCAGTGACCACCTTTAAGTTTTCCCTTCCATATAAGTCCTACAAATATAAAAAGTAATCAAATATAAGAACAGAGACTTTGTGTTCTGGACTCTTGATTAGAATATCTATTCCCATGATAAGGACTCATCATCATTGATTCTTATCCATAGCAATGAAGAGTTTAAGGACTACAAGCTTGCATGTTTATGAGTGATAAAGTGCTGGACTTCTGGTGTATAAATGCTTGCATTTTTTTCTTAGCATTTCACCCTGATTTCACAATTTTCTTCTCTGTAAAATCAGAATGATAATGTTTACAAACTACATATCTCTCAGCGTTATTTCAAGGAAAGAAGCTTTGTAAACTATGATGCAGGGTATAAATGTGAGCTATTACTTGTACACAAAATACCTTATGGCTTTTATTCATTATTATATGCTTATACAGATGGCATGATATAATAGAAAGAATACATATTTGACATTTGGATTTTAGTTTTGGCCATTTTGACTGCTTGTATGACCTGAACATTTTTCTTTCAGTCGAAAAATCAGAATAGTCTTCTTTACCTAAAACAGTATGATCACTTTTGTGAAATGTTCATCTTTGTATCTAAAAAGATGTTGCCTATGGGTCAACCTAAATATATAAGTGTAGAATTGAATTTCTATCGCCAACTCCCTTTAACTGGCTAGAGAGGAATATGAATGGGAATTGGTACTTAATCTCTAAGTGTCCCAGATGTACTCTTTTCTCAATATATAATCTTCCCAAATTTTTATACATGCATACATGCGCACGCACACACACACACACACACACACACACATGCATACCACACACTTCATACACATATACATACACACACTCACACACTCAGATAAGAATAACCCTTCATCCTATCTCTAGCAGAAAATAACCAGCCTTAGTAGTAACACGGTCTAAATATCAGAAAAGAACTAGGAAATTACTCCCTTCTTAGCCCATAAATGTTTAGGATGTTTATCAGTTCTTTAAACAAAGAAAAACAAGATCCATTTAAAATTGATAGACCAAACAGGAAATATTTGATAATAGTTATATCATAGGAATATAGTTGAATTTATTTCCTTTGAATCATTGTATGATTTTTGGAGGAAACATCAAGGTGAAAAGATAGTTTTAGTAGGGTCATTTAGGGTACATAGTGAAAAAACAGATACTAGAATGATAAAAAATAATTCACAAATATGGCTTCTTTTGATGGTTCATATTCAATTAGCAGTTTTGCATATTAAATTTCATCTCTCCATTAAGATAGTTAAGGATCAAAATTATTGGAGTGAAAATTTTATTGAGGTCAAAACTGGACATAAGAAATTATTTTTGTGCCAACTGAAATGATGTTTATCCTCTTAGAATCTTTTATGAAGTGGCTGAATGGTTTTTGAAAAGACAAAAAGACTATAGCCACATGGTAAAGCAAAGATGATTGTTGGGGCCAATTTTAAACAATTTTACAGTCTGGCTTGTAAATCATCCACAGTCTCTCTCCAAGTTATTCTTTAATTATTTTATTTTATATTTTTATTTTTATATCATACCCAATTCCAAATATATGTTTTTATTTCTTTATCCAAAGAAGCATCTCTTAGGAAAGGTAAAGGAATAAGCATTTATAAAATTCCTATTCCATGCCAGGCACTATTCTAAATTCTTTTCCAAATATCTCATTTAATTCCCAAAACAATTAGGTTTTCTTATTGTTTTCATTTTTATAGTAAGGAACCTGGTACAAACAGAGGTTAAATGACTTACCTCATGTCACACATTTAGTAAGTGACTGAAGCTCAATTTGAAATCAGGTCTTCTTGATTTGATGTCAAGTGCTCTGTCCACTGCACTAACAGCTATCCCCAGTAAAGATTAAAAGAGAGGGAAAAACAAAAATAATTAAGCAAAATTCATCAATACCTCTTTTGAATCTGATAGTATGTGCAATATTTCATAGTTATAATTTCTCTAGTTATGGGAGAGATATATTTTCTCAACTATTCTCTAGGTCATGCTTGGAATATTGTAATAGTATATAGTTTGTTTCTTTATTTCTCCTTCCTTTCTTCCTTTCTTTTCCTCACTTCACTTTCTTCCTTTCCTTTTTTTCCAGTCCTTCCTCCCTCTCTTCCCCTCTTTCAAGCTTTTTATTCCCTCCTTTCTATTTTTCCTTTCATTATTTTCTTCCTTCCTTAACTCTTTCCTTATTCAATCCTTCCTTCATTTCTTCCTTCTTTCCTTCACCTCTTCCTTCATTGTGAACCAGATGAGGTGAGATCTTTCAAGACAGTTGTGAAAACTGAGTAAGGCTTCATCTATTTCAGAGTTGGAGTAGGCCTGAAGGACTTTAAGCATCAAGTCAAGGACATACTTAACTCCCCTCCCTGCTATCCCCTAAGGGCATACTTAAGTCCCCTTGTTATCCTCCTATATCCCTCAGTGTCTCTCTATTTAGGTCAAATATGGGCAACTATGTACTTACTGGTCAAGTTCAATTTCTTGGGTAGTTCCCGAGTTTAGAATGTAAGATCTTCAGCCAGTAAGGATGAGGGTCAGTGGTGGGAGGGGGTATTTGCGTTAGGGATAAAAAGTGTTGACCCTGCCCCTTACGGTGCTTCCTCCCTTCCATTGTCTGCTGGATGGGTGGGACTCCCAATTCTCGAGATCGTATAATAAACTTTGCATTGCTAATAGATATCTCTCCAGCTTTTTTTATTAAATGCTGTCTGAACTATACACTTGCTTCATCTCTTCCTTCCTTTCTTCTTCCCTTCCTTCCTTTCTTCTTCCCTTCCTTCCTTCCTTCTTCCCTTCCTTCCTTCCTTCATTCATTCCTTCCTCTCTTCTATCCTTTCTTCCCCTCTTACTTCCTCCTTTCCTTCCTGTCTGCCTGCCTCAGAAGAGGCTTCTTATACAAAGCTGAGACTAATTCAGAAGTAAAGGAAGCTTAGATAGCCAAGAGTAGAGAGGAGGAGGGAAAGTTCCAGACATGTGAGACAACCAATGTAAATACGAATATTTTTTCCTGATATTGCATCTTTTACTTCTTCTCCATCAGTTCATTTAAAACTTTCCATGCTTCTCTGATTCCCTTGAATTTATCATTTATTATGGCACCATAATATTTGACACTTTCCTGTGCCACATTTTGCTTAGTCATTCTTCAACAAATTGATACCTACCTTGTCTTCATTTCTTTGCTGAAAAAACAAACAAAACACACACAAGTAGGATTGAAGTGGGGTATCTTTGTTGTATGGTTATGGGGGATGGACTCTAGTATTACTAGGTTGAATTTTGTTTATTACTATTCTCGTTGTTTTGGAAGTTGTTGGAGGTTTATAATTACATGATTAGGAATAATTATTATTATGAATATTTGGCTACAAAGGGCATCTTACACTAAATCTTTTACTTCTTTGAGAAAGATTATTCAAATCAAAGATTAGTCAAATTATATAACTAAAAAGCCTCAAAGGGATCACAAATCATTAACCATTATAAGGCATATTGCTCCAAATGCAAATCAAAACTTTGAGATTTCACATCATACCCTACTCTGCGTTTGAAATCTGAATCACACTATTGCTTTTTGCTTTTGAACTTCTTCGACACAGTTCTGAAAGCAATGCTTTAACTACCTCATACCCATTGACTCCCTCTTCCTTATTCTTATCTAGATCTGTGATCTTAATATATATAATTTTCAGACTCTATGCTGACCAGGACTAAGCAAATGACTCACTGTGATTTCTTTTCCTTATATTTTCTGATTAAGAATAAGTGAGATATATTTCCAAAATACTATTTTTGAGAGGTTTCTTGGAGGATCCTGAAGGGGAATGTGAGAAAGGGGACCTTATTATATTTCTTCTTGCTTCTTCATTATCTTGGTTTTAAAAGCTGCAAAGTTTTAATTTATTGTTTCATTCAGTGTGATTCTCTTTAAATCTATTGTTTCTGTGACTTGTTCTTTTTGACCCACCAAGTGTTTAGCTAAATTTCAATCCTTTCTTGAAAGGTCCTTTATCATATTCTTATCAAATTTTGCTTATTTTTATTTATGAGGTTTTTATGCTCTAACATATAGAAAAATTATGCAAAAAGTATCACATATATCTTGTTTTGAATGTACCTTTTTAATTTTATTCAAAAGTCACTAAATATCACATTTAACTTTTCTCAGATTCTATTCAAGTACTTAAGTTCTTTGTTGTTCATCCTTGCTTTTAATTGTCCAAGTCCAAAAGAAGTACATCGAGTACTCTATTATTATATCTTTATATAATTCAATTAAATTTTGCCTTGGATAATGGGGTGAATATGACCCCAGCAAAAGACTGTTTCCCTGCTGGCAACCCAGTGTCTAAGTGGGCCATAGGGAAGTGCATTGACAAGACAATGATTATTTAATTTAAATGAACCTTGAATGCAAAGAGCCTTATCTAATTGAGTGCCCTTAGCTATTCCCTGAGGCAAGCAGGAATTGACTGCTGAACTCCCTCTCAAGTTCCTTGAATTGATAAAATTATCAGGACCCCTTAGTTATTATCCAATAAGAAGACCAAATTATGTCGACCCCAAAATTATCTTTTTCTATGAAAGAATCTTCTTATTGAGTTTATGGTAGCAAGTTCTCAAAGTACTTTGCTTGTCTTATGGTATCCTTCCTCTTGTTAACTTGCCCTCTGTTTCTCAACTTGTTTTGTTATCTTTCTCTGTTAATTGTGAATTCTGCTGGAGAACTTACTTTGCATCTTTCCCCTTTGCTAATGTGTTCCATTATGATTAGCAGCTCAGCAGAATGATAGCTGCCTTGAAGCATGCTGAATTTCACTTTCCATTCTAATTCCCTTCCTTCTGAGAGTTTTCACACCCACTAATACTTCCATATGCTCTGACTATGCTCCTGTCACATGCATTGCCCAAAAGGAAAAAAAAGGTGATCAATTCCCTTTGTCTTTACTTGGGATGGTGTGGAGATTTTTTTCTTCCTCAAGTAAAGGGGGAAGAAAATTTTGGTTTGTCACTGAATCTGTTGTTTCCCAGCTCAAAAAAAAAATTAGAAAGGGAATCATATTCTCTCTTGCAAAGTAGCCTGCTATCAACCGCATAATAAAATGTTTGCCTCTTAATTTGGAGAAGATCTAAACCTACAAATTCTTTTGAGACACCTCATGATACTGGTCCAAAATCTTAATATACTTTAGGGGTTCAACCCCTTCTTCCTTACATTTGGTAGTTTGTATGAAGAGAGTCCTAAAACCCCCAATATAATTTTGGATTTTATATTTCTGAACTCCTGTATCCCCTCACTAATACTTAGTTATTATATCATTTCATCATATATTAAGTATGAATATTCTTTCATTTTCTTTAGGAGCTTTTAGTATTTTTCCCTCTTCATATTTTTTTTTTTTTTTTACCTTTTCTATTTTTATCTTCATGAATTGTTACTTCTTGTGATGTATTTGGGTTGCTACTCATCAGGCAGAGCTTCTAAGCTCCTTGGTGTTCTCCATTGCTATGCTATACTTGCTGTTAACAGAGTATTGTGGCCACATCCCATTTCCACATGAATTATAGTATTTTTGTTTTCTTTCAGAAAGAGTAGAGATCCACACTCCAGATTTGTCAGAAGCTTTCTCAGTTTTCAGAGGCTCAGCTAGCGTTCCACCTTACAGATAAGAGGTCAAAATATGGGGTCAATCAAGAAAGAATATAGGATCTTTGTACACAGTCTTTCCTTTCAACAATTCTTCCTGGTTCAGTGTTAAGTAACTATCAAATAAATTTTCATTAATTTTCATCTCTCAAGGCTTGGACTCAACCACACAATGACATTTTGCCCAATAAATACCAAACACTTCTGAGTTGATTTTCCCCTTAAAAAAAAAAAATCCTAGTATCTCTTATTGATCCATGCAAATGAGTGTATGGTAAAGATTGGGTAGAACTATATAGAGACTAAAAGAGTGGGGAGTAAATTTTTTAATTCTGCTGGTTACTCCTCTTTTTTCCCTTGTTTTTTTTTTTTTTCATATGTAAATTAACAACTCCAAAGACTTTTCCTTTTTAGAAGTAGAAAGTGATCTATTGAAATCTGAGGGAGTGCAAATGTTTTTAAATTATATCTTATGATTGCTGTTATCTACCCCTTAAAACCTACAAATTTGCCAAAGTTTTAAAGCAAAGACATAAACCCATTTGTAATTGTTTTCTTTTCTTTTTTTCCTCTCGGTTCTATGTCATAATCACAGGCATTCATTGTGAAAATGTATTCTATTGTATTTTTAAAAAGCACTATTTTCTTGGCAAATGCTCATCTATTCTCACTGAGCAGCTTGTTAGAATCAAAGGTTTAAATGTTGTCTGACACTAAGCCAGAATAATTCACTGGTGACAGTGAAAACAATAAAAATCCTACAAATGGACCCAATTGCAGCTGTCATCTATTGTCATTTTGATTTATTCTCTGAAATAAAAACAATTAATTGTGACCATCCCTCTTTTCCTCTGAGTCACCACCACAAGCAGAGCTCTAGAAGTTTGAACATGATTGCTATCATGTTCACAAGTAGTGTCCTAAAAATCAGCTGTGGCACAATTGATTCAAAAAAAATTCTTACCTGTCAATGTCACTTTATTGATTCTGTCTCTGTCAAAGGCTATGATTTGGTTCACTGGAATAGGAGCTGAATTTGGAATAAAAAAGCCTGAATTTACATGATAGTTCTGTGTTAGCTTGGGCAGATTATGTAACCTCCAGAGTCTCACTTCCCTTACATTCCTGTAAAAAAAAAAAAAAAAAATTAGAACTGGATGCCTTCTAAATTACTTTTCAATTCTTGATCTATAGCCTCATTATTGATATCTTTTTAATTAACACGGGGGGAAAATTCTTAATGTACAACAAAAATAAAGAATATCCTCATTTAAGTTGAGAACTAACAAAGTCAAAGGATGAATTTATAAAAATGTCATAGTCTAATGATTTGTTTGTGTTTTCATTTGAAGGCAGATAGACCTTGAATTTCTTTTCTTCATTCAGATGTCTATGTGCATGCCATCTGATATTAGTATTTGCTATCAGCTTTCTTGGCATAGATCTCATTTCCACTGGATGTTTATCTTCAGGGACAGACTCCAGGATCACAGATGTATTAAAAGGGAGAAGGAAAAGAAAATGGCAAGATCTGAAATCCAATTCATCCACAAATTCTTGTGGATTATATTTATTACACCAAAAATTCACTTAGGTCCCAAGAAGCCTCAAAGCCAAAATGACTTGTAAACAAATCCAAAAACCCATTAACAGTGTTTCTGAAAATGTTATTTCTGGGAGAATTTTATAAAAGTAAAAGAAAAGTCCTTAAAGTTTTAAGTTTTATTTTTTATCTAGCCTAAGTTAAAATACAATTTGATTTGCAAAAAAAAAAAAAAAAAAATAGATCTGATAAAAAATAGAGCCTGACCTTACATGTGTGGTCTAAAATATAATAATGTATATTTTAAAAATCTCTCCATCTGTTGAAAGTTAAGCTGACTCAGTGACTCATAGTTCCCAGACTTGATTGTCAATTAGTGTTGGGGGTGGCATCTCCAAGTCTGCAGCTTTCTATTACTTGTTACTTATGACTTACCAAGTTATCCTACCTGTTTTGTACATGGCAAATTTTCAAGTAGCTGCTACTTGGTAAGGAACTGAGATGCAATGGCCCATCTCCTATTACTGACATAGACCTATCAAAATTAGTTTTATCTCATCATAAAAGTTATCAATAAAAGCTGGATCCATATTGAAGTTATTGATGATTTCAAGTGATCATCCAGTCAATTTGTTGATACCTTACAGATTTTTCTCATGTTTTAAATTTTGCCTCCTTAATCAATGTGAAAGCCCAAAGAAGCTTCTTTTTAACACTTCTCTACATATAATTATTTGAAAATAATGTATTTGTGCATAAACTAAAAGCAAATGTCATTTAATTTAGTTGTGAATATAATCATTTTCCCAAAAATAGAAATTTAATCACTACAATACAGGAATTTTTTTACATATCTGCATAATATAGTTCACATTGTTTTATCTCATACTTTTACATAGTGTGCTTTGTATTCTATATATCTGCCTATCTATCCCATGTGTGTGAGTGTATGTGTGTGTGTGTGTTGCTTTCTCCCTAATTAGTTTAAATTTTTAGAGAGCAAAAAGGGCTTCTTCTATTTCTTCATTTGGGTACACTCTGTTTTAAGAATCCCTATTTTTAAAGTAGATAAATTGGGGTAGTGAAAGCAAATATAGTACTCTTCCCCCAAAAAAATTGAGTGCAAATTAAGGGGACAGCAGAATCGGGCTCTGAAGTTTTATACATTAAAATGTAAATACAGGTAGTGAAACTGAGGTAAGCAGTTCCATTGGCTTTAAAAGACAGACCCAATTTTGAAAGGTTGAGATGTAGTAGAGAAGCATTATAGAAGAGAATTACACAAATGGTGGAAAGTCTGAGATTATTCATGGAATAGCATGAAGTCCAATTTGTTGAGCACATTAGGAAAGGGAATAGCTGATGAGGTTAAATATCTTATTGGATAGCACACTGAGTCTAGATGGAAGACCTGAGTTCAAATCCAGCCTCCGATTTTTACTATCTATGTGAACCTAGGCATCTCAATTAAACTCTCTTTGCTTTAATACAGTGGAGAAAGAAATGGAAAAGAACACTCCACTGTCTTTGTCAAGAGAATTCCATGGACAGTATCAGCATGCTATGATCCACAGGGTCACAAAGAGTCAAGCAGAATTGGATAAGGACAGTAATAGGAGATTAGGCCAAAAAGATAGTTTAGACATTGTAGAAGACTTTGAATATCACCTTTAGAAATTTGATTTTTTTTTTTTTTTTTAGGAGGTAGGGTAGTTAGCACAGAATCATTGAAGAGTTTTGAGGAAGAACAAAGTTAACACTGAGGGATTATACAGAATAATGTTTTAAGAATTAGAGTAATTTTTAAAATCTGGGTTCACTTTTTGGCTTTGCCATTTACTATCTATCTCAGCTACTTTGGACAAATCACTTAACTCTCTGACTTTTAGTTTCATCTATAAAATAAGAGATTAAGACTAAATTATTCATGTATCCCTCTGAGCTCTAAATCTCTGTTCTCATTCGTCAGTACGATTAGTGTAGAAATAGTGAATAAAATAGATTAGAATTAGGAAAGGCTGCAGATATATAGAGTGGTTAAGAGGTTGTTAGAGTTGAAACAAAATGTATCAAGATAAATCAGGGTATTAGTATGGGGGGTGTAAAAGGAGAGATAAACACAAGAAGCATTGAGAATATAAAGTAAATGATTCAAGGGGAAGAAGTCAAAACTGAATCTAAGGTATTGCACCTTTGCTTATTGGGAGTACTAAAGAAGAGAAAGTAGACTGGGAAAGAAGATGACAAATTCAACTTTTTATATGGTTATGAGACAAATTATTATTTCTCACTTGTGTTAATCACATATTATTGAATCAGGACCCAAGTCCTCCCCCCTCCCCAACTCCCATCCCCCGCCCTTTTTCTACTCCCTCATCTAGAAATCACCAAGTATGGAAAATTTTCGCAAAGCCCTATCCAAGCTAGTATCTACTCACTCAGTAAAAGAAATTCTAAGTTTGAGATTAATTGGAGGATTTCTGATATTGCATTTACACAGACAGGTCTGGGAAAATGTACATTCTACCTTTTGTCAAACAAGTACTACTGAAATTGACAAATCTGTTTGACCTAGACTTGGATCAGCCAAGTCAGATACCCTCAAGACTATCATTGAAATATAGCTTACCCATCATTATAATATTAATTCTCTCATTTTTTAAAATCAGATTTCCTTTATTATCCCAAATTTTAATACCCAAATTCAAGATGTGTCTATAATGTAACCATATAAAAGAATAAAGAGCCACTATTCAAAATGGTGCACTTAAAATAGACCAATTCATCATTATTGGTTTTGTTGGTTTGATAACCAAATAGATCCAATGGCTTGTTTTCATGAGAGCAATTTTTGAACACTTACATATGCATAAATTTTCTTCACCAATATGAACCTTAATAAAGTAGTGTGTTCCAGCAACCAGGTAACTTTTAAATTCCTTAGTCTTAAAGATAGGAAATTTTCTATTCCCTTCTCTTCAAACTGTGTCTTTATCTGTTCTACAACTTATGCATTTCAGCCATGTCCGGTTTCACAGCTGAAATACCTTCCCACATCATTCTTGCATGTTCAGTGGCAAAGACAGAATCTCTTTCATTAATTGTTAACCAATATTTATTGCCAAACTCAGCAATACGTCTTCTTCCAAGGAAATATGTAATGTGAGTCCAATACCATAAGGGGTCTTTTGCATTCAAAAGTGACAATGACCTTTTTTTTTTATTAATAAGTATGTTAATCTTGGTAATAAAATGATTTAATTACTCAGAAACCATACTTCTTGATATTTGAAATATTAGTTTTATTTTTCTATTTCAAAATGTCATTGTCAATATAGAAACATATAAATGGATGACATCTTTGGGTGACTAGGTCAATTACCAAGAATCCACTTGCCACCCTTACAAAATGTACTACCAAAATAACAAGAACAATTGGCATCAAATGAAATCAAAAGTGATATCAATATTTCCCAAAGCAGAATCATATAATGTATTCTGGGCATATAGTATATATTTGATAAGTGCTTAATGAATAAGTAAATCTATAACTGAAATAATTTGGGCAAAAAAAGTTATTTTATTTATTCTTTGTGCAGTGCCAAGTGTTATGGTTGGGATACTATTTGGTAGTTACTGACATCCTAAAATGTTGTTTTTGCTAATTAACAATTTCATTGTTTTGAAATATTGTTTAATGCTTTCCTAAAAATCTTCCACTTGGCTCAGCTGTTCCATAGCACAAAATCATCTAAAATTCATTAAATATATGGGATATGATGCATTTAAATTCAGAAGAGGGTGTGGGCAGAGGAGGTGGTTCAGTGAATCTGACTGCAGGTCTTTACCTTGACCCAATAATTAATTTTCTGCCCCCCAAAATAAATAAAGCCTAGGGAAAACCCATAACAACCTGAGCATAAGAAGAGTGGGATACATTCGATACTCATAAAACTGAATTAAACACTTCCTGAATTAATGATGAAAGAGATTGGACTAAGCTATAGAAGACTATTTCTTATTATGTATCATAGAGTTTTGGGGAGAAAAATGAGATAATGTACATAAAACTGATTTGAAAAATCTAATGTACATGCAAATGGATGATACCTTTGGGTGACTAGGTCAAATATTTTATTCAAATTCTTCATTTTGAGTATCCTCTTCTCTGTCTCCTCTGAAACTTTTTATTTAACTATTTTCTGAAGTAAATTCAAAAACCAATTTTAGCTCTTACTCTTTGTAACCTGGGTATTCTCAGAACTCTGCTTCTTCAAATGTTAAGGAAACTGGGTAAACTTGTGGTGAGAAAATTGCTTTTAACCTCTCCTATTATACTGCTCTTTTCTATACAAATTATAAGGGGTTGGGTTAGATGAAGAAGATTGAACAGAGATTTAAATTTTGCTTCACTTTTTCCCAGTAGCAAATTAAAACCTGTTTTCTTTCTGGTTTCTCTGGGGAAAATATTTTATATACATACATACATACATATGTATGTATTACATATACATACATATGCATATATATATATATATATAATATGGATAGAATTTTTTAAAGTCAAGTAAACTTCAGATTAAAATTTCAAATAAAATATATTGTTCACCTTTCATTTGAACTGACAGGTTACTCAATCTGGAGTAATTAACCTTCCCCAAAACTTATGGAATATGTCTTACAAAGCAAAGAAAAGTGAAGCATTAGATAATTATCCAATTAACTCAATCACTTTAGACAATTGATGTGAATGATCCAGGAAAGAGGAATAGATATGCATATTTTAGGGTGTTTCTTTTGCTTTCAAATTCTGGATCCAATTGTTTCATCTTTTTCACTCAGAGAATTTTTTTTTTCAAATCTTATCTTTAGCTTACTTGTATAGACACAGCTTTAGAAAAAAAACAACAGAAACATTTGGTACCTATTAACATGTCCTAACCATTTGAAATGGCAGTGCCCCTGCAGATGTCATGTTGTTAGTCTAATAACTTCCTGTACTTACCCTTTTCTTTATCAGTTTCAAGGCTAATTAAAATGAGCTCAATTATTGGAAAATTTTAAAATGTTGTAGTTTTCATATGTAGAAGAATGATTTCAAGAAGTAACAACATGTAAAAACAAAAACAAAAACCATAAGCCTCTATCCTCTGTTTTCTTTCACTTCAGACAAATGAAACTAAACAGTAATATTTATGTTTTTGCAGTCTACTAGTAACAGTTTGAAAATAGACTGACATGTTGGTTATAAAGTAAAATCAATGGGAATTTGACTAGAAAAATTGTATAAAAACCCATCTGTACTACTATACCAAGTATAATACCAGCTAGAGGGCACAGTGATAAAGTACTGGGCCTAAAGTTAGGATTATTCATCTTCATGGATTCAAATCTGAACTGAAACACCAGACACCTGCCCAAGTCATTTGATCCTGATTACTTCAATTCCTTATCTTAAACAAAGAATGAATTGGAAGAGGAAATGACAGGTCAAGTGAATATAATAAGGATGACAATACTAATCTATTTATATAAGTATATATGCATATATATATATATATATATATATAATTATGACTAATCTATTTATTTAGTGCTATATCAATTAAACTCCCAAGAAACTATTTTACTGACTTAGAAAAAAAATAACAACAAAATTCATCTGGAAGAACAAAAAGTCAAGAATTTCAAGGGAACTAATGAAAAAAAAAAAATCAAATGAAAGCAGCCTAGCTGTACCAGATCTAAAACTACATTACAAAGCAGCGGTATTCAAAACCATTTGGTACTGGCTAATACACTAGTTGATCAGTGGAATAGGTTAGGTTCACAGGACAAAATAGCTAATAACTATAGCAATCTAGTGTTTGACAGACCCAAAGACCCCAGCTGATCAAGGCATAACGAATGATATTATAAATAAATTAGAAGAACATAGGATTGTTTATCTCTCATAGCTGTGGAAGAGGAAGAAATTTGTGACCAAAGAAGAATTAGAGATCATTATTGATCACAAAATAGATAATTTTGATCATATTAAAATTAAAATTTTTTTTACAAACAAAACTAATGCAGACAAGATTAGAAGGGAAGCAATAAAATAAGAAAACATTATTTACATTCAAAGGTTCTGCTAAAGACCTCATTTCCAAAATATTTAGAGAACTGAGAAAAACAATTGCCCTTAAAAATAGATCTAGGGGAGACAATCTAAGAATTACTGGACTACCTGAAAACCACGATGAAAAATAAAAGAGCCTAAACATCTTTGAAGAAATCATCAAGGAAAACTGCCTTGATGCCTTAGAACCAGAGGGTAAAAATAGCCATTGACAGAATTCACTAATTACCTCCTGAAAAAGACCCAAAAAGGAAACTCCAAGGAATATCATAGCTAAATATCAGAATTATCAAATCAAAGAAAAAATATTGCAAGCAGCCAGAAAGAATCAATTCAGATATCAAGGAGCCAAAATCAGAATTACAAGGGACCTAGCAGCTTCCACTTTAAAGGATCAAGGGACCTGGTATATGATATTCCAAAGAGTAAAGGAACTTGGATTGCAGTCAAGAAGCAACTATCCAGCAGAATTAAGCATTGTCTTTCAGAAAAAAGATGGAAATTTAAAGAAATAGTGAATTTAATTCATTTGTGATGAAAAGATCAAAGCTGAACAGGAAATTAGATATTCAAATGCAGCACTCAAGAGAAGCATAAAAATGTAAAAAAGGAAAGAAAAAAATAACTGTTTCTTTAAAAACTTATAAAGTTTATATCCCTATATAGGAAGATGATATATTTAACTCTTGAGAATTGTATCTCTGTTATGTATATACATAGAGAGTGTGGCTATAATTTGATTTTATGGTGCTATGAAAAAGAAACTATAGTTGGAAAGGGGATTGTACTGGAAGAAGAGGAAAATGGAGTTAAAGGGGAAAATTACATCTCATGAGAGGAAAAAAAAGAACTACTACAATTGAGGGAAAGAAAGGAGAAGGATAAGCATTCTGTGAAACTTACTCTCATCAGATTTATCTCAAAGAGAAAATATCAGTTATTTTTAGCTTCACAGAAAAACTTGCCTCACCCTATAGGGAAGTAGGAAAAAAGGGGGGGGAAAGGAAAGGGGGAAGCTTACAGAAGGGAGAACAGAAGTAGAAGAGGAAAGGGATAAGAAAGGGGAAAGAGCTGTCAAAGGGAATTACTAGGGAAAGAGGGAAAAAAGGTAAAGTATAACTTAGGGAAAATAAGATGGCAGCAAATGAAGTCAATAATTTTAATTGGGAATATAAAGGGGATGAACTCTCCCATAAAATGCAATGGATAGCAGACTACATTAAAAGCCAGAATCCTAATATGTTGTTTACTAGAAACACATTTTGAACGGGGTAAACTCCCCCATAAAGAGGAAGCGGTTAGCAGAATGGATTAAAAGCCTTCTGAATCCAATTCTCCCTGTGCAACAAGAGAACTGTTTGATTCTGCACATATATATTGTATCTAGGATATACTGTGACATATTCAACATATATAGGATTGCTTGCCATCTAGGGGAGGGAGTGGAGGGAGAGAGGGGAAAAATCAGAATAGAAGTGAGTGCAAGAGATAATGTTGTAAAAAATTACCCTGGCAGGGGTTCTGTCAATAAAAAGTTATTATAATAAATAAATTTTTTTAAAAAAGAGACTTGTCATTGCTGATTCACTTTTTTTTCCCTCTTCTGTCAGTTGTGGGTTTTTTCCTTTGAATGCTATATGTTTAGCTGTTAGAATTTTCATTTCTCATTTACACTTGATGAGGAAGACCCTGTGTATCCACAGGGTCTTCCTCATCAAGTGTTGAGCCTTTTTTTTTTTTTTTTTTCATTTTGAAGTGTTTTTTTTTTCATGAATGTCAAGTAATTTGCTATATTGAAAAACCATATTTTCTTCTGATATTGTTTATCAGCTTATACTCAAGAACACTGAGCTTTCATAATTCTGAGATTTAGGGTAATTTTGGTCTTTCAAGACTTCATTTTCCTCTATTGGTCACTTGCTGACTCTTTCCTCTCTAATGGTGATTTCCCTGCAGCTATATTTTAAAGTTTCTCAGTCTCCTTCTCATATTTCACCAGCCTAGATCTCTATCCAAAGTGACATATGGTGGAACAAAAATTACCACAGATAGCTGCTGTTTTTTTCCTCCTCAGATTTAGCCAGTTGGAATAGAATCCATTAGTGTCCAGTCTCATTGTTTCTCCTGTTATCTGGCCTGATATGTTAGACTGCTGCCACAGTGGTAATACTGAAGGCAGCTTGATTTCTGTCCTTTGAGATTTTGGTCTCAAAGGCTCTGAGCTTTGGGGCAAGACAATGTGTAGGGTTGAATGTTATTTCAGTACAAATAGTGTCCTATTCCATTCTTCTGTTCCTTTGTTCTCCTGTGGAGATCTTTTGCAAAACAGAATATTGCCATCTTACTGGCTATTGTAGCTTCAGCAAATTTCTATAATTTGAAAATTAGATTTCCATGATACTGGAAAGAGAGAGGAGATATAAGGGTATAGATTTTGCTTATGTTTGCAAGACAGTGGTTTGGGTGAGAGAGTGTAACCTTGCTACTATTAAGCAGTGGTTAGTGGTTAATCAGTGGTAGAAGGAGTGATGAGTGAGTATAAGTTAAGCATTAGTTAATTGAACTTAATGGCTTTTGGGGTTTCTGGAAACAGTTAAAATTCCTTAATTTTTCATATGTTTTTACTGGTTTTTGTTGAGAGTTTGTGTCTATAAGAGAAAATTTCTAGTCCTCCATTTTATTGTTCACATGATCTGGAATCATATATAAATTTAATGTCACATCAAATATTCTAGCAAAGGAATTTACAAAGCTAAGCAAATTAATAATATTAATTTAGAAATAAAATAACTAGAATATTTAATGAAATAATGTGAAATAATGAACAAAAAGAGAATAGTTCTTCCTGACTTAAAACTATATCAAAAAGCAACAATTGAGATTACCAACCAATATGGCTTCCTGAAGAGGGGAACGTGGTTCAGCTCCTACAACACCTGCTTCAGTAAACTCTTCAGCATCATGCTGCCTCAATAATGATCAATATACCCATTAAGAAGCTGTAATGACTTTTTCTATTCCAGAATATGCAAAAATTAATATTAAAATTCACATACAACAACAAAAACAAACAAACAAAAAAGAATGTGCCAGAAAAACCAGTCATTAAAGGCAAAATGTCATATATGGAAATGTTTTGCATAACATCACATGATGGATTCAATAATTGCTTGCTTTCTCAAGGAGTGAGGGAAAAATGGAAAAGAGGGAGAGAATTTGAAACTCAAAATATTTACAAATAAATATTTTTTTAAAGTATAATTGGTGGAAATTAGTATGGCAGAAACTAAGCATTGACCCACACTTAACACCATACATCAAGATAAGGTCAAAATGGATTCATGACCTAGGCATAAAAAATGAGATTATAAATAAATTAGAAGAACCTAGGATAGTTTACCTCTCAGACCTGTGCAAAAGGAAAGAATTTATGATGAAAAAAGAACTAGATATCATTATTGATCACAAAATAGAAAATTTTGATTATATCAAATTGAAAAGATTTTGTACAAACAAAACTAATGCAAACAAGATTAGAAGGGAAGCAATAAACTGGGAAAACATTTTTATAGTCAAAGGTTCTGGTAAAGGCCTCATTTCCAAAATAATAGAGAACTGACTCTAATTTATAAGAAATCAAGCCATTCTCCAATTGATAAATGGTCAAAGGATATAAACAGATAATTTTCAGACAAAGAAATTGAAACTATTTCTATCCATATGAAAAGATGCTTCAAGTCACTATTAATCAGAGAAATGCAAATTAAGACAACTCTGAGATACCACTACATACCTGTCAGATTGGCTAGAATGACAGGGAAAGATAATGATGAATGTTGGAGGGGATGTGGTAAAACAGGGACACTGATACATTGCTGGTGGAGTTGTGAACCAATCCAATCATTCTGGAGAGCAATCTGGAATTATGCCCAAAAAGTTATCAAACTGTGCATACCCTTTGACCCAGTAATGCTACTACTGGGTTTATACCCCAAAGAGATAGTAAAGAAGGGAAAGGGACCTGTATGTGCCAAAATGTTTGTGGCAACCCTGTTTATAGTGGCTAGAAAATGGAAAATGAATAGATGCCCATCAATTGGAGAATGGTTGGGTAAATTGTGGTATATGAATGTTATGGAATATCATTGTTCTGTAAGAAATGACCAGCAGGATGAATATAGAGAGGCCTGGAGAGACTTACATGAACTGATGCTAAGTGAAATGAGCAGAACCAGGAGATCAATATACACATCAATAACGGTAATGTATGAGAATGTATTCTGATGGAAGTGGATTTCTTCTACAAAGAGAAGATCTAACTCAGTTTCAATTGATCAATGATGGACAGAAGCAGCTACACCCAAAGAAGGAACACTGGGAAATGAATGTAAACTGCATTTCTGTTTTCTTCCCCAGTTATTTTTATCTTCTGAATCCAATTCTTCTTGTGAAATAAGAGAACTGTTTGGTTCTGCACACATATATTGTATCTAGGATATACTGTGACATATTTAACATGTATAAGACTGCTTGCCATTCAAGGGAGTGGGTGGAGGGAGGGAGGAGAAAAGTCAGAACAGAAGTTAGTGCAAGGGATAATGTTGTAAAAAATTACCCGGGCATGGGTTCTGTTAATTAAAAGCTATAATTATTAAAAAATAAAATAAATAAATAAACTTTTATAAGCCCCCCCCCAAAAAAAAGAAATGTAATAGGATACTATTGTTGTATAAGAAATGTAATAGGATACTGTTGTTTTATAATAAATGATGATCAGACTGAAAAAAAAAAGAAATAATATGGGACAGATACTGAAAAGAATAATAACAAGGTCATAACCAGAAATGGATGTCAAGAATGAGTCAGAAGGCAGGAATGGGAGATAACAGATCTGGGTAAAACCAGACATAGAATCCTAGAACAAAACAAAACTCATGTACTGGCTATTTATTGGTAATAATAATAATAATAAATGATAATAGTAGTAGTAACAAAAAAACCATGTAATTGGGAGTAGAAGAAAAAGTTGAATAAAAGAAAAGACAAACCAGAAGCTTCTCAGTATAACTAGTGAATTGTTAGAAGCATTAATTGCATTAACAAGGCCCTGTATCCCAAGGTTGTAAGAGTGGAAGTTTTCCTGAGAAATATTCAATGGGTTTGGAAAACTTAAAAGCAGTCAGGACTGGAAAGTTTGCCTGCAGTCAGTAGGTTCACATTGTAGTGCACAGAGTAGAACACACCTGAGTGAAGTGATTTAAAGTCCTTAAAATTCTTACTTGTAGTTGCAGTATTTTGAATCTCATAGATCCAGTAAAGCCAAATCCTATGAAGTAGAGATCCAGAATGAGATCAAATGGAACTAACTACTCCAATTTAAAAAAACAGAAAAAAGTCAAGTCTTGCCCTGGGAAAAGCTTTAGTTCTTAAACTAAGCCAGGATAGATGATTAAACACACACACACACACACACACACACACACACACACACACATCAATATAAAGAATTAGAAAACATTTAAAGATACTACCAAATCCAACCTAGAAAGGGGAGAAAAGTAACTTTCTAACAAACACTGCAAGGGGGGAAAACAGATTTTCTACAAACATTATTTAAATGGTGAGAATAGATTAGGCAAGATTTTTTTTTTAATATTCTGGCAGGAAAAAGGAGGAGAACAAATAACATAATTAAAACAAAAAAAATCAATAAACCTTATGTCGGTGACACAGTATCTGAAATTTAGGATAGAATAAATAAAATCAAAGACTTGATTAGATACCAAAATATGCCAGTATAAAATGAAATAAAAAATTTAAGGAAATATAAGGTTTCTGATTTGTATGTGCATATGTGTATGAAAAATAATTTAATAATTTTAACATGTTCAAAACCATGATTTCAAAAATAATTAAGCTTGCTCCCTATATTCTTAGTCCAATCTGAAGAAAAAAAAATTAT
Source organism: Sarcophilus harrisii (assembly GCF_902635505.1). Taxonomy (NCBI): domain Eukaryota; kingdom Metazoa; phylum Chordata; class Mammalia; order Dasyuromorphia; family Dasyuridae; genus Sarcophilus; species Sarcophilus harrisii. The sequence goes on along the minus strand of NC_045429.1, from coordinate 314,547,853 downwards.
CAGTCATTTTTCAACAATCAATTCAGAGACACCCTGAAATGATTTTTTTTTTTTACATCAAACTTATCAAAGGCTTAATTAGTTTCTAAATGAAAAGGCTACTTTAGCTCAGGAATATATTTTCTATAAAACTAATTTAGTTAGTGATCAGATTAAGAAAAGTAAGAATATCTTGGATTAAATCAATTCATAGTGCTTCATTCTAGTTTGTCATTATGTGTTTAATAGAAACATAGAAATCATAGAAAAAAAGAAAAAAAGGAATAGTTAGAGAACATATTGAAAGGAGAATTTAGTGTTTTTAGGAAAATGATTCTTCCTGTTACAGAAAAAGTTAAGTGATTGTTATTTATGTGATGAGATAAAAATATTACCTGAGCTTTACAACTATGTTTTATCATATTGTATGATTTTTTTTCTTTCCAGTTAGAAGACTATTGAGACAGTTCAAACAAAAGATAATGTAGATTTAAACTAGAATGGTGTTTGAGTGAAAAGGAAGGGATGGATACAGCATATATTATGAAGGCAAAAATGACAAGATTTGACTCCTAATTTTATGGGGTGGAGTGAGTGGGGTAGCTTGTGTATATCCTTTAGGAAGTTTCACAAATGTCTGGACCAAATTATATTCTCAAGTACAAGCCCTGCTCTGTTAGATCATTGGCAGTATGGGAAAGAACAATTTAAAATTTCTTGAGTTAATGAGTCCGGGAGTCAATGAAAAATACAAAATTGAAAGTGAGGGAGAAAGGAACAAGTCTTCAGAACTTGTTTCCAGGAACAAACTCTTGGAAGAGACAGAAAGTGATGGGATTAGGAGAACAAACAGAAAAATTGTTCTTTGTAAGGAGAAGGTTAATATTTTCCTTATAAATTAGGGGGGTGGGTAGAAGAACATAATAAGGAATTACATGGAGATAAATTCAAAAGATCTGAGGTGTAGAGTATTGCAGGAGAGCATTTGGTTGAGAATCAGAGTGAGAATACTCACATAAGATTCTCTTTAAATCAAAGCTTTATTTTGTCAAAATGGGCAGCCAAATAACATGCGTAACTAATTGGCAATTAAAGTTAGGGAGGAGAAATCATATTGACCATAGTTAGGGTTCTAAGCCATGTTGGGAATATTAAGATTACTACAAAACAACAACAACAACAACAACAATAACAATATCATTTTACATAATAGCCTAGCCATAGGATCTATTGGAAACAGGAATAGTCAAGACATAGATGTGGTTGCCTGGGTTCAAGGAACATTTACTCAGGAATCTTATTTTCTATGGCCTTAACAAGTCTAAACCTGTTTATGTTAGTGATGGTAGAAAATGTTTATGTTAGTAATTTTCACAGGTTAGCCTATGGACCAGAGTCAGGGTCCAACATGCCCCCTAGAGAAGTTGTGAAGAAAAAAGTGTTTTCATTGATGACCTCAATTTTTTTCAGTTACATATTGGCTGAGATCCTTTCCTTTGAGGAAAATGATAGAGGGAGGTTTAATGCGTGACTTGTGCATGGTCACACAGGTAATAAGTAGAAGAATCAGGATTTGAACCCATGTCCTTTAGTTCTGGATCTATTGCTCTATTGATTGTACTATGATATAAAAAAAACTCTTTTAATTTGGCACTTGGTGGGTCTTTAAGATCTGATTTCAATTTAGTTTTTAAGCTTCCTATACATACAATCTTAAATTAGATCTCTAGAAATTGCCCCAAACTTAAGATAAAAACTCCTTCTCCTTGCATTCCTGAAGTTCATTCTCAATGCTTAGAATATATTTACCCTCCAGAATCCATTTCATTTTCCAAGGATCAAATCAGGTGCAATTTTTTAGAAATCTTCCCCAATTTCCTTGGTGAAAGTAAGCTTTCTCTCTTCAAATTAAGCCTTGAGCTAAAGTGAAAGATAGTTGAGTAAGAGTTTGTTAGGTCCATGAATTCCATTTTATCAAGGCCTACATCTAGAATGAAATCTAACCCCCTGTATTAAGCCAGGGTTTTAGAAAATTCTCATATCTGAAAATAAAAAACTCAACTGAAAATCTTTGGCAAAAAAAATCTATTTCATCCTTTCTTCTAACATAATTTAGGAGACATATTGAAGGGCCTATTCAGGAAAAGTAGAATAGGGAAGAAAAAGAGACCTTATCAGGGGGTCCTTAAACGTCCCTCTCCATGCTCTCAAGGGTCCTAAGACTATGACCCGTGGGCCAGATGCAGCAGCTGAGGACGTTTATCCCCCTCACCCAGGGCTATGAAGTTTCTTTATTTAAAGGCCCACAAAACAAAGTTTTTGTTTTTACTATAGTCTGGCCCTCCAACAATCTGAGGGATGGTGAACAATACCCCTATTTAAAAAGTTTGAGGACCCCTGCAGATCATTTGCCCTTATTTCATTTCATAATTAGTATAAGATTTTTATTTGTTTGGGGGCCATTGTTCTTATAGAATTCATCATCATATAAGTACACATACACACACACACACACACACACACACACGCACACACACACACACAATTTCTTTTCCTTGGTTTTTTCCAGACAAGAACTTGATACCAAACTTATTTAACAAAGTATAGGTTGAAGGTAATGCTTCACACAATTGTTAGGTTTATATTGTTGACCTCAAAGCTTCTTTTTTCTCTTCAGTGTCACTTATTTAACTCTAATTTCTTAACTTGTACTAATTATTATGCAGTCAATACTGTCTTCCAGTTAACTACCATTTAACAATGAACCTTAATACTGCAATTATATGGTCCAGATATATCCTATCCTGTTTTAGAATGTTTTAAATGGAAAGAGATTTCTTTAAGAAGTGAACTAATAATAATGTCTTTTTTGTCATCTTCCCACTCCCATTCCTTCCTATCCCCCCACAGATAGTCCTTTAAAGTTAGACTGGAATCATTGGAGAGACAGAGGTACTCAAACATTTCCTATTGCAAGCAAGGGAATGGATGAGAGGAAGGAAAATAATGTGGTGTTTTCAAATTTGAAACCCTTTCCTCTGGCTGACTTGTATTATATTGGCATTTGCAAAATATGTGCTGTCAAATGCTTCCAAAAAACAATCCAACAGAAAAGTTATAGGGGGGAAAAGCCTCTTTGCAATTGAGTATTTCAGAGTTACTGATGTCAGTAAATGTCAGGATCACTTCAGTCTTCTATTTTCTAGTTTATCAGGCCTTGGACTTGATAAAAGATTATGGCCAATGATAAGTCACACTTCAAAGAAACTTCATTCATCACTACAAGAAAGACAAGACAGATAACCCTCAACTTACAAACTGGTTGTGTTCTGAAATCCCATTTGCAAATGAGTTATTTAAAATTTTGAAATTGTCTTCCCTTAGGAAAAATATAACATAGGGTGGTTAAGTTTCCAAACCATATAATAAAACTCTACTTAACCCATAATAGACATTCCCTGAAGGAGATAAATTGAGAATATTTGTGAAAGGAAAACCCATTAAGTCAACTTGATAAGAACCATAGCCTTTCACATAAAAATGTTAAATTGAGACACAGACAATTCTGAATAACTAAGAATTGTCCTCACATAAATGTACTAACAGGGCCTGAATGAAGGTAAAACACTAATTGAGGTAAAGACACTTTCAAGATATTGTGCTCTAATAGTTTACTCCAATAGCAATATAGCTATTTTTCATATATAGCTGTCTGTGTAGCAGAAATTATGAAATTAAAAAACAAAACTATTGGGAAATCATAGGAAGATTATATAATGGTTATCATTCCTATAAGAATTTTGCATCCTTTTATTTTTATATTATAAGTTAGAAATGGCATATTTCTTATGGTGATGCCATAACTGAAAATATTGGAATATAGAAAGAATGGTAGAGTGTTAAGAGATAAGCATATGAGAGAAGCAAAAGATGATCAGCATAGTAAAACTTGATGACAGAAGCATGGGAGACAAAGAGGGGAGATCTTTATAAAGTTCAGAATAGTAGAGATTATTGTAGTTTATTTTTAAGAGAAATCAATTTAAAGGAAGAATTTAGCTGTTTCTAATGTGGATTGGAAAATATGCATTGATATTCTCAGTTGATTGTTCGAGGAAAGGCAGAATTACCCTGTTTCTGTATTTACAGCCCAAAAGAAGAGAAACCTTTCAAAGGTTTTCACCACTCTCTACACTCCCACCCTTCTAGCCCCCAGTCCTAGCCCTTTACAATCCTATCTTGTTTCTGATTTGAGAGGGAGAAATAAAGTTGGAAAGACAGGCTTGACATATTCTTTGCTATGAGAAGAAGCACGATTTGCCCGAGAGCTGATTAGAAAGAGCAAAGATCCCCAAATATGAATAATTGGCTGGATAAAGGTTCCATAGCCTAAACACTTTTTCAAATTATTGGGGTGGGGGAAGCCTTCTCAAAACCCCACATCAGATCTGAGAAACTTGGCATGCAACTTGTCCATGACTGATATCCTTATAAAGGTTGCCAGAACCCTTAAAAATAAAGTAACTTTTCCATGGTCACACAGCTAATATGTGTCAGAGAGAGGGTTTGCTCTATTCCTTGTAAACTACACATGACATTTCTGGATTTTTTTAATCAGTTCATGAATTCTTTATGTCTTAGGACCTGGTCAATTTTGTAAAATTGTCATGCAAAACCAAGAGGTATCCCTATTAAATATTCTATGAAGTAATAAACAGAGATCTAACATTTCTATGATTCTTTTCAGGTTCCTAACTACTTTATTTATCTTTCTCTTAAATGCTCTTAAATTTTTCTGGATTGTACAGAAATCCAAAATAGTTATTACTTTTTAATCTATTTCTCAATGGAGTATAAATAGTTTTTCTTTTAAGTAATCAATCCCACTTATACCACTCAATGCATACATATATATATATATATATATATATATGCTTTAATAAATATATTGTAATCTCCTTATCTCTTAACCATACATAATTTATCTCTTTGAACCATATTTATATTTATTGTTTTTTTGAGTTTTGATTTTTACTCCATTATCATCGCTATTCATAACTTTGTGTGTATACATATATAAAGTATGTATATATATATATATATATATATATATATATATATATATGCCAGGTAATTTGGGGGGAATTTTTTAGTGTAGGGGCACATAAATATATGTATGTTTTTATATAGATAACAGATAACATAAAGCTAAAGAAAAGGTAATTTAGGAGTTAGAAAAAATACTTTGGTTTTAGAGTCAGAATCACACCTTTGATATATTTCAGGCAACTGCTGGAGAATAGTTATTCTATATAGTTAATAGAGATTCCATACAGTTAAAGAGGTTTTACCAATAATATTTCCCTATATCATTAAAATCAAAGGTCTGAAATACGGAAATATTTTTAAAAGATTTTCACATACTTAAACTAAATCACATTTCTTGCTGTCTTGCAGAAGGAGGGAGGTAAGGAAGGAAAGAAAAAAAATTTGGAACACAAAGTCTCACAAAAATAAATTTTGAAAACTATTTTTAAAAGTATTTAAAAAAAACAAAACACTATTGAGCAAATAATAATAATAATAATAATAATAATCACAAGTCTGGACCAAATAATGTACACACACATATACAAACATGTAACAAAAACAGCAGAAGAAATCTTTGTATTAATGATTATTTTTCTCATTTTAAATTAGTTTTTTTTTTAATATCTCCAACAGCAAGCATTATATGTAATGGAAATAAACTAGAATCATTCCCAATAAGATAGGGGTGAAACAAGGCTGCCCAATATCATCACTATTATTCAATATTATATTAGAAATATTAGCTTTGGCAATGAGAAGAAAAAGAAATTAAATTAGAGTAGGTAATGACAAACCCATAAACAAATGAGGAGAACAAAGGATAAGTTATGTATCAGATCTTTGGAGAAGGGAAGAATTTATGACCAAAAAAGAACTAGAGAATATTATGAAAGGCAAATAGATAATTTTAATAACATTAAATTAAAAAGTTTTTACACATACAAACTGACAGAAAAAAAGATTAAAAGTAGAAAGCTGGGAAAAAATCTTTACATGGACACGTAGGTTGCACAATGGATAGAGCACCATCCATGAAGTCAGGAGGACCTGAGTTCAAATCTGTTCTCAGACACTTAACATTTCCTAGTGGTGTGACCCTGGGTAAATCACTTAACCCTAATTGCCTCGGGGGGGAAAAAAAGAAAAGAAAAGAAAAGAAAAGAAAAAAGTGGTAGTGTGGGGTGGGCAGAGGCAAGATGGCAAAGAGAACACATGTTTCTTTACGACCTTCTCCTACAGCCCACAGACTAATTAGCAGATCCTGCCTCTGAATTAGCTCTGGACTGTCAGAATCCACAAATATTGAGAGTGCAACAAATTACCAGCAGAATATAATTTCAAAGATCACAAAAAAGGTTTGTTTTAATCGGGAACAGAAGGATGCAGCCAAGTATAAAATGGCTGAGCACAAATGCCAGTGCCAGCAGCACAGAGTCCCAGGGTGGGGCGGACTCCATAGGGTAGTACAAACTCTGCATGGCAGAGAGTCTACAAGGGAAGAATGTATAGCACTATTGGCTACTCTGCCCTGGTTGCAAGCAAGTAGATCAGCAGAAAAGTTATAAAATATCCAACACAAATAAAAAAGCTAAATAGTGAAAGCCAAAGTGCCAGAATCTCACGGGACCTGGCCAAGACCACAAAGCACCAGGAGTGAGTCAGCACTGACCCAGCACAAGCATGGTTGCTTATAGAGGAAGCCAACAATTATAAAAGAACCTTGAAAAATCCCCCCTGCCCTAAAAGCAGATATTAACTTTTTGAAAAAAAAAATGAGTAAAAAAGCAAAAAGAACTCTGACAATAGACAATTTTTATGGTGAAACAGAAGAACAGACTTCAAACCCTGAAGAGACAAAAAGTAGATCATCTCCAAATGAAGCCCTAAAAAGTGTTATCAAACAAGGCTCTTCTAGAAGAAATTTAAAAGGCTCTTAAAAGAGAACTAGAATAAAAATGGGGAAAGGAAAGAAAAACTTTACAAGAGGCATTAGAAAAGGAATATAACTCATTAAAAGATAGATTTAATAAAACAAAAAAAGAAAACAACTTTAAGAAGACCAGAATTTGTGAAACAGGTTTAAAAAAACTCTTTAAAAACAGAAATTGTGAAATGGAAAAAGAAAATAACTTCTTAAAAAACAGAATTTGTGAAATGGAAAAAAAGTCCATAGGGAAAAAAAAACAACTAATTTAAAAATTCAATTGGACAAATACAAAAAAAAGTAAATGAAAACAATTCACAAAAATTCAGAACTGAACAAATGGATATGAATGACTGAATGAGACAGCAAGAATCAGTCAAGCAAAACCAAAAAAAGAAAAAGAAAAAAAATAGAAAAAAATGTAAAATACCTAATTAGGAAAACAACAATTAGATCTAGAAGAGAAAGTCAAAGAATTATTGGACTCCCTGAAAACCCAAAGAATTATTGGACTCCCTGAAAACCATGATAAAAAAAAAGAGCCTAGATGCTATTTTTCAGGAAATCATCAAAGATAACTGTCCAGATGTCATGGAACCAGAAGATAAAATAATCATTGAAAGAATTCACCAAATGCCTCCTGAAAAAGATCCCAAAATTAAAACTCCAAGTAATATTGTTGATAAATTTCAGAACTATCAAACCAAGGAACAAATATTACAAGCAGCCAGAAACAATTCAAAGATCAAGGAGCCCCAATAAGGATTATCCTAAATCTAGCAGGTTCTCCTTTAAAGTATTGAAGGGCCTGGAATGTGATAATTTGAAAAGGGGAAGGTAACTTGGAATTCAGAAAAGAATAAACTACAAACTAAACTGAGCATTTTCTTTCAGGGAAGAAGATGGACATTCAATGAAACAGGTGAATTCCACTTATTTCTGATGAAAAAACCAAAGCTAAACAAAAAGTTTGACCTCCAAATATAGAACTCAAGAGAAGCATGAAAAGGTAAAAAGAAAAGAACTCTTGAGAACTGAATTTCTGTTATGGGTATACATACAGAGTGCATATCCAATCTGATTTTACTGTTATAATATAAAAGAAAAACTAGAGGTTGAAAGGGGATTTTAATGGAAAAAGGAGAAAGTGTAGCTAAAATGAGGGAAGTTACAAGTGATTGGAAACTAAATAATCTCATCCTAAAGAATGAATGAGTGAAACAGCAAATCATAGACACCATTAATAATTTCATGCAAAAGAATGACAATAATGAGCTATCATATTAAAATTTCTGGGATGCAGCCAAAATAGTAATAAGACAATGATTATAACAGTCTAGTACTTGATAAACCCAAAGACCATAGCTTTTGGGATAAGGAGTCACTACTTGACAAAAACTGCTGGAAAACTGGAAACCAGTATGACAGAAATTAGTCATTGACCGACACTTAACACCATATACCAAGATAAGATCGAAAATGGGTTCATGATCTAGGCATAAGGAATGATATTATAAACAAATTAAAAGAACATAGGACAGTTTACCTCCCAGATCTGTGGAGGAAGAAGGAATTTCTGACCAAAGAAGAAATAGAGAAAATTATTGATCACAAAAAAGACAATTTTGATTATATTAAGTTAAAAAGGTTTTCTACAAACAAAACTAATGCAGACAAGATTAGAAGGGAAGCAATAAACTGGGAAAACATTTTTACATTCAAAAGTTCTGATAAAGGGCTCATTTCTAAAATATATAAAAAAATTGACTCAAATTTATAAGAATTCAAGGCATTCTCCAATGGAGAATGGAATTCTCAATTCAAAGGAATTGAGCAGACAATTTTCAGATGAAGAAATTCAAACTATTTCTAGTCATATGAAAAGATGCTCCAAATAACTATTGATCAGAGAAATGCAAATTATGACAACTCTTAGATACCCCTACACACCTGTCAGATCAACTAAGATGTCAGGAAACGATAATGATGAATGTTGGAGAAGATGTGGGAAAACTAGGGCACTGATACATTGTTGGTGGAACTGTGAATGGATCCAACTATTCTAGAGAGCAATTTGGAACTATGCTCAAAAAGTTATCAAATTGCGCATACCCTTTGATCTAGCTGTGTTTCTACTGGGATTATATCCCAAAGAGATCTTAAAGGGAAAGGGACCTATATATGCAAAAATGTTTGTGACAGCCCTTTAGTGGCAAGACATTAGAAACTAAGTGGATACTTGTAAGGCGTGGGCTAGCTCCCTGGAGGGGAGCCAGAGTCAGAATAAATCAAAGTCATTGGTCTTTAGGGGGAGATATGAAGGAGACAGACGAGCTGCCACAAGGCTTGCCAAAGAGGTCTCCCTGGATCCTAGAATCCAGAGTCACCAGCCTCTCTCCTCCTCCTCCTCCTGCAGTGATATGACTCTCTGGCCCCCCTCTCTCTGCCCTCCAATCCTTGCCTATGATTATCTTAACACCAAACATTCAGCAAGCATCAATGGTGAGAAGAGCCATTTATCCAAAGATATGCTAATAGAGTCATTGTCTCACATCAAATAGGTAATTAGCCATAAGTGCTTTGGTATTCAAGGAATAAGGTATTCAAGCATACTTTTTTGGAGTTTCAGCCCTCTACAGATGCTCATCAATTGGAGAATGGCTGAATAAATTATGACATATAAATGTTATGGATTATTATTCTTCTGTAAGAAACTTCCAGGATGATTTCAGAGAGGCCCAGAGAGACTTACATGAACTGATGGCAAGTGAAATGAGCAGAATCAGGAGATCATTACTATACATGGCAACAACAAAACTGTACAACATTCAATTCTGAAGGACGTGGCTCTCTTCAACATTGAGATGATTCAAACCAATGCCACTTGTTCAGTGATGAAGAGAGCCATCTACACCTAAAGAGAGGATTGTGAGAACTGACTATGGAACACAACATAGCATTCTCACTCTGTTGTTGTTTACTTGCATTTTGTTTTCTTTCTCAGTTTTTTCTTCCTTCTTAATCTGATTTTTCTTGTGCAGCAAGATAACAGTATAAATATGTATACATATATTGGAGTTAACATATATTTTTAACATATGTATATATATATATATATATATATATATATATATATATATATATATATATATATTGGATTACCTTCCAGCTAGGGGAGAGGATTGGGGGAAGGAGGGAAAATTTGGAACAAAAGGTTTTGCAAGAATTACTCATGTATGTGTATATATATATGTGTGTGTGTGTGTGTGTGTGTGTGTGTGTGTGTGTATAAAATGCTTTAACTGAAAAAAAGAAAAGAAAAAATAATAGAAAAATTATTTACAGACAGTATTTCTGATAAAGCTCTCATTGCATAAATATATAAACTGTGTCAAATTTATAAGAGTACAAGTTATTCCACTATTGATAAATTGTCAAACAATATAAACAGACAATTTTCAGGTGATGAAATTAAAGCCATCTATAGGTACATGAAAAAAATGCTCTAAATCACAATTGATTACAGAAATGCAAAGTAAAGCAACTCTGAAATATGACCTCACATCTCTGAGATTAACATGACAGGGAAAGATAATGATAAATGTTGGAGGGGATGTGGGATATTAATGAATTATTGCTGGAGTTGTGAAATGATACAATCATTCTGAAGAGCAATCTGACTGAGTCTATATCTCAAGGAAATCAAAAAGGAGAAGAAAGGTTCCACATGTGCAAAATTGTTTGTAGCAGCTTTTTTGTGGTAGCAAAATTGGAAAATGAGTGGAAAATTAGTTGGTAAATGGATGAACAAGTTGTGGTAGATGAAGGTAATGGAATATTATTGTTTTATAAAATATGATGAATAAGCTGATTTTAGAAAAGCCTAGAAAGATTTATATGAATTGATGCTGAGTAAAACAAGCAGAATTAAGTACCCAACTATGAAAGGCTTGGATCTTCTCAGTGGTTCAGTGATCCAAAGCAATCCCAATAGACTTTGGACAGAAAATGCCATCTTTAGCCAGAAAAAGAAATATGGAGACTAAATCTTAATCAATACATGTTATGTTCGCTTCTTTTTCATTTTTTTATCTCTCCCATGTTTGTTTTTTTTTCCCTTTTGCTTGTATTTTTCTACCCCAACATGATTCATAAAGGTATGTGTATTAAAAATAGATGAATTGACTACAATAAAAAATAAAATGAAAATGAAAAACTGAATTAAATACTAAATTTGAAATTCTGAAAAACAAAATGGATTAATAAATTGAAAGTAAGAAAAAATAAAATAATTATTAGTTTTACATAAAAACTGATAAAATAAATAAGCCTTTAGTTAATTTGTTTAGAAAAAGGAAAGAAAAAATGAAATTGACAGTATTAAAAATGAAAAGGGTGAACTTTCCATCAATAAAAAGGAAATTAAGACAATAATTAGGAGCTGTTTTGCCCAACTATATGCCAATAAATCTAGTAATCCAAGTGAAATGGATAAAGACTAATAAAAATATAAATTGTCCTGAATAACAGAGAAAATAAATTACCTAAATAGCCACATTTAAAAAAAAAAAATGAGCAAACAATTAATGAATTCCTTAAGAAAATATTTCAAGGAGCATATGGATTTACAATTTAATTTAACCAAGCATTTAAAGACCAATTAATTCCAGTACTATGGAAACTATTTGGAAAAATTGTGAAATAAGGAATCCTACCAGATTCCTTTTATGCCATAGATATGGTGCTGAGACTAATTCAGGTAGGGCCAAAACAGAGAAAGAAAATTATAGATCAATTTCCCTAATGGATATTGATGTAAAAATCTTAAATAAGTTATTAGCAAAGACATTACAGCAAGCTATCACCAGAATAATACACTATGACCAAGAAGGATTTTTACCAGGAATGCAGGGCTAGTTCAATATTAGGAAAACTATTAGTATAATTGACTCTATGAATAATCAATGTAACAGAAATCATATGATTATATCAATAGATACAGAAAATAATTTAACAAAATACAATACCAATTCCTGTTAAAAACACTAGAGAGATAAGAATAAATGGAACTTTCCTTAAAAAGATAAGTAGCATGTATCTAAAACAAACAGCAAAACATCATCTGTAATAGGCTAAATTAAAAGCATTCCCAATAAGCTCACAGATGAAATAAAGTTCCCATTATCACCTTTACTATTCAATATTATATTAGAAATGTCAACATTAGGAATAATAGAATCAGAAACTGAAGGAGAATAGGTAATGAGGAAGCAAAGTAATCACTTTATCACCAGTGATAAAATGGTGTATTTAAGTGATTCCTGAAAATCAACCAAAAAATTACTAGATAGAACAACTCTAGCAAAGTTGCAACATACAAAATAAAACCACATAAATCATCAGCATTTCTATATGTTACCAACAACGTCCAATAGCAAGTAATACAAAGAGAAATTTCATGTAAAATAATTGTAGATAATATAAAATATTTGAGAGGCTAACTATCAAGATAAAACCTGACACAATTATATACTTTACACACAAATAAATTTAAATCTAAACAAGTGGAAGAATATCAAGTTCTTATGGGTAGGACAAGCAAATACAATAAAATTGACAATCCCACCTAAATTAAGCCACTTATTCAGTGCCATAATAATCAAATTCCAGAGAAATTACTTTACAGAGCTAGAAAAAAAAATAGTAGCAAAATTCATTTGGAAGAAAAAAAGGTCAAAAATTTCAAAGAGATTAATGAAAAAAAAAAAATGTACATGAAGGTGACCTAGTTCTGCCAGACCTAAAACTATATTGTAAAGCAACAGTCATCAAAACCATTTGGTACTGGCTAAGAAATAGAATAGTTGATCAGTGGAATAGGTTAGGTTTATAAGACATATTAGTCAATTACTAGAGCAATCTAGTGTTTGAGAAACCCAAAGATTCTAGCTTCTAGGATAAAATTTTTGTCTATTTGACAAAAATTGTTGGGAAAATTGGAAAATAGTAATGCAGAAATTAGGTATTGACTAACGCCAAATAACATATGCCAAGATAAGATTGAAATAGGTTCATGATTTAGATATAAAGGGTGATATTATAAGCATATTAGGAGGATAAGGTATAGCCTATCTCTCAGATATGTGAGAAGGAAGGAATTTATGGCCAAAAAGAACTAGGGAATATTTTGAAATGTAAAATAATTTTGATTATATTAAATTAAAAATGTTTGTACAAACAAAACCAATGTAGTCAAGATTAGAAGGGAAGGAGAGAACTGGGAAAATTTTTTTAGATATTTTGGATAAATACATCATTTCTAAAATATATAGATAATTGACTCAAATTTGTAAGAACACAAGCCATTTTTCAATTGATAAATGGTCAAAGGATACCAACAGACAATTTTCTGATTAAGAAATTTAAACCACTTGTAGTCATATGAAAAAAAAATGCTCTAAATCACTGATTAGAGAAATGAAAATTAAAACAACTCTGAAGTATCTCTACACACTTTTCAGATTAGCTAAGATGACAGAAACAGATAATGATAAATGTTGAAGGGGATGTGGGAAAACTGGAATATGAATATATTTTTGGTGAAGTTGTACATACCCATGGATCTAGGAGTATCTCTACTGGGTGTGTATCCCAAAGAGATCATAAAAAAAGACACATTTGCAAAAGTGTTTGTGGCAGCTCCTTTTGTAGGGGCAAGAAATTGGAAACTTAGTAGATGCTCATCATTTGGAGAATGACTGAATGTTATTGTATATGTATATTATAGAATATTATTGTTCCATAAAAAATGTTGAACAAAATGATTTCAGATAGATCTGGGGAAATTTACATAAAATGATGTTAAATGAAGCTAGTAAAAATGAGAACATTGTACACAGTGGGAACAAAATTATGTGATGATTAACTCTGATGGATATTGGTCTTTTCAACAATGAGATGATTCTAGCCAATTCCAATAGACTTGTGATAGAGAGAGACATCTCTATGCAGAAAGAGAACTGTGGGAATATAGTATGGATCACAACATAGTATTTTTTATCACTTTTATTGCTGTTGACTTATTTTTTTTCTTTCTCATTTTTTTTTCCTTTTTGATCAGATTTTTCTTGTCCAGCATTAAATATGTAAAAATAAAGTTAGAAGAGTTGCACATGTAAAACCTACATTAGATTACTAGTTTCCTTTGAAATACTCTATATTTTTAACATTAAAAAACTAGTTATGAAAAGGAATCTATTGGCTTTACCAGATAGATTGACAAAGGAATCTGAGAGACAGGGATGGGGAGAAGGAAAAAGGGGGAACAAAGAGGGGGAGGAAGGGGAGAAAGGGAGGGAGAGAAAGGTTAAAACTTCTACTCTAGGCTAAAAAAGAATACACTTGAGGTTGGAAATTATTCTAAACTGTGTGAATACAGAATTAAAATAAAATCTTTGATGACCAATAGTTAATGGGGAGCTCTCACTCAGAGGCTCATGTGTTTTGAGTATGTGGGGGTCTGCTATTTGAATATTATTGTAATAAACTGACCCCTTTGCTGATGAAAATCACATCAGATCTGATGGAAAAGAAGTAGAGGTAAGTTAAAAAATCATGATGAATGTGTATTTGTTACTTAGAAACTCATTTCAAAAGAAGTACCACTAACAAAAACAATGGCACACTTGAAACAATGCCCCTAACTACTACCTCTGGTATGAAAAGGTAGGTATATAACCTCAGTGTATCCACACCCGCAGCCATCCATGAAGAAGGCTGGTGCATGGATGTGCTCACAGCCCGGGTGGTCGTCTGTGTAGAAAACTTAAAGCAAACAAGGGCAAGCTATAGCCAGATGTGTGAAGCTTTCCAGTTTACTTAGAATTCCCTGGGCACTCAATGCCATAGCAACAAATGCATGTTCTTGCTCTCCCCAAGAAAACATGGAAGCAAAAGGAATCTCAGTAGATAAAGATCTCACAATAGAAAGTGCACTATACTTTGATTTCCAAAGACTTTGCAAGAAAACACCAACATTTTTAAAAATATCAGCAACAACAAAATTTCTCAAGATATAAAACTACTTTAACAGGAAGTACAATATGGAGGAATCCCTTAGATTCTAAACTGGGCTATCCCCTGTATATCTGGGTATATATATTCTGATTCTGGTTCTATGGGAATGGATAATGCTTTGGTTTAGAACTGATGGACTTAAGCTTTGAGGTGTTAAATCAGTCCTTTATATGGCTTGGAGGTGGAGATGCCATGTTACATATTGTGACATGACTTCTGAGCCAAGAAGACCCATTACCTCAGTAAACTATGAAATAAAAGAAAACACTCTATCTGTCTCTATCTTTATATCATATCACTCTCTTGTCTCTCTGTCTCTGTCTCTCTTTATCTCCATTTCTCTCTTTCCCTCTGTGTCTTTCTCTCTCTTAGTACTCACATTATTATAGCACAAGCAACCTCTGTATTTATGGTGATGAGTGATACTTTTTCTTTCTCTCTTTCCTCTTCCCCATAGAGACCTCAAAACTATGATGAAGACATAGCAGTAAGAATATATGCTTGCATAGGTGAGCCTCAGAATGGAACTAAAGTTCTTTCCTGGCTCTTCTATTTTATATTTCCTGCCCTAAGTCATAGGGCATTCTGTTAAGAGTAGCATTCTGAGATGTAGACATCTCCATCCTATTGATGAACTCATGATTGAGAGTTCTGATGTTTTAATATCACCTGTTTTATTAAAGGTAGTTCTTATAGCTCACAGACAAAGAAGATCCACTATTGTCAGAAGAAATTATCAGGAAGATATTGCAACTAAAAGGACTAATGAAGAACAAGTTGTGCCCTGGATAACCAAAAGAGCCAGACTCTTTCATTTACCAAGTGCTGAGCACTGGATATACAAAAAAGAGGCCAAAGCTAGTCCCTGCTTTTAAGGGGATTACAATGTAATGGGGGAGACAATAACCAATATATACAAAATACACTATATATAAGATAAATAGTAGATAATTAAAAAAGGGAAGACATTAGAATTAGAGAGGTTAGAAAAGGCTTCCTACAGAAGTAGATTTTTAGTTGGGTCTTAAAGGAAGGCACAATAGGTGTTGGGTAATAGGCAGAGATAAAGACAAAGAACATTTTAGGTATAAGGTTCCACCACATAAAATGTCCAGAGCCAAGGGATTAATTTTCTTATTCATGAAACAGCAAAGAGGTAAGTGCCACAGGTTTAAAGACTACTTGGTGGAAAGTTAGGCATAATACTTTGTATTGCTCAGATAGACAAATCAGAACTTAGAAATGTCTGATAAGCAGTTCCATAATGTCTTTGCCTTTTAGAGAAAATACAATGATGAAGGATTATTATTTAAAATATTGTCAATGCACTTTTTCTAAATTTTTAAATACTTATTTTATAATGGCTGAAATAAGCAGATGTATAATATCTATTATATAGTCTGTATACTCAGTATTTTTTTTCCTTAAAAGGGGTATTATAAATCACTTTCAGGGAAAATTATTTTTTTATAATAGCTTTTTATTTATAAGATATATGCATGGGTAATTTTTCAGCATTGACAGTTGCAAATTTGTTCCGAATTTTCCCCTCTTTCCCCCCACCCCTTTCCCCAGATGGCAGGTTGATCAATACATGTTAAATAAGTTAAAGTATAAGTTAAATACAATATATGTATACATGTCCACACAATTATTTTGAGGTGCAAAAAAGAATCGGACTTTGAAATAGTGTACAATTAGCCTGTGAAGGAAATCAAAAATGCAGGTGGACAAAAATTAAGGGATTGGGAATTCAATGTAATGGTTTTTAGTCATCTCCCAGAGTTCTTTCTCTGGGCGTAGCTGGTTCAGTTCATTACTGCTCCATTGGAAATGATTTGGTTGATCTCCTTGCTGAGGATGGCCAGGTCCATCAGAATTGATCATCATATAGTATTGTTGTTGAAGTATATAATGATCTCCTGTTCCTGCTCATTTCACCCAGCATCAGTTCATGTAAGTCTCTCCAGGCCTTTCTGAAATCATCCTGCTGGTTATTTCTTACAGAACAATAATATTCCATAATATTCATATACCACAATTTATTCAGCCATTCTCCAATTGAGGGGCATCCACTCAGTTTCCAGTTTCTGGCCACTACAAAGAGGGCTGCCACAAACATTTTAGCACATACTGGTCCCTTTCCCTTCTTTAAAATCTCTTTGGCATATAAGCCTAGTAGTAACACTACTGGATCAAAGGGTATGCACAGTTTGATAACTTTTTGAGCATAGTTCCAAATTGCTTTCCAGAATGGCTGGATGTATTCACAATTCCACCAACAATGTAGCAGTGTCCCAGTTTTCCCACATCCCCTCCAACATTCTGCATTATCTTGCTCTGTCATTCTAACCAATCTGACAGGTGTGTAGTGGTATCTCAGAGTTGTCTTAATTTGCATTTCTCTGATTAATAATGACTTGAAGTATCTTTTCATATGACTAGAAATAATTTCAATTTTGCATCTAAGAACTGTCTGTTCATATCCTATGACCATTTATCAATTGGAGAATGGCTTGATTTCTTATAAATTAGAGTCGATTCTCTATATATTTTGGAAATGAGGACTTTATCAGAATCTTTGATTGTAAAAATGTTTTCCAACTGTATTGCTTCCCTTCTAATCTTGTCTGTATTAGTTTTGTTTGTACAAAAACTTTTCAATTTGATATAATCAAAATTTTCTATTTTATGATCAATAATGATCTTTTTTCATCATAAATTCTTTTCTCTTACACAAGTCTGAGAGATAAACCATCCTAGGTTCTGCTAATTTATTTATAATTTCATTCTTTATGTGTAGGTCATGAACCCATTTTGTCCTTATCTTGGTGTATGATGTTAAGTGTGGGTCAATGCCTAGTTTCTACCATACTTATTTCCAATTTTCCCAGCAATTTTTGTCAAACAGTGAGTTCTTATCCCCAAAGCTGGGGTCTTTGGGTTTGTCAAACACTAGATTAATAAAGTTATTGACTGTTTTGTCCTTTGAACTTAACTTATTCCACTGAACAATTAATCTATTTCTTAGCCAATACCAAATGGTTTTGGTAACTGCTGCTTTCTAATATAATTTTACATCTGGTACAGCTAGGCCACCTTCATTTGATTTTTTTTTCATTAATTCCCTTGAAATTCTTGACTTTTTGTTTTTCCATATGAATTTTTTTGTTATTTTTTTCTAGGTCATTAAAATAGTTTTTTTTTTGGGGGGGGGAGTCTTTTATAACACTAAATAAATAGATTAGTTTAGGTAGTATTGTCATCGTTATTATATTTGCTCATTCTATCCAAGAGCAGTTAATATTTTTCCAATTGGTTAGATCTGACTTTATTTGTGTGAAAAGTGTTTTGTAGTTTTGTTCATATAGTTTCTGATTTTCCCTTGGCACACAGATTCCTAAATATTTTTTTTACTATCAGTAGTTACTTTAAATGGAATTTCTCTTTGTAACTCTAACTGTTGGATTTTGTTAGTGGAATATTAGAATGCTGATGACTTATGTGGGTTTATTTTGTATCCTGCAACTTTACTAAAGGTGCGGAATATTTCTAATAGCTTTTTAGTAGAATCTCTCGGTTCTCTAAGTGTAGCATCATATCATCAGCAAAGACTGATAATTTGGTTTCCTCATTACCTACTCTAATTCCTTTAATCTCTTTCTTGACTTTTATTGCCAAAGCTAGCATTTCTAATAAAATATTGAATAGTAATGGTGATAGTGGGCAACCTTGTTTCACTCCTGATCTTATTGGGAATGGTTGCAGTTTATCCCCATTACATATGATGCTTACTGATGGTTTTAAATAGATGCTACTGATTATTTTAAGGAAAAGTCCATTTATTCCTATACTCTCAAGTATTTTTAATAGGAATGGATGTTGGATTTTATCAAATGCTTTTTTTTGCATCTATTGAGATGATCATATAATTTTTGTTAATTAGGCTATTAATATGGCCAATTATACTGATAGTTTTCCTAATATTGAAACAGCCCTGCATTCCTGGTATAAATCCTACTTGATCATACTGAATTATCATCATGGGGATGATTTTCTGTAGTCTTTTTGCTAATATCTTTTTTAAGATTTTAGCATCAAGACTCATTAGGGAGATTGGTCTATAATTATCTTTTTCTATTTTCAACCTACCTTGTTTAGGTATCAGTATCATGTCTGTGTCATAAAAGGAATTTGGTAGGACTCTTTCATTCCCTATTTTTTCAAATAGTTTATATAGCATTGGGGCTAATTGTTCTTTAAATGTTTGGTAGAATTCATATGTAAATCCATCTGGTTCTGGGGATTTTTTCTTAGGGAGTTCTATTTCTTTTTCTGAAATGGGATATTTAAGCAATTTACTTACTTCTCTGTTAATCTGGAAAGCCTATATTTTTGGAGGTAGTCTTCCATTTCATTTAGATTATCTTTATTGGCATAAAGTTAAGCAAAATAACTCCTTATTATTGCTCTAATATCCTCTTCATTATTGGAAAGTTCTCCCTTTTCATTTTTAAAACTAACAATTTGATTTCTCTCTTTCCTTTTTCTAATCAGATTTACCAGAGGTTTATCTATTTTGTTTTTTCATAAAACCAACTCTTAGTTTTATTTATTAATTCAATAGTTTTTTTTACTTTCAATATTATTAATTTCTCCTTTTAATTTTAGAATTTCAAATTTAGTATTTGATTGGGGGTTTTAAATTTGGTCTTTTTCTAGCTTTTTCAGTTGCAAGCCCAATTCATTGATCTTCTCTTTCTCTATTTTATCCAAGTAAGCCTCTAAAAATATAAAAGTTCCCCTTAATACTGCTTTGACTGCATCCCACAAATTTTGGTATGATGTCTTATCATTGTCATTATCCTGAGTGAAATTATTAATTGTGTCTATAATTTGCTGTTTCACCCATTCATTTTTTTAAGATGAGATTATTTAGTTTCCAATTACTTTTTGGTCTATTTACCCCTAACTTTTTGTTGAATGTAGTTTTCATTTCATGGTGATCTGAAAATAATGCATTTACTATTTATGTCTTTCTGCATTTAATTTGAGGTCTTTATGTCCTAATATATGGTCATTTTTTGTATAGGTTCCATGAACTGCTGGGAAGAAAGTATACTTCTTTCTGCCACCATTCAATTTTCTTCAAAGATCTATCATACCTAATTTTTCTAATATTATATTTACATATTTAATTTCTTTCTTATTTGTTTTGTGGTTTGATTTATCTAATTCTGAGAGTGCAAGTTTGAGTTCTCCCACTATTATAGTTTTGCTGTCTGTTTCTTCTTGCAACTCTCTTAACTTCTCCTTTAGGAAGTTAGATGCTATACCACTTGGTGCATATATGTTTAGTATTGATATTGCTTTATTGACTATAGTACCCTTTAGCAAGATATAGTTTCCTTCCTTATCTCTTTTAATTAGATCAATTTCTGTTTTTGCTTGATCTGAGATAAGGATGGCTACCCCTGCTTTTTTGATTTCACCTGAAGAATAATATATTCTGCTCTAGCCTTTTATCTTTACTCTGTATGTATCACCTTGGTTTAAATGTATTTCCTATAAACAACATATTGTAGGATTCTGCCTTTTACTCCAGTCTGCTACCCACATCTTCTTTATGGGAGAGTTCATCCCATTCACATTTATGGTTAATATTACTAATTCTGTATTTCCTGCTATCTTATCCCCAGATTATGCTTTTCTTTTTCTTGCCCCACCGTATCCCCTTTCCTAGTATTAAACTTATGGACCCTACTTGCCTCATGCAGCTCTTCCTCTTTTAGATCTCTCTCTCCCCACTTTGAATCCCTTCCCCTTTCCTGTACCTTTCTCAGGGTAAATTCTTAATGGATGACATACCAAAACTTTGCTTAAGAGAATGTAGTTCAAAGAAACCAAATGGATGCTTATCAGTTTGGGAATGGCTGGAAAAGTTACAATATATGTATGTAATGGAATGTTATTGTTCAATAAGAAGCAATCAGGAGGATGGTTTTAGAAAGGCCTGGAAAGACTTACATAATTCAATGCTAAGTGAATTGAGTAGAACCAAGAAAGCACTGTGTATTGAAACAAAATTATGTGATGATCAACTGTGATGGATATGACTCTTTTCAAGAATGAAATGATTCAGACTAATTCCAAAGATGTGATTTGAGAGAGCCATCTACATGCAGAGAGACAGCTAAGGGAACTGAATGTGGATCGCAACATAGTATTTTTACCTTTGTTGCTGTTGCTTGCTTGCTTTTTTTTCTTTTTCATTTTTTTTAATCTGGTTTCCCAACATGGCAAATGTGGAAATATGTTTAGAAGAATTGTACATATCTAACCTATATTGTATTTCTTGCTGTCTAGGGGAAGGAGGGAGAAAAATTTGGAACTCAAAATTTTGCAAGAGGGCAATTTTGTATCTTTACATTTATTTTGAAAAAATAAAAGCTATTATTATTATTTTAAAAAGAAAGAGAAGGTATTTCAACACTTGGAATTGAAATATAATGAGAAAATAACAAAAAAAACTGATTATTAACAACAATTAGCATTTATGTAGTGCTTTCAAGTTTGTAAAATAATTAACATTTGATTCTCACAACAATCCATGAACCATATGCTATTATTATTCCCATTTTATAGATAAAGAAATAGAGGCTGCAAAAAAAATAGAGGCACTTTATTAAGTGATTCAATAGTAAGTACAGGGATATAAAGCTAGTAACTATCTAAAACAAGTTTTGAATTCAGTTCTTCCTGACACCAAATACAGAACTCTCACCACTAAGTCACCTGTCTGTTTCATTGAGTACATGAAAAGCACTTGAGTTAAGATTTTGTTGTCCTTTTTACTTGAAGAGAACAAAAATGAAATCATGATGTCAGAGTTACTAATGTTACACATGTTCAACTGTGCCTGATCACACCAATATAAGTTCAGAAGGCAGAGGAATCTTAAAGGTAGGCAGGTTAGATATTGCCTAACGGGCAGAAGTGAAGATAGAGAGCCCTTCTTTAAAATGAAAACCCCATGAAGAACTCATCAAAGGTCTAAAATTGTTGAGGGATATTCTAGGGTGAAAAGGGTGCAGTGGCAGGCACAGATGGAGCAAGATGGAGTGACCCAAGTATTCCTGAGTTAAATAGCAACTGAGGTATGCTAGTGCAGTATAGAAAGATAGATGCAAAGCTAGAAGGGTAATGAATTTTGGCTGGAATGAACTCCTCTCCAAAATGGGGTCTCCATGCTGTAAAATTTGGAATATTAGAAAAGAGAATCACAAGAACTAAAATGGATAATTTTGATTGAAAAAAATAATCAAAGGTTTTGCATGCAAAAAAAAAAAAACAATGTAATCAATGCAAGATGAAAAATAGCTAGGGGAGAGGGGAGTCTTTGCAGCAAATTTATCTGATAAAGGTCTAATATACATAACATATAAAGAATAAATATGAAAAACATAAGAATAAAAGCCATTCCACAGTAGATAAATGGTCAAGGGATATGAACAGGCATTCTCAACAAATGTTAGGCAAGCCATGAACAACTGTATAAAGAGATCTTAAAATACAAGAAAAATGCAATTAAATAGGAACACAACAAAAATAGCAACACCTTGCATTTCTATCTCACATCCATCAGACTGACAAAATAGTAAAAGAAAATGACAGTTCTTTGAGTGGATGTGGGAGGACAGGCACAGTAATTCATTGTAGGTGAAGCTGTAATTTTGATAACCCATTCTAGGCAGTAATTTGTAACTTTCCCTCAAAAATTATTAAACTATGCATACTTTTTAACCCAGTACATAAAAAGCACTTTTTTGTTATAGAAAAGAGCTAGATACAAAGTGAGTACTCATAATGTGAAAAAAGCCTGGACTTTATTCATTACAACAAATGCTGTATGACACAATATACTGAACTCTGGGAATAGAGTCAAAAACATCCTGCCTCAGATACTTACTTAGGTGATTCTGAGCAAGTCACTTAACCTCTGTCATTTTCAGTTTCTTCATCTATAAAATGCATATCACTGACATCATCCATCTCACTGTATTATTGTGAGATTCAAATGGCTTAATATGTTCATGAATTGTGTTCTGGGAACTTTAAATAGCTACATAAATTCTGGTGAATATTATTTTTGAGCATAATAATTAATGAAATATGTAATTAGAAGTTTAAAAATGACTAATTTAGAGAAATCTGGAAAGTTTTGTATGAAATAAACACATAGTGAAATGAACAGAATTAGAAAAATTATATTTAGAATGATATAAAAATATTCTAATGATCAATGAAATAACCAATCCACACAATTCCAGAAGAGTAATGATGAACTTTTCTTTCCATTGGTGGTAGAGAGACAAAAGGTTAACATTACATTAAAAATAAGACCAAATAAAACAAAATTTGTTTTGTTTTATGATATGGAAGGGATGGATTTGTATTGTAAAAGTGTGAGAAAAGAGAGAAAAAGGAGGGAGGGAAGAAGGAAGGAAGCAAGGAAGAAAAAAGAAAAGAAAGAAAGAAGGAAGAAAAAAGAAAAGGAAAGAAGGAAGAAAAATATATCAATGAATATTTAAAATACAGAGAAGAGAGCAGGAGGAAGTTCAGGAAATATAAATAAATGGAGAAATTTTAGTATCATCTTAAATTTAAATCATGCTTTAAAAAACATATCATCTTTCAAATATAATCCTTTTTTCTATCCTTTGTCTAAAGAAAATTTTTTGATAATTTATGTTAGTCAAATTCATAAGAAAGAAAGAGGAAAATAAGAATAAATGAAAAGAGACTTTTTAAGAACCAATGCACTTGGAACCTTGAAACCTTCCCTGGCTCTTAGGTAAGTGCCTCAGATTCAGAAGAAAAAAAATTCTCTGAGATTTTCTGGGAATTTGCCATTTTCCTATCCTTTAAAGGAATTATTTGAGAGCTCTCTATGTAGATTGTCAAAAAAAAATATCCATTTTCAATGCCATATCAAGAAAGTTTGGTTAAAGCTTATAATTTATCTATCCTCACATTTAAGACTATTTTGAAATCTCCATTAACAATATGGTATTCCTGAAGCTTCCTAATATTGATCTTTATATCAGGTGTCTCCAACATGTCCACTCAACTCAATTCAAAAATAAATTAGTGTCTACTGTGGGCCAGGCCTTGTGCTAAGGATTAGGAAGGCAAAAATAGTCTTTCCTCTTTTAAAATTTGTCTTCTATTGTAAAGAAGCAACATAGTCACAGATAAATAATATTGTTTTTCCTTTGTTCTCAAAAAGGACTAAGACATCAGGGAAGTGGTGTCATCATGTACTTGTGAGACCCATCTGGGGCCAGAAACATGATATACATTAGGACAACTAGAGATGGTCCTGGATGCAGTGGGAGACCCTGAACTTTTTAAGTTAAAATCTTTGACAATTCTCAGTTTCACTGAGGCAACATCCAATAAGTGATTAAGGCTAGATAAGAAATTATGATCTTTTTTAACTTTTTCCAAAAAAGAAAAAAATTAATCTGGCAGATTTTCAGGGTTTCTGGCCAAAATAGAAACAAATGTTATTTGCATTTACTCCGATATAATCAGGGCCCAAGTAATGGCTATAAGGGGCTTCACCTGGGAACTATAGGAGCTGCCCTTCTGTGAACCCAACTGTAACTTGTCAATTGAGCAATACAACTTTTTTTTCTTTTTTTCCTTTCTTTTCTTTTCTTCTCCTCTATCTCTTCTCTTCTCTTCCCTTCTCTTCTCTGTTTTGTTTTTTTTTTTCTTTCAACTCTTCCTGTGAGTGCTCTGACCAAAGGAATATAAATTTTTATTGCTGAAACTTCCCAAGATATCTTGGAGTTTACTAAAGTATAATGATGCCTTAAACCCACATCATTATGACTTTCAAGGACTGATCAACAATAGGTCCCAGACCAAGCCTCATTTGGTCATTCTTTGGGCCCAGATTGGCAAAGTGTAAATATAAATAGCAATTGTTTCTGTTTGGGTTAGAAACCCTAAAGGTCTTTCCCTCTCAGATTTTTTTTTTTTGACTAGGTAAAGGAGAACATTTTCTGCCTCATTTCTTACCTAGCCTTAATTATTGATTGGATGTTGCCTCTGTTAAAGAGTTTAACTTTAAAAAGCCAACATTTCCCACTACATCCAGGGCTACCTGTGGTCATCCTGATCTATATCTTGTCACTGGACTCAGATAACTCTAGAGGAGAAAGTGAAGCTGCACAGCCTTCCCTCATTTAAATCCAATTCACAGAGCAATAATATGATAAATATGAAATATATACATATACACATGTGCATAACATTTACAGACATCCATACATACCCATATATGTGCAAGCAAGTATATGTGCAAATGCTAAGGAACATTGCCCCCCAAAACACCATTGGAATGTTTACCTTTAAAAGAAAACAATTAGTTCACAGAACAAACCTTTAGTTAAATAAGATAATAAGCAAAGTAGGATAAAACATTTCAATCATAAACTTAGGGCATGCTCTCCCACAATATGTACACTGTGGAAGAAGAAACACATGGAAAAAACACACATGGAGAGGTATGTGCATATGGCAAACACATAGGGACATGGCATGTTTTGAGGAGGGCAAGTTTATCTTTGATAATTCAGGGCCTCTAATATCTTCTAGAAAGAACTAACTGGATCCCCTTACTGTTTATTTCATAGAATCTACTAGGCTCATCTTATAGATGCCATCAGATATCATAGCATCCTAAAATACTCTTATTTATTGTATGTGACTTGTATGTATGTTATTTAGTCTCCATTATCTCAAAATTTTGTTTCAGCTAGAATAAAAAATATCAATTTTTTTTTCTGAGGCAATTGGGGTTAAGTGCCTTGCCCAGGGTCACACAGCTAGGAGGTGTTAAAATGTCTGATGCCATATTTGAACTCAGGTCCTCCTGACTTCAGGGCTGGTTCTCTATCCACTGTGTCACCTAGCTGCCCCCAAAATATCACTTTTCAAGTTAAGACAAGATGATACTTGTTTTTAAATAATAGCTTTTTATTTTCAAAATATATGTTGAGACATGTTTCAACATTCACCCTTGCAAAATCTTCTTTTCCATATTTTTCTCCCCTCCTGCTCTAGACAATAAGTAATCCAATATATGTTAAACATGTGCACTTCTTCTATACATTTATCATACTACACGAGAAAAATCAGATCAAAAAGGGGAAAAATGAGAAAGAAAACAAAAAGCAAGCAAACAGCAACAAAAAATATGAAAATACTATGTTATGATCTACATGCAATCCCCACAAGTCCTTGCTCTGGATGCGGATGGCTCTCTCTATTACAAGTCTATTGCAACTATCCTGAATCACCTCATTGTTGAAAAGAGCCACATCCATCAGAATTGATCGTCACAAAATCTTATTGTTCCTGTGTACAATGTTCTCTTGATTCTTCTCACTTCACTCAGCATCAGTTCATGTAAATCTCTCCAGGCTTTTCTCAAATCATCCTACTGATTGTTTTTTATAGAACAATAATATTCCATTACATATAGCATAACTTATTCAATCATTTCCCAACTGATGAGCATCTATTCAGTTTCCAGTTCCTTACCACTACAAAAAGAGCTGCTACAAACATTTTTGCACATGTGAGTCCTGTTCCCTTTTTTTATGATCTCTTTCAAATACATGCCCAGTAGAAACACTGCTGGATCAAAGGGATATGCACAATTAGATAGCCCTCTGACTATCCATGGCCTATCTGCTCTCTAGAATGGTTGGATCAGTTCATAACTCCAAGCACAATTTTTAGTGATGATAATTTTTAGGCTCAAAGAAAAAAAATTTCCCAGTTTTTTTAAAGCAAAAATCTTAATGTGAGAACTAACAACTCCCTTCAGATTCTCTTGTGTTGTTCTTTTAAATTATTAACAAGTGAAGCTTTTTATTTCCTCATCTAGATGTTCTTTGCTGTAGGGTTCAACCTCTTTACAAAAATAATCAGGATCATCTTATAACAAATGTTCCCAGGTTTAATACTATTTTTGGATTCCTCTTCTTTGATCCCAAGATTATCTAAAACTTTTAGTCCCTTTGCCAAAAACTTTATCCTAGCTTTTGGTGAGCATTATATCTACCTGCCAACTTTCAGTTTCTGAAAATCCCAGTCAATAAAGTCAGTAAAGAGTAAGTGTACAAAAATCCATTAGTTCTGAAATTCAATATTTCCCAGTCTTCAAACTCCAAGTCTGTTCTACCAACATGAATGGATAGAGAAAATGCATGTTAAATTCAAGAACAAGATTTTTTTCTCCTCAACCTGTTCTGTCCCTTTCACAAGCAGAAACAGCCCATTCCCAAATCTCAGAAGGCCTTTGAGACACAAACACTCATATCTGTACCTATGTCTATGTTTACATCTGTATCTATATATAAATAAAAATTAATTAAGGGAATTAAAAAAGCAGCCCTAATTTATAGTGATTCAAGGAAAGCCTATAATAGGAGTTGTCACTTGTGATATTTTTTTAAATGAAAGAATCAAGATTCCAAGAGATGGAGAGAAAAGATAGAAAGGATTGTAACAATTATAGGAACTAGAGAATTGCAAAGATAGAGTCTATATTGGAAACAGAAGGCTATATATGAGGCAAAACAAATAGACATGTTTAGCTGAAGACTACAGTGTATAAGAGTTTAGATAGAGCTAGATTGAGAGAGTTTTTATGAAAATACAACTTTTTATATGTATCAAAGCTCTTCAAATCCACAGGTACATTAACAAGTCAGATTCCCAGAATTAAGTTTACATATCCAGATGTCCTGGAGGTGGTTTCTAGGAACCTTTTTGTCTCTAATGCCACAAGATTCCCTATACTGTTTTTCTAGTTTTTCTAGTAAGCTGATGGGTGATTAGTACCCCAGTTCCATTTAGCAAATTAAGAAAATTAGATTTACAAAGGAATATTTTTTGCAAATATGTAGTAAAATAAGAAATATTAATACTTCACTAAAAATATACTGGTGGGGAAAAAGGACCCACATGTGTAAAAATGTTTGTAGCAGCTCTTTTTGTGGTAACAAAGAAATAGAAAATGAATAGATGCCCATCAGTTGGAGAATGGCTGAATAAGCTGTGGTATAGGAAGGTAATGGAATATTATTGTTCTATAAAAAATGATGACTTTAGAAAGGCCTGGGAATATTTACATGAACAGGTGAACAAAACAAGCAGAACCAGGAATACATTGTATGCAATAACAGCAAGAATGTGAGATGATCAACTATGAAAGACTTGATTCTTCTCAGTTGTTCAGTGATCCAAAGCAGTCCCAATAGACTTTGGAAAGAAAATGACATCTGCATCCAGAAAAAGAACTATGGGGACTGAATATAAATCAATACATGCTATGTTCATTTCTTTTTTCTGCTTTTTTTTCTCCCATTGTTTTCCCATTTTAAGCTAATTTTTCTCTCTCAACATGATTCATAAAGTAGTATGTATTAAAATAAATTATTTAATTAAAATAATACTCTAAATAAAATAATAAATTAAAAATACTCTTGGTGTTCCTGGTCTTCACTACACTACTTTAGTTACTTGAGAGAATGGGCTTGAGTGTAAATTAGTTTCTACCTAGAATTCACTCCTGGACTCTGACTCTCCACCTGCACTCCCACCCAAGTTTATTTCTGCATTTACCTTACTTAATAAATGAATTGCTGTAGAACCCTCTTGGCTTCCTTCAAACAAATTGTTCAGGATCCTGCTTCTCATCTGGATTATGGAAAATCCTGTCCCTGGGTTCCTAATGATTCACTCTTCTTATGTTTCAAAGTTCATAGTGCTCCAACTATCTTCAACAATCCTACCTAGAAGAGGTTGTTAAAAATTGGCAAAGATCATAAATTCATATTCATAGCCCATGTGGGACTTGGGCTATGAATAGGAAAGATGTCTCCCTTACATGGATATTTTACTCTATTCAGCTAGGGAGGAAAAGAGCAGAAACAAGAACTTTACTTTGTCCATTTGATGACTTTTGAATGACTCTCCTGTACTCAGTTCCAGCTCCTTCACCAATCAAGTCTTTTCTCTTCAGAAATCAAAATGCTGTCCAGGACCCAGATTTACCTAATCAATCACACTTACCTAATTAATCAGAATGTCTTCTTACTACCATATGTTTGCAGACACCATTGATGCTAGAAACTGGAAAAGGATATGAGGGAGAGAAATCTTTTCTTTTTTGTTGAAAGTCTGAGAAAGTATGTAGGAAGCATTCCAAAAAGGACCCCCCAAAACAATAGAAAAAGCTATTTTCACAATTCTTATAGAGTCCTTCCTCCTGACTCATAAGAATCAATCATCTTATCTAGACCCAATCTTTTTTTTTAAAATATTCAATTACATTCATTTCATTCTCATTTATTAAGTGGTAGCAACTATGGGATAGCTGTGTTGTAGTGGGTAAAGCATTGTGCTTAAAACTAGGAAGACCATTCCTAATGAATTCAAATCCACCACAGACATTACCTGTGTGACCCTGGGTAAATCATTTAACTTTGCTTGCTTCAGTTTCTAATCTGTAAAGTGATCTAGAGAAAGAAACGGCAAACCATTCCAGCATTTTTGGCAGGAAAACCCCAAAATGTGGTCACAACGAATTGGACATAACTGAAAATAATGAACAACAAGGCACTAAATGCCAGGCACTGTGCTAAAAAACACTAGGAATATAGATAAGCAAAAGAAAAGATAGTCCCTGTCCTCCAGGAGTTTACAGTTTGAAGTATTAAGAAAATACACACAAAAGGATGCTAGAAATTAGGGACAGTTGAGATAAATTAAGATACCAGAAGTTGCTCTGTGGAGTTGAAACTCAGCAGAATTACATATGGGGAGTGGATTGATATGATCTATCAGTTACAAGAACTCACACATAGAGGAAATTGTTCTTCTAATGCAGCAAGAAGTGTAATTCTTCTTTGATATTTCTGTACAACCCCATGTTGTTGCTGTTGTCATTGTTTTATTTTGTTTCATTCTGTTTTTTTTTTTCCAGTAAGGAACCAGAGAAAACACATGAATTCTAGGGGAAATTAAAAAAAAATTTTTTTGCAAAGGTCTACATTTTGAAATCTCATTCAATGGATTAGGAAACTCATTTTACAGGGATTGACCTGTTCACCACTTTCTCATTAAAAAAAAAAATTAAATTGTCTATATACACTTTATGTTGTTGTTTTTGTTGTTTGTCTTTTCATCTTGAAGAGGACTATGATTTCAGGGATGTGATGCCATGAAATGCAAGCAAATTGGATTTAAGTGAGGGAGAGCTGTGCAAGGTCACTTGCATCACTTTCCCTTCCAAAGGTGTTTGGGTCCAGTGACCAGATATAGATCAGGATGACTAGAGAGGCCCTGGATAAAATGGGAAACCTCAGCTTTCTTAAGCTAAGGTCTTTAACAGGTTTCAGTTTGACTGAGGATGGATCTATTCAGTGATTAAAACTAGTTAGCAATTGAAGCAAAGAATCTCCTCTTTTACCTAGTCCAAAAAAAAAATCTAAATAATAAATACACAAATGAATGAATCTATGTTGTATTATAACGTTCTGGTTAGCTTTCTAGAGGGTCTTCTGACCAGCCTTGGTCTCAGCAGAATAATAACCACAAGAATGGTCTGGAATAGAGTCCTAAATCTTTATTATTTCCTTCAGTCTCCCAGTCTGAACCAGTCTCTCCCAAAGTGCAGGAAGCAGGAGAGCCACCATGAGGCTGAACAAAGATGAAATGTCTGTGGCTGACTTTATCCTCATTTTATATACTGTATTACAATTATATCAATTGTAGAACTATTAGATCATCATGCTAAGTACTAAGTATATGTAAACTAAATAACCATTTTCTCATCAATTCCACTGAGTTAACACCTCGTTGGAGGATTAAATCAATCATACTGAACTAGAGAATTATTAATCATTATGCTAAACTAGATAACCATTGTCTTATCAATTTCACTGAGTTAACATCTTGTTATAATCCTTGCCTCAAGAATATTTCTCCAGAGTTCTGGCCCATTACACTGCATGACATCAAAGAGAAAACCAGACACATACTAGATGTTAGGAGGAAATCAGAATGCAATTCAAATTTTATCCAAAGGGAGTATCAACTTCATGTAATTATTATCTTTACCATACTGATAAGTTTAGCTTTAAATGACTATACAAATTTAGACTGCATCCACATAGTACTTAAACATTTGGGTAAGAAGGGAAACATCCAAATAATGTTAACTCATTAATATTTATTTGATAAATGTTATAACTCTCAAATAACTTTATTTGAGAACATTGTAAACAGCCTCAGTGAGTCTCTATCTTTCTTAATTCATTTATCTTTCTACTTTTATTCATTACTTGGGTTAAAAGCATCATCTCATGATGCATTTTGTGTAAAGTTTATTTTGGAATAGTTCTTTTTTTTTTCCCCCTTTCTTCCTATACTTCGGTATAAGCCTAATTCTTATGGTAATGCTGCCATCTTGTGACTACAAAAGAGAACTCCAATTTCTTACATTCAATAAGAGATGATAGAGTAGTACTCTCAGAATTTAGAAAAGAAAATAGTCACTAAATCATTTAATGACTATTTTTAAGATTATGGTTTGAAGTGTTGACCTTTGGGTGATTCTATGTGATTTCTTCCGAACCGATATTCCCTCATTGTTCCATATCTCTGTACTATCTTAATCTGTGTGATCCTTCTCCCTTATGTATCAGACTTTCTTTTCTAACATTCTCTCCATAAAATATCTCCCCAAATCTAGGAACTTTGCTCTAGGTCTTTTAATATCTTTAAGATAACCAGGCTTTTCTGCTGGTTTTCTCCTCTTCTTACAACTGTATTGGGATGGTATATCTCCAGTTGCTCTTTCCTCCCCTTCCCCAAAAAATGGTATGGGCAGAGGGGTGCTTTCAGTAACTGCTTGGTCTTTTTTGACTATTTAAAGCAATACTTTAGCACCTTTATGTAACAATATGTAGAATTATTGTGAGTTGTAGTACTGAAGAAATAAATACCAATGTTGTTTTCTCTAAGAAATGTTAATTAACCAAGGTAACATTTTTTTTTTTAATCTCATTTTTTTTGTCAATTCCCTTCCATTTTTATTCTCTTTATTCTAATTTTATCTTTTTCTTTTACCTTTGTTCTAAATAGTGAATGAATCTGACAGCATGCAGACAAGTTATTCTAAAATGACTCCTGAATGTCTGATTCCTATATGAAATGGCATTTCTATCTAACTAGCTATTTCCTGTCTCTTAAGCTACAGTAAGTTTCATTTTTCATGATGTCATTTGGGGCTCATCAACTTCAATGCCTTCTGATTTTCTCCTTGAATAATAACTGCCATTTATATAGCTCTTATTAATTTTGAAAGCATTCTCCTTACAATAATCACATGAAGTAGACAACATAAGCATCATTTTATCCTTCCCCCCCCCCCCTTTTTTTTATCTCCAAGGAAATTCAAACAATAAGAGTGTGGCTTTGTATAGCTAATGCCTCAAATGGGATTTTTAAATAATGTCTTCTGAGGTCAAGCAAGCTAACCACTGTACGGCATCCTTAAAAGAGAAAACAAAGCAAACAGAAAATTCATATTGATAGACATATTCATAAGATTTCAAAATAAATTATATGCTTTCAACTCCTTTCACGTCTTCATTCTTCAATTAATTTTACAGGGAAATCTCCTCTTCTCTTTGTATATTTTCATTTTAGTTTGAGAAAACTTGAAAAAAAATTTTCACAGATTTTCACTACTGCCAATATTGGAAAGATACCCTTCATTATCTCCAAAATAATTTGCTTCCTTTTAAGTGCTTTATGACCCCTGCAAGCCACAATGATCAAATGCCATATGAAATTATATTTTGTCGTTGACTTTTGAATGTATAACTTACTTTTGCCAAAGAAATTGGAGAGAAACTGAGATGAATACCAGTAAGACAGAATAGAAATCTTCAGTCTTATTCTGATTCAACGATTAAAAACACAGTGACGATATCAGAAAAGAAATTTTTTGTCTTCCTCTTACCTTAAAAGGGGTAGGGGAGGACCAAAATCTGAACAGAATCAAGAAGTGTAGAACTCTGAGCTTATTGGAGGACAAGACTCATAAGAAATAACAGGGGAGAAACAGAGACTGACAGTACTGGAAAGTTGTCCAACATTTCAGATGCTAAGGATTCCACTTCTTCTGTAAAAATTAGGTGTAAGACACTGTTATCTTAGCAGAGTCT
The DNA here is from genome assembly GCF_902635505.1 of Sarcophilus harrisii. NCBI lineage: Eukaryota > Metazoa > Chordata > Mammalia > Dasyuromorphia > Dasyuridae > Sarcophilus > Sarcophilus harrisii. The sequence goes on along the minus strand of NC_045429.1, from coordinate 314,514,463 downwards.
AGAAATGAGGCTAGGGAAATACTAATAGAGAATAAGAGTGAAGACTAGAAGACTAATTTGAGTCTATAGAAACCATATGAACATCTTATAAGTGGGTTGTAGCTAAATATATTGTCTAGAAAGAAATTTATGATATTCTTTCTTTAACCTCATTCTGATTTTTTTTTCTACTGAGCCAATATCATACTTTCATTCCTCTGCATCTATTGATTTTCTCTGTTTGCCATATGTTTAAAAAAAATGAATGTCAGATGTTTGGGAGGGATGTGCATGTGTGTGCACGCTTGTGTGTGTGTATGTGTGTGTGTTTATCCCTGAACGATTAAAAGTAGATGACCTAGAGGCTATTGTTGACCAGCTATATAGAAGAGAAAAATACATTTGCTTATTGCTAAGATCACAAAAAGGAACCTGGAACAGAATATTGTTGTTCATTCTTTATTTTCAAAAAGGATATCACAAGGTGTTGACTTATGCTTCAATTAGATTTGAGATGCAGCTGAGTACTATAATTTCATTATTATATAGAACTTCCAAGTGAGAAAAATACCTCTAACAATGTTAAATAGGGCCTTCTCTAAAATTTATAAGCAGAGCATCAAAAAGTTAAGTGACATATAGTCAGCATGTATCAGAGCTGAGACTTCAATCCAGCTCTTCCTGCTTCAAAGACAATGCTGGCTCTAACTTCATTTGAAAAGCTGCATTTTAAGACACTGTGTTGTTTAAACTACCAGTATGATATGACTGCTATCACTGTGCATACATACTCTTATCTGCACAATACCCCCCCCCCCAAAAAAAAGATTCTCCATTGATCTATTTCCACCAGCTTTCACACTCTATCTCTTCTTCCTTTCATGGATGAACTCTTTCAAAAGGTGCTTCTTTTTCCTTTTCCTTTCAATCTTTTAAACTCTTGCATTCTACCTTTTGACCTTATCATTTAATTGAAGCTTATTATTGTCGTTGTGTATCAATATTTTGAAAATATCAATGTTCATTTGGAGTTGGAAAGAAATTAAATACATATAGACCATATTACTATTAGCAAAAATATGTTTACTTAGGTATAGCATAGAAAGGATACTTATAAGGCAAGGATACCTTTGATTGACTTGAGTGAGAACCTTTCTAGGTTCTGTGTTGACCATGCTAGCATTATGTTTAAGCATGAAGGAGAGCTATTCTTATTTCATCATGAATTAATTTTTATACTTAAACTACCAGGAAACTAAGTTAACAGTTTGAATCTTGGTTCCTTAAGAACATTTAGTCTTCAGGATTATTTCCATACCTAAACAACAACAAAAACAAAAACCAACAAACAAAAAAAAAAAACTTTGTATATCTGATAGAAATTTCTTCTACCACATTAGGGAACTACCAGTATTTGGAGTAGAATCTGTGTATGAATCTGAAAGTAATATAAAATATTAAAGGATGTAGTAAAACAAAAAAGTTAGGGGATTGTAGAAGAGTTTATAAGTGGAACAAAGTCTGGAAAACCCATTAGGCACATGTTCTATGAATTACTAGGACCATTTCACCTCTGGTAAATTCCTGAAAAAAAAAAAATATCAATGTAGAGAACAGTGCTTAGGAATTGGAGAAGTCTTGATGAGTAATAGGAGAAACCAATCATAGTAGTTAAGGGGTAGATTTAGACCTCCACTAGAAGCTTCATGTTCAGAGAGATCTATGGCAAGAATTTGTCATCAAACAACTCATTTGTGAATGAGGTTAATTCTATGTACCTGTTCCTAGAAGGCTATTTCCTAAGCTATTTGGTTGTAGTTGGAGGGCAAATACATACTATGAGAAAAGACAAAGTTAGGTAATCCATGGCAAAAATAAATAGTTCACCTATTTCTGACTCATACAAAAGTGCCACTATTAGGTAAGGGCTAGATACCTTGAATTGCATAAAGAAGTTTATCTGGGGGCAGTTCTGAGATTAGATACTATAGATACTATAATTATAGGCAATCTTTAAGCTTTAGGCTTTTTCTCTGAAGAATATTTTTGCTCCCCTGGGAAAAATTTAGAATTTGTCTGAGTTGAGCATACAACAGAGCCATTTAGTACTGGACTGGCAGGCATCTGAGAGGAAGAAGAGGAATTGTTTTTGGAAAGGATCAGAGCCCTTACATTTGAATATCTGTGGTCTTTAAAGAAAAGATATTCTAGAATCACATGGTAGTAATGCTGGCAAAAGTTCATGTGGTTCTATAGGGATGGCCTAATAACTGGTGTGTTTTTTATTGTTCGGTAATACAAAAAGGGAACTGACATCCAAAAATGGCATTATGATTAAGCTGAAAAGTCAGTCAAAGTACTACAGGTTTGGATTTAAGGTCAGCCTTAAAAACTGGTAGAACAAAGAAACACTGTTTAACCTAAGAAAAACATTTAAACCACATGAAAGAATTTGAGCAATTAATTCCTTTATCTGTAATAATCTCAAAAAATTTACAATCAGTGGCATTAATATACAGTCCAGTAATTGGTCATATAGTAATCATACAGAAGTGTTACCAGAACTTTTAAAAAAATATTATTTTAGTAATTTTTGTTATTTGGGTGGATCAAATCTGTTACTCTTAATTATGAGATTATTAATCCCATGGCCCCTTCCATGGGATATAGGCCTCAAACATTCCTCAGATAAGAAGCCAAAAGAAGGAAACCAGTTGTCCTTGATTTCTTGGTTACCTGTTTGATGTGTAAATATTTCCCCTTGATTGACTCATTATGAGCTAACTGAATATGGTTTAATCTATAATCTGACTTTAGAAGAGGATGAAGTTAAATTCAAGCATTGGATCTGAAGTCTACTGGCATGGAGAAGGTCAAAGAAAATTTTTATTGAATAAAAATGTAAGTGTAGACTAACAATAATCTACTGTCATAGTCTTATTAATGCCAAATTAATCATTATTGCCAGAAATGGGTTACAGCAGCACTCAGCTATGACTTCAACATATACATAGTCTAAGTGGTTTATTTGATCATAAATGCCTTGTTCTAAAGGCCATAGTTCATTAAAGATATAGTGATACCTAAAGAAGGACTGAAAACTATACATGATAACTCAACATCTGAATTATAATCATATTGTACAGTTGAGAGTTTTGGACTTTTGCCACACAACAAAGCAGAATATATGCAAATATTGACTCATTGACCCATTCTTCTCTGCCTTAGCTGTATAAGGATGCCTGGTGGTAGAATAAGATGATTGATGAAGGAGTAGGATTGGGGATAAAAGTCAAAAATTCAAGGAATGTGTAAGTGTCAGGGGAGGAGCCTCGCATAGTATGAAAGGAAGTACAAAGGCACCCGGATGTAATTTCTGCAGCCAGCAGACATCTCTCTAGAAGGAACTCTGGTCGTTTTGAGAATGCATCAACAGGAGACGATTCCTTCTCTTACTGGCTGTGTGTGTGACCTCATAGACCCTATATAAGCAGTGGGGACCAGAAAGTAGGTAGGGTTCATTAGGAGTTCACTAGGAGTTTGGAAGGAGTTCAGTGGTAGTACAGGATGTGATTGCACAGAATAAAGACTTGTGCTTGGGAGCAGTTGTGTCAGGGTGTTCTGTTGAACAAGAACCACTGTTCAGAGAGGTAGCATGGCTGGAAACACCCAACATCAGGGATTTGGAAAACCGGCAATCAGTAACCTCTGGGTGGGAGATTACAAGTGGCAGCCTAACACTGGAGGCAGAACTTTCATGATTGTTAGATCCCATAAGGGAAGGTTCAATAGCCTCATCGAGAAACAGAAGGCAGAGAAACGTGATGGATCTGGGTTTAAGTTTACCTGTGATCATGCCCTAGAACGCAGCTGTGCTTGCAGCTCAAGTACATAAATTAGAGAGCCAGGCGAATGATTCCCTAGTGGAGAACACTTCTGATGAGGGGCAGAGGGCTTGCACCCCGAACAAGGCATTCACTTCCATGCCCATTAAGTATAGATCAAGGAAAAAATCAGGAGATGAATGAGGTGATTAAGCAGTTAGTAACAAAAAATGCAAAAGTTATAAGTTGAGTAACAAAAACTTACTTTACAGAACTTAGAACAAAAAGTATAAGACCTCAGAGTACTGGCTGAGGCAGAGAACAAAATCTACTATGCAGTAGTTAATAATGGGAGAATCAAGTTAATACAAAGGATTTTAAAATTTTAAAGTTTTTAAGATTTTAAAGTTTTAAAACTATGGACGATTTTAACTTGGGCATCCAAACAAGAAAATATCAGGAAAAAAGCAAGCAGAGAGTTGGTAACTGTAGCCCAGAGAGTAGAGCATGTGGGACAGAATTTTTAAAAATCCCTTTTAGCATTTTACTGATATACTTTGCCTGCTAATGCTTTAGGGGATCTGCAGAGCTTAGCCATTTGAGTGAGAAAAGAGTTAAGTACTTCTCTGAAGAGAAGGGGTTTGGTGCTTTTGACATACAAAGCTTGGTTTGGGTTTCAATTCTACCTATAGCTGATCATGTGCCCTAAAGGTATTCCCTATTTCCTGACCATCCTCCCTGAACTCCACCTTTGTGGGAGGGAAGAGGAGGAGGAGTAGTGGGAGGGACAACGACATCATCAGTACTACCCACAAAGCGTCCTGTCCAACCTCTATGATCTCATTACAAGAGGCAGAGCTAGGCTTTATGGCCCCAGGCAAAAGACACTTGTGGTGGCTTGATAGCAATTACACTCGGAGAGTCTTGAAAATGCAGCCCTCCAACCTGATCAGTCAGTTTTTAAGCAAGCCTGTGGGGGGAGGGGATTACAGTTAGAGTGAGTAAAACTGTATGCCACTGGGACTATTGAGATTTTCCCTGGAGAGCTGAAACTTGTCTTTGTTCAGCTTATAGATCTGTTGCTTCCCCACACAGTTAGCTTGACCATTTCACTCCCCGAGAATGCTTATAAGACAGTGTCTATCTATATACTGATTTGGGAAACTGAGGAATATATAGTTATTGTTCCAGTCACTAATATAGGTAGACAATGTGTGATGTATGATCCAGGAGGAGTAGCATCAGGTTTACTGATTCACACTTCTGGAATGCAATTTGGTAATATTTATTCAGATTTTGACTTCGGACAACAGAATTCAGGAATATTATGTACTGCAGCTATTACAGCTGAATGTCCTATGCTCATTATTTATATAAATGGCATAGCATTGAAAAGATTAGTAGATACAGGTGCAGATTGTACAGTCATTAGAGGTGCCACATGGCCCAGTCATTGGCCAAAGATTATAGCAAACACCTATATGTCTGGCATAAGAGGATCAATAGCAGCTGAAATTAGTACTACCCCTTTGAGATAGGAATTTGAAGACAAGTCAGGAGTTTTTATTTCTTTTGTAGTTGAAAAAATCCCCATCAATCTGTGGGGAAGAGACAACTTACAAAGTGAAAAAAATTCAGGCCTTGTTAGATATAGTGCAAGAACAACTTGACCAAGGACATTTACAAGCTTTTCTAAGTCCTTGGAATTCCCCTGTATTTCCTATAAAAAAGAAATCTAGAAAATGGAGAATGCTGACTGATTTAAGAAAAGTAAATGAACAGATGGAGACAGTGGGAGCTCTTCAGGTTGGGCTTTCATTTCCTACCCAGTTGCCTAGGGAATGGCTTCTTTGATTAAGGACTGTTTCTATACTATCTCTCTAGATAAAGAGGATATGAAAAGATTTGCCTTTTCAGTATCCAGCATTAATTTAGCTGAATTTAATTATAAAAGATTTGAATGGACAGTTTTGCCACAGGGAATGAAAAATAGCCCTACTGTGTGTCAAAAGTATGTGGCTGCTGCTCTAACTCCTGTAAGAAAAGTATTTCAAAAGTTATGTTGTTGCAACCATTATATGACATTTTAAGAAGAGACAGTGCTTTGGACTCACCATGCCAGCTTACAGAAGAAGCTCGAGAGGCTCTAAGAAAGATTGAACTGGCTTTATCCAATGTGGCTCAAAAAATCTTGGAAATATTAGTTTTTGCTACAAAAGAGACACCCACAGCAGTCCTTCATCAAGGAAACAGTGTGAGTGAGTGAACCTCCCAGGACAACCAGAAAAAAGTCTTATTCCTTACCCAGTGCTTGTGGCTAGAATTTCATTAAAGGCCATTAAGCGAGCAGTACAATTATCTGGGATAAGACCTGACAAAATATACACCTTTTATACCAATGTACAAATTGATGTATGTGGTGAAACTATCCCAGAGTTGAAAAATTTATTGGCTACAGCTCCAAATTTTGTGCATGGTTCTCCATTAAAGATAACCTATTACATAATTGGCAATGAATTATTAAAGAAATGGTAACTAAGGTTCCTCTTAAAGAACCAACTATTTTTACAGATGCATCCAAACATAAAATTTGTGCTGTATAGTCTAGTGACTTAACTATAAAGAGAGTAGTCAGAACTCCTTTTCAGTCTACTCAGCAGAATGAATTGTATGCAATCATTCTAGCTCTTATTATCCAGGAGATATAAATATAATATCTGATTTGGCTTATTCCGTAGATGTGGTACAAAGAATCGCCACAACCCAAATAAAATTTGTAGATTCTAATATATATCAACACTAAATAACTTCAAGAGCAAGTGAGAAAGCATCCAGATAAGATTTATATCTTGCATGTCCACTCTCATAGTGGACTTCTAGGTCCTATTTTTCATGGAAATTCAAAGGCAGATAGCCTTCTAACTATGTTGGCCAATACTCCTTTATTTCAGGAAGCCCAAGAACCTCATTCTAAATATTGTAAGGCTACTCAAGCTTCATGTTTGCAATTTGGGATAACAAAAGAAGAAGCTAAGAGCCTGGTAAAAACCTGTACAGCTTGCCTTCCTTTCCACACTCCTATGCTCCCTATAGGAAAGAACCTTTGTGGTTTGACACCCAAAGAAATCTGGCAAATGGATGTAACCCATTATAAATCTTTTGGTCATCTGTCTTTTATCCATGTTGTAGTAGACACCTTTTCAGAATTTACTTTTTCAATACAAGCATCAAAAGAGACAGCACAAGTGTTCACTGAATTCCTTATACAAGCTTTTGCAATCATGGGTGTGCCATGCTCTTGTTGTTCCAGATACAGACCATACAGCAAAGGAGTAGATCCCAATCAGAAACACCTGGGACCTGGGGAATCAAAAAGAAAAGGACCAGATGAAGGCGTCGCAGCGGCCAATGGCCCAGAAAGATCAGACGGACATCAGCGGCCCTTCAGATGCTGATGACAGCCATGATCCTCCTGAATGTGACACCAGAGACAGCAGACACAGCACCAGTATAGCAGCTGAATTGGTCTGTCTTGGTTGATGTGCAATACCTAGAAACTGACAATACTGGCCAAAAGGCTTGTGAACTTCCCCCATGGCTTCCTGTTATATGGTAGCCTAGGGAGAGGCTTCACCCTGTTTTCCACTTGTAGGTAAGGCCTCTAAATTAGCGAGTGAAAAACCAACAGGCCCACTTGCCAAAAGTTAGTGAGGCAGTGCTACTGCACATGACTTTGCTTGTATACACCTTCCTCTGTACCTTTCTTTATTAGATACCAAAGAGTATAACCACAGATTTATGACATCCTCCTTGACTATGACTTTCTTGAGTGGGTTGAACACTTTGTTATTTTTTCTTGGTTTTGGCCCCTGTTGGGCCTAGTTCTTACTGTTTTACTTTTATTTGACTTTGTCTTATTTTTATACACCTTGTAATGCCATTAATTAAGCAAACTATTGTTAGTTTGATGTGATGAGCGATCCCTGCTAAACAAGAAAAGGGAGTTGTAAGGGTCAGGGGAGGAGTCTCACATAGTATGAGAAGAACTACAGAGTCCTTGAAGCCTGAGGCACCCAGATGTAATTTCTGCAGCCAACAGGCATCACCTCTTGAGTGGGAACTCTGGTTGTACTGAGAACTCATCATCATTGGAAACGTCTCCTTCCCTTATTGGCTGGGTGTGTGACCTCATAGACCCTATATAAGCAATGGGGACCAGGAAGTAGGTGGAGTTCATTAGGAGTTTGGAAGGAGTTCAGTGGTAATGCAGGATGTGATTGCACAGAATAATGACTTGTGCTTGTGAGCAGCTGTGTCCAGGTGTTCTGTTGAACAAGAACCACTGCTCAGAGAGGTAGTATGGCCAGAAACGTCCAAGAGCAAGGATTGGGTAAGCTGGCAATCAGTAACCTCTGTGTAGGAGGTTACAGAGTGGTTATAAACGGTCTCAAGATCTGTTAAAGAAAAGATTGTGCAATATGAATCCAGACTGCCCAGAGCATGCAGATTCACCTGGTAACAAATAAATAAGCAGTGGTGTTAGATGGGAGGATACTTTCTAGTAATAATAAAACTAATAACTAACATATATAAAATGCTTTAAGATTTGCAAAGCATTTTATAGATATTTTCTCATTTTATTTTATAACAGACTTGGAACTAAATCCTCTTCTTATCCCCATTTTGCAGATAAGAAAACAGACTTAAAAAGGTCACATAGCTAATTGTTCAAATCTAAATTTGAATTTAGATCTTTATGACTTGAAATAGAGAATTTTGGGGGGAGAAGTTGTTTTATTTTTATTTGGTTTTTGTTTTGTTTTTGTATTTGTTGTTTTTTCCTCTAAGACCCTCTCAAACAGTGGTCTTAAGTAACTCTCCTTTCCTATTATTCCATATCATGGAAGTTCAGTAAACCTAGAGAGAGGTAAGGGAGAAGATAGAAAAGAATGACTCTATCTACCTTAGGTCAGCAGTCAAATAGAAGTACCTAGTATTCCTCTTTGGCCAAAACCTTCAACTCACAGTAAATGTTATGCAAATTGTGATCCAAAATCAAATTTGTAAGGGAAAAAAAAACCCCAAAACTTATAGAATGTCTTATTTAGTCATTGAATCAAACTTGGAAGGAACTCTACCACTCATTTAGAAAATCATCTAGAACAATCATAAATTCCATATGAAATATTCCAAGTGCTTATTTGTCTACCAAAAATAGTTATTTATATTCATTTAAAAAGTACTCTTGTGTCTCAGTTCTGGTGCCATCTTATCCTTGCAAGCCTTCCAGATAACTGGCATTCAGTTATAATGAAATATTCATTTTTCTCTCATTTAAATACTTTTTAAAATGTGGCTACTCTTTTTTAATACCTTTTAATTCATAAAACATACACATGGGTAATTTTTCAACATTGGTCCTTGCAAAAATGTTTATTTCAACTTTTCCCCTCCTTTCTTCCAACCCCTCGCCTAGATGGCAGGTAGCCCCATACATGTTAAATATGTTAAATTATATGTTAAATACAATATATTTATACAATTGTCTTGCCAGACAAGAAAAATCGGATTTAGAAAGAAGGTAAAAATAACCTGGGAAGAAAAACAAAAAATGCAAACAAACAATAAAAGAAAGAGTGTAAATGCTGTACTGTAGTCCACTCATTTCACAATGTTTTTTTTGCTGGGCGTGGCTGCCCACTGGGCATGGGCAGTTCTGTTTGTTACTGATTTATTTATCCCTTTTTTGTTGTTATTGTTATTTTTTTTATTATAGCTTTTTAGATCTATTTATCTCTTTAACTTCTTTCTTATTTATTTTGTGGTTTGATTTATCTAGTTCTGAGAGTGCATGATGAAGATCTGTCTATTTCTTCTTGCACCTCTCTTAACTTCTCCTTTAGGAATTTAGATGCTATACCACTTGATGCATATATGTTGAGTATTGATATTGCTTTATTGTCTAGGCTACCCTTTAGAAAGATATAGTACCCTTCCTTATCTTTTTGAAATTAGATCAATTTTTGCCTTTGCTTGATCTGAGATCAGGATGGCTACCCCTGCTTTTATGACTTCACCTGAAGCATAGTAGATTCTGCTCCAACCTATCACCCTGCTTCACGTGTGTTTCCTGTAAACAACATATTGTAAGATTCTGGCTTTTAATCCAGTCTGCTATTTGCCTCCACTTTATAGGGGAGTTTACCCCATTCACATTTAAGATTGTTAAGATTGGTTAAGATTACTAATTCTGTATTTCCTCCCATTTTGTTAACCCCAGATTATGCTTTTCTTTTTTCCTTTTCCTCTTACTCCCCTCCCCAGTATTAAGCTTTACTTGCCATATAGCTCACCCTCTTTAGGATCCCTGCCTCCCCCTTAGAGTCCCTTCCCTTTTCTTAAACCTTTCTCTTTCAATTTCTGTATTCCCTTCTATTTAGCGTACCCCTTCCCTTTTGATTTTTCCCCTCCCACTTTTCAATGAGGTGCTAGAAGTTTCTATGCAAATCAAATATGTCTAATATTTTCACTTTGAGCCAATTCTGATGAGAGTAAGATTCACACTATGATCATCCCCCTCCCTTTTTTCCCTCAGATAGAATAGGTTTCCTTTGCCTCTTTGTGAGATGTAGTTTCCCTCTTTTTACCTCCACTTTTCCCTTTTTTCTGATACAATTTCGTTTCCACCTTTAGATCATTTTTATATTATATCAGTGAAGCAAATTATACATGTTCTTTTATGTATACCCATTACAGAAATACAGTGCTCAAGATTTCTTTTTGCCTTTTTATGGTTCTCTTCAGTTCCATATTTGGAGGTCAAACTTTTTTGTTTAGCTCTGGTTTTTTCATCAGAAATATATGGAATTCACCTATTTCATTGAATGCCCATCTTCTTCCCTAGAAGAAAATGCTTAGTTTAGCCAGATAGTTATTCTTGGCTGCATACCAAGTTCCTTGGCCTTTCAGAATATCAGATTCCAGGCCCTTTGATCCTTTAATGTGGAAGCTGCTAGATCCTGAATGATCCATATTGTGGCTCCTTAATATTTAAATTGTTTATTTCTGGATGCTTGTAGTATTTTTCCTTGGTCTGATAGTTCTGGAATTTAGCCACAATATTTCTTGGAGTTTTAATTTTGGGATCTTTTTCTGTAGGTGATCATAGAATTCTTTCAATGTCTATTTTACCTTCTGTTTCTTTGACATCTGGACTGTTCTCTTTGATGATTTCCTGAAAAATAGTGTCTAAGCTCTTTTTCATCATGTATTTCAGGGAGTTCAATAATCCTTAGATTGTCTCTCCTAGATCTATATTCCAAACTGGTTGTTTTCCCCATTGGGTATTTTACATTTTTTTCTTTTTTTTTTTCATTTTTTAGGTTTTGCTTGACTGATTCTTTTTGCCTTATTGAGTCATTTGTTTCCATTTATTCAATTCTGAACTTAGTGTGTTATTTTCTTCATTTTTTAAATTTCTTTTTGTATTTGTCCAATTTAATGTTTGAATGAGTTGTTTTGTTCTATGGAAATTTTTTTCCATTTCAAAAATTCTGTTTTTAGGGAGTTATTTTCTTTTTACATTTCACAAATTCTAATTCTGTTATTCTGGAAGTTGCTTTCTTTTTTCAGTTTATCAAATCTATCTTTTAATGAGTCATATGTTTTTTCTATTTCACTATGTCTATTTTGTATTGCCTTTTCCAGACTCTCTTGCAAGGCTTTCATTTCCTTTCCCCATTTTTCCTCTAGATCTCTTTTAAGATCCTTTCTAATTAGGAGAGCCTTGTGTGATGGGTATCCGGTTATTTCACCCCTTGGAGCTTCATTTGGAGACAATCTGCCTTTAGTGTCCTCAGGGTTTGAAATCTGTTCCTCTCTTTCGCCATAAAAGCTGTCCATTGTTAAAGTCTTCTTTACTTTGTTACTCATTGTTTTTAAGTTAAGTTAAGATCTGCCTTTAGGGTGGGAGAGGTGTTCCAAGCAACTGTAGCTGAGCTGGGTTGTGCTGATTCACTCCTGGTGCTGGCTCTGCCACGTGGAGTTGTTAGTAATGCCTCAGGGCTCTGTGCTACCTGCCTTGGTGTTTGGTTGGAGTCTGCTCAAGCACCCTGAGATTGCACTCTTCCCAGTCTCTGAGCTATCTATGCTGGCATTTGTGGTCACCTGCCTTGGCCTGGCTGTCTCTCTTCAGCTTCTGATTGAAGCAGAACTTCTCTGGTCCTCCCACAAGTTGACCCTTGGAAATTGCACTGCCACACTGACACTGTTCTGCCCTGGGGCCCTATTCTGTCTTCCCTGGTGTTAGTGGTCAGCTGTTTATGCTTCACTGCCTCTCTCCCATCTTTTCTGGTTTGTTTCCTCTGCAAATTATCTGCCCTTGGACACTGAACTATCTGTGCTGGCATTTGTACTGGTTGCCCTGGCTGCCTCCCTCCTGTTTTCAATTGAAACAGACCTTTTTTGGGGCAATCTTTGAAATTATTTTCTGCTGATAATTTGTTGCACTCCCACTATTTGTGAGTTCTGACCATGCAGAACTAATTCAGAGACTGGATTTCATAATTATTGTGAGGGTTGTAAAGAAAATCAGAGAGAAATGTGTGCCGTCTCCACTATCTTGGCTCCTCCCCGGAAGTCTAATGTCATTTAAAAACTTTTCTTTGGCACATCCCACATACTCCCTTAGATTATCAAATTTACAGGACTTGACTTTTACTAAGTGTACTAAAGATCCTAGGAATTTTGATCAGGAATGGTCTTTAGAGAGCCTCTATTCTTTACTGAGCTGAGAGATTGCATCTTTCACACTTCAGAATACAGAAGACCATTCTTTGGCTTTGAGATTATTCCTGACCTTCTCTCTTGTCCAGAGTAGAGGTAGTGGTGGTATAAAGTCCATGACCAGTCTGAGGAATCAGATTAATTGAAAATATAGGACAGACAAAAAGGTGAAAGAAGTGGCTGTTCTTTTTTTTTTTTTTTTTTTTTTTCCTGGCAGGACTCTTCCTAGGGTTAGACTCTATGTTACTGCCACCTTTAATTATTTTTGTATCAACTGAAAAAACACATCCTATTTCTATTTTTCTCTTTTCCTCCAATCTTTCCATCCCTCTTACCCCATTTTCTTCATATTAACTCACAAATATACTTAACTGTGCTCTTTCCATCCTAAGAACATAAATCATAGCTCTTAGTTGTGTTCCTTCACCATATAGAGTACGACATTTAACTTCTCTGTGATGAAACTCCAGCCCTAAAGCTATGCCCTAATTCTGTTAAGTAGGTTCAGAAAATAGCAAACACCTGTTTTCTCTCTCCTGCCTACACTGTCTTCTTCAAACACAGAGACTGTTCCTTCTGCTCCCAGCCTCCTAAAATTCCCAACTTGTGAATTTCTCTCCTGAATTTCTTTTTCCTCCTTTTACTCTAGGTATGGGAAGGGAGAAAATCTTCGTCAAGGCCTCAGAGGTGTAATAATATAGTTTCTTGCTGGATCAAATAGGACAAAGTATTAGGAACCTTCTTAATAATTTATTGATGTAAAAATTTTCCTAGGTTTTTTTCCAGTCTTTCTTCCTTCCTACCCTATTCATTTAGGGCTGAGCATAGCTGAGAACCAGCCCAAACCTTCCTTCCTTTAACAGGTCTATATAGAGGCTTTGAATCCCCCAAGAATGGGCTATACCAGGTGAGCGCATGTTTTTTGATGGGGCACCTGGACCCCTTCCCTGTTAATGCAGACAAAGGAAACCTGGGCAATGATCTCTTTTGAAAACAGGCTCTGAGTTGTAAAGCTGAAATACCTTCCTGACAATAATAGGATCCAGGGTTGCTAATGATCCAAAGGAAGTAAGATGGGAGAGGGCTAAAGGTGGATTGTATCAGGGTCTTTATAGTGAAGGGAAGCTATTACCTCTGAAAATAAATCACCAGGATATTTTAACATGTATGAGACTGTCTGCCATCTAGGGGAGGGGGTGGAAGGAAGGAAGGGAATAGTTGGAACAGAAGTGTTTGCAAGGGTCAGTATTGAAAAATTACCCATGAATATGTTCAGTCAATAAAAAGCTATAACAAAAAAAGAAAAGAAAAGAAATCACAAGGGGTCCTAAAATAGACCTGATAAATAGAAAGGAAGCATCAGACTTGTTCTTAGGTTTAGTACTAAAAGACAGAAATGAGTTTTGATATTTGAGAACTATTTGAGCTTGGGAAGGGAGGTGACATTCATTGTTTTTTTTGTCCTTTGTATTCTCACCGTTGGGTACAGTGTCTAGTGAATAGCAGGTACTCAATGAATGGTTGTTGACAGACATAATGTGTTTTTTTTTTTTTTTTTTTTGTTCTGTTTTGGTTTTTTTGTTATTTTTTGAAGATTTTTAACTGTCTGAATGCAGTTTTTTTTTTTTTTTTAATCTACCTAGCAGGACTCACTGACTCTTACAATTCTGATGGACAAGTTTTATCTTGATAAATAAATAAACTATTTGGCAGTAAGTGGGGGGAGGGGGAGAAAGTAGGCATGAGGTCCAAAACAATGGGACTTGGAAATAGAAATAGGCAAGAAAATTCAGCTTATACAACTCTTTAGATTTAATATTCCAGAAAGTAGAATCATGGAATGTCTATAGACATTCTTAACTCCCAGGAGTGGGTTTTATCACTAGGCCCTCACTCATGTTTTTTGAAGGGGGCACTTGGACCACTGTGCCTATAAGTACAGGCAGCATTTACCTCCTCTAGTAGGAAACTAAGAGTCAGCCTGGTAATTAACCTACAATATCTTATCCGCTATGAAGATAAACAAGCCCTTCATAAAATACTAAATCAAAATATTGCAGAAGAACAGAATGACCTCTGGATCAAAGGCATTCTTCCAACCCTGAATTCAATTAGAAAATTGCAAAGTTTGCCTGAGCCTGTTGTACAGCAAATAACATATTAATTATATGTACTTTGAACAGCTTTGCTGTTCTTTTTAACTTAAGGACAGTTGTACTCAAAGCCAAGAGAAATTTTGGTTCAGCTCTATCTTCATAGTAAAAGGTCAAGAATGCTGCTAAGCAAATGGAATACTTACTCCACTCCCCATTCTCTTCCCCTCCTTGGACTTGATGTTCTCTCTGACTTTTTCCACTTACACATAGAAGAACAGAGCAGAGCTGGATTTGAATACACTTCTACACCTGCTTACTCCTTGAGGCTGCCAGATAGAGAAAGATTCTTTACCCCTTTACACACCATGTCTGGACTATTTAAGACCTAGCATCTCCTGTATGTGCCTACCATGCAGGAAATAGAAAATGAGATTTGGAGGTAAATGATGCTACATTTATGAGATCACATAAGGAACAACAGTACAATAAGGGAAAATCTTCACCTTTTAATTACCTGAATGTCTTGCTGACTTCTTCCGGTCTAATGTTCAGATTCAGTCTTCTAAAGTGTAAGATACTGAACTCCCAACTAATGAATAACACATCCCAATTCCATCTACTTGTTCTTTTACTGTCCACTTTAACCTAATCCAAGTTAAAGTCTCAATTTGTGCCTGCCTGCTCCTCTATCATTTTGTCCTCTGGAATGTTTAATCCATAATTAACAAACTCACTTTAAATCCCTCTCTTGCTTTTTTCATCTTCTGGAATTCACATTATATAGCAAATCAATTTTCAACTCTATTTCTACCTGCAAGGAATTCTAGTGTAAAACCACTTTTTCTACGTGCACAGTCACCTGTGTTTCAACAGTTTCATTAGCTTTATACTTAGCCACTTTCCATCAAATTTTTCTTTATACTAATGCTCCACACAGTTATTAAACTGATTTTCCTAAAGTTTTAGTTTAGACAAATCCCTACTCAATTAATGCCAGTAGCTTTATATTACCTCTTGGATCAATTATAAATTCTTCTGTTTACCAAAGTTTTTCATAACCTACCATTATCTTCTTTTTTTTAGCCTTCTAACTCATTAGTGTCTTTCACATCCTTTACAATTTGTTCATACTGGCTTGCTTATTGTTTCTCACACTAGAAATTTCATCTTGGATTTGCATGTCTTTTCACTGGTTGCTCCTCATTCCTGGAATACTCTTTCTTTTCATGTCTATTTCTTAGAGTCACTGGCTTCCTTCAAACACTAGGTTCTGCAAGAAGCCTTTTCTAATTTCATCAGATTAGATTCTTGAGAATTAGAAGTAGTTTTGACTTTTTATTTTTTTAATAACCAGGACTTAGCGTAACATCTTTTGTACAATCGATATTTATTAAATGCTTGCTGTTTGATTGGAAATTGGTGAGCCTTTAAACCCCACAAATATTTGATATTTATATGACAAACAAAATCATTAGCTGATTAAAATGTTCACTATAACTGAGGAGGGGGTCATTGTAAAAGGAATGGAAGCATTCAAAACAAGAACAGAAGGAAAAGATTAACCCACAAAAGCATTATTTACCTTAGAGGATTTTGTTCTTTATTTTAAAGGAACTTTCTGCTTCTGAGTAGGAATCACTTTCTGGGGAAATAAAAATATTCCCTTTTTTTAGAGGAACAATATAGGAGAAGAACCAGGAGAAACTTTTTGCTAATTACTTTTACTGAGTTGCTGCCTTTTCTGATTGAACTGTATAAAAATATCATATAACCTTTAATTTGACAGAGTATAACACCTGCTTTTTCCTTACACCTGTTTTTGTCTAGCCATAACTGAAGCTAATCGCCTAATAATTTAGATTTTTTTTTTATTAAAGCTTTTTAGTTTTCAAAAGATATGCATGGATAATTTTTCAACATTAACCCTTGAAAAACCCTGTGTTCCAATTTTCCTCTCCTTCACCCTACCCCATCCCCTAGATAGCAAGTAATCCAATATATGTTAAATATGGTAAAAATATATGTTAAATCCAATGTAGACATAAATATTTATACAATTATCTTGCTGCACAAGAAAAATCAAATCAAAAAAGAAAAAAAATTAGAAACAGAATAAAATGCAAGCAAGCTACAACAAAAAGAGTGAGAATGTTGTTGTGATCCATGCTCTATTCCCATAGTCCCTTCTGTGGATGTAGATGGCTCTTTTCATCACAAGGTCTGACTCATCTCATTGTTGAGAAGTGTCACAATAATGAGAATTGATCGTCATATAATCTTGCTGTTGCTGTGTACCATGATCTCCTGGTTCTCTCTCCAGGGCTCTCTGAAATCATCCTGATTATCATTTCTTATAAAACAATAATATCCAACATTCATATACCATAATTTATTTAACCATTCTCCAAGTGATGGGCATATATTCACTTTCCAGTTTCTTGCCACTACAAAAAGGGCTGCCACAAACATTTTTGCACATGTGGGTCCCTTTCCCTTCTTTAAGATTTTTTGGGGAAAAAAACACAAAAAAAGATCTCTTTGGGATACAAACCCAGTAGAGACACTGATAGATCAAAGGGTATGCACAGTTTAATAGCCTTTTGGGTATACTTTCAAATACCAACAATGTATTAGTGTCCTGAGTTTTCCCACATCCTCTCTAACATTCATCATTGTCCTTTCGTGTCATTTTAGCTAATCTGAAAGGCATGTAGTAGTATCTCACAGGTTTCTTAATTGGCATTTCTTTGATTAATAGTGACTTAGAGCACCTTTTCATATGAATAGAAATGGTTTTAATTTCTTCATCTGAAAATTGTCTGTTCATAGCTTAAATTCTTATAAATTTGAGTCAATTCTCAATATGTTTTAGAAATGAGGCCTTTATTAGAACCTTTGAATGTAAAAATGTTTTCCCAGTTTATTGTTAGCCTTCTAATTTTATCTGCATTTGTTTTGTTTGTACAAAAAAAGATTTTAACTTAATATAATCAAAATTATCTATTTTTTATTCAATAATGATTTGCAGTTCTTCTTTGGTCACAAATTCATTTCTTATCCACAGATTTGAGGTAAACTATATTTTATTCTCCTAATTTGTTTGGAATGTCACTTTTTATGTCTAAATCATTAACCCATTTTAACCTTATTTTGGTATTGGCTGTTGAGTATGATCAATGTCTAGTTTCTGCTATAATAGTTTCTAATTTTCCCAGCAGCTTTTTTTCCCCCTGAGATAACTAGGGTCAAATTACTTACCCAGAGTCACACAGCTAGAAAATGTTAAGTGTCTGAAGCCAGATTGCAACTAGGATCCTCCTCACTTCAGGGCTGGTGCTCTATCCACTGCAACACCTAGATGCCCCTTTTCCAACAATTTTTGTCAAATATTGAGTTTTTATCCCAAAAGCTGGGGTGTGTGGGTTTGTCAAAAACTAGAGTATCATAGTCATTGACTTTTTTATCCTATTCACCTAACATGTTCCACTGATTGATTACTCTATATCTTAGCCAGTACCAAATGGTTTTGATGACCACTGCTTTGTAATGTAGTTTACATTTGGTACAGCTAATCCACCTTCATTCGCATTTTTTTCATTAATTCCCTTGAAATTCTTGGCTTTTTGTTCGTTCAGATGAATTTTGGTAGAATTTTTTTTTAGATCTCTAAAACAATTTCTTGGGAGTTTGATCGGTATGTCACTGAATAAATACATTAATTTAGGTAGTATTGTCATTTTTATTATATTAGCTCAGCCTACCCATGAACATTTGAAATTTTCCCAATTGATCAGATCTGACTTTATTTGTGTGGAAATTGTTTTGTAGTTGTATTCATATAGTTCCTGACTTCCCCTTGGCAGTTAGACTCCCAAATATTTTATATTATCAAGAGTTATTTTAAATGGAATTTTTCTTTGTATCTCTTATTGTTGGATTGTGTTAATGATATATAAAAATGCTGATAATTTATATGAATTTATTTTGTATCTTGAATCTTTGCTGAAGTATAATAGTTTTTAGTTGATTCTCTAGGGTTCTCTACCATCATATCATCTGCAAAGAGTGATGATTTTGTTTTCTTCATTACATAATCTAATTCCTTTAATCTCTTTTTCTTTTTTTTTAATTGCCAAAGATAACATTTCTGATATAATATTGAATAATAATGATAATAGTGTGTAACCTTGTTTCATTTTTGATCTTATTGGGAATGGTTCTAGTTTGTCCCCGTTACATATGATGCTTGCTGATGGTTTTAAATAGATGGTACTGATCAATTAGAGGAAAACTATATTTATTCTTATACTCTCTAGCGTTTTTAATAGGAATGGATGTTGGATTTTACCAAATGCTTTGTCTGCATCTATTGAGATAATCATATAATTTTTGTTAGTTTAATTATTGATATAGACAATATGCTAATTGTTTTCCTAATATTGAACCAGCCCTGCATTCCTGGTATAAATCCTACTTGGTTGTGGTGTATTATTCTGGGGATGTAATGTCTTTGCTAATATTTTATTTAAGATTTTTGAATCAATATTCATTATAGAAATTGTTCTATAATTTTTTTTCTGTATTTTCATCCTACCTGCTTTAGGTAACAACACCATATCTGTTTCATAAAAGGGTTTTGTTGGGATTCCTTCTTTCCCTATTTTTTCAAATAGTTTGTGTAATATTGAAATTATTTGTTCTTTAACTATTTAGTAGAATTCACATGTGAGTCCATCTGGCCTTAGAGATTTTTTCCTTAGGGAGATGATTAATAGCTTGTTCTATTTCTTTTTCTGAAATGGGTCTGTTTGAATAATTTGTTTCCTCTACTATTAATCTGGGAAATTTATATTTTTGTAGTTATTCCACCATTTCTCATAGATTATCATATTTATTGATATATTGATTGGTAAAATAGGTCCTAAATATTGCTCTATTTTCCTCTTCATTGGCAGAAAGTTCTTTCTTTTCATTCTTGATACTAACAATTTGATTTTCTTCTTTCCTTTTTTTAATCAAATTAACTAAAGGTTCATCTATTTTGTTTTTTTCATGAAATAAACTTTTGGTTTTATTTATTAATTCAATAGTTTTATTTCTTTCAATTTTATTAATCTTTTATTTTCAGAATTTCAAATATGGTAGTTAATTGGGGGGGGGGGTTAATTTGTCCTTTTTTTTCTAGATTTTTTAGTTGCAAGCCCGATTCATTGATTTCTCATTTTTCTATTTTATGCAAGTAAGCATCTAGAGTTATAAAATTGCATCTAATGACCACTTTGGGTACAACCCACAAATTTTGGGTATGTTGCCTTATTGTTATTCTCTTGGATGAAATTATTAATTGTGTCTGTGATTTGTTGTTTTACCCAATCCTTCTTACAGATTAGATTATTTAGTTTCCAATTAATTTTTAGTCTATTTCCCCTTGGCCTTTTATTGCATGTAATTTTTACTCATATATAAGAGAGATGCATTTACTATTTTTGCCTTTCTGCATTTGATCTTAAGGTTTTTATGCCCTAATACATGGTCAATTTTTGTATAGGTTCTATGTACTTCTGTGAAAAAAAGGTATATTGCTTTCTGTCTCCATTCAATTTTCTCCAAAGTTCTATCATCCCTAACTTTTCTAGGATTCTATTTACCTCCTTAACTTCTTTCTTATTTATTTTGTGGTTTGATTTATCTAGTTCTGAGAGAGCAAGGTTGAGATCTCCCACTAGTATAGTTTTGCTGTCTAATTATTTTTGCAGCTCTTAACTTTTCTTCTAGGAATTTAGATATATCACTTGGTGCATATATGTTTAGTACTGATATTGCTTCATTATCTATGTTACCTTTAAGCAGGATGTAGATTCCTTCCCTATCTCTTTTAATTAGATCTATTTTTGCTTTTACTTGATCTGAGATTGGGATTGCTACCCCTGTTTTTTGTTTTTTTTTAACTTAGATGAAGCATAATAAATTCTGCTCCAGCCTTTTATCTTTACTCTAAATATATCATTCTGCCTTAAATGAGTTTCTTGTAACAACAAATTGTAGGATTCTAGTTTTTAAACTAGTATGCTATTCACTTCCATTTCATGGTAGAGTTCATCCCATTCACAGATGCTGTCTCTATATTTCCTGCTATCTTGTTTATCCCCAGTGACATTTTTCTCTTTTTTGAATTTATGAGAAAATGTTTTCTTGTGATTTTATATTATGATATTTAATTAAATGCTTTTTCTTTGAATAATTTTGCCTTCTACTTGACTGTTAAATGAAATCATATTGTGTGGACTCTTGAATTAGGGTTTTTAAGGGTGTGAATGCAGAGGATACCTTGAGCAAAGATAACTCTACTCTGGCAGCTACCCATTTTGATTAAAGGAATGCTTTTAGGTACTGCATTAATATTAATATTTTTTCCTTTAGTATCCTTTTCAATATTAGTTAAATTGTTTGATAGAGTTAGAGGGTTAATTTAAATATATAGGTTGTTGTTATGGATTAAATAATAAAGATAGATGAAATGTTTTCTCTCTTTTAATGCTAATTCATGTGAATGTATTTGTGTTTGTTAAGCTGTGTATGCATTGTTTTAACTTTGATTACCAGACCTCTAAGCAGAGTGTTAATACTTCTAGCACAAAGATCTTTTTTTTTTTTTTTTTTTTTTTTTTTTGTCTTGGTCTTCCCATTACCTAGTAAATCAACATGTACCTTATATCTGGCAGACAC
The DNA here is from genome assembly GCF_902635505.1 of Sarcophilus harrisii. Lineage (NCBI taxonomy): Eukaryota > Metazoa > Chordata > Mammalia > Dasyuromorphia > Dasyuridae > Sarcophilus > Sarcophilus harrisii. Next base: position 314,493,054 of record NC_045429.1, on the reverse strand, counting down.
TTAATAGATATTTACTGACTAGAAATATTTCTGTCATATAAAATGATATAGACACAGCCTTAGAAATTTCCTCATTTCTCTGAATTTTTTATTACTCAACTGTTAGAGAGACATGTCCAATGCCAAATAATTAATTAATATCATAGTTATTCCTCTTAAATAATATTCCAATCCTCTTTATGTCTTTATGTCAGATTGAATTGATAATTGTCAGATAATTATAATGTTAGAAATAATTGATCGTCTATAAAATTTTTTCTCATTCTTAGCTATATTCAACTGTTGCACCAACAACTAGTTTTTTTCTGATTGTCTATATTCAATTCTATCTATATTTTCTCATCATGCCTTCTCCTCTCTAAAACTTAATTATTTACTACTCTGCCCTTTTTACAGTGGGAAATTCCTTCCTGAATTGATCTATTACCTCTAAACCAAAGGAAAAAAGAGCAACTCAGGAGTCCTAGACCCACCTGAATTTATTCTTCCTTTTCTGGCCCAAATGTAACTTTATCTAATATTCCCTACCAACATCCTTGGATCTGCAGCTTTTCTGTCCTTTTCATTTGCTTTAGTGTTGTTAAAGGGTTAAAGAGGTCCTTTCCATTTGTATGTGTGAGGAGGTTGATAGGTTACCCCAGTTTGAAGGAATCAGCTTTGGCCCCACTGTAAAACTGAGCTGTGATAAGAAATCAGTGGAATGGCTTAGTATCTGTCATTCTCATTGTGATAACTGCATTAGCACTTTGGATACTTTAGAATCAGCTGGAGTCAGAATAGGCAAAAGTCCTTGATCTTTATTCTTTGTGGACATGAAAAGGAATGGTGATAGGAAATGAGAGCAATTGCAACACAAATCTGCCAGGAGTGACTCTGGCTCTGTCACTCCACCTGCTAAATTCTCCACCCAATCTCCTATACAACAGATCAAACTTGCACAGAGTAGTGGGCAGGGCCATTCTTTCTCCAAGCATATACTAATAGAGTATTATCCAATTGGTAATTAGCCTTAAGTGCTCGGCCCTCAGTGCATCTGCTCAGTTTCAGCCCATTATACTCATACTATTCCTGCTTCTTCTTCCCTGAGTTTCTCCAGTTCCACTATGTGTACTTCTTTAGACTAGCCTTTAAAAGCAGCAAATAAACAATTCTAGGGCTTTCAACTTGTTATTCTTATTCTGCAAATCCCTTATTATTAGTCTGGTCACCAGACATAACTTCAGTTCAGGGGGGTTATTATTAAATGTTGTTTATTGCTATTGTCTGAGGGTATCCCTTCTTGAAGAAGGAGGAAACAATGTACTCTAATTCTTTATATTTTAGGAAGGCACTTTTATACTACTTTTTCTTCTTTCACCCTTTGTTTACTTTCTGCCATTTTTTATTGATTGTTCTCATAGTTTTTAGGCCTATGTGCATGGTGAATTAATACTGCCACTTTTCACCTTATAGCACTTGAGATATTCAATCACTGAACACAATTCATTTTAGGACAGGACAAATTATGAAAATTTAGGCTTTAGCTCATATCATATCTTTAGCTCATTTGCTTTTAGTGTCTACTTAATTTACTTAACTCTTATCTGTGACTCTAGGAAGCCATAACATGTGCAGTAGCTACATCCCAATAAACTATCTTGGTAGACTTTTAAAATCATATTAATAGTAAGTGACAGGGTTCAAACCTGTCTAGGATATTTACCTTAAGCATGTGGTAAAGTGGGTGCATAAAAATAATTTGCTGCAAAAGTCATAAGGGTGATTGAAGTAGATTCTGAGAACTGTGTAGAGCTTGCTTAGGCATCAATAAAAGCAATTATCCATTAAATCCAGAGCCATCTTTTTTCCTACTACTGGACTTCAATAACTCAGGAAGAGATAGTGAGGTTGATGACTGTGTGCAACTCTGCCTCACTGAAATCCAATTCACATATAAATCAAGATATGATTCAGGATGGCCTTAGTCTTCTTTAAAAACAAATGACAAACAAAGCATTTATCTGTACTAGCTCTGATCAAATTTGAGTTATCTTATTGGTCACCCCAGTAAGAAGAATAAAGTTCTCTGTACCAGGTGCAACATGAGATAAGAGTAAGTATACTATATTTGAAATTAAGTTCTGGGTTCAAATTTTGGTTGTGTCATTTGCTATCTCTGGAATCTCAGACAGTTCATTTCCTTGGGCATTAATTTTCTCAAATGTAAAATGAACGGTTAGACCTCTCCTAAATTTTAAATCTATGATTTTATTGATTTTTTTAAATCCAAATTGTGATTATCAGTCAAGAGAAGTCCCAGGGATAAATTCTCTCTACTAAATCAGTCAGCACCTTTTCTACACTTTATAGTTTTACAATTTCTTAGGTAATTAAGAAATTAAGTCACTAAACTAAAATGAAATATTCAGTCTGGATCAAAAAGAGTACTTGAAAGTTTTCATGAACTTGAGAGTAGTTTACCATTCACTTTGTCATGTTGCCTATGTATAAGCAGTGTACTTGAAAACAATGTGAAAATTTTGAAAATTTGAAAAAAATTGAAAAAATAAAAAATGTGACAAATGCAAATAATTTAAAAGCACAATACATAAAAAGACACTTTAATGCAACAAACACTAATTACAGGTCTAGTATACACAATGCACTATGCTAGGAAGCTAAAACTATTACAGATGAAACAAGACAATATAATGGAATCATAAGATTTAGATTTAGATGAGATAATCTAGTCTAATATCTCACTGAATAGGCTGAGGTCTAGGGCCTGATTTTTCAAAAGACTTGCAAGTTTTCCTTGACCTCAAAAAGTTTCCATTCTGTCAACAGAGCTAAGGCAAATAAACAGACAATATATTATGATGGGTTGAGAAGGAACATTATAAATCATAGTCCAACTGCTTCATTTTATAGATGAGAGTACTAGTAGAGAGAGAATAAAAGAAAGTCACTTGTCTAAGATCACACATAAAGTATTATGCTCAAATTAAGGGCAAAGAAATATGTGAAACCCTAGATGCGTCAATTTCACAAATACAAATTTGAATATGAATATGACCCAAACAGAGGCTTATTAAAGTGTTTTTCAAGGTTGGGGGAGAAGGGACAGAGCAATGACTTCCAGCTATTTTTATCTGTCAAACAAACAAAACCAAGAAAAAATTCACCAGTTGAAATCAAATTCTTTTTTATGAGTCAGGAAGCTTATGTCTTTCTGTATTATTTTTAAAATAACTTTTTTCCTCTTTTAATCTTTCCTCTTATATAAATATTAATTTGGTATGAATGTTACTCTGGTATAAATGCTACTACTGTTCAGAAATTAGGAAAGCACATAAACCCTGGTAGGGCTGTCAAATTCCATCACAACACAAGATGGCAGCAGAGCATCATTTCTTCAGCAAATTTTACAAGGTCTTCCATCTCTATTATAGAGCAAATTAATATCAAGTGGAAATTTTCCAAATAAATGAAATATGAGAAAAAATGGGCTAATGTCATCTATGCCAGATCTTTTTGGTTGTTCAAAGCTGGTTCTTCCAACTTGTGCTCAAAGCAGGTACAGCTTTTTATAAAGATATAATGGTTCTGCGTAGAAGGGGATGGTCTAGTACACACCTTTAAAAAAGTTTTACAGATCGGTAAATAAGAGCCTAACAAGGGATCTTTTCAAATTTATATATACAATAACAAGAACAACTAGGATCTTATTTATTGTATCTGCTCATCAAGGAAAAAGCATGGGGAAAGTATTTCAATTATTAAATTTTAAAGTGCTCAAATATTAGGTAATAATTCTAAAGAATTTTAAAAGTTGCAAAATATTTTCATATAACTTATCCTATTTAAGTTTTACAATAACCCATTGAGGTATCTTCTTAGGTGTATTATCATAGACAGCTATGTGGTACAATCAGTCAGTATAAAGAACTTTGAACTTGGGGTCAGAAATACTTGAGTTAAAGGTGCCATCAGATATTTACTAGCTTTATATTTTATCCAAAATAAGTAAATCACCTAATGTCTCTGCCTCTTTTTCCTCATTTGCAAAATTAGGGTAACAAGGGCACCTACTCATTAGGTAGTTGTGATTAAAGAAAATAACATATTTAGTGCCTTGGAAATTTTAAAGCATTATATGAGGGATAACTATTGTTATTGGTATTTTATCAAAAAAGAATTCGGGTTTCAAAGAACTAAGTGATTTTTTCCCATAGTCACAGAGCTAGACAATCTCAAAGATTGAATTTGAACCTGAATTTCCAGACTAGTCTACTAATTTACCATTTGGCTTTGTCGTCTCTCAAGTATAAAAAGACAGAGTAATATAATTAATACTCCAAATTTTCCTTCATAGTAAAAATACTGTAGATTTTTTTTTTATTTAAAAGACTATATTTTATTGAAATATTTTATTTTTACATAGCTATTTCTTATAACAAAGAATAAAAGTGATGGGAAAAATAAAGTTCTGAAACTACTACAAATCTTGGGAAAAGTTTGACATACATGATATTCTACATCACAGTTTGACACACATAATATTCTACATCACAGTTTGACACCTGTGAAAAGTTAAAGAATGTTTTCTTATTTTCTTAAGCCTTAAACTGTATTGATGTCATTTCAACCTGGAGTTGTTAATACCACATAGGCTCCCTGTTTCAATGAGTTCCTCATAAGGAAAACCATTCCATTTTCCTCATTTTCTTTTCAAAAGCAGACTTGTTTACTATAATCCCATTCCATTCCTTCCTATCTATCCAACACAACCTTGTTGCTAAGTCTTTTTGTTGTGTATGACACCTTGTGAACTCATAGATAATATTGTCCATTTGTCCATGGAATTTTCTTGGCAAAGATACTGAAGAGATTCACCATTTCTTTCTCTAGTGGAATAAGGCAAACAGAAATTAAGAGACTTGAACAGGATAACACAGCTCATAAATGTCCAAGGTCACATTTGAACTCAGATCTTCCTGACTCCAGGCTCAGTGTTCTATCTACTAAGCAACCAAACTACTCCTCTTCACTATATAATTTCCCTTAATGTGCTATCTTTCCTCACACAGAATATAAGATTCTTAAAGGTAGTAACTTTTTCTTCCTTCCTTCCTTCCTTCCTTCCTTCCTTCCTTCCTTCCTTCTGTTGAGGTTTGGAACCAAATGTTGAGGTGTAGACCACATGTGTTGAGGTCTACATTTGGAATACCTAAATGAAATTAGGGTTTAGTTAGGTCTAGTGGCAGGTTTGGGGTACAGGGAGTCAAACAGAGTTCCCCTGCAACCCCCTTAGATTCGGCGCAAGGATACGGCGGTATATGAGGTCTAGAAGCGCTGGATTCCCAATAAAAAGCATTTATTAGCCCAGAGAGCTAGATTAATAAAAGAGGTTTATTATTGAGTTTAGAAGTAGGAGATAGGTGAAGGTAGAGATAAGGAGGGCACTGGACAGAGGGTCCAGTGGACAGAGGGTCCTCCCATGGCGACCATGTTTGGAATCTCTGCAAAGAGGGGTTCCCAGTGTGGTCCTTTTAAGTCGGAGACTTAGCTGGAGGGGCTTTGGGGTGTAGCCCCAAAGTTGGCTCAGATTTGGGTGGGGCTGGGACAGGTCCGGATCTTCTATTGGAATTCAAAGGGACCAGGATTTGTGAGTCAAAGGGTAATTTACATTAGCTAGGGGGGTTGGGAATCAAAGATTGGAATCTTTCCCGCATCACTTCCTTCCGTCCTTCCTTCCTTTTTTCCTTCCTTCCTTCTTTACTTCCTTCCTTCCTTTCTTCCTTCCTTCCCTCCTTCTTTACTTCCTTCCTTCCTTTCTTTCTTCCTTTCTTCCTTCCTCCATCCCTTTTTTCCTTTCTTCCTTTCTTTTTCTTCCTTCCTTTATCTTCCTTCCTTCCTTTATCTTCCTTCCTTCTTTCCTTCCTTCCTTCCTTTCTTCCTTTCTTTCTTTCTTTCTTTCTTTCTTTCTTTCTTTCTTTCTTTCTTTCTTTCTTCCTTCCTTCATTCCTTCCTTCCTTTCTACCTTTCTACCTTTCTTTCTTCTTTCTTTCTACCTTTCTTTTTTCTTTATTTCGACCTTTCTATTTTTCTTTCTTTCTTTCTTCCTTTCTTTCTACCTTTCTATCTTTCTTTTTTCCTTCCTTCCTTTCTACCTTTCTATCTTTCCTTTTTCTTTCTTCCTTCCTTCCTTCTTTCCTTTCTTTTTTTCTTTTTTCCTTCCTTCCTTTCTACCTTTCTATCTTTCTTTTTTCTTCCTCCCTCCCTCCCTCCCTTTTTTCCTCTTTCCCTCCCTCCCTCCCTTCCTTCCTTCCTTCCTCCCTCCCTTTCTTTCTTTCTTTCTTTTCCTTGGGCTTAGCAGTCAACCATTTCCCATTTTATTCTAACACACTAATTTTGTTCATGAAAAGGCTTTTTCATCAAAAGAGATTCTGAATAGAAAGGAAGGACTCTAATTGGGTTTTTAACTACCTTTTATTCTGACAAGGTGCTACATCATGCTGGCCCTTTGTCCCATTTCCTCCTTTTGCTCTTCACCTTTTCTTTTCTGCCTTGGCTGAATATGTACCTGCTACCTTTTCATAGACTATGTGTAAAAACAAGATAATGCTCTTCAGATATTCTCCAGCCTTGGGGCTTTCTTCCTTAGGGCTAGCCTTAGATTCCAAAAAGCATTTTTTCATGTTTCCCTTTCCCCTTTTTCTTCCTCAAATGTCTAGGTATAAAGTACATGTTTAACACTTCTTAGTGGGTGGGGGTTAGGCAGAGGATATTGAGAACTTGCCAAATCTCTGCAGCAAGGGGGAGGGGGAGAGGAAGAAATAAAAACTGGGTACCAGTCAGAAGTAATTTGAATTTTCCTGTAATGAATGTAAGGCTAGTGCAGGAGATAAGTAAATGAATACCTGAATGAATGAATGATTTTATGTATTTGTTGGTTTATTAATTTATTTTTGATTAAACAAAAAAGACCATTCTTTTCCTTATTTCTTTCTTACCTAACCTTGATCACTGAATGGATGATTGCTTCAGTCAAAGTAAGTTCTGTTAAAGAACTTAATATAAAAAAAAGATCAAAGTCTCCCATTGGCTCCAGTCTATCTGCAGTCATCCTGATATTTTTTTCTGGTCACTGGACCCAGATGATTCTGAAGGGAAAGTGCCGCTGGTAGCCTTGCATAACCCTCCCTCACTTAAATTCAATTTACTTGCCCACCATGGAATTACCTCCCTGATGTCAAGTGGAGGAGGAAAAGCTGAACAAGCATTTTAAAATGAATTATTTTTCAGTGTTAATTCATATGAATTTTCCCTTGTTGGAGTACCCCTTTGTTTTCCATATGGATTCAGTTTTTGAGATGGGGTGGAGTTCATAGATAATACATAATTCATCTGGGACATATGACTTAGAAGTCACAGTGAGAAGTCAGGAAAAGAGACAACTTTTTGTCAGATTAAAATAATTGTTCTAGTACTTGGGCACTGTATTAAATGAGACTTAACTACCACCGGTCCAAAAGAAAGCCAAAATCATCAGATAAATATAATTCAAAGTAAGGTCATGGTTGAGAGTTAAGTATTGTAACTTTCTCAGAAAAAAAAAAAATACAACTGATTAAGACTGTTGAATCTTTTCTCCTAACCAATTTGTTGCTCAGCTAACATGTAAATTATTGCCTGTGATTCCTTCTTTTTTTACTCAGGCTGAAGGGAACATTTAGAGAAGTCTGAGGAAAGAAGAGTGATATTATATAGAGAGAATCCAAAACTGCCCATTGGGCAAAGGAGGAAATTTAATTAGTGTGCTCTTCTCTCTTTAGGCTATACTTGTCTGAACTTCATTATGGTTTCTAGAACTTCCTCATCCTGCAAGAGTACAACAATCCTGAAATGCACACTTCTTCAGTATCCACTGCCTCTAAAGTCCTTTTCTATTTCTCTTTGGAGAGGATGAAGAACTCCTTCCAGATCCTTCATATAAGGAGGATGCCAGAAGTAGTCATCTCATCATTTCCTACTTGGCTATAGTTCTCTGGAGTTCATCATGTCCTGGCTCAGGCTACCTTTCATCCCAACTTGCCTCTTTTTCACCTTCATTTATGTGTTTTTTCTTATTAGATCATGAATTCCCTGAAGACAAGAATTGTCTTGCTTTTCTTTGTATCCACAGGGCTTTGTACAGTGTCTGATATATAGTAAGTAGTTGCTAAATGTCAATACATAGTCAATTGCTAAATAGTCAATAAACACTAAGTGAATGTTTATTTGATTTATGGAAAAAGGACAAATATTGCTCTAAGGCTAAAGGAATATAGCAACACATTTTAAACTTCAAAAGCTTCAAAAGCAAATTGTAATTATGAATATAGTTCCATATACATACACACACATATATATATATATATATGTGTGTGTGTGTATAGGTATATGTGTGTGTGTGTGTGTGTGTGTGTGTGTAAAAGAGAATAAACATGTCACACTCTTTTATGTGTATTGACACCTGGCCATATAATAAGTGTTTCACAAAGACTTAAAATACTAGAAATAACTATGATAGATGAGAAACCCTTAAAAAAACATCCAGAGTTTGTATTGATCAGGAAGTTTGATCTCAGCATTATAAGAAGATAGTGGAAAAAAGATGAAAACTGGTGGGAGGGGGAGGGAAGAGAGAGGCAAGTTATTTTTCTTGCTAAATCTTGTGGAAGCATAGGGAAAGTTTGGAATTTTAAAGTGATACATTGACATTAAGTATCCCCTTTCCTTGAGTCCTTCATATACTAGGACTCTTAATACTGATATTGTACACGATGGTGATTAGAAACTGTAAGTGGAATAAATGTAATAGATTATATAGTGAGCCAGTGAGCCTCAGATACACTGCATTCGTAAAACCTATGTTTTTTTCTCTCACATTCCTGTTTAAGAAGCAACTCTTTGAAATTCTTCCCTCCTTGTCCTCTTCAAGAGAAAAACAAATAAAAAAAATAAATTTGTCTTATTTTTTTTCTTTCTTTTTCTTTCTTTTTATTCTTCAGGACCAGCCAAAAGGAGATAAAACTCATATTTTTGTATATTTATTTATAATGCTTTCATTATTATTTTGTTTCATGATAAAGTAGAATGACTCTATAGATAAACTTTTCAAATTTTAAATACAAGCTCAGATACTTACTAGTTTGATTCTAGGTAAGTCACTTAACCTCCTTCAATCTCAGTTTCCTTACCTGTAAAATTAGAATAAGAATAGAATCTTTCTCTGAGGGTTGTCGTAAAGATAAAATGGAATGCTAAATAAATCTTAAAGCATAATATAAATGCTCATGAAGATAATAATGATTATGAAGAAGATATTTTTATTAAAGCTTTTTATTTACAAAACATATTCATGGGTAACTTTTCAATACTGATCCTTGCAAAACCTTCTGTTCCAAATTATCCCTTCCTCCCCGCCCCCCACTCCTAGATGGCAGGTAGTCCAACACATGTTAAATATGTTAAAATATATGTGAAATCCAGTATATGTATACATATTTATACAGGTTAATCAGAACCTTTGAATGTAAAAATGTTTTCCTAATTTATTGCTTCCCTTCTAATCTTGTCTGCATTGGTTTTGTTACAAAATATTTTTAACTTGATATAATCAAAATGATCTATTTTGTGATCAATAATGATTTCTAATTCTTCTTTGGTCATAAATGTCTTACTCCCCCACAAATCTGAGAGGTAAACTATCCTATGTTCTTCTAATTTATTTATAATGTCATTCTTCATGTCATTTTGACATTATCTTGGTATACTGTGTTATGTTTGGGTCATTGCCTAGTTTCTGGCACACTAGTTTCCAATTTTCCCAGCAGTTTTTATCAAATAGTGAATCTTTATCTCCAAAGCTAGGATCCTGGGATTTGTCAAACACCTAGATTGCTAGGTACTATTTTGTCCTGTGAACTTAACATATTTCACTGATCAATTAGTCTATTGCTTAGCCAGTACCAAATGATTTTGATGTATATCTCTATATAATATACATATAGAGGTAGGTCATCTTCATTTGCCTTTTTTTTTTTTTCTTTTTCATTAATTCCCATGAAATTCTTGATCTTTTGGTCTTCCAGATGAATTTTGTTGTTATTTTTTCTTGGTCAGTAAAATAGTTTCTTGGAAGTTTGATTGATATAGCACTAAATTTTTAGGTAGTATTGTCATCTTTATTATATTCGCTCGACCAATCTAATTATACATGCACTCTTTATGTATACCCATAGCAGAAACTCAGTTCTCAAGAGTTCTTTTCTTTTTTAGCTTTTTATGCTTCTCTTGAGTTCTATATTTGGAGGTCAAATTTTTTGTTTAGCTCTGATCTTTTTATCAGAAATTGATAGAATTCACCTGTTTCATTGAATGTTTATCTTCTTCCCTTGAAAAAAATGGTCAGTGTAGTGTGCAATTTATTCTTGGATGCATTCCAAGTTCCTTTGTCTTTTGGAATATCAGATTCTAGGCCCCTTTATCCTTCAAGATGAAAGCTGTTAGATCAAAGGTAATCCCTGTTGTGGCTCCTTGGTATTTATTTATTTATTTTTTCCCTAGCTGCTTGTAACATTTTTTCCTTGATCTGATAGTTCTGAAATTTAGCCACAATATTCCTTGGAGTTTTAATTTTCCGGTCTCTTTCAGTTGGTGTTCAATGAATTCTTTCAATGGATATTAGTACTCTTTGATGATTTCCTGAAAAATAGTGTCTAGGCCCTTTTTTTCATCATAGTTTTCAGGGAGTCCAATAATCCTTAGATGCCTCTTCTAGATCTATTTTCTGGGTCAATTATTTTCCCAAGTAGGTATTTTACATTTTTTCCTATTTTTTCATTTTTTTTTTTTTTTTTTGGTTTTGCTTGACTGATTCTTGATGTCTCATTGAGTCATTCATTTCCATTTGTTCAGTTGTGATTTTTAGTGAATTATTTTCTTTATTTACTTTTTTTTTATACTTCTTTTTGTATTTGTCCAGTTGAATTTTTATTTTTATTTATTTATTATAATAGCTTTTTATCAACAGAACCCATGCCAGGGTAATTTTTTTACAACATTATCCCTTGTACTCACTTCTGTTCTGATTTTTCCCTCCCACCCTCCACCCCCTCCCCTAGATGGCAAGCAGTCCTATATATGTTGAATATGTCATAGTATATCCTAGATAAAATGTATGTGTGCAGAACCAAACAGTTTTCTTGTTGCACAGGGAGAATTGGATTCAGAAGATAAAAATAACCTGGGAAGAAAAACAAAAATGCAAACAGTTTATATTCATTTCCCAGTGTTTTTTCTTTGGGTGTAGCTGCTTCTGTCCATTATTGATCAATTGAAACTGAATTAGGTCTCTTTGTCAAAGAAATCCACTTCCATCAGAGTACATCTTCATACAGTATCGTTGTTGACGTATATAATGATCTCTTGGTTCTGCTCATTTCACTTAGCATCAGTTCATGTAAGTCTCTCCAAGCCTCTCTGTATTCATCCTGCTGGTCATTTCTTACAGAACAATAATATTCCATAACATTCATATACCACAATTTTCCCAACCATTCTCCAATTGATGAACATCCATTCATTTTCCAGTTTCTAGCCACTACAGAGTTGCCACAAACATTTTGGCACATACAGGTCCCTTTCCCTTCTTTAGTATCAACTTGGGGTATAAGCTCAGTAGTAGCACTGCTGGGTCAAAGGGTATGCACAGTTTGATAACTTTTTGGGCATAATTCCAGATTGCTCTCCAGAATGGTCGGATTTGTTCACAACTCCACCAACAATGTATCAGTGTCCCAGTTTTCCTGCATCCCCTCCAACAATCATCATTATTTTTTCCTGTCATCTTAGCCAATCTGACAGATATGTAGTGGTATCTTAAAGTTGTCTTAATTTGCATTTCTCTGATTAATAATGATTTGGAACACTCTTTCATATGAGTGGTAATAGTTTCAATTTCATCATCTGAAAATTGTCTGTTCATATCCTTTGACCATTTGTCAATTGGAGAATGGTCAGTTGAATTTTTAAATGAGTTGTTTTGTTCTATGATTTTTTTCCCATTTCACTTAATCTGTTTTTCAGGGAGTTGTTTTATTTTTCCATTTTGTCAAATCTGTCTTTTAAGGAGTTAGATGATTTTTCCATTTCACTAAATCTATTTTTAACTGAACTTTCTTCAGATAATTTCTGTGTTGCCTTTTCCAAACCCTCTAGTAAAATTCTCATTTCCTTTACCCATTTTGCTTCTAGCTCTCTTTTAAGATCCTTTTAAATTTCTTCTAGAAGAGCCTTGTGCTACGAGGACCAATTTATATCACCCTTTGGGGCTTCATCTGGAGATGATCAGCTTTTAGTCTTTTCAGGGCTTGAAATCTGTTCTTCTCTTTCATGACAAAAAAATTATCTATGGTCAGAGCTCTTTTTGCTTCTTTACTAATTTTTTTTTTTAAAGTTGAGATCTGCTTATAGGGCAAGAGAGATTATTCAACCTTCCTGTACAAGCAGCAGAAACTGTGCCAGGTCAGTACTGGTTGTGCTGAGTCCATGCTGACTCACTACTGGAGCTAGATGTACATGGCCAGGGCCCATGAAATTCTGGCATTTAGGGATTCACTATTTAAATTTTGTGTCTGTATTGGATGTTTTATAACTTATTTGCTGATCTACTGGCTTGCAACCAGGACAGAATAGCCAAAACGGCTGTAGATTCCTCCCCATAATTTTCCAGTGTTCACTACCCCAAATCTGTGCTGCCTACATCCCCCAACATCTGTGCTTATGTTTGGCTCACCTTCCTCTATGCCTGATTGAAACAGACCTTTTCTAGAAACCTTTGAATTTATCTTCTGCTAGTAATTTGCTGCACTCCCAATATTTGTAGATTCTGTCAGTCCAGAACTAATTCAGAGGCTGGATTTTCTAATTAGTGTGAGGGTTTGGGGAGAAGGTCAGAAAGAAATTTGTGTCCTCTTCACCATCTTGACTTCACCCTTCTATGAAGAAGATATTATAAACAACATTTAAAAAGAAAAAAAAGTGAATCACTAATTCTGATCATATAGCTTAAGAAAATGACATGTTGTGATTTGGGAAAAATATTTTTCCTTCAGTAAAAATAAAAAAAAAACAAAAAACATTTTTTTTCCTTATCACAGTGAACTAAAGTGAGCTTGGTATTACCAAGAAAGAGTTTTGTCCCAACTTGTATGCTGGAGGCAGTTCTAATCAGTTCTTGCTAATTATTAAATTTTCACTATAAACATTTATACCTCAAATATTAAATTGCTACAAATCAGGCTTGATTTGTTTTGATAATTGTTTAGATTTCAAATAGTGTTACTAATACAGAATATTAAATCAAAATTTAAATCGTCCACACACATGGACATACACACATATACATATAGATATATATTTTCCCCCCCTAGAGTCCACTTGGTAAAATTTTATCAATACATTTTCATATTGCCTTATGAACATTTCTTCAGCTCAACAGGAATATAGTAGAAGGGTCAGGGATTAAATTCATTAAGAGACTAATGACTGAGCAACTGGGGAATAATTATGATAATGACAAGAATACTGACAATGACAATGATGATGATTAAGATTGATATTTGCATAGTACTTTAAAATTGCAATGTGTTTTGTATTCATTATCTCATAATGCCTCTTACATTTCCTTAACACTTCCTAATACCAGTACTTACACAAGAGACAACAGAAAAATTTGACCTCATTTCTTTGACTAATAAGATAAATTACTGAATATCTATATATTATTATCATGGACCAGTGCAAATGTGTACATTTTCGATAAATGAGAGCTAAAACATGTTACGTCCACATGTATAAGGTCAGTCCTTATTATAAGCAGCAAGGGCACTGGATGGATTGTGGGACTTGTGAGTCAGAAAGAGTTCAAATTCTGATGAAGACATTCTGCCTCAGTTTCATTATTTGTAAAATAAGAATCATGGTATCATGTACTTCAGAAGGTTATCGTGACAATCAAATTAGAAAACACATGTAAAGTGCTTTGTAAAATTTAAAATTGGGACCACACACCCAACCATACACCAAGCTCTAAAGAATATTTTTTTTCCTTCTCTCTTTAGTTTAAATAGATTACTCCAAGATGTTTTTTGTTTGTTTGTTTGTTTGTTTTGGATATTTTTGCTTTCTTTATGTTTTTTCAGATGAAGAATTTTATTTATCATGTTTATTCATCTACTATAATATATTTTTCTCATTTTAAATAAGAATACCTTAAATAGTATTTTGGTCCTTTTTTCTATCTCATACAGTTTTTTTCCAATATCAATCTATTGCTTTGATGGAAATGAGCTTTATCCAAGATATGTATTGTGAGGATGCTAAATAGGATTAATGAAGTTTGAGAAATTAAGCATTTTTTCAATATTTATGTATTTCACGCAGTTATTTTCTTATTGCTGTCAAAAAGTTTTTTTCCCCCATGATCTTGTACTTGTTATTTGTTACACTGATATAATTTGCAGATTTGCATATGATTTTATATGTTCCATAAAAATCCATATATTCATAGAAATTGTTCTGTTGTAAATTTATTTGGTCATAAAAATCAATAGAAAAAAAGACATTTGGTCACTGGCATCACTTTATCATATATGCTTACATAGGAAATAGAAATAGCACTTATAAGAACAAAGGGAACTCAGCCAAATTGAAACAAAAGCCCAGAAATCTGGAATGGTGACAAAAATAAGTATAATGGAAAGAATCTGGGCTGGTGGTGAAATAAACATAAAGGCAATAAAAAATTCATTCACAAAGTACCAGAAGGAAAGGAGTGATCAAAAATGATGAGGGTACTTAAATTGTTATTGACATTGAAAATAGAAACCAAGAGAATAAAAACATCCAAATTAAAAAAAAAGAAATTATTTTGTTGTAATACTTTTTTATTGTTTAAATTATTATCATTATTGGTTCTTCTAAACATTTTATAGATAGTACAATCCCTTGAAAAAGATGCAGCTAAGTGGTGCAAGTGGATAGGGCACCATCCCCGAAGTCAGGAGGATTTGAGTTCAAATCTGGTCTCAGATTTGATACTTAAGACTTCCTAATTGCGTGACCCTGGGCAAGTCACTTAATTCCAATTGCCTCAGAAAAATAATAATAATAATAAATAAAAGAAAAGATGCATACAGAATTCAGTTAAATATTTTGGTTATTGTACTATTGAGACTCTAAGAAATCCTCAAAATTGGAGAATGGATTGGGAGTAAAATATTAAAGATATCTAATTCTTTACATGAATAGGTTTCATCCCCCTTTCCCCCCCTTCAAACATATTTATGGTTTAATAATATGAAGCTTCTATGGAATCTATAAATCATGAGGCTATCTCATTTTTCCCCTTATGCATAAATTGCCATATATTTCTCTCCTTCCTTGCATTTCTCCATATTTATATAGAAGTCACATTGTATTGGGGAGAATGTTGATTTGATTTAGAAAGTATTAAATTCTCCTGCAGAAAATGATTTTGGCACATAAGTAACAATTATTTTTTTTTAATAGCCTTTTATTTACAGCATATATGCATGGGTAACTTTACATCATTAACAATTGCCAAACCTCTTGTTCCAATTTTTCACCTCTTACCCCCCACCCCCTCCCCCAGATGGCAGGATGACCAGTAGATAGTAACAATTATTTCATATAATTTTTTTCAAGTGTTTTTAAATAGAACTCCACTGTGTTACAACCAATTGTCTCATGAAATATTGTTGTTCCTTCTGGGATCATACATGAAATAAAATACTCTATTAATTCCTTTCTTTATCTCATAGGTATTCAAAGGAGTATCTGTAAAATCTCTCTCCAGTGAGCAACTTGAAAGCCTAAATAATGATCTGGTGCCTGCTCTAATAGACGAAAGAGAAAGACAAACACATGATCAAGGTGGTAGTTTTATCATTTTTAAATGAGGAAAGAAAAGAGTCTAATAAGAAATATGCTAGAGGAGAATTAGAGAAAAAGAGAAGAAATTACAATTTCTCATATTTAAATGTGAGAGTTATAGTAGTATATATCTTATAAAATTTAATTTATCTAAAATAATAAAAATAGTATTGCATGAAAAAGCAAATAGTTTGATCTCAAAATAAATTCAATTCAATAAGGAAATGGGGAAAAGGAGAAGGGAGGGAATATTTAAAAACAAGGAGAGACAGGAAGAGAAAAAAAACAATTTTCAACTATAGATAATGAATCATAAAGAAAGTGATTAAAAAGTGATTTTTTTTTCTTAAAAAAAGGCTAAAAACCAATATTTGGAATGTGGATTGAGTGAAAAAGAAGAATACAATTGAAATACTCCAATTTAATGCCACTAATTTAAAATTATCCATAAATGTTGTACTTTGAAGTGGAAGGAGGAAAGTGCCTTTTGTACAAAGGCAAAATTATGTGAATATAGTAAAGATTAAAAATAAACTTATCAAAACTCTGAATTTCAGTGATGGACTTACCCAGAGAATGGAGCTGGGAGAAAGCATTTATACTGAGTTAAACAATAGTTTATATAAAATAAATGCACTTGAAACACTAAAAAGGAAATATATATAATAAATATATATATACATAAATATATGATGCACATATATAGATAGATATGTACACATATATGCATATAAATATACATATATGTATAATAAAGAAGAAAATATAGAAATAGTTTTAAAATGTAAGTGATTCAATAATGGGAAAAAAAATAAACAACATTTTGCTAAAGGCAACATAGGTGATGAAGTATTCAAAACATAAATTACAAGGGCAGCCAATACATAAAGAAAAAGCTCAATAACTTACATAGAAAAATAGACTATAAATTGTAATAGTTGGGTTCTTAATATGCTTCCTTCTGACCTAAATAAATCTTATAATTATATAAACAAGAAAGCAGTGAAAGAGTGAATGTATTTTAGAAGACTTAGAAATGATACATCTTTTACAATTACTGAATGAAAATTGAAAGGAGTAAGCCTATTGGCACTTTTTTTTTTTTTTAGCAACCTCATAAAATAGTGCCAAAACCCAGAAATTTTTTCTTCTTACTCATTTTTTAAATTAAAACTTTTTATTTACAAAGCATATGCATGGGTAATTTTTCCAACATTGACCCTTGCATAACCTTTTGTTCCAGATTTTCCCCTTCTTCCCCCCACCCCTTCTCCTAGATGGCAGGGAGCCCAATACATGTTAAATATGTTGAAATACATGTTAGATCCAATATTTATATATACATATTCATAGTTATCTTGTTGCACAAGAAAAATCAGATCAAGAAGGAAGAAAAAGAAAAACTGAGAAAGAAAACAAAATGCAAGCAAATAACAATAGAGAGTGAGAATGCTGTGTTGTGTCCCACACTCTGTTCCCATTGTTCTCTCTCTGGGTGTAGATTGCTCTCTTCATCACTGAACAACGGGAACTGGTTTGAATTATCTAAATGTTGAAGAGAGTCACATCTCCCAAAATTGATGGTTGTATAGTTTGTTGTTGCTGTGTACAATGATGTCCTGGTTCTGCTCATTTCACTTAGAATCAGTTCATGTAGGTCTCTCCAAGCTTCTCTAAAATCATCTTGTTAGTCATTTCTTACAAAACAATATATCCCATAGCATTCATATACCATAATTTATTCACCCATTGTCCAATTGATGGCCATCCACTCAATTTCCAGTTTCCTGCCACTACAAAAAAGGGCTTCCATAAACATTTTGGCACATACAAGTTCCTTTCCCACCTTTAGGATCTTTTTGGGATATAATTCCCGTAGAAACACTGCTGAATGAAAGGATATGCACAGTTTGATAACTTTCTCAGCATAGTTCCACATTGCTCTCCATAATGCTTGAATCCATTCACAATTCCACCAACAATGTATCAATATCCCAAGTTTCCCACATCCCCTCAAACATTTGTCATTATCTTTTCCTGTCCTCTTAGCCAATCTGACAGATGTAGAATGGTATCTCAGATTGTCTTATTTTGTATTTCTTTCATCAACAGTGATTTGAAGCACCTTTTTATGTTGCTACAAATAGTTTCAATTTCTTCATCTGAAAATTGTCTGTTCACAGCCTTTGACCATTTACCAATTGGAGAATGACTTGAATTCTTATAAATTTGAGTCATTTCTCTATATATTTTAAAAATGAGGCCTTTATGAGATCCTTTGGATGTAAAGATGTTTTCCCAGTTTATTGCTTCCCTTCTAATCTTGTCTGCATTAGTTTTGTTTGTACAAAAACTTTTTAACTTAATATGATCAACATTATTTATTTTATGATCAATAATGATCTCTAGTTCTTCTTTGGTCACAAATTCCTTTCTCCTCCACAAATCTGAAAGGTAAACTATTTTATGTTCTCCTAGTTTGTTTATAGTATCATTCTTTATGTTTAGATCATGAACCCATTTTAACCTTATGTTGTTATATGATGTTAGGTATGTGTCTATGCTTACTTTCTGCCATACTAATTTCCAATTTCCCCAGCAGTTTTTGTCAAATAATGAATTTTTATCCCAAAAAATGGGGCCTTTGGGTTTGTCAAATACTAGATTGTTATCATCACTGGCTATTTTGTTCTGTGAACCTAACCTATTCTACAGATCAACTTCTCTATTTCTTAGCCAGTACCAAATGGTTTTGATGACCACAGCTTTATAATATAGTTTTAGATCTGGTATAACTTGGCCAACTTCATTTCCTTTTCTCTTCATCAATTCCTTTGAAATTCTTGACCTTTTGTTCTTCCAGATGAATTTTATTGTTATTTTCTGTAGGTAAGTAAAATAGAGTTTTTTGGGAGTTTGATTGATATAGCACTAAATAAAGAGATTACTTTAGGGAGTATTGTCATCATTATTATATTGGCTTGACCTATCCATGAGCACTTGAAATTCTTTCCAGTTGCTTAGATCTGATTTTATTTGTGTGGAAAGTGTTTTGCAGCTTTGCCAATATAGTTCCCAACTTTCCCTTGGCAGATATATTTCCAAATATTTTATATTATCAACAGTTATTTCAAATGGAATTTCTCTTTGTATCTCTTACTGTTGGATTTTGTTAGTGATGTATAAGAATGCTGATGATTTATGTGAATTTATTTTGTATCCTGCAACTTTGCTAAAGTTGTGGCTTATTTCTAATAGCTTTTTACTTGATTGTCTGGGGATCTCTAAGTATACCAATTCATCTACAAAGAGTGATAATTTGGTTTCCTCATTACCTATTCTAATTCCTTCAATCTCTTTTTCTTCTTTCATTGCCAATGCTAGCATTTCTAATGCAATATTGAATAGTAATGGTGATAGTAGGCAACCTTATTTCACCCCTGATCTTATTGGAAATGGTTCTAGTTTATCCCCATTATATATGATACCTGCTGATGGTTTTAAATAGATGCTAGTGACTATTTTAAGGAAAAGTCCATTTTTTTTTCCTATATTCTCTAATGTTTTTAATAGGAATGGGTATTGGATTTTATCAATATTTTTCTGCATCTATTGAG
This sequence comes from Sarcophilus harrisii, assembly GCF_902635505.1. Taxonomy (NCBI): domain Eukaryota; kingdom Metazoa; phylum Chordata; class Mammalia; order Dasyuromorphia; family Dasyuridae; genus Sarcophilus; species Sarcophilus harrisii. Next base: position 314,473,453 of record NC_045429.1, on the reverse strand, counting down.
ATAATCATATGGTTTTTGTTAATTTGGTTATTGATATAGTCAATTATGCTAATAGTTTTCCTAATATTGAACCAACCCTACATAACTGTTATAAATCCTACTTGATTATGGTGTATTATCCTGGGGATGATTATCTTTAATCTCCTTGCTAATATTTTATTTAAGATTTTTGCATCAATATTCATTAGGAGGATTAGTCTATAATTTCCATCTTTGTTTTCAACCTACCTGGTTTAGGTATGTCATAAAAAGAATTTGATATGAGTCCTGCATTCCCTATTTTTTCCAAATAATTTATATAGTATTGTAATTAATTGTTCTTTAGATGTTTGGTAGAATTCCCATGTGAATCCATTTGGTTCTGGGGATTTTTTCTTAGGGACTTGATTAATAGCTTGTTCTATTTCATTTTCTAAAATAGGACTATTTAAGTAATTTACTTCTTCCCCCGTCAATCTGGACTATATGTATTTTTATAGGTATTTGTCCATTTCATTTAGATTGTCAAATTTATTGGCATAAAGTTGGACAAAGTAATTGCTAATAATTGCTCTAATTTCATCTTCATTGGTGGATTGTTCTCCCTTTTCATTTTTGACACTAACAATTTGATTTTCCTCTTTCCTTTTTCTAATCAAATTAACTAAAGGTTCGTCTATTTTATTGTTTTATTTTTCATAAAACCAACTCTGAGTTTTATTTATTAATTCAATGGTTTTCTTTCTGGTTTCAATTTTATTGATCTCTCCTTTTATTTTTGGAATTTCAAGTTTGCTATTTGATTGGGGGTTTTTGATTTGTTCGTTTTCTAGTTTTTTTAGTTGCAAGCCCAATTTATTGATCTTCTCTTTTTCTATTTCATTAACTAACATCTAGAGATATAAAATTTCCCCTTATTACTGCTTTGGTTGCATCCCATTTTGGTATGCTGTCTCCTTGTAAAGGACAGGAATTCTGGAGAAATATACTTAAGGCTCAGTATGATTGATTTAATCCTAAAATAAGGTATTAATTCCGTGAAATTGATAAGACATTGGTTATCTAGTTTAGCATGGTGATTAATAGTTCTCTAGTTCAGTATGATTTATTTAATCTTAAAACAAGTTGTTAACTCAGTAGAATTAGGATAATGATTCTGTAGTTTACATGTACTTAGTACTTAATATAGTTCTACAAGTTGACACCTATTCTACAAAATTGACACCTATGATGATGTACTTGTAATGGGGTAATTAAACTGAGGATAAAGTCAGCCACATAGATTCCACCTTTGATCAGCCTCGTGATGGCTCTCCTGTTTTTTATCATGGTTGTCATTCTCTTGGATGAAATTATTGATTGTGTCTATGATTTGCTGTTTCACCCATTCATTCTTTAAGACAATATTATTTATTTTCCAATTTCTTTTTGGTCTATTTCCCCTAGCCCTTTATTGAATTTAATTTTTATTGAATCATGATCTGAAAAAAATGCATTTACTCTTTCTGCCTTTCTGCATTTGATTTTGAGGCCTTTATGTCCTCATATATGGTCATTTTTTGTATATATTTCATGAACTGCCAAGAAAACAGTGTATTACTTTCTGTCTCCATTCAATTTTCTCCAAAGATCTATCATATCTAATTTTTCTAGTATTCTATTTACCTCTTTAACTTCTTTCATATTTATTTTGTGGCTTGATATATTTAGTTCTAAGAGAGCAAGGTTGAGATCTCCCACTATTATAGTTTTGCTTTCTATTTCTTCTTGCAAATCTCTTAACTTCTTTAGGAAGTTAGATGCTACATCACTTGGTGCATATATGTTTAATATTGATATTGCTTCATTATCTATGGTACCCTTTAGTAAGATTTAGTTTCCTTCCTTATCTCTTTTAATAAAATAAATTTTTTATGAACAGACAATTCTCAGATGAAAAAATTGAAACTATTTCTAGTCATATGAAAAGATGCTCCAAGTCATTATTAATCAGAAAAATGCAAATTAAGACAACTCTAAGATACCACTACACACCTGTCAAATTGGCTAAGATGACAGGAAAAAATAATGATGATTGTTGGAGGGAATGCGGGAAAACTGGGACATTGATGCATTATTGGTGGAGTTGTGAACGAATCCAACCATTCTGGAGAGTAGTTTGGAACTATGCTCAAAAAGTTATCAAACTGTGCATACCCTTTGATCCAGCAGTGTTACTACTGGGCTTATATCCCAAAGAGATCATAAAGAAGGGAAAGGGACCTGTATGTGCACTAATGTTTGTGGCAGCCCTCTTTGTAGTGGCTAGAAACTGGAAACTGAGTGGATGCCCATCAGTTGGAGAATGGCTGAATATATTATGGAATATTATTGTTCTGTAAGAAATGACCAACAGGATGATTTCAGAAAGGCTTGGAGAGACTTACACGAACTGATGCTGAGTGAAATGAGCAGGACCAGGAGATCATTATATACTTCAACAACAATACTATATGATGACCAGTTCTGATGGACCTGGCCATCCTCAGCAAGGAGATCAACCAAATCATTTCCAATGGAGCTGTAATGAACTGAACCAGCTATGCCCAGAGAAAGAACTCTGGGAGACGACTAAAAAACATTACATTGAATTCCCAATCCCTATATTTATGCCCACCTGCATTTTTTATTTCCTTCACAAGCTAATTGTACAACATTTCAGAGTCTGATTCTTTTTGTACAGCAAAATAACGGTTTGGTCATGTATACTTATTGTGTATCTAATTTATATTTTAATATATTTAACATCTACTGGTCATCCTGCCACCTGGGGGAGGTGGTGGGGGGTAAGAGGTGAAAAATTGGAACAAGAGGTTTGGCAATTGTCAATGCTGTAAAGTTACCCATGCATATAACCTGTAAATAAAAGGCTATTAAATAAATAAAATAAATAAATAAAATAAAATAAATTTTTGCTTTTGCTTGGTCTGAGATCAGGATGGCTATCCTTGCTTTTTTTTCTTTTTCTTTTTTTTTTCTTTACTTCACCAGAAGCATAATAGATTTTTTTTTCCAACCTCTTACCTTTACTCTGCATGTATCACCCTACTTTAAATGCATTTCTTGTAAACATATTGTTGTATTCTGGCTTTTAATTCAGGCTGCTATTCGCTTGTGTTTTATGGGAGAGTTCATCCCATTCACATTTATAGTTAAAACTACTCATTCTGTTTTTCCTGCCATCTTATGAACTCTGAATTATACTTTTCTCTTTCCTTTCCCTCTTCCTTCCTCCCCAGTATTTTACTTATTAGTATCACTTGCCTTAAGCAGTCCTTCCTTTTTTAGAGACCCTCCTTCTTTCGTATACCTTTCTCCTATTATTTTTTCTTTTCCTTCTATTTAGCATACCCCTTCCCTTTTCTCCTTTCCTCTCCCACTTTTCTATGAGATCATAGATGTTTCTCAGTGAAACCAAATATATCTAATATTTTTCTTTGGGCCAAATCTGATGAGAGTATTATTCACATAATATTTGTCACCCTCCTTTCTTTCCCTCAACTATAATATATTTTCTTTGCCTCTTCCTAGATGTAATTTCCCTCATTTTACCTTCACTTATCCCTTTTTTCTGTTACAATCCCCTTTCCTTCTCTAGTTTCTTTTTTATATTAAAACAGTTAAATCAGATATATATGTACCATAACAGAAATAAAATTCTCAACAGCTTTTTTTTTTCTTTTTATATTTTTATGCTTTTTTTTGAGTTCTATATTTGGAGGTCAAATGTTTTGTTTAGCTCTAGTCTTTTCATCAAAAATAAATGGAATTCACCACTTATATTGAATGTCCATCTTCTTTCCTTGAAGAATATGCTCAGTTTAACAGGGTAATTTATTCTTGGCTGCATTCCAAATTCCTTTGCCTTTCAGAATATCAGATTCCAGGTCCTTTGATCCTTTAAAGTGGAAGCTGTGAGGTCCTGAGTAATCCTTATTGTGGCTCCTCAGTATTTGAATTGTTCCTTTCTGACTGCTTATAATATTTTTCATTGGTCCAACATTTCTCAAATTTAGCCATGATATTCCTTGGGGTTTTAATTTTGGGGTCTCTTTCAAGATGCATTTGGTGAATTCTTTCAATGGTCATTTTATTCTCTATTTCTATGATATCTAGGCAGTTCTCTTTGATGGTTTCCTGAAAGTTAGTGTCTAGGCTCTTTTTTTCATCATATATTTCAGAGAGTCCAATAATTCTTAGATTGTCTCTCTTAGATCTGTTTTCCAGGTCGGTTGTTTTCCCAAGTAAGTTAGTTTACATTTTTTTTTTCTTTTTTGGTTTTGCTTGACTGATTCTTGTTGTCTCATTGAGTCATTCATTTCCATTTGTTCAATTCTGATTTTTAGTGAATTATTTTCTTCATTTACTTTTTAAACTTCTTTTTGTATTTGTCCAATTGAGTTTTTAAATGAGTTGTTTTGTTCTCTGGAATTTTTTTCCACTTCACAATATTTTTTCAGAGGCAATGACAAAAATAAGACAATACAATGAAATGTTCAAATTACACATTGATATAATTCTGAAAGAAAATATATCTGAATATTTTTGAAAGAGAGATGTCAATAAAGTGCATGTCATTAAAATCAATTAAAGTATAAATAAGCAAAAGTGGAAATTCTAAAAAGCAAATAAGTAAAGGAATTTTAAAATGATTAGATAATCTGAGAACAGTAAAGTTTTTATTAGCTCCCTTTTAAGAGTTATTGTGAGCTAAAAGGATTTTTTTAATGCTTTTTTGGTTCAAGAAAAAATGATTTGGAGAATCAGCTTCTAATACCAATAACAATAAAGGATTGTGGCAGAACCAAGATGGCAAAAAGGAGACAGATCTTTGTCTGAACATTTCTTGTCTTTCTTCAGAGCATCACCAGTTCAAGTTTTTGAACTGGTTTTAGAGTAACAGAATCCACAAATATTTGGAGTGTAATAAATTTCCAGCAGAAGATATTTTGGAAAAGCTTCAAAAAAGGTTTCTTTCAATTGGACAGGTAGGAGGAAGCCAAGCACAGGTGCAGTGGAGGATCCCAGGGTGAAGTGGCCTCCACTCAATACAGCAACACTGCCTGATTTGTTCTTGTTCATATGGAAATCATTGGATCATCAAAATAGTTGTGAGACATCCAATACAACTACAAAAGGCAATTAGTGAACACCTGAACCCCAAAATAATGCAGGACTTGGCAATGCCCAATCAACCAGGAAAAGAAGCCAGCAGCACCTGCCCCTGAGCAGTGTGAAGTGCTATACCCTGTAGAGGAACTCTGGGACAATCTCCCCTTTGCCCTAAGAGGAGAACTCAACCTTTTAAAATCAACAACAACAACAACAACAACAACAAAAGGCAAAAAGAGTCCATAATGATAGCTTTTATGGAGACCTCGAAAAACAGACCTCAAAACTTGAGGATATTAATGCCAAATATCTCCAGATGAAGCCCCAAAGTGTGATATGAGTTGGTCTCCACATAACAATGGTTTCTAAGATGAATTTTTAAAAAGATCTTAAAAGAGAATTTTTTAAAAAATAAAGAAAGAAAATGGGAAATTTGCAGGAGAGTTTGGAAAAAGAAACACAAATTATCTGAAGAAGACTGAATAAAAACAGATTAGTGAAATTGAAAAAGCATATATGCAAAATTTGATGAAATTGAAAAAGAAAACAATTCCTTGAAAAACAGAATTTGTGAAATGGAAAAGTAACCAGTGAACAAAACAACTCATTTAGAAGGTCAATTGGCCAGAAGCAAAAGGAGATAAAAAAGCTGACTGAGGAAAATAATTCAATAAAAATTGTAATTGAACAAATGGAAGTGAATGATTCAATGAGACATCAAGAATGAATCAAAAAAAAAAAAAAAAGAAGAAGAAAAAGAAAGAAACCAAGAATGAAAAAAATAAGAAAAATGTATAATACCTCATAAAAAAAAAAAAAAAAACTTACCTGAAAATCGAATTGAGGACAGACAATCTAAGAATTATTAGACTACCTGAAAACAATGGTGAAAAAAAAATATTCTAGACAGCAGCTTCTGTGAAACTATCAAGGAAAACTGCATAGAAAAAAAAGCATAAAATAGCCTTGGAAAGAAATCACTGATCAGATCCTGAAAGAAACCACAAAAGGAAAACTCCAAGAAATATCAAAGCTAAATTTGAAAATTATCAGATCAAAGATTAAATATTGCAAACAGCCAGCAAGAAACAATTCAAATATTGAGGAGTCACAATCAGGATTATCCAGAACATAGAAGTCTCCACTTTAAAGGATTGAAAGGCCTGGAATATGACATTCCAAAGGACAAAAGAATTTGGATTACAGGCAAGAATCAATTATCCAGCAAAATTAAGTGTTATTCCTCAGAGAAAAGATGGACATTCAATGAAACACGTAAATTTCATTATTTTTGATGTAAAGACCAGAGCTGAACAGAAAATTTGATTTTCAAATACAGAACTTGAGAAGCATAAAAAGGAAAAAAAAGAAAGGAAAAAAAAACTGTTTCTTTTAAAACTTAAAAATTTACATCCCTATATGAGAATATGATATGTTTAACCCTTGAGAACTGTAGTTGTGGTAGGGCTATAATTAGAAGGTGTAGGCATAATTTGATTTTATTGTGATGATTTAAAAAAAAGAAACTAAAGGTGTAAAACAGGATTGTACTGGAAAGAAGAGAAATGGGAGGTAAAACAATGTAAATTACATTCATGAAGTGGCAAAAAGGACCTATCACAATTGAAGAAAAGAAGGGAAGGGGATGAGCATGTATAAACTTTAATCTCATCGGATTTGACTCAAAGAGAGAATATCAGTCATATTTTATAGTTTCATAGTGAAACTTGTCTCATCCAAGGGAGAATTTGGATTATATTAAGTTAAAATTTTCTTTACAACCCCCCCCCAAATAAACAAATTAAAAAAATAATGAAAACATAATTAGAAAGGAAGCCATAAACTAGGAAAAAACTGTTCTATCCAAGGGTTCTAATAAAAGCCTCATTTTTATAATATTTAGAGAATTGACTCAAATTTATATGAATACAAGCCATTCTCCAATTGATAAATGGTCAAAGAATATAGACAGTTTTCAGATGAAGAAATTGAAACCATTTCTAATCATGTGGAAAAGGGCTCTAAAACACTATTGATTAGAAAATTGCAAATTAAGACAACTCTTAGGTAGTACTACATACTTCTCAGTCTGGATAAGATGACAGAAAAAGAATAATAATGAATGCTGGAGGGGATGTGAGAAAACTGGGACATTAATACATTGTTGGTAGAGTTGTGAATTGATTCAAACATTCTGAAGAGTAATACTATGCATACCCCTTTGATCTAGATCTCTACTAGTCTCCTGTCCTGTAGACTCTACAGTGTCTCTACTAGGCCTGTCTCCCAAAAAGATCATAAAAAGGGGAAAAGGACTCACACATGCAAAAACTGTTTTTCGAAGCCCTTTTTGTATTAGCAAGGAACTGGAAACTGAGTGGATGCCCATTAGTTGGAGAATGGTTGAATAAGGTATATGAATATTGTGAAATATTATTGTTGTAGAAGAAACAATCAGCAGGATGATTTCAGAGGGGTCTGGAGATGAATTGAGGCTAAGTGGAGTGAGTAAAATGAGAACATTGCACACAACAATAACAAGATTATACAATGATCAATTCTGATAGACGTGGCTCTTTTCAACAGTGAGTTGATTCAGACCAATTCCAATGGTCTTGGGATGGAGAGAGTCATTTGCACCAAGAGAGGACTGTAAGGGACTGTGTGTGGATCACAACACAACATAATATTTTCACTTTTTTGTTGTTGTTGGCTTGCATTTTGTTTTTTTTCTCTTTTTGATTTGACCTTTCCTATGCATTATGATAATTGTGGAACTATGTGTTGAATGAATCACGCATGGTTAACCTAAGAAAAAAGAAAATAAAAAAAAAACAAAAACAAAAGATGGTGTTGATGATGACTGCCTGTGAGATTGTATTTTTTCTTTTGCCTCATTGTGAAGTAAATATTTTTAATAACAAATATGACCTTTATGAGTGGGTAAGTTTGATTGAATTAAAATATGTTTCTGTGAGAGGACTAAAAGGTTAATTTGAGAAGAAGTAGGAATGTATTATGTGGGTGTTCTTTTTCCAAAACACAACCAGGTGATAAAAGTTCAGATCTTTTATTGTTTTCTTCAATATAGCCTGGTTAGCTCAGAGGCCTATCTCTCTGCTTGGTTCCAAGAGATCTTGCAGCTTTGTCCTTGGCTTCTGCCTCTGCTTTCTTCAGCCTCCAGCCAGCACCAAGTAGGAAGATACAATGAATCTCTTACCTCGAAGATAGGGCTTGTGGGCTTCCTCCCAGAGTGCTCCTCTCTGACCCCAGTCAATGTTCCCAAGAAAAACTCTCTCAAGCTCTAAGAGCTTCCTGTATATATATGATCTCTCAAAGATTAACTCCTCCTTCTGGATAGAGAGGGATTCTGGGTTATCTCTCAAGAGTGCTCTCTGGCCTTAAGGGAAGTATGAATTCGTATATCTCATACTAAGCCATATTAATCCCTGAAATCTCCCAAACGTGTGAACTCCATTGAGTACTTAGATACTTATGAGCTCTCTAAAGGTGTGAACACAAGCATCGGTTCTATCAGTTGTACTTAGTACCTTGTTTCAAGTTCTGGCCCAAAATATCTCCTTCTAAGATCAAATCAATCATATTGAACCATGTCAAATTAGATAATTATTGTTTCTATCAACTCCAATGGCTTAACAGTTTGTAAAGATTCCAACAGTATTGGAACTTCATATTTCCTGTCCTTTTGGGAACCTTCCACCATGAGGGCAGACTGGATTAATTAGCCATTTCAAAGAAGAATATTTGCAGATATAACTAGTGTGAGAGGTGTCTGGCAGTACAGTGTGGATGAAGAACAAGCACAAAATTAGAGGAAAAAATATTTTTGGCAGATCACTTAGAATTGTAGAATATAGGGAAAAAATCATTTAGTTCAATCCTTTTGTTTTACAAGTGAGGAAACTAAAACATTCAATTCTATATCAATGAAATAAATGAACTAAAATCTATGGCAATTCAGGCACCATTCAACTCCAAATTGCCTTTATATATAAATGCCTTTATAATTTGTTATACAGTAATTACCTGTTTTATCAGAGAGGAATTCTTGTACCACTAGAGTTAACAAAAAAATTGTTAGCTGATATATTCTGTCAGTAAAACAAAAGTTTGGGATGAAAGGTTGATAAGGAAGAAAAGTCAAAAATGGAAGCGGGAGAAAAATTTGTTATAGCCTATGATTTTACACTAAATTGAAATGGCTAAGTGCTAATGAATTATCATCATACATATTTCATGATAAAGTTCCACAGTATGCTGTGAATTATTTGATGTATCCTTCAGAGTTACTTTGATTCTTCTAATACCAACTTTTTTTCAACCTAAGAATTTTCTATGACAGCTGTCCTTTTCTGTATTCTGTTGGACTTAAAACAGAAGTTTGTAATTCAAACTCCTTGAAGAGGGCCCGGAACCTTTGCCACAGAGCTAATTTCAGAAGGTAAGAGTAAGCACTGGAAACTACCCAACTGATGTTATTTATGAAATGACCTTTTATTCTGTGGCATGAAAAGGGCTTCAGATGATCTGAAATCATAATAGAGTTATAGCGTTTGTCTAGGTTGCAGAAACTTTAATAATAAAAATGAGATTTACATAATTCTTTGAAAGTTTACAAAGCATTGTACAGCTCATCTCTCTCAAGCATTATCTCAAGCCCTGTTAGGTAGATATAATAGATATTATTGTATTCATTTTTCAGATAAGAAAATTGAGTCCGAAAGCACTTACTTTTTTTGCCCACAATCATATATCTAGTAAATGTAAGAAGGGCGATTAGCCATTGAGGCCTTCCTGACAACAAACCCAATGTTTTTGTTTACAATGTATCATTGACTGTCAATTATTTAAAAGTATCTGTAAAGAGCCAGAACTCTGAAGAAGTATATTTGAAACAAGGTGTTGGCTCAAAGGAATTGATGAGACAATGATTATCTAGTTTACATATACTTAGTACTTAGCATGGTAATATACTAGTTCTCTAGTTCACAAACATTCAGTGTGCTGTAATGATATAATTGTAATAGGGTATATAAGAACTGGGGACAGGAAGTCAGAGAGAAGTCAGACAGGCAGACTGGCCGACTCCTGGAAGAGACTGGGTCAGAATTTTACAGACACAGACTATGTAAGAGACTAGACTTTGTACTCTATTCTTGTCCATTCTCCTGATGTCTGTCCTGCTGAGACCAAGATCCTTCTAGAGGACCTCCAGAAAGCTAACCTGAACATTACAAATATCTTGATGGTTAGATTAAAAAAAGAATAGATTTTTTGAATAATCCTAATATCTTTCTGTGTTTCTCTATTAGAAACTTATGAAAAAGAATGTACTCCTTTCCTTTTCCCTTTTCCTCTCCCACTTTTTAATGAGAGAAGTTTCTCTGTAAACCAAATATGTCAATTATTTTCTCTTTGAGCCATCTCTGATGAAAATAAGATTCACACAATGTTCCTCCCTCTCTCTAAATTCCCTCAGATATGATAGGTTCCCTTTGCCTCTTTGTGGGATGTAGTTTCCCTCTTTTTATCTCCCCTTTTCCCTTTTTTCTGATACTATCCCCTTTCCATTTCTACTTCCCTTTTTATGTTATATCAGTAAAATCAAATTATACATGTACTCTTTATGTATTCCCATAACAAAAATACAATGCTCAAGAGTTCTTTTTACCTTTTTCTGTTTCTCTTGAGTCCTATGGTTGGAGATGGAATTTTTTGTTTAGTTCTGATTTTTTCCTTACAAACAAATGGAAATCATCTGTTTCATTAAATGTCCATCTTCTTCCCTGGAAGAAAATGCTCAGTTTAGTTGGGAAATTTATTCTTGGCTGCATTCCAAGTTCTTTTGCCTTTCAGAATATCAGATCCCAGGCCCTTCGATCTTTTTAATGTGGAAGCAGCTAGATCTTGAGTGATCCTTATTGTGGTTCCTCGATATTTGAATTTTTTTTCTGGCTGTTTATAATATTTTTTCTTTAGTCTGATAGTTCTGAAATTTAGCCACAAGATTCCTTGAGTTTTTAGTTTAGGGTCTTTTTCAGAAGGTGTTCAATGAATTCTTTCAATGCCTATTTTACCTTCTGATTCTATTACATCTGAGCAGTTCTCTTTGATGATTTCCTGTAAAATAGTATGTAGGCTCTTTTTTTCATTATAATTTTCAGGAAGTCAAATCATCCTCAGATTATCTCTCCTAGATCTATTTTCCAGGTCTACTGTTTTTCTAAGTAGACATTTAACATTTTTTCTAATTTTTCATTTTTTTGGGGGGAGGGGGTTTGCTTGACTGATTCTTGTAGTCTCAATGAATCATTCATTTCTATTTATTCAGTTCTGATTTTTAATGAGTTACTTTTTTTCATTATCTTTTTTTTTTTTTTAAACTTCTTTTTGTACATGTCCAATTGAGTTTTTAAATGAGTTGTTTTGCTTTATGGGATTTTTTTCCATTTCACTAATTTTTTTTTACTGAGTTATTTTCTTTTTCCAATCCATAAATCCTACTTTCTTAGGAGTTCTTTATCTTTTCCATTTCACAAATCCTACTTTCCTGGGAGTTCTTTACTTTTTCCAATTCACAAATTCTGTTTCCCTGCACTTCCTGGGAGTTCTTTACTTTTTCCAATTCACATTTCAGGAAGTTATTTCTCTCTTGCATAGCTTCTCTTTTTTTCCCCATTATTCTTCTAGCTCTCTTTTAAGATTTTTCACTTTCTTCTAGGAGAGCCTTGTGTGATGAGGATCATGTTATATCCCCCTTTGGGGTATTATCTGAAGACTGTCTGCTATTAGTCTCCTCAGGGTTGAAAACCTGCTCTCTTTCTGTGTAGAAGCTACCCATCATCCTTTTGGCTTTTTAACTCATGTTCTAAAGCCTGTAGGGTCTGTCTTCAAGACAAAGAGGCTACCAGCTTCCTCTGCAGAGTAGGGATAGTAGCTGTCTTGCAAATGGGCTGCAAAGAGTGACCAAGATGCAGGAGTGCTTTGGGAAAAGCTCCCACCAGAAGTGACTCAGGCCTGGGTAGCACAGGCCGAGCTGCAGAAATGCCCTGTTAAGAGCCAGGCTGTGAGGATTAGCAACTGTCTTGGGCTAGAGATTGAGCAGTGAAAGTGTCACTGCCCCAGGCTAAAGCCCATTTTGGGTATTAGCAGTCACCCTGCCCCACACCGCAAGTGTCTCTGCCCTGGGAATCACAGTCTCACTGTGGAAGTTCTATTGCCACAGGCTGCAACTCCCACTGTGCAGATTAGAGGCTGCCATGGGCTGCACCCCTATGCCGTGTAGAAGTGTGACTGCCCCAAGGGAAAACCTCATGCTGAAGAATGTGGCTGCACAGCTGTGTTGTGATCTGTGCTGAGACACTCACTTTCTGTTTTGGATGGGTGTAGCCAGATCCTGTTAGATTCTGGCATTTTTTAGAGTATCCTCTACCTTTGGCTTTAATTTCTCTGCTGGTCTACTGCTTTGCAACCATAGCAGAGCAGCCAACCTGTGGTAAAGTCCACCCTGTAAATTTTTCAGCCACAGAAACCACCCTTGCAGCCAGTCCACTCCATTTGCTAGCCTCTCTTATTTCCCTGCTTGTGCTGGTATGCTTCCCCCACTCAGGACAAACCTTTTCTGGTGATCTTCCAGATTATCTTCAGGGTAAGTTGTTGTACTTCTGATCTTCATGAATTTTACCAGTCAAGCACTATTTTTGAGGCTGATTTTAATAATTAGTAATGAGGGTATGAGAGGAGCTTAGAAAGTCATGTGTGCCTTCTCTGCCCTCTTGGCTCGGCCCCCCCATGATAACCAACTATAAATTGAATGACTTAGCTATGCAATGATCCAAGACAAGTAGAAAAGTCTAATGAAAATGTTTTCTACATCCACATAAAAAAACTGATGGATGCAGAATGCTGATGGAAGCATATTTTGTTAATTTATTTTATTCTTTCCCATATTTTTCCCTTTTGATCTGTTTCTTATTTCACAACTATAACTAATATGAAAATGTTTACATGATAGCATATGTATAAATTATATTAAACTGCCTATCAAAAGGGAGGGAAGAGAGAAGAGAGAGAAAACATTGGCACTCATAAAAATTAATGCTATTTTTTTCTTGATGTGGAATATAAAATATTTATTTAATATATTAGGAAAATAAAATATTAATTAAAAATAAAAACTTTAAATTAATGTGGTTTTTTTGCTCATTAAAGTAACTCCTTATTAGCTTGATTGGCAGAACACTAAATATCATTTTATTAGTTACTATTGTTATTAGATAGGCACAGCCCTACCAGGAGTACTGAACAATTCTTCAATAATTTGTCATTATTTATTTTAAAGTTTATTTGTAAATCTGATAAATATCTTGATAGATTGACTTCCAGATATTTTCTGCATCTTTTAATTATTTTGGAAGTGATTTTCATTTCAACTTTCTCTTATGTTTTATTGATGCTATAAAAAAAATACTTTTGACTATTTTTTCATCTGCTAATTTAGTAAAGCAATTAAAAGTCTCAAATAGTGTATTTATTAATTCTTGAAGTTTTCTCTATCAGCTATCTTTTTTTTTTTTTTAAGAAAATGTGAAGACCATGTATTTTTAAATCAGCAGGAGTCCAGAGTTCAGGTTAGGGGAAAATCGTCAGTCTTTATTCTCAGTGAAGAAGGATCGGAGGTGGAAGAGAATCGGCGATAGCAATATGTGCAGCTGAGTCAAGAAGCTAGCTAGATCACCAGCCACACGACCAGCAGCCAGGAGAATGGAACCCAGGCCCCATCTCTCCCAGTTCCTGTCTCTGCCTCCACCCACCAAAATCGTCATTTCCTGTACAACGCATCAGGACTTGCACAGAGAGTGGGCAGGGACCATTCTTTATCCAATCATGTATATTAATAGAGTATAGTCCAATTAATATTTAGCCTCATGTACTTGGGACCTCAGTGCATCAACTCAAACCTCAGCCCATTACATCTCCTGCTTTCTTTTATTTTAAAACACAGGTGGTCATGCCATCCCTGACTCCTCAGGGAGGTCAGAGCCCCCAAGGGGAGGTGATCACAGCCTCCCTAACTTCTCAGGGAAGGAAGTGAAAGCACTAAAAAAGGAGATGATCACGCCCTCCCTGACATCTCAGGAAGGGAGATGAAAAGCACCAAAGGGAAGTGGGGGTTGCTAGCTGGTTTCTGGACTGAAGGGTCTTAATATGCACAAACCCATCAGCATGGGAGGTATTACACAAGCACATAGCAATAATGCAGAGGCTATTAGGAATGACTCTCCCCACAGTCAGTGCAGACTCAATGTGGTATAACAAACATGAATTGTACACGCAAGTAGCGGAATAGCAAACAATATAAATCAACATGGTGTTGGAAAAGATCACCAGAAGTCCTAGAAGGAGGGGATGTAAACAACAGTCACACATACTTCTTCTTCAGCAACCAAGAGATAGTCTAAAACCAATCTATTGTCCATTGCTTCACATGTCAGGGAATCCAATGATCCCCCTGAGTTTTTGAAGTCCTGCAAAAATCTTTTTATATGTTAGGGAATCCAATGATTCCAGCAGATTTTGAAGTGCTGTAACAGTCTTATCATTTCTCAGAGAATCCAATGATTCCTGAGAGTTTTCAAGTCCTATGTCTCAGAGAATCCAATGATTCCTGAGGGTTTTCAAGTCCTACAATCTTTGATGTCCATGAGTCACATGCCATAACTGCCACACTCTTTCAATGGTGAGCACAATCAGCAACAGAACCACCCGATATTTCTTGGGTCGGCTCCTTTGTTTCAAGGGTCTGCTCCGTCTCTCTGTGATGGACAAGGCGAATATGACTCGTTGGCACCCATCTGATTCCTTCTCCACCTGTAGAGATACAAGCAAACCTTCTCCCCAAAGCAGGTAGCCTATCTGGTCCTTTCCATTCACCACTTTCTGGGTCTCTCCACATCACCTGGCGATTATCTAAAGATAGTGGAACTGCTCGCACTGGACACTGACCTTCTGGTGGGTTATAAAACCTGTCTGCCGGAGCCAGTGCATCTTTGTCAAAAATCAAGAAGTTAATAGTAGAAAGGGCTAGATTTAGAAGTTCTCTAGGATTACCTGTGGTTCCTCCTTTCTTTTGTTTTTGGAGGAGCATCTTAATGTCTCTGTTTTATTGCCTGTCCTTGAGGATTAAAAGGTATGCCTGTGGTGTGTAAAATCTTATACTGTGCACAAAAGTGTGCCAAATGTTTAGAAATATAAGCAGGTCCATTATCTGTTTTTATTGCTTGTGGCACACCCATAATTGCAAATTCTTGAATAAGGAACTCAGTGACCACTTGGGCTGTCTCTTTTGCTGCTGGCATTGCAAAAGTGAATCCTGAAAAGGTGTCTACCACAACGTGGATGAAAGACAGACGACCAAAAGATTTATAATGGGTCACATCCATTTGCCAGATTTCATTGGGTCTCAAATCACGAGGGTTCTTCCCTGGAGACAGTGTAGGAGCGTGGAAAGGAAGGCAAGCCGTACAGGTTTTTACTATGCTCCTAGCTTCCTCTCTTGTTATTCCAAATTGTAGACGTAAAGCTCGAGCAGCCTGATGATATTTAGAATGAGATGCCTGGGCTTCCTGGAATAAAGGGGTATTGACCAACATAGTTAGAAGGCTATCTGCCTTTCAATTGCCATCAAATATGGGACCTGGAAGTCCACTATGAGAATGGACATGTAATATATAGATCTTACTTGGATGCTTTCTCACTTGCTCTTGAAGTTTCTTAAAGAGCTGATATATATTAGAGGCTGCAAATTTTATTTGGGCTGTGGCAATTCTTTGTACCACACCTACTGAATAGGCCAAATCAGATATTATATTTATGTCTCCTGGATAATAAGTAAGAGCTAGAATGATCGCATACAATTCATTCTGCTGAGTGGACTGAAAAGGAGTTCTAACTACTCTCTTTATAGTTAGATCATGAGAGTACACAGCACAAATATTATGTTTGGATGCATCCGTGAAGATAGTTGGTCCTTTAAGAGGAACTTTAGAAACTTTTTCTTCAAGAATCCATTGCCAATTATGTAGTAGTCTAGTTACCTTTAGTGGAGACCCATGTAAAAAATTTGGAGCCATGGCTAATAAAATTTGCCACTCTGGGATGGTCTCACAACACACATTAATTTGTGTATTGGTATAAAAGGTGTATATCTTGTCAGATCTTGTCCCAGATAATTGTACTGCTCGCTTAGTGGCCTTTAATAAAATTCTAGCCACAAACACTGGGTAGGGTGTAAGGCTTTGTTCTGGTTGTGCCGGTAGGTTCACCCACTCTATCACACTGTCTCCTTGATGAAGGACTGCTATGGGTGCCTCTTGTGTGGCAAAAACTGATATCTCCAAGGGTTTTTGAGTGACTCTTTCAACCACATTGGATAAAGCCAGTTCAACTTCTCTCAAAACCTTTTGAGCTTCTTTTGTAAGCTGGCATGGTGAATTTAAAGCACTGTCTCCCCTTAAAATGTCATATAACGGTTGTAACTGATAGGTAGTCAAACCTAACACTGGTCACATCCATTGAATATCTCCTATCAATTTCTGAAAATCATTCAATGTGTTTAGCTTTTCTGTTCTTAAGGATAGTTTTTGAATTGTAAGCACCTTAGTGTATACTTCATATCCTAAATATTGAAAAGGAGCATGTCTTTGAATTTTTTCTGGTGCTATGTATAATTTGTAATTCCTTAGTGTTTCTATGGTCTTTTGTAGACATGCTTCTAACATTTGTTCCTCAGGTACACATCCCAATATGTCATCCATGTAATGTAATAGCATAACTTTTAGGAATGCTTTTCTTACTGGAGCAAGAGCAGCAGCAACATACATTTGACACATAGTAGGGCTGTTTTCATTCCCTATGGCAAAACTGTCCATTCATATCTTTTATAAGGCTCAGCTAAGTTAACGCTGGGCACTGAAAAGGCAAATCTTTTCATATCCTCCTTATCCAGAGGGATAGAATAGAAACAATCCTTAATATCTATGATCCAAAGAGGCCATTCTCTAGGCAACTGAGTAGGAGATGGAAGTTCAGGCTGACGAGTTCCCATAGTTTCCATCTGTTCATTCACTTTTCTTAAATCCGTTAACATCCTCCATTTTCCAGATTTCTTTTTCACAACAAACACTGGGGAATTCCAAGGACTTAGAGAAGGTTTTAAGTGTCCTTGGTCAAGCTGCTCCTGTACTATATCTAATAAGGCCTGAATTTTATCATTACTTAAGGGCCACTGTTCTATCCACACTGGTGTATCAGTTTTCCATTGGATAGGAACAGGTGAAAGTGTTGGCAGGCCTTCAACAGCAGCCCTGCTTAAAAAACCGAAGTACTCATTTTTAACCCTAATTGCTGTAAAACGTCTCTTCCCCACAGATTGATGAGGATTTTTTCAAATATAAAAGGAGTAAAAACTCCTGTTTTCCCTTCAAAAGTCCATCTCATAGGGGCAGCACTAACTACAGCTGCTATTGATCCTCCTACGCCAGACATGTAGGTGTCTGCTTTAATCTTTGGCCAGTGCCTGGGCCAATTGGCACCTCTAAAGACCGTCCAATATGCACCAGTGTCTACCAATCCTTCCAATGGAAGGCCATTTATATAGATCGTGAGCATAGGTCGGTCAGTTGTTACAGCTGCTGTCCAATATATTGCTGGATTTTGTGATCTGAAATCGGAATCTGGGTGACTATCACCAAGCTGCTTATTAGGATTCTATATGAGTAAACCTGATGCCACTATTTCTCCTGGGTGATAAGTCACACATTGTCTGCCTGTATTGGTGACTGGGATATTATCTACACATTCCCCAGTTTCCCACATCAGAGTGTGGATGGACACTGTTTTGTACATGCTCTCAGGAGGTAAAATGGTCAAGCCTACTGTGCCCAGAGGCAAGTGATCCATAGGATGGAGAGGAACAGATTTCACCTCTCCAGGGGGTATCTCAGTTGTCCCAGCTGCATACAATTCTATTTTCCCTAATTGTAATCCCTTTCTCCCATCAGGTTGCTTCCTGGCTGATTGATTGTGTAATCCCTTTCTCCCATCATATGGCTTCTTGGCTGATTGGTCATGTCTGGGTATTGGACTTCTAGGCACTCTCTGGGTGCACCCTTGGCTGCCATCATGCCCCAAGTGTTTTTTGCCTGGGGCCCTGGGGCTGGGCCCCTCATCCCATTTCTCTGAACCTGTCTACATTCTGAGGCCCAATGGAAGCCTCTGTTGCATTTTGGACATGAGGTGCTGGGTCTTGTTCTCCCACCCTGCTTTCTCACTCTACCTCTATACCAACATTGAGCTTTCAGATGCCCTACTTTACCACATTGAAAGCATTGACGTGTCTCTCTAGAAGTCCCTTGCCAGAAGGGACCCTCTCTCCCCATGTTGGGATCTTGGGAAGTCTGCATCATAGTCTGGCTATAAAAGGCATTTGTGCCCACTGTGGCACAGTGTCTTATGAACTCCTCTAAAGGAGCATCCTTGCGCAGTCCTAGTATAATCCTTCTGCACACCTCATTAGCATTTTCCTTAGCAAGTTGCCTTATTAAAACATCTGTTGATGAATTTTCCCCATTAGTTCTTGTGATAGCAGTCTGCAAACGTCCCACAAAGTCAGCAAAGGGCTCATCTGGCCCTTGTGTTATTTTTGTGAAGGCCTCACCTTTGTCATTTTTATTGTGAATCGAAGTCCATGCTTTGATAGCATTAGCACCAATTTGCTCATATGCTGCTACTGGATAATTAATCTGTGTTGTGATGTCTGCATAGGGACCTATACCTGTTAGTAGGTCACAGGTGATCGCAGCATGAACAGCATTTTGACTATTTTGTTGGGCATGTATCCTACAGAGCTCACTATATTCAGAAAGCCACATGTAATTATGTCCAGGTTCTAGGCATACCCTTGCTATAGATTTCCAGTCATTAGGAGTCAAGATGTCAAAAGCCAAATTCTGTAATAGCATCTTAACATAAGCTGATGTAGCCCCATAAAGAGTGCAAGCCTTTTTCAGGTCTTTGATGATTTCTGTGTTAAAAGGGGAGTATCTTCGACTTTGTTGACCGGAGGCATTAAACTGGGAAATTACAGGAAATATATGTGGCTGGAGCTTCCTGACGTCCACGCCCTTTTCTTTGGCCTTCATTAAGCCCTCTTATAATCTACTCATAATTGGATACTGCTGGGGGGGAGGTGCTGGTACTGTCACTGCCCCCCCCCCTGCCCCTCCTCCCTCCATCCTGGAGGGTGGAGTTGATGGAGAAGATTCAATCACTTGCTCCTGAGGTGGGGCTGAAGCTGCCTCCTGAGGTGGAAAGTCACCACACCCTTGCTCACTTAAGTCTCCATGCCCTGTGGGGATATGGTCATTAATCTCTTCATTGCCTTCCTCCTTAATATCAGACCTCCCTCTGGCTATTCGGAGCAGGAGCAATGGGTTTTTTCCTTCTTCTAGGGATAGGGTTTCTTAATGCTAACTGAATTATATTGTATAAACAAAATACCTTGATGGAAATTGAATGAGGACCATTTTCATTGTAATATGCAGACATCTGTTGTCCAACCAGGGACCAGATCTCTCGAGAGATCTGCTCCTGCTCTACGAACCAAGGGGAGATGCGGTTTACTGTACCCAGAAGTCTAGCTACCTGTTCCCAAGTTATAAGTAGCCCTTGTCCTTCTATCAGCTTAAGCATGCTTTCTATAGCACCACTCGTGGGTGGGGCTGAAGGGGTTGAAGGGGTTGGGGGCGGGGATGGAGAGTCTTTAGCTAGCATTTGTCCCATCTTAGCCAAAAAAAAAAAATTACTGGTTTAGTTTTTAAGAAAATAAGTTCCCTGTTTGTCTGTTAACAATACTCACCCAAGTTCCTGGTCACCAGAGACTTCTTCAGTCCTTGGTTCCCACCGTTGGGCGCCAAATGTGAAGACAGTGTATTTTTAAATCAGCAGGAGTCCAGAGTTCAGGTTAGGGGAAAATCGTCAGTCTTTATTCTCAGTGAAAAAGGATCGGAGGTGGAAGAGAATCGGCGATAGCAATATGTGCAGCTGAGTCAAGAAGCTAGCTAGATCACCAGCCACACGACCAGCAGCCAGGAGAATGGAACCCAGGCCCCATCTCTCCCAGTTCCTGTCTCTGCCTCCACCCACCAAAATCGTCATTTCCTGTACAACGCATCAGGACTTGCACAGAGAGTGGGCAGGGACCATTCTTTATCCAATCATGTATATTAATAGAGTATAGTCCAATTACTATTTAGCCTCATGTACTTGGGACCTCAGTGCATCAACTCAAACCTCAGCCCATTACAAGAAAATATAGAGGATTTGGTCTTTTCATTTCCTTCTCTCATTTTCATAATATTACATGGCTTTATATTTTAAGAAAAACTTAGTGATCCTTTGATTATGATCATTTGAAAATTAATTTTAGATGTTTATGTGTAAGATTAATAGTTCTGATTATAAAAGACTACCTACATCTAAATCTCATTAAATGCTCTTTTGTTTGGACAGTTTGCCTCTATTTACAGAATCTAAAAGATTAGGAGTTCTAGTTCTTTTTCCTGCCAGATGACTGTCATTCTGTACTCATTAATTATGAGTGGATTTTCTTCAGATCCTATATCAGCATTCCTTCTGCAATAATAAGTAGCCACTGCTATCCCAAAACAAGAAGAAAGTGACTAGAAAAATAAAATAGTGTCATTTAAAAAAACTGAAAATATCAAATCAAATACAATGTAGTTCATCTTTGAATGGTTTCTCCTAGAAAACCTGGAATCTGAGTCTATTAAAATCAGCTATTCCAGTGATTGTGTTTCTATCATTGCACACCTATATAAACCTTGTAATAAACTCATAGAGAAAGTTTTGACAAACACATGTCTTTGTCTTATTTGTTGATTGGTGTTATCAGAGACAGATACTTTGTCACTTCATGGATGTTAAATAAGACCCACTGTGGGGTTTTTCACTGCCATGTTCTTTGTCTGTTCATAATGTTTAGTAGGTTTTCTTTTTTAACATTATTTATTTTTTATTAAGGATTTTATTCAAACATAAAAACACTGGCTTTCAGAGATATCTAAAACAAATCGCAGTTATATGAGTTCTAGATTACATATATTTCCTTGATTAGAGTCATAGAGTCCTTGGATGTAGCTATAATTAGGTAATATCCTACTATGAAATGCCATACTATTTCACAGGTCTTAAAATATAAAAATGTAATGAAGAGTAAAACTCAAAATTAGTATGTAATTGGGTTGCCAAATTTGAACTGAATCTACTATTGACATAAAAATCTACTTTATATATTTGAGAATTTGGTTCAAGTACATACATATAATGAAACTAAATGTCTTCTCATTTGCATGGTATCTGTTACTGGAATTCACAGTGGTAAATTATTACTGTATTATAGCTTTTTATTTACAAGATATATGCATGGGTAATTTTTCAGCATTGACAGTTGCAAAACCTTTTGTTCCAATTTTTCCCTTCCTTCCCCCCACCTCCTCCTCCAGATGGCAGATAGACTAATACATGTTAAATATGTTAAAGTACTATGAAACTTTTTAAAAGAAGCATATTTTGTGCACCCTACTGCCTATCAATGTTACCTGTATAAATAGTAGTAAGAAGACCCTGATAGATATTGTTTTTATCAAAGATGAGATGATAATGAAAAAGAAAAAGTTTTTTGTGTTTGTTTTTTTAATATATACACAGTGGTAGAAAAGGCTAGAATATGTACATGCTGTGAAACCAACAATAAATAACACAATGTTGTGTCAACTATGTGGTAGATATAGTATGGTTATCATTGCTTCTAATCTTATTTTTTCAAATACTTCATTATTTGGAAAATTTATATGCTGTATTCAAGTAATATTTCTCATAAATGTGTCAATTTTCTATATAACTTGTTAATGCATGTGATTAGCAAAATTTAAAATCAGAAAAAAAATCTCTTTTGGTAACTATATATTGTTTTGGTTGCAATACATAAAAATATTTTTAAATGATCAGGCTAAGACCTGGCCCTTTCACTTGTGCTGTATGAAGACTAACTATCTAGATTCATGTATTTTATCATTGTTTGAGGGTCCTATAATTTGGGAAGAACAAAAAGATTATTAAATAAATTGTTCTGTTTCCTAATATATACATCAAAAATGTATATTTAATACTATGAATTTATTTTAGAGAATGGAACATATAATAAGCTGACAATTTGAAAAAGTCTTAAAAAGGTGGAGGTTTTTTTTTTTTTTTAATTTATAACTCCTGCAGGTCAAATGTAGTTTAATTATATTTTTTCATGATGATAAATTAAGAATTATAAGTTTTTTTTTTATATTTGAAATGTTTGTGTTTACACATATATTCAGAGGGAGAGAAAAAGGGAGTGGATATTGATAAAGAACCAATAACTTGGAGTATACACAAAAAAATCTTTGTGTATATGTAATGAGGTACAAATGATAAGGTTAGTGGTAGTTGTGATGAGGTATGAGAATTGGGGTGGGAAATCCCCTCTAGTCAGGGGCTCAGGTCCCTTGTGAAAGCATTCTCAAACCCCAGATCTATGTGGCAAAAAAGAGATTTATTGGCACTGAGAAGCCAGCTTGCTAGGAAGATAGACTTCTTAGTGGGCAAAGAATATAGCAAAGGTGGGTCACACTGAGAAGAAGATATCTTAACATAAGGCAAGGTCCTGTTAGAAAGATAGCAAAGGTTAACACTGAGATGAGAATATCTTCACCAGTGGGCAAAAAGTCCTGGCAGGACAGCTTGCTAAGAAGACAGCTTCCTTGGCAAGCATAATGCCATTTAGAACTTCTGCAAAAATATATGGGCATGTAGCCCTAATTATATTGGGGCTTGCTTTGATCTTTGACCCAGAGATGGGGACCAACTTCTGAGAGAATGATTTTCAATTCAATTTAAAATTGAATGAGATTACTTAACTGGGAGTGTGAGCCACTGAGAGTTGTTTGTGGCAATTCAATGGCAGGTGATTGACCAACATCTCCAAATGAATGAAACCACTTAAGTGAGAGTTTGCAGGCTTTTCCCAGGGTCTGAGAGAACCCCTGACGGGGACACAGCTTAGATTCAGGGCCCCCCAAAAGATATCAGTTTATGTCATATGTATATATACACATTGGATAATACATAACCACATATATCTATATATCTACATGTTTATATTGTGTATTATATACAGATGTGTGCATAGCTGTATATTAATATTTATATCTACCTCCAAGTATCTTACTGAGAAAGGACCTACAAAATCTTAGCAAGTTTTGACATTAAATAGACACACATATATGTATGCATGTCTATAGATAAGTAGATAGATTCATTTCTCTGCCTCTCTCTCTTTCTCTCTCCCTCCTCTTGCTCTGTATATGTGTATGTGAATTAGTGTTTCTGAGACTCTTTTCTCACTGAAGTCAATCAGTTCTCTTCCTTATTCCCACTTCCATTCTCTTCTCTTACAACCCTAATCTCATTTATATTCAATATACTTTTCAACAAGCTCTTTGGTTCAGAAATCATTTTTCCTACAAGTAGTCTGTCACTTTTCGTTCCTATTAACACTGCCCTTTCATTGTACTATTATTAAATTTACAAATATTCTGCCTTAAAAGCATGATCATTACTATTTTAACTTTCTTTATATTAGTTAATCAAATTTTCTAACTTCAGCAAACACTATGAAGTTGTATCTCTTGCAGTTCTTGGACCATTCTATGAGAATCTTCAAAGACCTATCAGAGTATTTCTCCAAAATAAACGAAAGTCCCTCTTTTATTTCTATTGAGAGGTCTCCTTATATATGTCCAGAAATATGATTGTTACAGGATGGCAGAGTCCTTCAGCTGACTGTATAATCACCTAAGATTTTCTTTCTTCCATCATTCTTACCCCAATTCAGTTGTGAAGACAATCCCAGTTATGTCAGTATAATATTAGCTACATTAAAGATTCAGAGCTCATATTTCTCAGGCCAATACAGTGATTCATGCTTGGTGATAGAATATGAGATACCCCTACAACATAAAATTCAATAAAAATAAATGTACTTATAATAAAATACTTAAAAGGATATAATTTATTAATTAAAATGGATGTTGCTCTCCTCCACCTCTGGCTATGATGAATCAAAAAGATGTTCCATAAGGAAGCTGATGTGCCATTAAATTAACAATGCATTGTTTCTGTTGAATGAACTTCTTATATCTCAGGCAAAGAGGAAGACATGTCACTACTTCAAGCCTTTGTCATCTGTATTGACCAAATTCCAAGGAGAGTCTCCTGATCCTGTTAAGGGGAAACATGCTTACCCTATATAAAACAGATCCCGTTTTTCCTACAGGGATCTAAGCCGAGTTCATAAAATAAGTATATAAAAATTAGAAGTTAATAAGTAAAAAGAGAAATACAAATATAGTGCTGTGAGATTAGGATAAGGTTAATGGCACAAGCTAGACCACTAATGATCTATGAGATATTTCTGAAACAATTCCCTAAGGAAATGAATAAATCAGAAGAATGTTTTTCTTTTTTGTTTAAAAAAATAGCAAGTAATAGGGAAGCTAACAGACCAATTAACATATTTCACGATCAGAAATTAAAGTGAAAAATTACAAAACATAATCTAAATAATTTAAGCCTCTTAAGGCCTCACTTTCACAACATAAAATAATTTTTAAATAAAAGATTTATTTTCTTTCACTTTTTAGATAAGGGCTTGAATTGTAATGCCACAGTCTCCTTGAACTGCCCTACCTCAGTCATTCTGCTCAGACTATCATACAACCCTTCCCTCTTGATCATCAGAATAATTGATAAGTATAAAAGATCTTATATTTTTGTAAAAGTCTGAAACTATGAGAAGGTATGCTTGAATCAGACTACTGAGCACTTAAGGCTAATTACCTATTCCATGTGAGACAATGACTCTATTAGCATATGTATGGAAAAATGGCTCTTCTCACCATTGGTGCTGGCTCGATGTTTGACGTTAAGATAATTGTAGGCAAGGATAAGAGGGTGAGGTGAGAAAGGGGAGATTTCACTTGGTGGCAGGCAGGAGGAGGAGGAGAAAGGTGGAGATTCTGGACTCTAGAATCCAGAAGAGATCTTTTGCTAAACTCCTGGCAGTTTGCCTGCTTCTCTTCCTAAAGATGAAGGACTTTTATTTATCCTGACTCTGGCTGATCCTGAGGCCTCCAGGGAGCAAACCCAGACTTAACATATTTTAAAATATCAGATGCTGCTCTCCATCCCAATCTATTAGAATATTAGATATCTTTCCCCATCAGAATATCAGAATTCCCATCTCTGGTCCTTCCCCATTATGTCATTGTTTCTGTCTCCCTATAAAGAATCTCTATCCCCACATTCAATACTGGATACTTGGAGACAAGAGTCCTCCAGTCAATTGATTTACTCTCTAATAAATTATATTATTATAACTCTCTAACCTCAATCTTCCCTCAGTTTCTCCAGCATTACAGAATCTTATGCATAGAACTGGGACTAAAATTTCAAGTCTCTGAGGCAAATCTGAGTACAGGGGGAGAGGTAGTGTGCAAAACCTGGAAAGTGACTGTGTACCAATTTGAGAGAGTCAGAAACCCTGCATAGGTCCTTGTGGGTGAAATCTTGAAGAAAGAAAAGCTGTAATGTCCCTTATAAAAATTGGGAATGAATGCCTAGGCTTTGTAACTTTATGTAGGCTCAAAGAAGAGCCTGGTTGCTTCAGTGGAAAGGAAAAAAATCTATCCCCTAGTCAATCTGATCTATGACCCTGCATCCTGCTTTAAAATCTCTGGAAGCTCAATTCTAAGATTCACTAAAGATAAAAGTATCAGACAGTGGAAATTACTTAAAGGAAGAAAGGTTGCAAAATAGAGAGACATAGTATTGGATCTTTGGAGAGTGTAGACTTGGAATCAGTCAAGAGGGTGCAGAGAGGACTTAAAGGCAATTCTCACTTTGTATAAGTGGACTTTTAGCAGACCTTTAGTGAAGCAATTTTCACATAATGTAAATTTTCCTAGAAAAAGAAGTAATAAGAAAGGCAGAAAGGGGGCTTGTCCCCAAGGAGGAAGGAGGCAAGCACAAAGTTCAAGAATATGTGGGGTCCAGGGACAGAGAAGTGAGAACAGTTGGGAGAATATATATGGGTTAGCCATGTGTGAATCTAATCTAAACGAGGGAAGAATAATTGGGGAGTGAAGGAATGACAAACATGTGGGTGCCAGACAAGGACACAGACAGGAGAAGAAGGATGATATATAGGGCCAGGGACAGATACTCAATATTCAGTCACAGAAAGAAGATGGAATTTGTGCTTGTTAGTGGGTGGAGCAGAGCAAAGATCACTAGGCATCACAAATCTCAAGACAAGTTGCCCTTGGGCGGTAGAGGTGGTCTCTCTCACATTTTTTTTTTTTTTTTTTTTGCTTTCATTGGATGATTTTTGTTTTTTTAAAGTTTGTGTGTGTGTGTGCGTGTGTGTGTGTGTGTGTGCGTGTGTGAGTGTGTGTGTAAGGGGGGAGAATCAGAATTATTGAGCTAAAGAGCAGGAGTTGAGAAAAAAAAAAGGACAATACTATCCTGTAAAGTTAATATAGGATTTTTGTATGTTTGCACTGTGGATTTTTTCCCCAAAAAATTCTTTGGCTTAAGTTGAATTCATGTAATGCAAATGTATGTAAAGTAAGAATTGTCTATATTTTTCTATGTGTGTGAATACCCTAAAGCTAAGCATTGGTTGCTACATCTCTGTATGTGTTATGTAGATTTGAATAGCACATGCTTACATCTTGAAGAAAGTACATTCTGCCTTGTCTTTTAAATTATAAAATATAGAAACAAAACAATATGCAATTTCTCCTAATTATCATTGAGGTGGCCTAAAATTTTCACATCAAACTCAAATGTATGTTCACTTAATAAGTTGATGGATTAATGGGACAATGTGAGAATATAGTCTTTTTTTTTTTTTTTACAAATCTAGATTCATAAATAGATAATAGTTCCATTCAGATTAGTTGAGGAAATTTATTGAAAGAAATGAGATTTTAGTAAAATAAGGGAAAGAAGTCTGGTGTATGGAATGTAATTTGGGTATGAAAAAAATAGTGTGGAAGAATATTCAGAAGTGGGAATGGGAGATGGCAGCTAAGAAGAAAGCTACTTGGCTCTGAGAATCTTCATTTCCTTAATGGCATAATAATATGAATACTATCCCCAGTGATATGGTGGGAAAGAAAAATTAATGAGTATAAAATGCCCTGAATTTCTAGAACATTTTGTTTTCAAAGTCTTATTGGCAATACTTGTACCCCAAACTGAATGTGAGATACAATTAGCCCATTTCAAATTGTGTGTGGAATGATGAGATAAAAAGAATATAGGAAATGTGCAGAAGAAAACTTAAACTATTAACTATTATAATATTTGTTTAAGTGCAAAAATGCTTATGCTGCTTCTGGGAATAGGGCTTGTGAGACCAAAGCTGACAGTGTGGCTATGAGAGGTGTGTGGACAGAAAAATGGCAGAACTGAGGATGAAAATGGAATTTGCATGCAAATTATCTGCAACATCAAAACATATTCAATATCCAAGGCAAATATTTGGGAAAGGGTGAAAAGGAAACTTATGCAGAATATCCAACCATTGTAGCTTAACAATGTTAAAGAAAACAAGAACTCTTCCAGAGTTACGTTTGAAGAGGTCTTTCAAAAACTTTCCCTTTTTACAAAAGCTATATCTATATCATGAGCCAAAAGGTTTAATTTGTGAAATTGTGAACTTGGACAACATTGGAATATCTTTTATATAGCTTTAATTTTCTAATTTCTATTGTATTTATTTTGTGGATTTGGCTTAGATCCTTCTGGGAGCAACAGCATCTGTTTTACATAAACTAGTCTGGTTTCCCTTCATTGGGATCAGGAAGCTGTCCTTGAAATTTGGTTGATGCTAGTGCCTAGAGCTTGAAACAATGGCATGACTTCTTTGCATAAGGCATAAGAAGTTCAATCTATGGGGGATTAGTACACTGAGGGTTTGGCAGAATTCTCACTGCCCCATGGAACATCTGCCAATGAGGAAAAGAACAGCATTCTTTTTAATTACTAAATTGTAGCTTAATTAATATTTAAATTAAATTTTATCTTGATTTTAAAAGTGATGAAAATATATATTTTTTTAAAATAGAACAACAATAAACATTGAAAAGCCTTCAGATAGAGATAATAATCAGTTTAGATAGCAACTAATGTTGAAGAGTTTATATATGTGGTATTGTGAATAATCTTAAATAATAATTTAATAATAATTATAATAATAATTGAAAAACATAGGTCGAGAAAGAGGTTCCATACCAGTTTATAAAAGGAAAGTACTAATGCAGCTGAGGGAAATGGTAACACTAAACAGTGACGTGACCTTCATAACATATGCTGTATTTATTTTCCTGCTTGAAATGAACACTGATCATAGTTGCTATGAGCATAGGTTGGTCTTCCCAATTTAAAAAAAAAAAATAGTGAGAGAGTAAGAAATTACTCCATTTGATCCAGCTTATTAAATAACATTGTTCTTTCCCCCCCAAACATTCTAACCTGTCATTTCCCACTTCCTATTACCCTTATCTAGACCTTCATTACTTCTCCACTAGCCAGTTTTAATAGATGTCACTATGCAGCTAGGTGGCACAGTGGATAAAAGGCCAGACAGAGTCAGAAAGAGTTATTTTCCTGAGTTCGAATATAGTCCCAGACACTTACTAGCTTTGTCCTTAGGCAAATCACTTAACCCTGCTTTCCTCAATTTCTCATCTGTAAAATGAACTGGAGAATGAAATGGCAAACCACTCCAGTATATTCACCAAGACAATCCCAAATGTGTTATAAAGATTCAGACATTATTGGAAAGTGTACAGCAACAAATAGAGGTAACTGCCCTTCCTGCTTCTCTTGGCTTCCCCATTCTATTGCATCCAAAAAATGTTTGCCATAAAAATCTTCTTAATGCATAGGTTTAATTGTATTACCTTTTATGGTTTCCAGTTGCTCTCTCTAATAATAACTTCTTAATTGCCAAAACCAAAGGCTTTTTCTCAGTCCTCATCCTTCTCAATCATATTGTGGTTTTTGATAACTTTGATCACCCTCTTCTCTTTAATACTGTCTTTTCTCCAGCATTTTGTGATATAGTCTTTTCTTTTTCTGTTTCTAGTAAATTGTCCTTTGCTGGATCTTTATGCAGCTCATGTTCACTAATTATAAGGAATCCACTGGACTCTAACCTGGTCACTCTTTATCTTCTTCTATGTCATTTCACTTGGTAATCTCATCAATTCCCATGGATTTATTTATCATCTCCATGCTGATGATTTTCAATTTATTTATTCAGCTCTAACCTCTCTGCTGACCTCCAGTCTCACATCTCCAGCTTCTGATGGTATATCTCAAACCAGATATCTTGTAGACATATTAAACTCAAAATATCTAAAACTGATCTCCATTTTACCCTTTCTCAAAACCATTCCCATTTCCTAATCTTCCTATTACAGAAAGCAGAGAGCAATCCTGTACTGCCAGTCCTTTTCTACTCCTCATTCTCTCATTTACCATATCTATTTTTTTAAACATTTATAACACATCTTGAGTATATACACTGTCTTCAGACACAACTATTTCCTGGTGCTTCTGTATTGGATGATAATAATAGTCTGATTTTTTTGGTTTGTTTTAATGCTGCCACAAGTTTCTTGCCACAACAGTCAGCTGTCAAATTTAATTTCCTAAAAAGTGCACGTCTCAAAATTGCACTACAACCCACCCACTCCACTCACCCCACTCTAGAATACAATCGTTCATTATTAATTCCAAGATCAATTTTTTTGTCACACTGCTACATAGCATTCTCTCCTTTTCTGTACTTTTATACTTTACAACCTCCTTCTGATCACATACCCTGAGATTTAGGAATCTTGGACTCCTTAACATCCCATGTCTCAGGTCTGATGCATTTTCTCTGGATAGTCCCCTATCCCTAAAATGTTCTCCTCCTCATTTTCACTCTTAGTTGTCCTGAGTTCCTTTCAGTCCCAAGTAAAACTTCATCTTCTACAGGGAATCATTTCTGATATATATATTTAAATTTAGTGCCATTTCTCTGATGATTATTTCCAACTTACATTTGGCTTGTTTGTACAAAGTGATTTACATGATCAAACACACATATATGTACATAACACACACTAATGCACCATTGAACTATAAATTTCATGAAAGAAATGAATCTTTTTTGATGTCCTTTAAATCCCTGGTTCTGAGCATAATGTCTGGCCAATAGTAGGCATTTATGCATTTTTATTGACTGACTAATAAATAAAGTGAAAACTCCTTAGACTTGATAGCAAAAGAATCCATATCTCAGAGTTAGAAGGAATTGCAGCACCTATCAAATCAAGCTACACACACACACACAAAGAATTTCTTTACTATATATGTGCTGACTAGTCATCTGATATTTTTTTAGAATCTCTCCTGCATCCAGCAAATGGAAACCCATTATATCTCTAAGCAATCCATCGCACTACTTCTAACAATTAAAAAGTTTCCTTTAATCAAACCTAAATATGTCTTTATGCATCATGAACCCATCACTTTTAACCTACCTCTGGTACAAAGCAAAAAATGTCTAATTATTCTTCCCTCTTACAACCCTTGAAATACAAATAATAATAATAATAATAATAATAATAATAATAATAATAATAAACATCTCTCCCCCAACATATTTATATCCCTGATGATTTTTTTTGTCAAGGCAATTGTAGTTAAGTGACTTGCCCAGAGTCGCATAGCTAGTAAGTGTTAAGTGTCTGAGGCCAGATTTAAACTCAAGTCCTCCTCACTCCAGGGCTGGTATTCTGTCCATTATGCCATCTAGCTTCCCCAATTATATTTCTTCACCAAAAATTCCTTACATTACTTGAAAGTCATATGAACTTGAAGCTTTATACTACCTTGTGTGCTTTCCTTCAAGTTCATATGACTTTCAAGTTATATGAGGACTAATGTAAGGAATTTTTGGTAAAGAAACACAATTGGAGAATGACTCAGCAAAGACCTACATCTCATACCCTATACCAAAATGAGGTCAAAATGGGTATGTGATTTTGGCATAAAGAGTGATACTGTAAGCAAATTAGGAGAGCAACAGATAAGTTATCTATCAGATGTTTAGAGAAGGAAGGAATTTATGACCAAAGAAGAACTAGAGAACATTATGAAAGGCAAATTAGATAACTTGGGTCACACAAAATTTATAGGTTTTTGCACAAACAAAACCAATACAAACAAGATTAAAAGGAAAGTACAAAGCTGTGAAAAAATTTACAACCAGTGTTTCTGATAAAGGTTGCATTGCTAAAATAAAGAACTATGTCAAATTTATAAGAATACAAGTCATTCCCCAATTGTAAATGGTCAAACAATTTGAACAATTTTCAGTGTCTGAAAATTTTCTAAATTAAAATTTTCTATATTTTATCTAAAATTAAAATCATCTATAATCATATGAAAAAATACTCTAAACCACTATTGATTAAAGAATTTCAATTAAAACAACTTTGAGGTACAACCACACATCTTTCAGATTAGATAAGAAGACAGGACAAGAAAATGCTAAATGTTTGAGGGGATGTTGGAAAATTGGGACAATAATGCATTGTTGGTAGATTTGTGAAATGATCTAACCATTCAGTAGAACAATGTGGAACTATGCTCAAAAGACTAGAAAACTGTGCGTACCCTTTGACCCAACAATGTCACAAGTGTATCTACCCCAAAGAAATCATGAAGGAGAGAAAAGGACTCGTATGTGCAAAAATATTTGTAATTTTTGTGTTAGCAAAGAATTAGAAAATGAGTAAATGCCCATCAATTGAGAAATGGCTGAATAAGTTGTGATATATGAATATTATTGTTCTATAAAAAAATGATGAACAAGAAAGGCCTGGAAAGAGTTATACAAACTGATGCTGAGCAAAACAAGCAGAACCAGGAATACATTATACACAATAACAGCAAAAATGTGCAATGATCAACTATGAAAGACTTGATTCTTCTCAGTGGTTGTGATCCAAGGCAATCCCAAAAGACTTTGGATAGAAAATGCCATCTGCATCCAGAAAAAGAATTATGGAGATTAAATATAAATCACCACATGCTATACTTACTTCTTTTTTCTGTTTTTTTCTCTCCCATCTCCAAACATGATTCATAAAGAAATGTATATTAAAAATAAATAAATAAAGAAGCAAGCAAAAAAATGAATACAGTATTCCAGATGAATTATAACCAATATAGTTCCCATGGATCCACTAATTTTCTGACTCTGAAAATAATGTCTTCAGAGTATGGATCAAATAAACCTTTCTAACTTCATCTCATATTACTCCCCTTTGGATATTCCATGTTCCAATAAAGCTGGAGCAAATAAATTATTCTTTCTATCAGTAGTGTGATAATGAGTTCCAAATTCTTTATTTTAGTCTCAGAAGCAAAGTTTTGAGAGATTTGGAAGAGAAACAGGTTTAGAAGAAAATTAACTTAGCAATTAACACCTGTTTATGAAATGTGCAGATAGAAAAATAACCAGAATAACTTGCAAAATCTCCTCAGACTCATTATAGAGTGTTTGAAAGTATGATTTTTTTAATTGAAAAGATGTTATTTTGAATATTGCTATAACTAATGAGCTAACAGTTCTCTGGTCAATACCTTTGTTTAGTTTTGTTTTTTTCTTATTTTTAAAAATTAAATTAAATTGAAACTAATTGATGAAGAATTCTTTTCTTGCTTTTTCTGACTCTGCCTTTGCTATGCAATTACAATTATCCCACTTCTCATTGTTCTTTCTTATCTTGCTGAAGAAAGAAATTTCATTTTGCAAGCAGCTTATATACTAGTAGAGGAGATAAATATAGCAAACATCTAAACAGAAGACATATAAGGAAAATAAATGTAAAGAATCACAAGGTAGTTAGCTATAAGTTTTCTGAAACTTGACTGCCATGGGATGGGGAATCTAATGTTCCACATCTTATGTTTTCTATACCAATCTAAAACAACAAAACACAGGACATGGAACATTAGTTCCCCAACTGCATTGCAGTAATTTATCATTAATCATAGGTAACTACTTTGTATTTTTTACATTTTATATATATATATATATATATATATATATATATATATATATATATATATATACATAGTATCCTCTATTAGTTTGTAAGCTCCTTGCAAATGAAAGGAATGTTCATATAAATCCTAAGAATCTCAGACATGAATATATGAACAATTTCTTTTATTCGGGGGGGGGGGGACTTCATTGAAAAGGATCCACCAATACATGATTAGAAAATAGTGTTTTCAAAAGTCAACTCACAGGATTGCATTTTTCAATAAAGAATTGTTTTGAAGCTTTTCAGATCTAATACACTTGTGAGAATTGCTTTTTGGTTTGATTATATTGCCATTTCCTCTCACCCCAGCACCCCAAAGTAAAACCATTGAATCATTGTTAAGATATATGGATATTTTATGAGTCTCTTTATTACAGGTTGGAAATATTTTTTTCTTTTTTTTCCCATTTTCCCTCAAAGTAAAAACACTTTACATAGTTAGAAGCAGTATCTCATTAAACTCAAAATAGATGACAGGCTCGTAGGAGAGGAAGGAATTATATTTCTCTTTATTCACTGTTATATTCTGTGACACCCACTGTCTTCTCACTTAATTTAGTCTGCTGCAAATGAAATATCAGTGCCTAGTAAGAGATATAAAATGCACTGGGCACACCAAAGTTCTTGGAATTATATCATCATCAGTTGCAGTCCTCAGAATTAAGTTTTGCTACCTCAATTCAATTTTATATCATTTTCTTCTGTAATACTCTCCAATCCACTTTAACATGTTACATTATAATATTGTAATGCAATTAACATTCATAGATAACATGTTACATTAAGTTGAGTTATTGTGAAGCAATAAATAAAACTAGTGTGAATAGGATATATTTCTGTGATTTACCCCTAGGGCAGATATATATACCACCACAGCTAGAGGAAGCATGCAATACAAATAGTTCATGTAATATTAAAACTGAGTCTGAAGAGCAGTAGCATTTATGCTAATACTCAAAGGTCAGAGGGCAATGTAACACGGAAGATGAAACTGTTAACAATTACAAAAAAAGAATTTGGTCATTTTAGAATTCTGCTGGGAATAGGGGTAAGATAAAGCCAGAAACTTTCATTTGGAAAAGAAAGAGGGGAAGCGACAGCTCTTTGAGGGAAGTGTTACATATCTTTGATATTTTGAAACAGAAAAAGTGGCTGCAAATTAAATGGGTGTGTGTGTGTGTGTGTGTGTGTGTGTGTGTGTGTATAAAACAGATCACAGATCTGAATAATATGGAAAATTTGTGCAATCATATAGTAAAATGCATTAAAAACTTTACTTTTCCAGATCTTAATATTTCTATAGAACTACAGAATTTCAATGGAGGAAACTGTGGAAAAGTAAGAGTGTATTGGATGTATGTGTCTCTGTGTTTGAGAAAGAGAAAAAGAGAAAAGAAAAAAAGAGCAAGAAAGGGGTAAGCCAGGTATAATTCCTCCATCCTTAATTCATCAGCTTTTGATAGTTGTTTTTTTTTTTTTAATAAAACAAATCCAATAGCAATAGAATATAGTTGCATAATTGGTGCTTAATAAATCAAAGAACATCAACCATTGGGGTAAGGATTCTCTGATCTGGAAAAAAACCTACTTGGAAGTATTCTGATAAAATTTAGGATTTATTAACATCAGGTAACATTGAAGTCAAAATGGCAGATTAGAGGCAGCAACTCAGCCAGATTCTTCCAACATTTCTCTTCAAATGTTAAAATCACAACTCAAATCAATTTTGTAGTGGCAGAGTAAACACAGCCAACACAGTTTTCAGAAATTCGTAATTTAGAATAAATTTTTGTCACCAAAATTGAAAAGCTACCATTTATATAATGAAAGAACAATTTAAAATTTGCCTTTCAATTAATGTCTTATTGATATCTACTGGGTTCTAGGTACCTTGTAAAGTGCTGGTGATCTAATACATTCTTCTTCTGTGATGACCATGTTTAGTACACAGAGTATATTAAAATCAGCTGGAGTAAGAATAAGGGAAAATCCTTGATTTTTATTCTTCACGGGGGTGAAGGGGAATGGCAATACGAAGTGAGAGCGGTCCCAACAGAACCAGCCAGCAGTGCTTCTGGCTCTCACACTCTACCCAACAAATCCTCTATTTCCTATACAACACAACAAACTTGCACAGAGAGTGGGCAGGGCCATTCTTTCTTTAAGCATATATTAATAGAGTATTGTCCAATTGCTAATCAGCCTCAAGTGCTTGGGACCTCAGTGCAATGAGAACTTCAAGAGCTTCAGCCCATTACATCTCTCACTTTCTTTGTTTTAGAACACAGGTAGTCATGCCATTCCTGACCTCTCAGGGAGGTGAGAGCCCCCAGGGGAGGTGATCACACCCTCCCTGACTTCTCAGGAAAGGAGGTGAAAACACTGAAAAGGCAATGATCATGCCCTCCCAGACATCTCGGGAAAAGAGATGAAAAGCTCCAAAGGGAAGTGGGGATTGCTAGGTTTCTGGGCTGAAGGGTCTTATTAGAAACAGGTATGCACAAACCCATCAGCATGGGAGGTATCACACAAGCACATAGCAATAACGTAGAGGCTATTAGTGATGACTCTCCCCACAGTCAGTGCAGGCTCGATGTGGTATAACAAACTTGAATTGTACATGCAAGTAGCAGCATAACAAACAATATAAATCAACATGGTGTTGTAAAAGATTTCCAGAAGTCTGAGGAGGGTATATAAACAAAATTCACACATATGCCTTCTTTAGCAGCCAAGAGATACTCTAAAACCGATCTATTGTCCATTGCTTCACATGTCAGGGAATCCAATGATTCCCCCCCAGTTTTTGAAGTCCTGCAACAGTCTTTTTATGTGTTAGGGTATCCCATGATTCCAACAGATTTTGAAGTCCTGCAAAAGTCTTATCATTTCTCAGAAAATCCAGTGATTCCTGAGGGCTTTCAAATCCTACAACAATCTTATATCACAGAGAATCCAATGATTCCTGAGGGTTTTCAAGTCCTACATCAATCTTATGTCTCAGAGAATCCAATGATTCCTGAGGGTTTTCAAGTCCCACAATTTTCGATGTCCATGAGTCAAACACCATAACTGCCATGCTCTTTCAGTGGTGGGCACAATCAGCAACAGAACCACCCGATATTTCTTGGGTCGGCTCCTTTGTTTCAAGGGTCTGCTCCGTCTCTCTGTGATGGACAAGGCGAATATGGCTCGTTGGCACCCATCTGGTTCCTTCTCCACCTGTAGAGATACAAGCAAACCTTCTCCCCAAAGCAGTTAGCCTATCTGGTCCTTTCCATTCACCACTTTCTGGGTCTCTCCACATCACCTGGCGATTATCTAAAGATAGTGGAGCTGCTCGCACTGGACACTGACCTTCTGGTGGGTTATAAAACCTGTCTGCCGGAGCCAGTGCATCTTTGTCAAAAATCAAGAAGTTAATAGTAGAAAGGGCTAGATTTAGAAGTTCTCTAGGATTACCTGTGGTTCCTCCTTTCTTTTGTTTTTGGAGGAGCGTCTTAATGTCTCTGTTTTATTGCCTGTCCTTGAGGATTAAAAGGTATGCCCGTGGTGTGTAAAATCTTATACTGTGCACAAAAGTGTGCCAAATGTTTAGAAATATAAGCAGGTCCATTATCTGTTTTTATTGCTTGTGGCACACCCATAATTGCAAATTCTTGAATAAGGAACTCAGTGACCACTTGGGCTGTCTCTTTTGCTGTTGGTATTGCAAAAGTGAATCCTGAAAAGGTGTCTACCACAACGTGGATAAAAGACAGGCAACCAAAAGATTTATAATGGGTCGCATCCATTTGCCAAATTTCATTGGGTCTGAAACCACAAGGGTTCTTCCCTGGAGGCAACGTAGGAGCACAGAAAGGAAAGCAAGCTGTACAGGCTTTTACTATGCTCCTAGCTTCCTCTCTTGTTATTCCAAATTGTAGACGTAAAGCTCGAGCAGGCTGATGATATTTAGAATGAGATTCCTGGGCTTCTTGAAATAAAGGAATATTGACCAACTAGTTAGAAGGCTATCTGCCTTTGAATTGCCATCAAAAATAGGACCTGGAAGTCTACTATGAGAATGGACATGCAAAATATAAAACTTACCTGGATGCTTTCTCACTTGCTCTTAAAGTTTCTTAAAGAGCTGATATAGCAGGGGTCCTCAAACTTTTTAAATAGGGGGCCAGTTCACTGTCCCTCAGACTGCTGGAGGGCCGGACTATAGTAAAAACAAAAACTTTGTTTTGTGTGCCTTTAAATAAAGAAACTTCATAACCTTGGATGAGGGGGATAATCATCCTCAGCTGCTACATCTGGCCTGTGGGCTGTAGTTTGAGGACCCCTGTATTAGAGGCTACAAATTTTATTTGGGCTGTGGCAATTCTTTATACTATACCTACTGAATAGGCTGAACCAGATATTATATTTATATCTCCTGGATAATAAGTAAGAGCTAGAATGATTGCATACAATTCATTCTGTTGAGTGGACTGAAAAGGAGTTCTGACTACTGTCTTTATAGTTAAGTCACAAGAATATACAATGCAAATGTTATGCTTGGATGCATCTGTAAAAATAGTTGTTTCTTTAAGAGGAACTTTAGAAACCTTTTCTTCAAAAATCCCTTGCCAATTATGTAATAGTCTGATTATCTTTAATGGAGACCCATGTGTAAAATTTTGAGCTATGGCTAATAAAATTTGCCACTCTGGGATGGTCTCACAGCACACATTAATTTGTGAATTAGTATAAAAGGTGTATATCTTGTCAGGTCTTGGCCCAGATAATTATACTGCTCGCTTAATGGCCTTTAATAAAATTCTAGCCACAAGCACTGAGTAAGGAGTAAGGCTTTGTTCTGGTTGTGCAGGGAGGTTTACCCACTCTATCACACTGTCTCCTTGATGAAGGACTGCTGTGGGTGCCTCTTGTGTAGCAAAAACTGATATTTCCAACAGTTTTTGAGTGACTCTTTCAACTACATTGCATAAAGCCAGTTCAACTTCCCTCAAAGCCTTTTGAGCTTCTTTTGTAAGCTGGCATGGTGAATTTAAAGCACTGTCTCCCCTTAAAATATCATATAACTGTTGCAATTGATAGGTAGTCAAGGCTAACACTGGTCACGTCTATTGGATATCTCCTATCAATTGCTGAAAATCATTTAAGGTGTTTATCTTCTCTGTTCTTAAAGGACAGTTGTTGTACTGTAAGCACCTTAGGGTATACTTCATATCCTAAATATTGAAAAGGAGCATGTCTTTGAATTTTTTCTAGAGCTATGTACAATTTGTGGTCCCTTAGTGTTTCTATGGTCTTTTGTAGACATGCTTCTAACATTTTTTCCTCAGGTGCACATCCCAATATATCATCCATGTAATGTAATAACATTACTTTTGGAAATGCTTTTCTTACTGGAGTAAGAGCAGCAGTAACATACATTTGACACATAGTAGGGCTGTTTTTCATTCCCTATGGCAAAACTGTCCATTCCTATCTTTTATAAGGCTCAGATAAGTTAATGCTGGGCACTGAAAAGGTAAATCTTTTCTTATCCTCCTTATCCAGAGGAATAGAAGAGAAACAATCCTTAATGTCTATAAACCAAAGAGGCCATTCTCTAGGCAACTGAGTAGGAGATGGAAGTCCAGGCTGAAGAGTTCCCATAGTTTCCATCTGTTCATTTACCTTTCTTAAATCCGTTAACATCCTCCATTTTCCAGATTTCTTTTTCACAACAAATACTGGGGAATTCCAAGGACTTAGAGAAGGTTGTAAGTGTCCTTGGTCAAATTGCTCCTGTGTTATGTCTAATAAGGCTTGAATTTTATCACTACCTAAGAGCCACTGTTCTATCCACACTGGTATATCAGTTTTCCATTGGATAGGAACAGATGAAAGTGTTGGCAGGCCCTCAACAGCAGCCCTGCCTAAAAAAAAGAAGTACTCATTTTTTAACCCTAATTGTTGTAAAATGTCTCTTCCCCACAGATTGATGAGGATTTTTTTCAAATATAAAAGGAGTAAAAACTCCTGTTTCACTTTCAAAAGTCCATCTCATAGGGGCAGCACTAACTTCAGCTGCTATTGATCCCCCTATGCCAGACATGTAGGTATCTGCTTTGATC
Source organism: Sarcophilus harrisii (assembly GCF_902635505.1). Classification (NCBI taxonomy): domain Eukaryota; kingdom Metazoa; phylum Chordata; class Mammalia; order Dasyuromorphia; family Dasyuridae; genus Sarcophilus; species Sarcophilus harrisii. The sequence goes on along the minus strand of NC_045429.1, from coordinate 314,433,837 downwards.
TTTGGCCAGGGACTGGGCCAGTTGGCACCTCTAATGACTGTATGATCTGCACCAGTGTCTACCAGTCCTTCCAATGGTATGCCATTTATATAGCTCATGAGCATAGGTCGGTCAGCTGTTACAGCTACTGTCCAGTATATTCCTGGATTTTGTGGCTTGGAGTCAGAATCTGGGTGACTATCATCAGATTGCTTATTAGGAGTCTGTATCAGTAAATCTGATGCTACTATTTCTCCTGGTTGATAAGTCACACATTGTCTACCTGTATTAGTGACTAGGATATTATCTACACATTCCCCAGTTTCCCACATCAGTGTGTGGATGGACACTGTTTTGTACATGCTCTCAGGAGGTAAAATGGTCAAGCCTACTGTGCCCAGAGGCAAGTGATCCATAGGTTGGAGAGGAACAGATTTCACCTCTCCAGGGGGTATCTCAGTTGTCCCAGCTGCATACAATTCTATTATCCCCAGTTGTAATCCTTTTCTCCCATCAAGTTGCTCCTGGCTGATTGATTGTATAATCCCTTTCTCCCATCAGATGGCTTCCTGGCTGATTGATCATGTCTGGGTACTGGACTGCTAGGCACTCTCTGGGTGTACCATTGGCTGCCATCATGCCCCAAGTATTTTTTGCCTTGGGCCCTGGGGCTGGGCCTCTCATCCCGTTTCCCTGAATCAGTCTACATTCTGAGGCCCAACGGAAGCCTCTGTTGCAATTTCGACATGGGGTATTGGGTCTTGTTCTCCCACCCTTTCTTCTCATTCTGCCTCTATACCAACATTGAGCTTTCAGGTGCCCTACTTTACTACATTGAAAGCATTGATGAGTATCCCTGAAAGTCCCTTGCCAAAAGGGACCCTGTCTTCCCATGTTCGGATATTGGGAAGTCTGCATCACAGCCTGACTATAAAAGGCATTTGTGCCCACTGTGGCACAATATCTTATGAGCTCCTCTGAAGGCACATCCTTGCACAGTCCTAGTATAATTCTTCTTGCAAACCTCATTAGCATTTTCCTTAGCAAGTTGCCTTATCAAAATGTCTGTTACTGCATTTTCACCGTTAGTTCATGTGATAGCTATCTGCAAATGTCCCACAAAATCAGCAAAGGTTTCATTCAAGAGGCCTCACTCTTGTCTTCTTTATTGTGGAGAGAAGCCCACGCTTTGATAACAGCAGCAGCAATTTGTTCATATGCCACTATGGAGTAATTAATCTGTACTGCGATGTCTATATAAGAACCTACACCTGTTAGTCACAGGTGACTGAAGTATTAACTCCACTTTGACTGTTTTGTTGGGCTTGTATCCTACAGAGCTCACTATATTCAGAAAGCCACAGCAAGTTTTGTCCAGGTTTTAAGCATACCCTTGCTATAGATTTCCAATCACTAGGGGTTAAGACTTCAAAAGCCAAATTCTGTAATAACATCTTAACATACTGTTTACATAGCTTGATGGGAAAATAATATCTGTAACTCTTGACAATTGTATCTGTTATGAGGTTAGACAGAGGGGGCATCATATCATTGTGGTGTGGTTGTGAAGGGATTCTGATACAATGATATCAAAGAAAAAGTCATTAAGGAATGAGAAAAGGACAGTACTGGCAGAAGATGAAAGCAAAGGTATAATGGCACAAATTAGAGCACATGAAAAAGCACAGAAGACCTATTACATTAGAGAAAAAAAAAGGAGACATGAACATTGTCTGAAGCTTGATCTCATCACAGTGCACAGATCCAGAGAGGTGTGGCTCTGCCAGAGAACTCTACATGGAGCAATCACCAGCAGTGCCGGCTACTCTGTCCTGGTTGTAAGCCAATAAATCAGCAGATTAGCTGTAAGACATTCAACACAGATACAAAAAGCAAATAGTAAGCCTCTAAGATCATGGGACCCAAAGCCAGAAGTTAGTCAGCACTTCCCCAGCACAGTTCCTGATGCCTCTAGAGAAAGTTGGACAATCTTCCCCTGGCCCTAAAAGCAGACCTCAACCTTTAAAAAAATGAGCAAAAAAGCAAAAAGAAGTCTGACCATAGACAGTTTTTTATGGAGAAAAAGAACCATTTCAATCCCTGAGGACATTAAAAGCAGGTCATCTTTAGATGAAGATGCAAAAGGTGATATGAATTGGACACCATCTCACAAGGCTCTCATGGAAGAATTCAAAAATGATCTTAAAGGATAGAAGAAAAATGGGGAAAGGAAATGAGAATTTTGCAAGAGGGTTTGAAAAAGAGCACAGAAATTATTTGAAAAAAAAATCCATATAAAATAGATTTAGTGAAATGGAAAAAGCATATAAATCTTACAAAATAGATTTAACAGAAAAAAGAATTAAATAGAAAAAGAAAACAACTCCTTGAAAAACAGAATTTGTGTAATAGAAAAAATTTCATAGAAAAAAACAAACTCATTTAAAAATTCAATTGGCCAAATACAAAAGGAGCTAAAAAAAGATAAATTAAGAAAATAATTCACTAAAAATTAGTACTGAACAAATGGAAATGAATGGCAATGAGACATCATGAATCAGTCGAGCAAAATTTTAAAAAAATTAAAAAATAAAGAAAAATATAAAATACCTCCTTGGAAAAACAAGTGACCTCTAAAACAGATCTAGGAGAGACAATCTAAGGATTATGGGACTTTCTGGAAACCATGATGAAAAAAAAAAGAATGTAGACATTATATTTCAGGAAATCATCAAGGAAAACTGGCCTGATGTGCTAGAATCAGAAGGTCTAAAAACCATTGAAAGAATTAATGATCACTTCCTAAAAAAGACCCCAAAATGCAAACTCCAAAGAATATCATGGCTAAATTTCAGAATTATCCAACCAAGGAAAAAATATTGCAAGCAGCCAAAAAGAAACAATTTAAATACTAAGGGGCCCCAATAAGGATCACCCAGAACCTAGCAGCTTCCATCTGAAGGGATCAAAGGGCCTGGAATTGTATATTCTGAAAAGCTTGGAATACAGCCAAGAATAAGCTATCCAACTAAAATGAGCATTATCTTTCAGGAAAGAAGATGGACATTCAATGACAGAAGTCTCTCAGTTGAAGAATGGCTTAATAACTTATGGTATATGAATGCTGTGGAACACTATCACTTTGTAAGAAATGATCAGCATGATGATTTCAGAGAGGACTGGAGAGACTTACATGAAGTGATGCTGAGTGAGATGAACAGAACCTGGAGATGGTTGTATAAGGCAACAGCAAGTTTATATGCTTATCAATTCTCATGGACATGGCTCTTCTCAACAATGAGATGATTCAGGCCAGTTCCAATGATCTTGTAATTATGAGAGCCATCTACACCCACAGAGAGGACAGTGAAAACTGAGTATGGATTACAATATAGCATTTTCACTTCTCTGGATGTTGTTTGCTTGAAATGCATTTTCCCCCTTTTGGATCTGATTTTTTTTTTTCTTGTGCAGCAAGATAATTGTATAAATATATTGTCTATATTGGATTTGCATTTTTTTTACCATCTTTAATATATATTAGATTACTTGCCATATAGGGGGAAAGGTGGAAAAAATGATAGGGGGAATTGGAACACAAGGTTTTGCAAGGGTAAGTGTTGAAAAATTATCCTTACATATGTTTTAAAAATAAAAGCTCAACTTAAAAAAATAAGAAAAAAAAACTGGAGAGTAAAGAGATAAAGATAGTTTTCTTTAAAACAATAAACAGGATCTATGTAAAACCAAGAGCAAGCATTATTTGTTATGATAAGCAGCTGTTTGCATTTCCTATAAGATCAGATTTGAAACAAGGATGCCTATTATCACCACTATTATTCAATATTTTAATAGAAGTGCTGGATTTAGCAATTAAAAAAGAGACAGAAAGTAAAGGAATTAGAATAAGCCATGAAAAAATAGAACTATTACTCTTTGTGGATAATATGATGATATGCTTAGATAATTCTAGAAAGTTACCCAAAAACATATTGGAAACAATTAAGGAACTTAGTAAAGTTGCAGAATATAAAATATTTAAGTAATTTATTTCCTCTTCTGTTCATCTGGGCAATCCATATTTTTGTAAGTATTCCTCTATTTCACTTACATTATCAAATTTATTGTCATATAGTTGGGCAAAATAACTCCTGATCATTGCTCTAATTTTCTCTTCATTGGTGAAAAGTTATCCCTATTCATTTTTTATACCAACAATTTTATTTTTTTGTCCATTTTCTAATCAAATTAACTAAAAATTTATCTATTTTGTTGTTTTTATTTTAAATTCAACTCTTACTTTTGATTATTAATTCAATAGTTTTCTTACTTTCAATTTGTTAATTTCCCCTTTTTTTCTCAGAATTTCAAATTTGGTATTTAAGTAAGGTTTTTTAATTTGTTCTTTTTCTAGCTTTTTTTTTTTTTTAGTTGCAAGCCTGATTTGTTGATCTTCATTTCCCATAAGAACTGCTTTGTCTGCATTGCACAAATTTTAGTATATTGTCTCATTATTGTCATTCTCTTGAATGAAATTATTGATTGTGTCCATGATTTGTTGTTTCACCCATTCATTCTTTAGGATTATATTATTTAGTTTCCAATTAATTTTTGGTCTATTTTTCCCTGATCTTTTATTGCATATAATTTTTATTACATCATTATCTAAAATAAATGCATTTACTACATCTGCCTTTCTGCATTTGATTTTGAGATTTTTATGCCCTAATACATGGTTGATGTCTGTATAGGTTCCATGAACTGTTGAGAAAAAATGTATATTTCTTTCTAACTCTATTCGATTTTCTCCAAAGGTTTATCATATCTAACTTTTCTAGAATTCTACTTACTTCCTCAACTTTTTTTCTTATTTATTTTGTGGATCAATTTATCTAGTCCTGAGAAGACTTGATATCATCCACTAGATAGAAGGTTGATATCATCCACTAGTATAGTTTTGCTGTCTAATTCATCTTGCAGTTCTCTTAACTTCTCCTCTAGCAATTTGGATGCTGTACTACTTAATGTATATATGGTTAATATTAACATTACTTCATTATCTGTGGGACCTTTTAGCAAGCTGAAGTTTCCTTCCTTATCTCTTTTAATTAGATCATTTGCTTTTGCTTGACCTAAGATCAGGATTGCTATCCCTGCTTTTTTTTTTTTTTTTTTTTTTTTTGGTTTGTTTCTACTTCAGCTAAAGTAAAATAGAATTCTGCTCTAGCTTTTTACGTTTACTCTGAATGTATCACTCTGCTTTAAATGTGTTGCTTTTAACAACAAATTTTAGGATTCTGGCTTTTAATCCAGTCTATTATTCACTTCCATTTTATGGGAGAATTAATATCATTCACATTCACAGTTACAATTACTAACTGTATTTCCTGCCATATTGTTTTCCTTCCATTATACTTTTCTTTTCCCTTTCTTCTTTTCCTTCCTCCCCAGTATTTTGCTTATGACCACCACCTCCCTCAAATAGCCCTCCCCTTTTACAATCCCTCTATCTTTTTTATACCTTTTCCCTTTTAATTCTGTTATACCTTCTATTAGCCTCCCCTTTCCTTTCCACTTTCCCCTCCTACTTCCCTCTAGGTTAAGACAAGTTTCTCTGTGAAGTTAAATGTGCTCTCTGATATGCTCTCTTTGAGCCAAATCTGATGAGAGTAAAATTCACACAATGATCAAGCCCCTCCCTTCTTTCTCTCAAGTGTAATAGGTCTTTCTTTGCCTGTTTATGAAATGTAATTTACCCCATTTTTAATTCTATTGTCTTCTTCCAGTAGAATCTCATTTCTTCCTCTAGTTTATTTTTAATATTATGACAATAAAATCAAATTATGCCTGCACCCATAACAGAGAAACAGATGTCAAGAATTAAACATATCATCTTCCCATATTGGTATGTAAATTTCTTAACTGTTAAAGAAGGAGCAATTTTTTTCTTTCCTTTTTACTTTTCATGCTTCTATTTAATTTTGAAGATCAAATTTTCTGTTCAGTGCTGCTCTTTTTCGCCAGAAATAAATGAAATTCACCTGTTTCATTGAATTTCCATCTTTTTCCCTGAAAGATAATACTCAGTTTTGATAAATAGTTGATTCTTGACTGCAATCCAAGTTCCTTTGATATTCCTTTCAGGAATATTATATTCCATACCTGCTAGTTCCTGGGTAATCCGGAGTGTGGCTCTTTCATATTTGAATTGTTTTCTTCTGGCTACTTGCAAAATTTCTTCTTGATTTGATAATTATGAAATTTAGCTATGATGTTCCTTGGCGTTTTCATTTTGGGGTCTCATTCAGGAGGTGATCAATGAATTCTTTTACTGACTATTTTACCATATGATTCTATGACATCAGGAAAATTTTCTTTGAAGATTTCCTGAAAGATGATATCAAGGCTCTTTTTTAAATTTTGTTTTTCAAGAAGGCTAATAATTCTTAGATTGTCTCTCCTAGCTCTATTGTTTAGATCAGTTGTTTTTCCAATGAGGTATTTTACAGTTTCTTCTATTTTTTTTTTTTTTTTTGGTTTAGATCGACTGATTCTTGAAGTCTCATTGAATCACTTACTTCTATTTGTCCAATTCTAAATTTTAGTGAATTATTTTCTTCAGTTAGAATTGTTTTTAGCTCTTTTTGCATTTGGCTAATTGAACTTTTAAATAGGATGTTATGTTCATTGGAATTTTTTTTTCTATTTTACAAATTCTGCTTTTCAATGTACTATTTTCTTTCTCATATCTATTTTGTAAGGAGTTATTTGCTTTTTTTATTTCACCAAATTTATTTTGCAAAGTGTTACATGATTTTTCCATTTCACTAAATCTTTTTTCTTCAGATAATTTCTGTTTTTCCTTTTCCAGTTTCTTTTGCAAAGTTCTCATTTCCTTTCCCCATTTTTCTTCTAACTCTCCTTTAAGATTCTTTTTGAATTCTTCTAAGAGAGTCTTATGAGAAGGGGACCAACTTATTTCATCCTTTTGGGCATTATCTGGATATGATTTGCCTTTAGGATCCTCAGGTTTTGAGGTCTGTTCTTTTTTTTTTCCCATAAAAGCTATCCAGGTCAAAGTTCTCTTTGCTTTTTTTTTTTTTTTTTTTTTGCTCATTTTTTTTTAAAGGTCACAGTCTCTTTTTAAGGCAAAGGGGAGATTGCCCCAAGCTTCCTTTAAAAGCTGACAGCTGCTTTAGGTTGCCTTGGGACCAGTGCTACTGACTGGCTTCTTGTACTGGGTAGGCATGGCCAGGTCCTATGTTTTTCTGGGGTTCAGAGGCTCACTATTTGCCTTTTGTATTTGCACTGGCTATCTCACAGCTAAACTATTGATCCATTGGCTTGCAATCAGGAGAGAGTAGCCAATGCAGTTGGATTTGGCTAAGAGTTTCCCAATAGATTCCCCAGATACTGCACCAACCTGGCTCCCTTTGCTGTGTCTGTGCCTGGCAGCCTTCCTGTCCACCCTGCCCCCAACCTTATTGAAACAAACCTTTTCTGTCCTTCTTCCAAAGTATTTTCTGCTGGAAATTTGTTACACTCCAAATATTTGTGGGTTCTGTCATTCCAAAACCAGTTCAGAGGCTTGATCTGGTGTTGATCTAAGGAGCACCAGGAGGAGATCAGATGAAGATGTGTCTACTCTCCATCTTGTCTTTAGCCTCCAAGGTACATAATAAACTCACATAAATCATCAGCATTTCTGTATATTATTGACAAAGCCCAAGAGCAAGAGATAGAAAGAGAAATTCATTATAAAATAACTATAGACAAAATAGAATATTTGGGTGATGACCTGCCAAGACAAATTGTGTATAAACACAATTATAAAACAATTCTCACACAAATAAAATCAGATCTAAATAACTGGAAAATTATGAAGAAATTATGGTTAGGCTGAATTAACAATAAAAATGACAATTCTGCTTGAATCATCTACTTGTTCAGTGCCATGCCAATCAAATTGTCAAAAAATTATTTTACAGAACTAGAAAAATAATTGGTCAACAATATCAAGGGAATTCATGAAAAAATACAAAGAATGGTGGTTTAGCAGTGCCAAACCTAAAACTATATTATAAAATATTGAAAGGTAGATCATTGGAATAGATTACATACACACAATAAAATAATCAAGATCCTTAGTAATCTAGTATTTGATAAACCCCCAAACTTCAGCTACTGAATAAGAAATCACTATTTGACAAAAAAATTGCTAGGGAAACTGGAAGTAATATATCAGAAACTCAGCAAAGACCTACATCTTCCATTCCATACCAAAATAAGGTCAAAATGGGTAATGATTCTGGCATAAAGGCTGATACTATAAGTTCATTAGGAGAGTAAGGAATAATTTACTTATCTGATATTTGGAGAAGGAAAGAATTTATAACCAAAGAAGAATTAGAGAACATTATAAAAGGCAAAATGGACAAATTTGATTACATTAAATTGAAATGTTTTTGTACAAACAAAACCAACACAATCAAGATTAAGAGGGAAGTACAATATTTCAAAGTCTGGTTATTTTTGTACAGCAAAATAACTATTTGGACATGTATACATTTATTGTATTTAATTTATACTTTAACATATTTAACATGTATTAGTCAACCTGCCATTTGGGGGAAGGGGTGGGGGAAAAGAGGGGAAAAGTTGGAATGAAAGGTTTTGCAATTGTCAATGCTGAAAAATTACCCATGCATATATCTTGTAAATAAAAAGCTATAATAATAATAATAATGATAATAAAAGAATTATACTAAAAAAAAAAAGAGGAAAGTACAAACTTGTAAAAAAAAATACTTTATATTCAGCATTTTTCATAAAGGTCTCATTGTAAAATATATAAAGAACTGTGTTGAATTTATAAGAATACAAGTCATTCCCCAATTGATGGGTCCAGGAATATAGCAAGCAGTTTTCAGAGGAAGAAATCAAAACTATTCCAGTGACATTAAAAAAACAACAACAACAACAACAACAACAATAAAGTCTCAATTACTATTGTTTAGAGAAATGTCAATTATAGCAACTGTAAAGTACTCATATGTGATAGTAACTCATACGTGATAGAAATGCCAAATACTACAAAAAATATAACAAAATGAGTACACTATTGAATTCATTGTAAGGATTGTGAACTGGTCCAATCATTCTGTAGAACAATTTGATATTCTACCCAAAATGTACACACACACACACACACACACAAACACACAGAGACTTACATATGCATATGTACATACATACTTTCAAAAGACTCATGAGGAAAAATGTCATCTACCTCCAGAGGAAAAAAAAATGATGAATTCTGAATACAAATTTATATCTAATTTTGTCACTTGAACAAACAAAAATGTCTGTTATATAATATTTAACATGATAAACTTAAATAGGTATATGATCTAGATTTAAGAAGTTTATCTCATTAAAAAAAAAGTTTTTTAAAAGAAAATAACCTTAACATTTTAACTAATGAAAATCTAATAGAAAATGAATATCAGGGATAATATAAAATAATGTAAGAAACTTTATTATATAAAAATTAAAATCTTTTCCAATTCAAACTTGGTATACTCAGAAGTAGGAGGAAAATAATCTTTGAAATAGATTTCTTCGATAAAACTTTAAAAATAAGAAAAATAACTAAAAACACAAAACCTAAAAACAAGAGGCATTTTTTCAATAGACTAAAAATACATAAATGGACAATTTTCAAAAACTAAATTATAAAACTAACAGTAGCTCTAGAGGGAAAAAATATCTTAAAGTACTAATAATAAAAGAAAAGAACACTAAAATAACACCAGTGTCATTTTTCACTCATCAGATTGACACAGATAGCAAAAAATTAAAAATTGTCATTGTTTAAGGGATTGTGGGAGGATAGTACATGAGTTCCCTGTTTGTGAAACTGTCAATTGGACTAAACATTCTAAATCAAAATGTAGAACTCTATTAAAAAAAAAAAAGGTACCTATGATACAAATCCCTGGATCCAATAAAGCAGTTAAGAAGTATATACTAAGACTTTGATATATGCCAAGAACTATGTAAAACATTGCAAATACAAAGATATACAAAAAGCCAACCCTGTTTTCAAGGAATACACAATCTAAAGAGAGAGACAATAAATAAATAACTTTGTAAAAACAAGATACATACAAGATAAAATAGAAATAATGAATAGAGGGAAGACACAAGGATTAACGTGAATTGGAAAAGGTTTCTCACAAAAGATAGAATTTTAGTTGGACTTAAAGAAAGTCAAGAAAGGCAACAGACAAAAAATAGGATGGAAAGTATTCCAGGCATGGACAACAAACAGTAAAAATACCCTGAGTTAGGAGATGAAATTCTTATTCATGGAACAGTGAGGAGGTCATTATCAATGGTTCATGGAATACATGGAGGCTGTACAATATAAGAAGGTTGGGATTAGGTTGGGGCATATCATGAAGGATTTTGAATGGCAAACAGAAAATTAAAGTTAATCTTTAACTTGATAAACTGTGAGAGTATTGTAATAGTCCAAGCATGAGATAATGAGGGTCTTTATTAGAGTATTAGCATTGTTTGAGGATAGAAACACTTATATGTGAAAAAAGATTGTGAAAATAAATTTAATAGGTCTTGGTAAGGGCTTGGATATTGTTTTGAAAAAAGAGTGAGGAAATAAACATGACAATTAGGTAGCAAGACTGAATGCCTAGGTAGATATTTCTTTCACCAATAATAGAAAAATTGTGGAATGTGTCTTTTTTTTTCCTTTTGTTATAGGGTGTGTATGGGTTAATGTGTTTATGTGAAGTGGTAGGATTAATGAATTCAGTTTTGACATACTGAATTTAAGATGTCCATGGGACATCCAATTTTAGATGGTCAATAGGTAGGACTAGATGCCAAAAGAAAACAGGATTGGATAAGATAATTTGGGAATCATAAGCATAGAGACAATAATTGAATCCATGATAGCTGATAAGGATTATCGAGGGAAAAAGTATAGAAAAAGAAAAGAATAGGAGGCAAAATTACATATGATTAATTAATATGACTGGGGTGAAAAGACAGCAAAGAAGATTGAGGAGTAGTCAGATTATTAACAGGATAACTAGGAGAGAGTCAAGTAAGAATTTTTTTTAAGTATACAGTATGTGAGTCATTGTGATAATTACTAGATATATAAAGAAAGACAAAGCTCTAAATGTAATAATACAAGAATAGTGTTATCAGAACCTAGAAAACAGAATATATAAAAGAGAAAATGATAATCAACAGAGTTAAAGGCTGCAAAGAAGGCTAAAAAGCAGAAGGGATTGATAAAAAGGTCATTTAATATGACAATTAAGATTTTATTAATGATCTTGAAGAAACGAGGATGTTTCCCAAGGAGGTAAAGGATAGAGAGAAAGGACCCATATAAACAAGAATACTTATAATAGCACTTGTTATTTTAGTAAAGAAAAAAAAAAAAAAAAAACAAAAGAAACAAAGTAGGTGCCTTGACTGAGGAATGGTTGAATAAATTTTGTCATGGAAATATGGATACAATTTTATTATGACACAGATTATAAAGGAATGATATGATGGATCCAGAAAAATTTACAAATAAATTGTGAACTTATACAGAGTAAAAAGAAAGCAAACAAACAAAAGACAAAACTATTAAATGATTACAATATTGTAAGGTGCATTAATTCTGAATGGCTAAGAATTCTAATCAAAGAATTCTAATCAAAGCAGTCACAAATAAGACTTTCAGAACTGATAATGAATAATGCTTTTTATTACTTGGCAAAGGTGATACACTAGATGCATAGAATAACATATATTCTTTAGGTTTCTTCAATGTGTTGATCTGTTTTATTTGATTATTCTTATTTGTTTCAAGGAAGGGCCTTGATTGAAGAGGAAGTAAATTAGTAAGTAAAAGGTATTTTAAAAAGAAAAGAACATTGATAATGTTTTAAAATGCACAGAACCAAGCAACAAAAAGAAATTGGAAGGATAAAAAAATTGGGAGTTTCTTGCTACTTTGTTAAATTTTATGTTTACTTTATAAAGAACAAAGTAGATAAAATAAAAGTTGACTAAATAAAAATAAAATGAAAATAGAAAATGACAAATGTTGAAAGGGATGTAGAAATATTGGCACACTTTCATTGCTAGTAGAATTGTGAACTGATTTAACTATTTTGGATAGCAAACTAGAATTATGTCAAGAGTTATGACATTACCTATATCCTTTGACCCATCAGTGCCATTACTTGGGCTATTTCTGAATATAGTTAGGAAAAAAAAATGAAAAGAATCAACAGGTTCTAATAGGTTTATAACACCTCTCTTTGTGATGGCCAAGAACTAGAAATTGCAGGGATGCCCATCAATTGGGGAATGGCCAAACAAGATGTGGTACATAATTGTATTATAAGAAATAATAAGCTCAAAGATTTTGGAAAAACATAGAAAGACTCACACAAAACAATGAAGAGTGAAAATACTAGAACCAAAAGAACATTTTATACAGTAAGAACAATTCTGTTTTAATTATGACTTTAGGAGAGGATTCTTGGAAGATGGCAGATTAGGAGATAAAATATTTGGCTCTCCAAATTTCCTCCACAAAATAAAGACTTTATCTCAGAGCCAAAGAAATAAATATAGGGTAAAACAGTTGCCCTCCTAAGACAATTTAAGAAGACTCCAGTAAACATCTGACTTCCAGGGGAAAGAGCTTTAGTCTAGTCTAGAGTGCAAACATGTCCAGGCTGACTCTATAGAATAAAAAAAAAATAACAAGGTCTATTGTCAGCTGAGTTGAGAGGCAATCTCAGCCTCAGGAACACCCATCTCCTATATATTGTAGGGGTCTGATGAATGAATAGGAAATGATTTCACTTTTGAGGAACACCAACCACAGCTCTGCTGTACATACATATCCTAGATCATGGCTTTAGAGAAAAGGTGATATTACAACCTGCTGACTTCATTAGTAAGAGGCAAGGACCATGTTAGCTGTGAGCACCTGAAGAAAAGCAGAGTCCCTGGAAATATGACCTTACTTTAACAAAGAGTTAAAAGTTGAGTAATAGGCTAAAAAAAATAGCAGATAACAAGAAATATGTCTATGGTAACAAGGAAGATCAAAACTCACCTTCAGAAGAAGATAACAAAGTCAAAGCTCCTACATCCAAGGTCTCCAAGAAAAAATAATAACTGGCCTCAAATAGAAGAGAGAGAGGAAAAAATAGGAAAAAAAATTAAGGGTGGTGCAAAAGGTAATACAAAAAGCTAACAAGGAGAAAAATGCCTTAAAAGGCAAAATTGGCCAAAAGGGAAATGAGGTACAAAAAGTTCACTGAAGGAAAAAATCCTTAAAAATTAGAATTGTGCAAATGGAAACTAATAACTTTATGAGAAACCAAACACAGTAAAGCAAAAACCAAAAAAAAAAAAAAAAAAAAAAAAAAAAAAAAAAATTTGAAAAAAAATAGAAGGGGAAAAAGAACATGAAATATCTCATTGGAAAACACAACTGACTTGGAAAATAGTTCCAGGAGAGATAATTTAAAGATTATTGGTCTATCTGAAAACCATAATTAAAAAATGAACCTGAATATCATCTTTAAAGAAATTATTAAGGGAAACTGCCCTGATACTCTAGAAGCACAAAGCAGGTATGAGTTAAATATGAAGGGATCATATCTTTTAAAAAATGATGAAATTGAGACAGTGATGTACTGGAAAAAGAGAAGTGGAATGCTGTAAATTACCTGTCCCACCAAGAAAAAGAATGAAGAAAATGCTTTTATAAGAGAGAGAAACAGGGTGAGAAGAGAGTAAGGGAGTGAACTATGCATTTTTAATTCAGAGGAAACATAAAGCATCTCTGTTAGGCAATCTGGGCATGCCCAGGGAAGTTTCCTTAGAGGTGTTTAAAAGCTAAGTAATTAAACCATTTTCCATAGGCTTTCTTATACACATCATAATGATTCTTCTAGAAGTACCTCTCAGAGTCCCTCACATGGAGAAAATCATCTGCTCCCTAATGTCCTTCACTTGCAGAAGCCAAATGAACAATTTTAAAGATTCTGTGTAGATGCCAAACAACTATTGCAATAATTAAAAAGAGAGAAGAAAATAAAGATATGTGTTTAAAATCCTTAACCTATTTTTTTCTTAATAGGCTAAAAGTTAGGCAAGATAATCTTTCAGGTATCTTTAGATTCCAAGATTCTTTGCTTCTATGATTCTATAATTTGGCAAGCAGGGACATGATTGGTATAATGGGAGTGGTCAGTTATGAAGACTCATTCAATACTGCATTAATTATTAATAATTTAGTAAACAAACTTGTTTTGAAAATTATATTTGATGCATAAGATAATAAATACCCAGAGAGTTTTGGCTACATGACTGGCAATTAAATTTAGGATATTATTGATGTTTCCTCCCATAATTCTAATGAAGTAAAATGCCTTTAATTTGATATGGGTTTAATCAAGTATTATTGTTCCCTAGCCAATTATATATTATATTTTCCTTAATCAAAATATCAAGTTATTTAAATCTAATTATTTTAAAACCTATTTTAGTAATCTATTATTTTCAGTGAAATGTTTATGGAATTCTGTTTTCCAAAAGTTCCTGGATACAGAAAGAACAAGAAAATATAAATATGTATGTGTGTATCTATATCTATACATCAGCATTTTGTGGATTCCACATTGAATATTATATACATATATGATATAATAGTATGCATTTACGGTGCTATTAATTAAACAAGATATTATATGTGAATACATAATGGGACTGACTCAAAGGAGGATCCAAGTGAGGGAAATATATACATCTTGCAAAATTTAGCCCTCTCATCAGTACTTAAAAGCAACTTCAGTAGAATACTCTGATACATTTGATTTATGATGTTTACAGCAGAGAGCACTCATCATTCTCCGGAAAGTATCCCCTCCATATAGTGTTACTAATGTTATTTCCCTGTCTCTTCTAACCCTGACCTTACTTTCCTATCCTGCTAAGTACTTTAATATGGTAAGCTTTGAAGTATCTGGAAATAACATCTAGTTAAATGCCTAAGGTTGTGTCTATAACATTTCAAAACAATAATGTTGACTCCTTTTGTTGAGTTTTAAATGATTGCTTTGAAACCTTGTGAACATGTCTTGAAAGATCACCTTAGCAAGAACAAATCATTGGAAATCAGCATGTGGTATGTGTGTGTGTGTGTGTGTGTGTGTGTGTGTGTGTATGTGTCAATGTACATATTGCATAGTAAACTTCAAGTCCTCAAGGTCTGCTGTAACTGGAGCATAGGATTTATTTCACCCTTTAGGTTTCTTTCTCTCCCTTAGGCTTTCTCTTTGTAGATCAGTCTCCTCCCAAAATAATAGATGAGTCTCATGTTTGAAAAGAAGAATAGAGTTCTTAAAATCCCTAACTCTTCACATCCTCTTCCAAGGGGCCCTTTTGTCATGACTTAAAAGTTCATTTTAATTTTAAAAAATAGGGTCTCCCTTCTAAAGGAGAGAATTGAAAGGTAATTGAAGTACAATTATATGTATGTATATGTTTGTGTATATATGCACATAAAACTCTTGTTCAGTTATCTCAGTCATGTCTGATCTGGGTTTTCATGACAGCATCTGGGGTTTTGTTGGCAAAGATACTAGAATGGCTTACCATTTTCTTCTCCAGTTCATTTTACAGATAAGAAATTGAGATAAATAGTGACAAGTGACTTGCCCATGGTCACATAACTAGTAAAAGCCTTTAGGCCAGATTTGAACTCATGAATATGAGTCTTCCTAACTCTAAGCACAGTTTTCTATCCACTATACTCCTAAATAGAATTACTATTTCATCAAAAGAAATACCTGTCTTATTTACATAAAT
Source organism: Sarcophilus harrisii (assembly GCF_902635505.1). Taxonomy (NCBI): domain Eukaryota; kingdom Metazoa; phylum Chordata; class Mammalia; order Dasyuromorphia; family Dasyuridae; genus Sarcophilus; species Sarcophilus harrisii. The sequence goes on along the minus strand of NC_045429.1, from coordinate 314,417,937 downwards.
TGACAATACCAAGCAAGAAAAAACTTATAACAACAATTCTATTCTTTAGAGAAATTGATACTTAAAATAACAAAATATCAAGTGAAGGAGATAAGAGGGAAAAACAGAGGTTATAAATTTGGAAACTTAGCTTCAATCTGTTGATACACTTAAAAAATCCCTTTAGATAAAGGCCTTCTTGTCAGTCAGGCCAGGAATTGGGATGATCTTCTTGTAAGTGGTTTCCTCAAGAAACATTGAAGTTCCTCAATTGATAAGGATATGAACATAAAGTTTTCAGATGAAAAAATTAAAAACATTTAGAGTCATATGAAAAAAATTCTTTAAATACTCATTAATTAGAGAAGGAAAATTAAAACAACTTTGAGGTGCCACCTCGCACCCATCAGATGGACTAAGATGACAAACAAAGAAAATGATAAATATTGGAGGAGGTGTGGAAAAACCAGTACAGTAATGCATTGTTGGTGGAGTTAAGAACTGATTCAGCCATTCTGGAGAACAACTTGGAATTGTGCCCAAAGGGCTATCAAACTGTGCATACTCTTTGATCTAGTCTCACTACTGGTTCTGTATCCTAAAGAGATCATAAAAAAGGAAAAGGGACTCACATATGCAAAAACATTTGCAGTAGCTCTTTTTTGTGTAGAAGGAAACTGAAAATTGAGTGCATTACCATCAAATTTGGAAATGGTTGGATAAGTTATAGTCTATGAATGCAATGGTATATTATTGTTCTAGAAGAAATGAAGAATAAGCCAATTTAAGAAAAGTTTAGAAAGACTTATATTAACTGATGAGTGAAGTGAACAGAACTGGAAGAATATTGTACATTATTATGTGGTGATCAACTATGATAATCTTACCTCTTCTCAACAATGCGGTGATACAAGAAGATTCCAATAGATTGGGGATAAAAAATCTTCATCCAGAGAAAGAACTTTGGAGAGTGAATACTAATTAAACCATACTATTTCTTTTTCTTTCTTCTGTTTTTTTTTTCCCTTTCTGTTCAGATTTTTTTATATATAACATGATAAATATGGAAATATATTTAAAATGATTGTTCATGTATAACCTATGTCACATTGCTTGCTATCTTGGGGAAATAGGAAAGGAGAGAGGGAGAAATAGAACTCAACATCTCACAAAAATGAAATTTAAAAAACTATATTTACTTATAATTGGAAAAATAAAATTCTATTGAGAATTTTTTGTTATTTTTTAAAAAAGAAAAAAGAAACATTAATAATTCCTGGAGGATCCTCCTGAAAGGCAATTGACACTGGCTAAGGACCATGGAGTTCTCAACTTCTTAAACACAAAAGGTTCTTAAACTGGAAATTTCCATTCTCAGGTCACTAATTAATCAATTAAACTGAGGAAAGGAACAAAACAGAAGAGACACATCCAGAAATATAATAGAGTTTCAAGTTCACCAAAGCAACGTGTGTGCTTTAGCTGTCATGTTGCTGGTACAGAGAAAGGACAAAAGCCCTCTTTATCCACCCCCTTCCATGGAGAGGCTCATATTATCTGGCATCTGATATCTGGTAATGGAGCCAATCATTCTTCAACCAATGTAATGGGGAAGCCTCCCCTAATGCCTTTTAATTCCACTGCTCTCCCTTTGTCAGTTATCTTCTATTTATGTAGCATGTAATTTTTTTTTTTTGTATATTTTTGTTTTCTTGTTATTTCCCCCATTTGACCACAAGATACCTGAGCGAAGGTTTGTCTTTTGCCTCTTTTTGTATTCCTGTTGCTTAGCAGAGTGCCTGGTACATAGTAGGCACTTAATAAATGTTGATTGAGTTATGACTTGATTGTTCTCTCTCTAATTTTGCCAAGGGAGAGGGAAATAGATAGATAATAAGATAGAAATATAGACATAGAAATGACATGTGTGTATATGTATGTATTTGTACATAATATTTATAGTCTTTTATTATTCATAAGAAACATTCCTCAAAACAACCCAATATGATAGGTGGTACAAGTATCAACCCATTGTTCAAAATGAGGAAAATAAGAGTTTCTTCCCAAAATTTCAGTTTTCTTTGACATATTAAAGAGAACAATAATTAAAATCAGCAAAAAAAGAAAAGAAATATAAGGCAAAATGTTTAATCTATGTTAGGGGAGGCTCAGAAATGAGGTAAAGAGAGTAGATAAGAATGAGACCATCTTAAAAAAAATAAGTAGAGTAACTGAAGTAAGTTAGTACTATGTTTACAACATAAGAGCAAATAAAATCATAACTTGAAAAATATTGGAGCTAGATGGAGGGAAACATCAGTCTAATTCTCATAACTTTAAATGTGAATGGATTAAATAAACTGATAAAATGTAAAAGAGTGATAAGTTGTTTAAGATAACAAAACCCCACAATCTATTGTTTCTACCAAATACATTTTAAACATAAAAGCATACACAGAATAAAACTATTGCTTAAGAATGGCAATAACAACTCTTCATCCACTGCTCCTAAAAATAATAAGCATTGCAAATCATATTATTTGATAAAGTAAAAGCAATTATTTGAAAAAATAAAAAGAGATATATAAGAAAACAGCTTTAGAGTGAAAGGAACTATAGACAAAAAATCATTATTAATATTAAACTTATGTGTTCTAAATGCCTTGGCATCTAAACTCATAAAGTAAACAGGAATAAATAGACAATAACCTAAAAGTTAAATTTCAGAATTTCTCTTTCTCTTTCTCAGTTTTGGATAAGTTTAATGGAATAATAAATTAGATGGAAAATAAATAATTGGATAAATCACTACTAAAATTCTTATAACATCTTCTAAATGGAACTGCAAAAGAGTATTCCTATTTTATACCATTATATATATATATTTTTAAAAATGGCTATATATATATATATATATATATATATATTTAAATGACCATATATTAAAATACAAAGATTTGCAAACCCATTTTAAAGGGCAGAAATAGTAAATACCTTTCATAAACCTTGATTTAGAAAACATGGTCTTTGGTTCACAGACTACATAAAAAAGACATAGACCCATATGGAGATTACAGTTAAATTTTAAATAATGATTATGCCAAGGACAAGTCATAGAAGCAATTAAAAATGTTGAAACAAAATATCAGATTGAACAAGGGCCAAACTTTAGAGTGTCAACAATCAACTCAAATGTATGACAAAATAAAATCCATGTTATTCTTAGTATGGATTCCACCCCTTTCTTGTGCTGTCTTTTTCACCACTCTGCCACCTATCACTAAAGTGGAAGTGATTGAGGGTCACTTTAATTTTTCTCTGGGTTTAATTTTTCATGGGTTTCCATAGCAAACAAATTCATCACCAAGGGACTAGCCTACTGGTGTTAAATCTTTCTGTCATTAGCTATGTTGCTCCTTGGAAAACTGACTTGGTTTGTTGCCAGGGCCATACTTGAATCCTTTCCAGCTTGATAGAACCTTGCAGGGAAGAAGATATCATTGACAATAAAAGTATTTTATCCTTGTCTGTAATGAACTGTTTTCAAATAAAATTGTTTTTAATTTTAAGAATGTTTCAATAATTTAAATACAATTATCTCTATGCATGTCATCTGATAGAATAGAAAAAAGAAATTAGCTATATAATTTTAGTAAAAAATATAATCAAGTATATTGGACCTATTACATTCCTTTATAAGTGAAACTTCTATCTTTAGTAAAAATATATATCAAATTATCTATGAATTTTAGGTCTAAATCATTACATTTATTGTTATACTTCTACATTTTATTCAGCCTATTGAGAATCTGCCCTAGTATGATTCAAAAATCAGTCTAAAATGTCTGCTTCTCCAAAGTTAATGAAATGCTTCCCAGATTATTCCACATCCACATGCCATGTGATATGAAGAAGAAAAATTTTCAGATTATTCTCTTGATGGTCCATGAGAAAATTCTAATTGCTTTCCATGTTCTCTCCCATTAAATGTTAAATCTCAAAAATCAAAAGGCTATAGATATAGATATTTTTAATGAGACAATTTCCCAGCATGAAAAAAATACTTTTTTTCTGTTTTACTTCAAAATTTGTTCAGTCTTCCTTTATTCAACTTCACATACCCTCAAGTCACCTGTACTGACATTTATATTTCATTAGTATACTTTTAGGCCTAAATTAGTTTGGGAAACTGAGCTAGGGGAAATAAGACTTGGTTCTCTTCTCAAATCTTCAAAATGATGCAAAATCTTTGCATCATCTGGAAAACCTTACTCCAATTGACATTACCTCTATATTTAGGAAAAGACGTTGTTGTTTTGTTTTTTTTTTCCCCCCACTGGTATTCACATTCTCCAGGGAAAGCATATTCCCTTTGCTTTTTCTTGACAGCTAGCTTCTCAGTGCACTGAGAACTGCCCTGACAAAAGGTACCCTCTTCTGTACTATATAATGACTTAACTAATCTTTTAAATTGAATCCCAGAGCCAGATGGTCTCCACAAATATAGAGATCAGTTGCCCATTCTATAACAACTGCACTGCTTTAAATAATTAGAAGATCATGGCCAAAATATGTTTGTTACATTGGGAAGGGGGTAGACTTCCTTCTATAGGGGCTGCATTTTTATTCTTTCCTAAGGAAAAATATTCCTTCAACAGATTTTATATGACATACCTAAGCCTCAATTTCCATTTGCCAATTGTCAAGATATCTGATAGTTAAAGTAACCAGGAAAGATAGTAAAGAAATCAACTGACTCCCTAGGCCAAACAAAATGCCAATTATAGCTTGCCTTTAGAATTCTAGAAAGGTTGGCAGATGAACAGCAATTCAGTGAAAGGACAAGGCCTGTTTAAAGGGCACATTCCAAAAATTGTACCCTGTGTGTGGGGGTGTGGAATGGAGAAAAGTCATCCTTGAAAGGAAACTATTTCCCCTCTGCTCCAGTCAAGTCCTTGTTTCCTTTAAAGTTAAGAGCCTGCAATGAAGTCTCCAAAGGCACAGAAAGGAAATTGATACACTGGAGACTTTAGAAATAAATTTCATCAGTGAGATAATTGCCATGTAGAGATGCCACGTTCAGTGGAGTAGGCCATAAAGCTTTAACTGATTAAGTGATAAATAAACTGATTAAAAGATATAATCCCAGTAAGTGATCTTTATTTAGTATTTTAAAGTTTAATAATAAAAAAGCTAAACACTGTGTAATTTTATTGACCAAACAGGGCTAGGAAAAAAATTGAGAAAATTAACTCCCTTCCCCTCATAGGTGAGGAACTTTCTCAAAAGAGGGGCACTATGGATGTAGACTATTATACACACACTTTCAGATTTAGTGTATTGTTTAGTGTTGCTGAACTATTTCCTCCTTCCTTCTTTAAAAAAAAAAATAATCTGCAATAAGAAATTGCTTATTGGAGAGGGGAGAGAAAAAAGATTTAGAAATGAACATAATTTAAAAACAGAAAATGTAAATTAAAATAAATTATCGATGGGGTGAATGTTAGAAGGGGGAATTGTGATTTCATCAGTTTACATAACTCCCAGTACTGAGAATTTGGACTAATGCAGATCATGACCCATTCATGACCTAGTAAGTAAGCCCTATGGGATTGCTTGGAGTCCAGAGAGAAAAGCAATTTACATAAACTCATGTCGTTAATAAGTTTCATAGACAAGATTTAGAACCAGATTATCATGAGGCCAAAATCAGTACTCAATATACCATGTCACATTGCCTCTTTTGCAATTTTTTACCTCCCAATTTAAAAAAAAAAATGATCCTGAGATTCAGAAAGGTTAATTGATGTATCCTTCATGACACAGTTAATGATTAGGAAACATAGGAATCAAACCAATATCAATTACTTTCAGTTCAGTACTCTTTCTACTTTTCTTCATTTCAGCTGAAGAAAATAGGTCAAGAAAACAGGATAGATAATATTTCAGTTTTTAATGATTCCATCTCCCAGGTTTATAAACCCCAGCATGATTAAATTCATTATTTTGTGTATAATTTTATGCGGCACCTTAGTCCAGTGGAGAGGACTTTTCAACCTCCTTGACAACAGCCTTTTCTCCCCAAAGATGTCTCCAAGCTGCATCTTTCTCTCATTCTTTGCTGATTGTTTTGTCCCTGGCCTTGTGTAGGCCCAGATTATGATCATTTCCTTACTGCCTTTGTTCCTCATCCTCCAGACTTTTTCCACCTTCTCCCTAACTATTTTGGGGAAACCTTTCTTTGTCTATCACCAAATTACCACTTTCCAGCTTCCTTTCATGCACTGTTTTCTCTCATTAGATTGTTAGCTTCTTAAAGGTAGTGACTATTTTTAGTTTCTATTTTTCTCCTCAGCATTAAATACAGTATCTGAAACAAAATAAGTCTTTATTAAATGATTTATCTATCTATTTATCTATTTCTCTATCTTAATGGTCACCCTTATAGTCAGGATGTCCTGAGTTTAAGTTTGCTTCTGACATATTTTGGTCATATCATGCTGGGCAATTAATTTTACAGCTTACTGCACCAAACTGTTCTATAGTTTCTGAATATTTGCTGTGAGTCTCCTAACCCAATTCCGATCATAAACTAATCAGAAAATATATTTCAAACAAATTCTTAATTTGGTCAGATTTTCCATTCTTTCCTTTTTCTTTTTGTAGGAAATTGATGAAATATCATTCACTAGAGTGGTGTTCAGGTGGAAGAAAAAATGGATTGGGCATTTTTATGCCTCCTTATCAGTCCGAATATGTTCCTCTGGAGAGGTGAGTATTTATTAATGTATACACATGAAAGATAGATTTTTTTTTTTTGCATTGATGAGATGTGGACATAGATAGGGTGGTGAGACATTTTGCATACAGACCAGTACATGGTCAAGATTTGAAATTATGAATTTTTATTATGAAATTTTATTATGAAAGCTACACTAAAAATTTAGCCACTTCTAATGCTGTTTGTAGTGCCCATGGTAAACTTCCCCCCAAAAGTGATTTATTTGTCAATAATCGTGGATGTGCAAATTAACTTACATCAGGGAATATGTTTACTCTGTAAACAAGTCTTTATTAAGAGCCTACTGTAAACCAGGCACTATGGTAAGCACTGGGGATATAAAGAAAAGCAAACTACAGACACTGCTCTCAAGAAACTTAACATCAAACAGTTGGACCACACTGTGAAATTAATTGTTCCTGAAAAGCTCTGTGCAAAACAATATTTTCAAAAAAAATTTTGAGTTTGCTATTTTTTTAAAGGAAACTTATAAGTAATCTTTTTTTTTAAATTTTAATATAAATCTTTTAATTGTGAACTAGCTGAAAATTGTGTCTGTATACCATTTTGAGTAACATTCCTTTAGTATAGCAGAGATAAATTTTTCTTTGTGCAGGACCATAAGCTCATGAAACTAGAAGGGGCCTTAGTCCCATCTCTTCAATTTTTAGATGGTAAAATTAAGACCCAGAGACATTAAATAATTCTCTCAAAAAATGAAAAGTTAGAATTTTTAGGTCCTGAGATCCTTCAAATTCAGTGTTTCTTTTACCATACTAATATCATCTCTCTTACTTCTAAAGGAGTGAAGAAATTAGAGGAATGGGGTGAAAAAAAATTGTCTTATTGGGTCCTGTTAATTTGATAAGGTCATTCTGAGTTGTCATTTAAAACATCAGATAATTAAAATATATAATTTTGCCCCAACCACATGACTTTATAGTGAACATTTTACACCTTTTCATTTGGGAGGCCCAAATAGTACTGTTTATATATAAGGTCTCTTTTTCTATAATTTGTCTAATAGGCTTAATGAGAGTAGCCTAGAGAATGCCAGTGATCTCAGAAATGAGCAGCATCATGACTTTACCTAGCCCTGACATAGGGATATTTCAGGCCTTGGGCATGTGGATTGGTGATGATTTCAATGCCTAATTAATTTTTGAGGGCATAGTGACATTGACCTCAGCTCTATCTGAAATGACAAGAGTTCACTCGGGCTTGGTGGTTCCTGGTTTTGGCAGCTTCCCATGATCATGGAAATGAAAGCTTTCACAGAAGCTTGGATAGGATTATGTAGTCACATGTAGTGCCAAGAGTAATTCCAAATCCCCATAAATCAGTCAAGATTGGAACCAAATAACTTCAACTTTGCCAAAAGATCACTTTCAGAACTAGATTAAAGGTCACAGGGATCCTCAGTTAAGCAGGAAGGATATTCTCCTCTTAGACTAACAGTTTTTAATGTTTTAACACAACAAACTTAATTTTAAATATTAATTATGCTATTACACAATTATTATTATGTGCAGAACTCAATGGATAAAACACAGTACTTAGAATCAGAATGACCTGAATTAATAGAGTATTCCTGGGTAATTTTATCTTTCTCTATTTCATTTTCCTCATTGGTAAAATGAGGGTAATATAACACAAAATTATTGTGGAGATCAAATAAGTTAACAAATGTAAAGCATTTTGCAAGAATTAAAGAACTAAACAAATGCTACCTATTGTTGTTACTCCTTTGTGGTACATGGGAATAATCTTGTGTATCACATTCAAATTATAATCTTCATAAAACCACAAATATAGAGTTGGGAGGGGGAAGATCTTAGAGGTCACCTAATCTAACCTTTCCCCTTTTTTTTATAGATGAGCATCTAAGGCTCAGAAGAGTAAATAATTCACTCAAGGTTCTTATTTAGTGAAAATTAATCCCTCTTTGCTGAATCTCAAATCACAGTGTCTATATCTAATATTAGCTGAGTTTGCTTTTGTTTTCTTAAACTCAAATGTATTTCTCATCAGGTAAAATGCAATTAAGGCTAAAATATATATCCATTGCAAAATGAATTTTAGGCTACATCTAAGAACTAGGGATTTAAAACCATAGTTGATACAATTCAGTTACAATACATCAAAAGCATCAAGACAGTCTTTTGGAATTCTTTAAAACAGGACTTGACTTTTGTTAACATTTCAGTGCTATTTACAAAATCACTTACTCATAGGTAATAGGATCACAGGATTATGAGACTGGGTAGGACTTCAAAGAATCATCTTGTCAGTTTTGTTTTTTGTTTTTTTTTTCTGGACCAGATGGTACCTAATTCATTCCAGAAACATAGGTGCTTACACATTTCCAAAGCAGGAGACATCATTATTTCCCTTGGTAGGAGAAATATATATATATATATATATATATATATATATATATAATACATTCATAACACATATATATTATAAAATGTATAAATATGTATTACCTTTGTGTGTGTATATATATATACATATGTTTATATACATAGATAAGATGTGTATGTATGTATCCTGCACTAAAGGAGTTTATGCAAATAAATATAGCATAAGTTAGAACATATCATCTCCCACAAAAGAAGAACAAAGTATAATATGAATTTAAAAAAAATCAAGTTGAATTAACTAACATTTATGAAATACCTGATATGAAATGCACAAAGATTCAGGAACATAAAGGCAAAATAAAACAAACAAAAATAGTTCTTACTTTCAAGAAGTTTATAGGAGGAAGAAGAAGAAAAAAGACTTCTGACTGGTAGCAAGGGATAGATGACAGAAATAATATACATAAAAGCTTAGAAATGGAAGAGCCCAGGATATGTTGAGAACAAGTAGTACTGTCATGCATTTCACCAAGTGCTTGGGAGGGAATCATGTGGGATAAATCTGAAAAAATAGGTTAGGGTTAAACTATGAATATCATTGAATTTATACTATTTTTTTTTTTAAAGCATGGAATTTGAATTCTTTCTCTGACACTTAACAACTATGAAAAAAGATTGCAGGAAGCCTAGACCCCATCTAATCCAATATCCTCATTTTAGAGATAAAGCTGCTTCAACCTGAAGTTGTATCTTGTTACAAAAAGGTCAACAATAGTAGCATTTGAATTTGAGTTCTAGGACCTCAAATCCTTCTGACTTTTTTAGCTCATCATGCTACCACCTCACAAACCTGAAGGAAAATACTAGTAAACATAATAGCCCTCTACAAATAAGAATAACTTATTCTGCATTCATTTGGCAGTGGGGGAGAGAAATGAGTCATTGCAAGTTTTTAATCCAGTGTAAATGATAAGATCTTTGAATTAGAAATGTGAAAACTGGGTGTAAAATGGATTAAAAGAGAAGAGATAAGATAAGAGGTCACTAAAATACCCTAGAGCAGAGGTGATCAAAGGTAATTGTGACTTTTGGAGTAGAAAGAAGAAAAGAAATATGAAAAACATTTTGGTAAGTGACTGTGAGTTTTTTTTTTTTTCTCATTTCAGGTAATCCACTGTCTTTTTGTGAGATCTGTTAATATAACTCTTCTTAGCATTAACTTAAATATCAGTTTGTTGTTTTCCTTGTTTGTTGGTGGTGGTAACTTGTTCTTGAAGAGAATCAATGACATCACAAAGATGATTATCTTAACTTGCATATGAATTGGATATGAGAGGGCAGAACTGTGCAAAGTCAGCAGTATCACTCACTTTTCTAGTGCCATCTATTTAAGTATAAAATATTTATTAAATCTGTATATGGGTACATTGTTATGTGAGACTGTTACAAAGGAGCAATGTAAGCCTGAAGCAGAGGCTAACATTTTGTATTAGGGGCTTCCGATTAGTTTTTGGGCAAACAATACAAGTCTTCCCCTCCCAGATTCATTTATGCCTTTATTTATTTATTTAGTGTTTTTTTTTTTTTAAACTGGGTGTAAGAGGAGATTGTTTGCCTCAATTGCTACCTAGCCTTAATCACTGAATAAATGTCACCTCAGGCAAAAGGAGACCTATTGAAAACCTTAGCTTAAAAAGGCCAAGGTCCCCCATTGCATCCAGGGTCATCTCCAGTAGTTCTGATCTATATTTTGTTACTGGACCCAGATGTCTCTGGAAGGAAAAGTGAGGCAGGTGACTTTGCACAGCCCTCTCCCATTTAAGTCTAATTTACTTGCATGTCACAACATTACCTTCTTGAGGTCAAGATCCTTTTTGAGAACAAAGGACAAACAACAAAAATATTTATCGACTTCAGAGAAATGAGGGCAAAATGTAGATATTCCATACTGTACAATATCAGCATTTATTGTATCACATGAAGGAAATATATTAATGTCAAGAATTTTAAATAAGGACTTCACTCCAAAAATGTATTCTCTCATTTATGAATAGTGCTGTTACTTATCTAAATAGCATGAATCACAATACAACTGTCTGAAATTATCAGGCCTAGAATAATTTAAATAATCACATGTCTATCTCTTCTACTGCACTCTCATGAAATGCAAATTGTAGAGTAGTGGTGTCAAACTCAAATAGAAACAGAGCCACCAAACAGTGCATAAGAATCTCTACAGGTAACATATTGACTTAGAAAGCCACATTGTAGCATAATCATTGTTCAATCATTCACTTTTGCTTGAATCTTTGTGAATCATGAACAATGTAGTCCATTGAGTTTTATTAGCAAAGGAGTAGTTTGTCATTTCTTTTCCAGTAGAAGTAAATGGATGTTAAGTGACTTGACCAGAGCAACACAATTAATACGTGTCAGAGTTTGGATTTGAACTCAGGTCTTGCTAACTCCAGGCACCTAGCTGCCTCCTAATTTTCCAAGTCACAATCACTCTCATTTCCTCTTGCATGGCATATATCACATTAGATTTTTCTAATTCAAATGGGGAAATATTAAAATATTTTGGAGACTCTATTTCTTAAACCTAAGACCTAGCAAGCAGGCTGTATTCTAAGTTGGCATAGCAATAATCCTTTTCAGCCAGAATGATATCACTTTCTGGCAAAGTGTATTGTTTGGTCAGCACTAGATGTTCACTGAGGAACTTAGCCCCTTGTCAATGTTCTATTCTATTTTTATTAAATGTTATTAATTTTGGTAAATATTTCCCAATTCTTTTTTAATCGAGTTTGGGTGCCATTTAAGAATATTGCTTGGTGGGGCCTATACTGTGGGTATAAATATTAAGAGTATAAAGAGATTTAAAGCTAAAAGAGATGTTAGAAATTGTTCACTTAATCTTACCTGATTATTTATAGATGAGAAAAAAATGAGGTTCAGAGTGTTATGCCTCAGTTCTCTTTAACTGGAAATAAATAAAATAACATAAATATGATATGATACCTAAAACAGAGCCAAAACAAATAAAGAAAATTACAGATTAATTTACCTAATGATATTGATGCAAAATTTTTAAATAAAATATTAGCAAAGAGATTACAGCAATTTATCAGCAGAATAATACACTATGATCAAGTGGGATTTATATATTTATATATATAAAATAAATCATCAGCATTTTTATATATTACTGACAAAGCTCAGCAGCAAGAGATAGAAAAAGAAATTCCATTTAAAATAACTATAGACAAAATAAAATATTTGGGTATCTACCTGCCAAGAAAAACCCAACAATTATATGAACACAATTACAAAACAATTCCATGCAAATTTAGATCCAAACAATTGGAAAAGTATCAGTTGCTCATGGGTAGACCAAACTAATATAATAAAAATCCACAATTCTCTCTAAACTGATCTATTTGTTCAATATCTTACCAATCAAACTGCCAAAAATCATTTTATAAAACTCCAAAAAAAAAAACACAAAATTCATCTGGAAAAACAAAAGGTCAAGAGCAATTAGGGAATTAATGGCGAGGGGGGGGGGGGGGGGGGGGGGGGGGGGGGGGGGGGGGGGGGGGGGGGGGGGGAAGGGTACATGTTTTGGGTAAAAAGGAGATGCCATAAACAAATTGTGAGAGCAAGGGATAATTTACCTATCAGATCTTTGGAGAAGGGAGAACCAAAGAAGAACTGGAAAACTTTATGAAAGACAAAATGGACAAGTTTGATTACATTAAATTAAAAAGGTTTTGCACAAACAAAACCAACACAAACAAGATTAAAAGGGAAGTACAAACCTGGGCAAAAAAAACAAAAAAAACAAAAAACAAAAAAAAAACTTTACATCCCGTATTTTTGATTAAGGTCTTATTTCTAAAATATATACAGAACTGTGTCAAATTTATAAGAATACAAGTCATTCCCCAATTGATAAATGGTCAAAGGATATGAATAGACACTTTTCAGCTGACAAATTTAAAGATATCTATAGTCATATGAAAAAAAAAATGCTCTGAATCACTATTGAGTAGAGAAATGAAAATTAAAACAACTCTGAGATATTGTCTCATATCTCTCAGTTTGCCTAAGAAGACAAGAAAAAGTAATGATAAATGTTGAAGGAGATATGTGAAAACTGGGATACCACTGCATTATTGGTAAACTTGTGAATTGATTCAACCATACTGGAAAGCAATCTCAAACTACTCAAAGAGCCAAAAAACTGTGCATACTCTTTGAGCTAGCAATGACCCTTCTGGGTCTGTCTCAGGGAAATCATAAAGGAAGGAAAATGATCCATTTTGCAATATTGTTTGTAGTAGCTCTTTTTGTGATAATAAGGAATTGGAAAATGAGTAGATGCCCATTAATTGGAGAATGGCTGAATAAGCTATGGCATATGAAAGTAATGGAATAATATTTGTCTATAAAAAAATGATAAACAAGCTTATTTTAGAAAGATCTGGAAAGATTTCCACAAACTGATGATGAGTGAAACAAACAAAACCAGGAATACATTGTACACAATAACAGCAAGAATGTGTAATGATCATCTATGAAATACTTGGTTCTTCTCAGTGGCTCAGTGATTCAAAGAAATCCCAATAGACTTTGGACAGAAAATGCCTTCTGCATTCAGAAAAAGAACCTTGGAGATTGAATGCAAATCAACTCATATTATGGTGACTTCTTTTTTCTATTTTTTTCCTCTCCAAGAGTTTTATCCTTTTGTCAATAAACTTGGGGGGAAGAAGAAAGGAATAAAGAAAGAAAGAAAGGAAGGAAGAAAGGAAGAAAGAAAGAAAGAAAGAAAGAAAGAAAGAAAGAAAGAAAGAAAGAAAGAAAGAAAGAAGGAAGGAAGGAAGGAAGGAAGGAAGAAAAGAAAGAAAAAAAGGAAAGAAGGAAAAAGAAAGAAAATTAATTTCATTTTTCGTTAAAACACAGTGAAATGCACCCCATTTCCAGTGATTCTACAGAGAATTTAGAGCAGAAAAAAAAATGCCAGAAATGACATGTGGTGCAAGTAATGAAATTTACTAGGAATCTTTTTGAGGTGACATGGGGGAAAGAATTAGGTGGTCATATCTGGTTTCAACAGGTCTTCCTTCAAAGGATGATTACATTTTACTCTCCTTCAGGCATACTATTTCCTAGTCAAACTGGTATTTTTGCCATACTTCATTTATGTCACTTTTGTCTTTTATCTCCATACCTTTTGTTAAGTCAATTTCCCATTCCTGGGATGCTCTCTTTCTTCCCCTCACTTCATTGATATCCTAAATACCTTTAAGATTCAGCTACTGTCACCTTGTGAAAGAAGTAATTTTTGATTCTCACAGGTTTTAGATGTTACTATTACCTAAAATCACTTTGAATTTTATTTTATTTGCCTAGTCATGTACATGGTATCTTCTAGCTACACAACAGAATTCTCCTTGAGGCCAGAGAATATTTCCATTGTTAGAAACTTAGGACCTAGCTCAGTACTGATAACATAGTAGACCTATATGAATTCAAGTGAATTGAATTTTTGCTTGATGCATTTTTTATGAGTATAGTTCAACAATTTATTTAACCAAATATGTTTCAAGAATTTTCAATGTACAAGGCACATCAATAAACTCAGGAAATATAAAGACATGGAATACTGGCCTACAAGGAGTTTATATCATGTTGGATGGGCATAATATATGCCCAAAGAAGAAAATCATTCTAAAAGGAAAAAAAAAAAAAAGCAGTTTAGAAATAATCTTCTTTCTGGTTGTCCAAGAATCACTAGAATTGTGATTCCCTCCTCTTTTTTTTTTCACCAATTTCATTACACGGACAGTGACCCAACTCCAGATATATTTTTCTAACTCTCCTCCCTTGTGATGACCGCATATTTTAAAATCAGCTGGGGTCAGAAATTCAGGTTAGGGGAAAATCATCAATCTTTATTCTTAGCAGAGATGAAGAAAGATCAGAAGTAGAAGGGAATTGGCAATAGCAATGTCAGCAGCTGAGTCAAGAAGCTAGCCAGACCAGAAGCCATGAGACCAGCAGCCACCAGAACCAAACCCAGCCAGCAATCTCTCTCAGCCTCTCTTCCTGTCTCTCTGCCTCCACCCACCAAAATCGTCATTTCCTATACAACATATCAGGACTTGCACAGAGAGTGGGCGGGGGCCATTCTTTATCCAATCATGTATATTAATAGAGTATAGTCCAATTACTATTTAGACTCACATGCTTGGGACCTCAGTGCATCAACTCAAGCCTCAGCCCATTACACTCCCTATTAATACTTGTCTATTATATGACTCTTCCACTAAATTCCTATTCTAATTATGCATCAAAGAATGATTTTTAAAATTTAATTTAGCAGAAATAACAGCGTCTTAGGGTACAACATGCTGACAAAACTTGAATGAGCCTAACAATGTCTACTCGAGTTTTGTCTTGTTATTTGAGAAAAGTTCCATCACATAAACACTGATCACCATGTGCTGAAAGTTTTTGATCATAGCAAAGTATAAAGACTATGTATTATTGCACTGAAAGGATATAATTATGCATCCTTTAAAGTTATAGCTCTTTATGTATTGTATTATAGCTCTGATGTATTGAAATATTCTATCCTTTGATTAGAAAATAAGTCTAATATACTTCATTCATGCAGAAGTATTAATATTGTTATTGTGGTGGCAATGATGATGGTGGAGGTTCCATGTGTGTGTGTGTGTGTGTGTGTGTGTGGTGTTTAAATAAGAATGGGAAAGAATATTTTTGCAAGGACTTAAAATCATATAATTTAGGAAGTTATCTATTTTGGTCACTTTTAGAATCTAAAAAATAGATTCTTTTTTTCTTTGAAAACATTCTTTTCTTTATCAATTGTTATGATGAAAACTACATTAATTCTCTTATGGTTTTAAAATAATCTTTGTCATAATGAAGAATGTGAGTTCATTTAACAATAAAGACAGAGAAAGTTGCTTTCTTTATCATGATAAAAGTCACTGATATAACAGTTGCTTCAGATATTTGAAAAACAGCTTCCAAAGTGTGAAAGAAATGCAATACAACTGTAAACTTTTTATGGGAAAGAAGATTGTGGCAAGTTATTGAATAGGACAAAACACAGGATTGGCTTCATTCAAAGAAATGAAGTAAAAAATGATGAAAATTTCTGCTGATCAACTGCCCAGATAGTTGGGATTTTAAAAAGTTTCCACAGAATCACAAAATGTTAGAATTCGAAGGGACCTTGATGCAGTCAGTTCAACCCATACCCAAAAAGTAAATCTCACTGTTACATACCTGTCAAATGGCCATCCATTCTCTGTTTGAAGACCTCCAATGAAGAGAAACTCAACACTTTTCAAGGCAACCTATTTAAATTTTTGCCAGGTCTTATTGTTTGAAAAAAAAAATTTCCTGACACAGAGCCCAAATCTGTCTCTTTGAAGCTTCTAAGCATACTTGTTTTTATCTTCTTATAAGACAGAAAAAAAAAAATATTTTTTCTTATAACAACTCCTCAAACATTTTTAAAGTAGCTTTCATGTCATGCTTGATGTTTCTGTTTTATAAATTATAAATTGTTCATTCCTTTAATGGATTGGCATGTGGCATAGGTTCACTATCCTGGTTGTCTCTTTTTGGATGTTTACATATTATGAATCTCATTATTAAATTATTAGATCTAAAATAGAATATATTATCCCAAGTGTAGTCTGACTGGGCAATGGATAGATGTTCTGTTACTTCTATAATAGTAATGATTAATAATCATAATAATAACTAGTACTTAGTGTTTACGGTTTACAAAGTACTTTATAAAAATGTCATTTTATCATCAAAATAACCTTAGAAGGTAGGTGCCATTGTTATTGCTGTTTGATATTTATATGTATCTATATGTGTATATACATCTATATCTACATACATGTATGTACATATACATTCATACATACACATATGAAAGGAACCATTCTATTTTATCTAGAGTAAATGATCATGCTAAGCAAAAGCATACTCTTTTCTCTGTTTCAATATAAGCATCCTGTTTTTGTTTAATATCTTTCTTCTGCATTCTGTGTGTCCTTTTTGTTCTAAATCAATATAAGTTTTCTAAGAAAATGTCCAGAGGAGAGAATATAGGTATTTCATTTTTTGAAACTGAAGCATATATGTCTACCTGTCATTGATGGGATGTGTTACACTTGACTTCAATATTCAATAGAAACAGTTTTCTTTAAAAGTACCAATGATCTCTTAATTTCCAATTCTAATAGTCTTTTCTCATCCTTGAACTCTCTGAAACATTTTAAAATAATAATAGGCTTCTTGTATTTTCTCCTCTCTTTATTTACATCATACTGTTCTCTCATGGTTATCTTTTTAATTATTAAAATTTTATTGGCTCTTCATGAAAATAAGAGTTATGTAAATCCTTCCCTAAGACAAGAAACAATTTGGATAATTATTTTGTGTAGGTATGATTTGTTTATTATTTATATATGAAATGTCTGAATCTTGTTCTGAAATATATGGAATTACATTTGAAATGGCATGCACTAAAATTATATCTTTAATCCAGTTTAATTTACCTTAATACACATAATCTAATAATGATCAGTGTTTTTAAATCTTTGTTGCATTACTTTCTTTGTTATTATATTTAATGTTTTCCCATACTTTTATTTGTTTCTGGACATACTTTTACTAAAAAATATGTTAAAGTATTCAGAGAGAAGTTTGATAGAATGTGTATAAGAACATGATGGAGATGCATACATTATGTGATCTATGATCAAAAGTGTGGATTGTGATAAGATTTTTTTTTCTTTATTGGATTTATGATTGCTATTTCCTTAAAACATCAGCTCATATTACTAACTGGAGCTCAAAGAATTTAGTTGACATCAAATTTTATCTCCAATGATTAACTGGTTATTAATAAGAGAATTTCTGATTCAGCTCTATATCTCTAATTAATTAAGATTAACATTCAGTGGTAGAGATAAAAAAAAAGAGTGGTATTGCTAAAAATTACAGTTTTATCTCTAGTGTTTACTGACTAGTTTATTATTTTACATGATATTGATCTTTTCTTCCTACCTGTCTCTTGATGTTGAAATCTTTACCTTCCCGTTTTATAACTGGGTAATCCTATTCTATCTTCTCTGATATAACTAAAACTCGTATAAAATTTCTGAAACAAAAATCTAAGGCACACAGTTTTGTTTCATTTGTTGATAATATGGCCCTGTGCTTCGAGTACATAATTAATAAGATATTAAAATGTTTTAGTGTTGATTATATGTGGCAGCAACACTGATCAATGAATTCTTGAAAACTTTGTCAATAGAATTTTGGAATTTTTGAACATGAAAATTGAACACTGGTGGGTGATGGCAAATTTGAAGTCATGACCACCCCTTTGTGCAGGTGAAATGGAGCGGGAAAGTTATAAAAATTGAACATAGTAATGAATTGAGAAATGTGGGTATTGGAGGAAATATTTATATATATATGTTAAAGTCTTTTAATGTAAAGATAAAAGTTACAGTGAAGGGAGAAATTTAACCTGACATTGAACTAATTGAGATAGGAAGGAAAAATGAAGGGATATGGTAGTGGTAAATTGCTTTGCAATGCATGAGAAATTTGGAAAGAATGAACCACAAAGAAGATCTTAGAGAGTGTTTCAAAGTAAGTGGTAGTGGGAAGTAAGGTTTTTTTTTTTTTTTTTTTTGAGTTGGACACTACACATTGATGTTATGACAACTTTTATTCTCTATCTAAAAATTCATGTAAAGTGTAAATTTACATTTGAAGGAAGGAAATTGTGTGTGTTTTGTATGTCTGCAAAAGCTGAAATTCTTTAAAGACTAAAAGGTAAGAGATATTGAAGGTAATGTATGGAGTCCTCAAATACAAAATAAGAATTCCCTACACTAAAAAGGGAGGGAAGTGGTGAAGATCTTCAATCTTAATTACATATGTAGTGGCTAGCAGCACAACTACAAGACACAAATACAATTCATAGCTTTGTTCTTAGCTACTCTTCTACTCAAAATTTCCCCTCACATATAGAGATGAAAATAAATAAACTGAAAAAAGTCATTTTAAAGTAATCGTGACTTAGAGGTAAGGGTCTTTTGAAACCAGAAGAATTGTTGAAAGAAGAAAGTATTTTTTATCATCTATTTGTAGGTAAGAAGTTTCTGTCAATCATAGGTATTGTCTTATCAACATAGTTGAAGAGAGCACAACACTTCCCACCACAACTGTTTGAATCTTCCCTCAATCCAGCCAGGTTGTTGGAAGTAGAGGAAAAAAAAAATGCAGTCACCCTTTGAAGAACGATTCCTTACAGCAAAGACAGAGAGATATCATACTCTGAGAATAACTCAGAGCTTAAACTGTAGTAGTCTGATGGAGAGCTTGTCTAGCAAAAATAATTAAGCTAAAACTTATAAGAATTTGGCCTGTCTATGTGAGACACCAAATCCTTGGAGGAAGAAAATCCAAATGAGTCAGGGAGTCATCTCATATTTTATGAAGAGCCTGGCTAACTGAATATCAAAGCAACTCATAGTGAAATTTGTAAGAGAAAGGAGGTAAAAATCCTGCAGATTCGGAATTGTGGATTGCTTTGGTCATGTTGTTTCCTCTACATATGTTCCTGAAAACAACTGTATTTTAAATTCATTCCCCCAACATCAGATTCACACTCTCCATAAATAGGCTCAGATTCTGGAAAGATTCTGTATGTTCCTATTTATATTATATAATAAGTTACAGATAAGGAAAGAAAAAAAAAAAAGATGACAGATCACTACTCAAATGGTACATTGATTTTGGAATTTAGTTATAGACACTCTCTACTGAAAACTTTCAAAGAGAAAACTTCCTCTTCCCCACACTAAGAAATGGAGAATCAAATAAGTCACCCTTTCTATTTGCAAAGTGGAAGTGATGAAGTCAATGTTGAACAAAAGCATAGTGAATGGCATCATGATACAATTTAAAAGAAACTTAAATTTGAAATCAGGGAACTTGGTTGGAATTCTGGCTTTGTTAACATCTTTGAGACCTTGAAAAAGTCACATAATCTCTCTGAGGTTTCAGTTTCCTCATCTGTAAAAATGAGAATATTTGACTTGGTGACTGCTAAGGTCCTTTGATTTAGAGTCAGAGGCTCAGATTCAAATCAATATTCTTTCATTTACTGTCAAACTACAGTTCAGGGCAGTTATTTAACCTCTCTAATTCTGTTTTCTCATTTAGCAAGGAAGAAGATGTTTTAGATATACTTTGAAGCTTTGTGAAGCTCTAGGTCTGTGAGAAATATGATCTCTAATATACTTTCACATATCTTTTCCCATTTTATATCTATGATATTAAGGACTCATGAATAAGAATGTTGTAAAGTACCACAATAGTTACCATTACTCTCACAAGAATCCTTGATCTCCAGGAAACATTGTTTTTCACTATATATATATATATATATATATATATATATATATATATGTTATATATATATAACTTAACTATGTTAAGTCCATCTTTTATATATATATATATATATAAAAGATGGACTTAACATAGTTATACTGAAAATACCATTGATATTATACTGTACTGAGAGCAATTGCCAGAATGACCAAGCTGTGTGACATTCAGTAAGGCAAAAGGCTAAAAAAAATTTCCACTACCCCAAAAAAGAAGCTACATTTCCAGAATATCTTCCATGGAAAGAAAAAAGCAAGTTAATGAAAGTAAGACTTTCCATGTGTTGATGAAGGAACAATATGTTTCTGCCAGTAAAGCTGTTGGAACTCCCACCTCCATCATCCTCATCTCACCAAAACCTCAAACTTAGAACATTATCCTATAATCTGTCTTTCATTTCTAGTAAATGACACTTGGAACATTACAAGGATCTCTCAAGCATTATGCATGTTTTATAGAAAAATTTCTCATGGACAGACAGAAATATAGACAGATAGATAGTTCTAATCACCTCCTGGGACTAAATTGAAAGAACTGTGTTTTTCATGATTTTATTCATAAAGAAGTCAAACCATCTAAAGCAATTTTATCAAACTCAAATAGAAATTAAATGGAGGGCACTAATCTATGCAAAATTATCCCTGTGGTATTGAATTGACTTATTTTTAAAATGTAATATATTATTGCATTTTTTTCTGGAAGATGCACATTTAATATTTCTGGTGTTTTGTCTTCACCTGTGGAGGTTTTATGACCTAATACATGGTGAATTTTTGTGAAGGTGCTATGTAGATCTGAAAAAAAAAAAAAAGGTATACTCTTTTTTATTTCCATTCACATTTCTACAGAGGTGTACCATATCTAAGTTTTCCAATATCCTGCTCATGTCCTTAATTTCTTTCCTATTTATTTTATCACTAGATAGCTCTGAGAGGGGAAAGTTTAGCTCTCCCATGAGGAAAATTTTACTAATATCTCCCATAACATATTTAAATTTTCTTTTGAGAATGTGAAAGATATGTTGTTTGGTGCACATGTGTTTATCATTGATATTACTTTATTGTGTATAATTTCTATAATGTCTATTATATCCTATAATGCAAGATGCATTTTCCTTCTTTCTCTCTTTTAATTGGTCTATTTTTGTTTTTGCTTTTTGGACATAATAATTGCTTTTCCTGCTTTTTTTTTTTTAAAAAAATATCTCAGATAAAGCAAAATAGACTCTTCTTCCACCCCTTATTTTAATACTCCATGCCTTTTAATGTTTCAAATATTGTTTTTTTGTTTGTTTTTTAAATTTGGAAATAATGTACTATTAGATTCTGATTTTTAATCCAGTCTGCCATCTGCTTCCATTTTATGGGTGAATTCATCCCATTGAACTTTATAATTATGATTACTAATTGTGCATTTTTCTCAATCATATTGTCTTCTAGTTTTCCTCCTCTCTCTCTTTCCCTCTTCCTCCCTCCCTTCCTCTCTTCCTTCTTCTCCCAGTGCTTCTCTCTTTCTTGTGCATACTTTTCTTTTTGTTCTTTGGAGCTCATTTCAATATAATCAACTTACTTCTGCTTACAACTGCTGTGCAGATTCCTAATTTCCCTTATCATGATAAATTCCTTAGGAGTTACATGTTTCATCTTCTCATACAGGACTGCAAAAAACCTTGTGATTTCTTTCTCCTGTTTACATTTTAATGCTTTTCTTGATTCTTGTATCTGAAAGTCAAATTTTCTACTTAGCTCTGGTGTATTCATCAAGGATAATTGAAAGTTCCATATATTTCATTAAAAATTAATTTTTCTCCTGAAGGATTATACTCTAATTTTCTGGATATGTTACTACTGGTTATAATCCTCACTCCTTTACTATCTGGAATATGATATCCCAAGCCCTCTGTTCCTTTAATTTGGAAAGTGCTAAATCTTGTGTGATCTTAACTGTGGCTCTGTTATATTTGAATGCTTTCTTTCTGACAGCTTGAAATATTTTTTCTTTGATCTGAGAGCTCTGGAATTTTAACTCTTCTGATTCTTAACCAAGTAGGAAGAGGTAGAAAAGGCTTAAGTTGTGAGAAAAGGATAGGGCAGTAGCCAATAGAAAGCACACTTTTGTGGTTTTGCTCCCAATACTACTACTTTAACCTAGGGCCACTGGAAGCAAACTTAGTTATACAAAAGGACACTGGTCCAGAAGTATCCATCTATGTAATGGGCTGAGGTTTGAGTTGATGCACTGAGGTCCCAAGTACGTGAGGCTAAATAGTAATTGGGCTATACTCTATTAATATACATGATTGGATAAAGAATGGTCCCTGCCCACTCTCAGTGCAAGTCCTGATGTGTTGTATAGGAAATGACGATTTTGGTGGGTGGAGGCAGAGAGAGACAGGAAGAGAAGCGGGGGAGATTGGGCCTGGGTTCGATACTCCTAGCTGCTGGTCGTGTGGCTGCTGGTCTAGCTAGCTTCTTGACTCAGCTGCACACATTGCTATCGCCGATTCTCTTCCACCTCTGATCCTTCTTCACTGAGAATAAAGACTGACGATTTTCCCCTAACCTGAATTCCTGACTCCTGCTGATTTAAAATATACATTCTTCACACAACTAGATACAGAAGCCACAGCAACAGTTTTTTTCTGGCAATAGCCTCCATAGTGACTAATAAAAAAGTGAGAAGTAGAGATCAAATTAAGTTAAAGAAAACAGTTGTCATGGAATAGAGAAGAAAATTGCAATGATGAGATCAGCATCAAACTCGATTCTAAGAAGAATATTTCCTGAATTCTGATTTTGGTGAACTTGGCAGAGGGGTAAATGATTTGAGAGAATTTTCATTTCCTTTTCTCTATAATCACTCCCATCTTCCTCCTTACAAGTTTTTGTTCCTAAATATTTGCTTCAAAATTTATCTCTATTTCATAAAGGTTTATTTCCATAAACTATGTCTACCTACTCTTTAATAAGAGTGTTAAACTTAAACCTTTACCCTTGCATTACCATTGTATTGTAGGTCTGTATATTTCATTTTCTCAGACAATTGAGAAGGAGATTGAAGTTGCTGGAATAAAAGCTAGGCATAAAAGAAATATTATTGAAATATACTTGATAATTATTCCAATTATAGAGTAAAACAAGCAAATATGTATCTTCATAATCATGGAAGGACCTAGCAATTTGATCATGCTTTATTTGTTGTGCAAATTGGAAACTCAGATAATTTTATCCTTTCTATTTTTCAGTCAGTCTGGAAGCTATTCTTAGGAAGTTCATTCCTCAATGACAAACAAAAACCAGAAAAAAGCAACTAATTCTTTCCAACCACATACTTTTACTCCACTCAATGTTAGAAACATTCCTCCAAAGCTGCTAGTTGAGTTCATCATCAAAACTTTTGACATTGAGAATATATTATATATCTTTGTTAGGAAATTATGCTCTTGCAATAATTAATGGTTATTAAAGAGAGAAGTTGATAGATATTAAGAAACTTTGTTTTCTTTTTAGCAATCTAAAGTAAGAAATTAACAAAGCCATTACACAAACCTTTAAAATGTTCAACTTCATATTAATTTCCCAAAATTCTGTTGTGACTTTGCAGAGTCACTTTGGAAGTACAAAAATCTTTAAAGATTTACATTGAGACAAATTTTATTTCTAGGAATGTTTCTACTTTAGCTGACCCAGACAATTAAGCAGAGGCTGGCACTCAAGAATTCATTAAAGATCTGAATGTAGTGAGTTAAAAGAGAACTTTCTGAATAGAACATAAAAAAAAAAAAAAAAAAAAAAAAAAAAAAAAAAAAAACATAAAAGGATTTTGGTTAAAGAACCTTTTTTTTTTTTTTATTTTCATCAGTTTCTAGTTCTTGCTTCCAGAACCAGATGTTAAATGCCAAAATTCCATGGAAAGGATCATTTCAAGGGAATATTTGGCGATTCCAGAAAAGAGGAAATATTGATAATCTCATAAAATGACTGTTTTATGTAAAATTTCCACCAGGTTCTTCCTCCTCCCCCAGATTAAAGAGGTTTAGATAAGGAATCCAATGTAATCATAGCCAGATATTGAAGATAATTTTCTGAAATGATAATACTTTGGAAATTTTAAACATTTTGCCTATCCTGCCCATATATCAATCAACACTCTCTGTGTGGTGAAATCTGCATGTTTTGTACCTTCTTGAAGGCATTAGGACGGGTGTATGTGTGTGTCTAATGATGTAGAAATAGAATCACTTATCATTAAATTTCCTTTTTTTTCCCTTCACCTCATTTTTTTCTTTTTCTATAAAGTACTTTCACTCAGAATGTTACCCCTGCCAAGAAATTCCATTCTAGGGAGTTCTGTCAACTCATCTATCATCTCAAAATTTCACCAATTCTTTCTCTCTCTCTCCTTCTCACTTGCTTTTTTTTTCTATTTTCTGTCTACATCTTTCTTTCCTCCCTTATTTCTTCTTTTCTTCCTTCCTCCCTCTCTCCTCTTTCTTTTTCCCCTTTCCTGCCTCCTCCCCATTTCTCTTTCTCAACCCTTCTGAATTTCAGTTTTTATTAAGTCTTGAGTTCAGCCCCCAATATTTAATTGAGTCAAGACCCTGAATCATCAGTTTGAATGATTTTATCTGACAATGTATCACCTAAAAATTTGGGGAAATTGTGATTGCACTCCTTTTTTACTCAAGAGAAGACTTAAAATAATTTTTTCCCAGTATTACTAGATCCTAATCAATCCCAATTCTGGGGTATACAGAGGAAGTAAAGATTTCCAGAGTTTAAGAGACTTGTCTTTCTTTTCTTCCTCCCTGATTCCTCCTCCGTCTCTTTCTCTCTGTCTTTATTCCTTTTGTTTCCTTTTCTTCTTCCTTCTTTTCTTGTCTCAAACTTTAATTAAAAAGTCAGAAATTATTATTTTAAATTTGATATATGAAGTCTGGGATAGTGTGAAGAGTGATCCTAAAATGAAATTGAGGTTTATCTTCATCTCTAAATAGAACTTGCTTAGTCATCATCAAGATGTTAACGATAACTTGATAGAAAATGAAGAGAAAGAAAGATGATTTTAAAAAATAATTCTCACTTATTCAAAAATATGAAGTAGCTGATATATAACACTGGATGTGGATACAAGAGACTAGGATGACTGAGACCATTCTTTAGCATTTATATATTTTACTATTCATTATGTTACTAGTTATAAATCATTATTTAATTATTAATTTTATGCTGAGTAAAAATGTTGAATACAGCATCATACTATGTGCTTATAGCAAGATTCCTCTGGCTGCCTCTTCTAGAACAAGACCAACTCCATCTTCCTCTAAGGATTTTTGAGTAGCCTGATAGATTTTGAAGTAGTCTCTTCTCTACTGCCATCATCATAAGCACCCACTTTCCCCACTTTTAGGGATCGGTGACTAATACCCCAATTACATGTAGCTATCTAATCTCAAATGACTTTTACAAAGGTATATTTACTTTGAAGATAGAATAAAAATTTAACATTACTATCCTCCTTTCCCCAATACCTTAAGTGTTCTCCTCCAGTATCTCTCTAGAATGTAATTCCATTCTCTTTAAGGCATAAGTATTGTTCTGGCTACAAAGCTTGGCTTGGACTTTGACCACTAAATTCCTATAACTCACTCTTCTGGCATCCATTTCACCTGAAGGGAAAAAAAAATACATTGGAGTCATGGACTGGGGACTTGTCCTAAGAAAAGAGAAGTCCTCAAAGTTTCTTCACTTATAGCATGAATTAAGGAGTGCTGAGATCCTCTAAGAGCACAATTGAAGACAAAAATTCAAAACCAATGGTGGAAACTAAGACCTTTTCAATGCCTTATTAGTCAAGCAAAGAGCTTTTAAATTGTTATACGTTTGGCCAAACTCTCTACACATGTTCCATTGTGTTTCTAGGGCACTTCATTCCATATCATTGGAATTCTTTCGTTCACTCTTCTGATATCAGACTTTGTTGGGTTCATACTGATTTCAGCTGAGTTGATGCAAAATCCACACAGTGTCTGAAATACAGTGAATATTTAATAATGTTTATTGACTGGTTGGCTATAATTTCTAAAAAATGAATAGAAATGTCCTGGAGAAAGAGGCAAAGCTGACTCTAAGAAGGTCACTTTTGATCTTAAGCATAGAAAAGATCTGGTTGACTCAAAATCTGTGATTTGACAAGATAGAAACAAAATTTCAGGGTGAATTTGAAATTTGATAGTAACTGTCAGTACCATCTAATGAATCAGCATCTTTCAAGCACATGAATAATTTTGATCTTTGGTTGGAGAATTTCTTAGAATAAAGATTTTTATATCAATAATCAATGCAATAAATTACTTCCTCAGATGATCGAATGATTAAAAAAAAAAAAAAAAGACTAATCACATTTCAAGAACAAGAGCTAACTGGTGGATATTTCAGGTGCTCAGTTAGTCTTTATCCTGTCAAGGCAAAACAAAGACAGCCTTTCAACCTCTCCCCCAATCATCCCAGCACATACACTGGCAGGCTATCCCTGACTTCACCTCTTTCTCTGATCCTGACTCCAACCTTGACAGAGTTTTGGTGGATCATAGACAAATATCACATGAAAAAGATAGGCATGGCTATGCCTTAATCTTGATCACTGCAGGGAATATTGAAATTGATGAAATCATAAGTTCCTTTGAATATTTGAGAACCTGTTCTACTATCTTTTTCTCTTGATTTCCTATCCTTCAGCAAGTACAAAAATTATTTTCCTTCTGAATCTAGATTTAAAAATAAGGCAAATGGTCACCTTTAAGGCAGTAACTGAGTTATGGAAATAAACCATCTCAGGATCTTGAATACTACATATATTTTTAAACTTTGGAGCAACCAGTTTTATGATGTACAATAATTATAAGTCCAGTAATACAATCTTCTCTGAAGAAATCTCTCAAAGAACTCATTTTCTTAATGCAAGTTTATGCCTCTCATTATTTTAAACAAAATATTGTTTTAAGGGAAAATATTCACTTTGAATAATCTCGATTACTTTTCTTTCCAGCTGCTAATCTTGAATTTATTTTACTATGTACCAATCTAGTTTTGAAACAGTATGATAAATTTGGACCTTTCAAGCACATACTTTCTTCAGTATAACTGTTTTATAATCCAATAACCTTCTTTTAGTGGCAAACCCCTGATGAATATATTACTGTTGGAAATGTTATAGGAAAATAGGTTTAAAAAATTGAATGTAGGCTCTTCCATTGTGACATACTAGGGAATTTGCATCATATTTCACAAACTGTTCAAGACTTCCTATCTTGAGAACAGAAAGCATTCTTGAACTGTCACACATTTTGAGCTCTTTTGCTGAAAGGTTTTGAAAAGCATGATCAATAATTTTGTTTTAACTAGACAACCTGATAGATTAACTGATAAGAAAACTGATCTTTCTCTACTTTCTGGGCTACAATACATTTTCTACTTTTAAAATATTAGTGGAAAATTTAATTTTACTTATAATCATACTATTTTAAAATAAATACTCTTTGGGAAATAATTCAAAGGTTTGTTTAAATCAGATAGAAATAGTATCAAACATGAATTGTGTTTTTTTAAATCTCTATAGAACCAAGGAATATAAAGACCCTATCATAAAATCAAGCAATAACATAATTTTTATTCATTGCCCTTAATCTATGCATTTTTCTTGACATCTAAAATTAAATAAGAAACATTATTTCATATTAATATAGAATATGATGAAGGTGTAGAATATATTTCAAAGGTATAGAGTACCTTGGATTACACTGTATCAAGATAAACTTTGTTACAATTATAGGTCAAGTGTCCAAATTAGACCATTATTTCACTTTCTTTCTTTTCTTTCTTTTTTTTTTTCCTGAGGCAATTGGGGTTAAGTACTTGCCCAGGGTCACACAGCTAAGGGAGTGTTAAATGTCTAGGCCCGATTTGAACTCAGGTTCTCTTGACTTCAGGGCTGGTGCTCCATACACTGCACCACCTAGATGCCCCATTTATTTCACTTTTTATTCTTAAATCTAAGAAAACAGAGTTCTTCATCGAGTATGGGAACAAAAGTGAATTCAAAGAAGATTAAAGACATGCTAAAGAATAAAAGAAGGGAAAGAAAGAAAGATTAAAAAAAAAGAATGAAAGTGTAATATACATTTTATTTCCATGAAATAGAATGTTAAGAACAAAATTATTTTATGTTAAGAACTAATAAAATTATGTCAAATACAAAACTATTTAAAAGAGAAAGTTAACTAAAATTCATATAATTCATATCTTGGAGTTGAGTTGAAAATAACATTAGAGGTCCAACTCCCTCATTTTATAATGAATGAAATTTAGGCCCAGATAAATTATGTGACTTGCCCCTAGGAGAACTTCATAGTAAAATGTTAACGCCTTGTCTGATGTTTTTCCCTTTATGTTTGTTATCTTTAGTGCAGTTTAACATTTTGGTATACAAATGTAAGACTTTATATTTATATCTTTTCTACTGTACTATACTGACTTTTGTTTTTTTCTGTGATTTCATTAATGTAGATAAATATCTCGGTGTGGAAATTATTTCCACTACCACACACAAAGAGCTCTTCAATTATGGTTTTAGAGAGTTCCTGAGATACTAAAAGGTTAAGGGATGATTTGTCAGAGCCATATCTTGAGCCTAGGTTTTTATGATGATACAAATAATCTCTTATCCATTGACAATAAAAAGTTTGTTGTTGTTATTTTTTCTTTTGTCTTAGATCCTTTTGGCAATCTCATAAAGTCTATTAACTCCTTTTGAGAATGTTTTTAATTGAATAAAACAAAATAATCTCATTAAACCAATTGAAACAGCAGGTATGTAACATATTTGTATCATTACAAGTTTCTCATTCCCTACAAACCACTTGGTTTGAAGTCCTAGAGTCCTCAAAATGACATATTCATGGTTTCTTTCTCCTAGGCTGTTCTGATATTGAAATTGAGCAGTATTGTTGTTTAGTGTTCTATTCCTTTTGGAGTTTTCTTGTCAAAGATATTGGGGTGATTTGCCATTTCTTTTTCTAACTCATTTTACAAATGAGGAAATTGAGGCAAGTGTTAAGTGGCTTGCCCAGAGTCCTATAGTCTGAGGGCGGATTCAAATTCAGGTCTTCATTACTCCAGGCGGGGGATTCTATTCACTGTGCCAATTTCTTCAGTAATCTTTCTGTTTTGAACAATTCAATGCCCTAATTTAATTCAACTTAGATTTACTAAGTGAAGGCATGTTGTACCAAAGTTTCATTTTAATGTAGTTACCTAGTTTCTTTTAATGTCATGACCCAGTTTCTCCAATTGTCTTATTTAGTTATTCTGCCTCAGGTTATAACCTTTCCCTCTTAATGTTTAATGAGATAAAGGTCTATCTCAGTTGCTCTGCCCCCAAACTCTAGGCTATAATCATTCCCTTTTAAATCGTTGATGAGATAAAGGTTTTATGTCTTTAGGTTACAGACATTCCTTCTTAATGTTTGGCCGGATAAAGGTTTATCCATTTTTAGATGCCATTAGAATATAAGTAACCTCCCTCCATTGTGTTATCCTAGGGGCCTCCCCCCATTAGGTTATCCCCACC
Source organism: Sarcophilus harrisii (assembly GCF_902635505.1). Taxonomy (NCBI): domain Eukaryota; kingdom Metazoa; phylum Chordata; class Mammalia; order Dasyuromorphia; family Dasyuridae; genus Sarcophilus; species Sarcophilus harrisii. The sequence continues at coordinate 314,387,652 of NC_045429.1, read as the reverse complement.
CAGGTACCTCCCCCATTGTGCCCTTGTTCTTGTTATCCCATAAAAGGCTTGCTCTCTGAGTACTTCTGGGCTGGACTCGTTGAGATGATAGTCTCATCTATCCTTAGGACCAACCATGGATCCATTGGTCCCAGTCTATCTCTCCATTTAATAAACTATTGAATTGGTCTCTAATCTCTGTCTTGCTCAATTTCTTTGGCATTATAGGCACTGTGTTAAGACAAAAAAAAAGATGTAAAAATGAGCTAGACTTAGTCTGAAAGGAGAGAAAAGATAAGCAATTCAACTGTTTTGTGCCTCAAGAAATAAGCTCAGAAGATATTGTTGAATGAGCAATTAAACAAGAGAATATAAAATTATTGAATTAGGGTAATCTTTTAGTCATTCTTACTTTTCTATGTTACTCTTTTTAAAACATTAAGGTACATTAATTCCACAGATATTTGTCAGTTTAATTTCTATGACTTTGTTTTCAATTTGTAATTAACACTTCTTTGTTTTGCTTTAATTTAGCAATACCTCCAATTTCTGTGCAGACTGATTTTGGCCTAATTTTCTCTCAGTCCAGAAAGGTTATACTCCAGAGCAGTTCTTGATACAGAGATCATCTCTTTCTGTCTTCATTTATGAGATGGAGGAACTCAATGATTTTTCTTGTTGTTTTTGAAATTTTATTTGCTATTCATTTTCATAGTTTTTAAAGGCATTCTTTCAGGAAAGCTGGATCTATCTACACGTTTGCAAATTGCTGTCTTAAATGGAACTCCCTACTACTCTTGAAGAGGCTTTTCCAATAAAAATGTAGAACAAAGACTCAAATTTCCTAGTATTGATTTGAATTTTTTTTCTTTGTTTTGTTTTAGTTTCACTGTCAAAAAAAGAAAAACAAAAAACTGTTAGCTTTGCCCAGTGTGATAGTTTAAAGGACTAAGAATATCAATTGTTCCAATGTCATGGGATTCTCTAATGATCCTTTCAATATTTACTTCACTATTATAATTAGTAATGATATCAGCACTCATTTGCTGTTTCCAACTTCATTTACCCAGCAATCATATCAAATATTTTCCTGAATGAAATAGAGAATCATAAATATTTTATTATGGTAGAATTATTATGTTGAGAGCTTCCTGATCCCTTCTTTAAACTTGCTTTTGCTATGAGATCTGTTTTATTCAACGCTGCTAGGATAAAAGGAAGTTTTAGACATTGATATTAAATATACAGCTAAGGATTTCCTATACGTGGATTTAATTCATTTTAGACTATCTCTCTTTTCCCTGGATACACATATCAAAATTGTAGTGTCGTCTAAACTATGCATCCAATAGTTATTCTGTAATTTACTTTCATCAACATTCATATACCATTCTGATTCTCTGAATCCTTCTTAAATCAGATCATAAAAATATTAGCTGCAATTTATTGAACATCCTTTCTATGAGAGAAAGACACTATTCTAAACATTGTTAGATTCAAAAAATAAAATAAATATCTAGTTTAATAGAGAATGATTTTCTATAATCTTTTTGCTAATGTTTTATTTAAGATTTTAGCATCAATATTCATTAGGGAGACTGGTCTATAATTTTCTTTCTCTGTTTTCAGTCTACCTGGTTTAGGTATCAGTACCATGTCTGTGTCATAAAAGGAGTTTGGTAGGACTCCTTCAATCCATATTTTTTCAAACGGTTTATATAGCATTGGAGTTAATTGTTCTTTAAATGATTGATATAATTCACATGTGAATCCATCTGGTCCTGGGGATTTTTTCTTAGGAAGTTGGTTAATAGTTTGTTCTATTTCTTTTTCTAAGATGGGACTATTTAGGATATTTACTTCTTCCTCTGTTAATCTGAGCAAGCTATATTTTTGAAGGTATTCTTCCATTTCATATAAGTTGTCAAATTTATTGGCATAAAGTTGGGCAAAGTAATTCCTAATTATTGTTCTAATTTCCTCTTCATTAGTGGTGAGTTCTCCCTTTTCATTTTTAAGACTAACAATTTGATTTTCCTCTTTCCTTTTTTTAATCAGATTTACTAAGAGTTTGTCTATTTTGTTGGTTTTTTCATAGAACCAACTCTTAGTTTTATTAATTAATTCAATAGTTTTTTTTTTTTTTTTTACTTTCAATTTTACTGCTCTCTTCTTTTATTTTTAGAATTTCAAGTTTAGTGTTTGACTGGGAGTTTTTAATTTGTTCCTTTTCTAGCATTTTTAGTTGCAAGCCCAATTCATAGACCTTCTCTTTCTCTATTTTATGCAAGTAGGCCTCTAGAGATATGAAATTTCCCCTTATTACTGCTTTGGCTGCATCCCACACATTTTGGTATGATGTCTCATTATTGTCGTTTTCTTGGGTGAAGTTATTAATTATGTTGATGATTTGCTGTTTCATTAATTCATTCTTTAGGATGAAATTATTTAGTTTTCAATTACTTCAATTTTTGCTTTTGCTTGATCTGAGATAAGGATGGTTACCCCTGTTTTGTTTTGTTTTGTTTTTACTTTATCTGAAGCATAATATATTCAGCTCCAGCCTTTTACCTTTACTCTATATGTATCACCCTGCTTTAAATGTGTTTCCTGTAAATAACATATAGTTGGATTCTGGCTTTTGATCCAGTCTGCTATCTGCCTCTGCTTTATGGGAGAGTTCATCCCATTCATATTTATGGTAAAACTATTAATTCTGTATTTACTGCCATATTATTATTCCCAGATTATACTTTTCTTTTTCTTTTCCCCCTTACTCCCTTCCCCGGTATTACACTTATGGGCACCACTTGCCTCAGGCAGCTCTCCCTCTTTAAAATCCCTCCCATCCCCTTTGAATCCCTCCCCCTTTCTTATACCTTTCCCTTATTATTTCTGTATTCCCTTCTATTTAGACTACTATTTTCCTTTGCCCTCTTCCACTTTTTAATGAGGTGAGAAAAGTTTCTCTGTAAACTAAATATGTCTAATATTTTCTCTTTGAGTCAAATCTGATGAGAGTAAGATTCACACAGTGTTCCTTCCCTTTCCTTAATTCCTTTAGATATGACAGATTTCCTTTGCCTCTTCATGAGATGTAGTGTAATGCCAAAGGTCACTTTTAATGGGGTGACCAGTTCCTCCATTTGTAATATTTCGTATTCTGCCTTAAGGTTATGACTGTCCCCTCTTAATGGTTGAGATAAAGGTGTTATAGACATTCCTTATTGTCATTAGAATATCAGTAACCTCCATCTATGAGGCTATCCCCACCTAGGTCTCTGCATTATGTCATTGTTCTTGTTATACCATAAAAGGCTTACTGTCCCGATACTCGGGGCTAGACTCTTTGAGATGATACTCTCGTCTAGCCCTGGGATCCATTGGTCCCAGTATTTCTCTCCATTTAATAAATTATTGAATTGGTCTCTAATCTCTGTCTTGCTCAGTTTCTTTTGACATTACAGTAGTTTCTCTCTTTTTACCTCCCCTTTTCCCATTTTCTGATACAATCCCCTTTCCATTTGTAATTCCCTTTTTTAAAAAAAAAAACATTATAACAGTAAAATCAAATTACACACAGACTCTTTATATATGTCTGTAACAGAAATACAGTCCTCAAGAGTTCTTTTTATCTTTTATGCTTCTCTTGAGTCCTATACTTGGAGGTCAAACTTTTTCTTTAGTACTGGTTTTTTCATTAAGAATAAATGGAATTCATCTGTTTCCTTGAATGTCCATCTTCTTCCCTAGAAGAAAATGCTCAGCTTAGCTGGGTAGTTTATTATTGGCTGCATTCCAAGATCTTTTGCCTTTTGGAATATCAGATTCCAGGCCCTTCAATCCTTTAATGTGGGAGCTGCTAGATCCTGAGTGATCCTTATTGTTCCTCCTCAGTATTTGAATTTTTTTTCCTAGCTGCTTGTAATATTTTTTCCTTAATCTGGTAATTCTGAAATTTAGCCACAATATTCCTTGGAGTTTTTATTTTCGAGCCTCTTTCAGAAGGTGTTCAGAAGGGATTAATGACATAAATGAATGTGTACTTAAAATTTTTGAAAGGCAACAAATAAAAAAATCTTTAATAAACAAGGAATAAAAATATTAAAAATTAAAGGAAAATAATTAAATTGGAAACAAAAAACAGAAATGAGAAAACTAGAAGATAAAAACTAATAAAAATTGATAACCATTTTTCTACTCTAATTTAGAGATAGAACAAAAAAATAAATTAAAAAATAGCAAAAGAGCAAGGTAAAATTGCAGCAAAACCAGAAGAAAAAAATTTGAGCAAATTATTTACAATTAAGCAACTCAGGAGCACAGTGCAACAGAGTCAAGAAAGCCTAAATTCAATCCAGATTTAGATATAAACTGTGTGACATTGGACTAGACATTTTACTTGGTTTAGCTCAATTTCCTCTTCTGTAAAATGACCTAGAGAAAGATGTGGCAAAACACTCTAGCAATTTTGCTAAGCAAACTCCAAATGGAGTCATGAAGAGTCAGAAATGACTGAAAAACAACTGAAAAACTTAACCATAAACAACTACTAAAGAAAAGGAGAAGAGAGAGACATATGATGTTAATAGATTCAGGAGAAAATTCTTTCAAATTTTTAAATGACTATAAGTACCCATACTTCACAAATTATTTTCAAAAATTTTAGAAAGAAAAAATTTTGCCAGAATCTTTTTATAGCAAAATATATTCCTAATAATAAACAAACAAACAAACAAACAAAGATAAAAGGAAAATTATAGACTACTCTCAATGAATATTGACTCAAAAATTCTAAACAAATTTTATAAGACTACAGCAATTTATCCAAGAAATTTTTCACATTGAACAAGAGGGGTTTATACTAGATATGAGGATGGTTGAATAATCAACATATTTAATTATGCTAAAAAACAAAACTTTCAAGTAGATGCAGGAAAAACCTTTGTCAAATTATAACACTACTTATACTCAAAATCTCACAAAGAATAGGCTTAGAGGGATTTTTTTAAACTATAAAATATTTAAAACCATAATCAAGCATTGTTTGTGATAAAGTTATAGTAGCTTTTTCAATAAATATAGGACTGAAGCAAGAATGCCTATTCTCTACACTATTAATTGACAGAATTCTGAAAATACTTGCAGCAACCATATGACAAAATAAAAAAAAAAATGAAGTCACAAATAGTAGATAAAATTATATTCATAAATGCTTTGATGGTGTATTTGAAAAATCCAAGAAAATCAGTTACATGAATGATGAAACTTTGACATTGTATTACTTATTTTCGCAGCTTAGGAAACAGTATTATACAACTGTTATAATATATTTCAAATTGTAAAAGCAGTCTTGGAGAATCAAACTTGGAAGGGACAAAACTCTTTCTTGTTGCATGAATTTTGAATATAATACCCCAGCTTCTAATTTATGTCCTCCAGTAATAGGAAACTCACTTTCTTATGAGGAAACACATTAATTAAGGCCACAATTAATTAATATGTGCTTATATTAATATATTGGATTTTAATTGATTGCAGGATTATTACATATATATTTATATTTCTTTATGGTTAGTTGAAATGTGTCTTTTTTTTTTCTTTTTTTCTTTTTCTTTTTCTTTTTTTGGTTTAAGCATGTTTAGTTCTACCACAAGTTTACAGCAAGATGAATGAGATCTTATCCCAGTAAATGTTGCATTCCTTTCTGAAAGAGCTTCTTTATCTAATTCAAAATATGAATAAATTTTAATTGATTTATTCAAGAACATCAATCAAATAAATAATCAACTGTTATTAATGTCCTATAATCTAGAAATTGTACTAGGTTCTTGGAATATGACAAATAGTTTCTGACTTTAAGAAACATATATTCTATCAGATTAAACATGTGCATATATAAGTAGACACAATGGCATATGCAATGTAAATATGAGGTAATTTAGATATGGGAGTGTAATGTTTGGGCTAGATTTCTGGAGGACCTTGGGACCAGCCTTTGTCTCAGCAAAATAATTACCTCAAGAATAGTCAGGAATAAAGTCTAAAGTCTTTATTGTCTCCTTCAGTCTCTCAGTTTGAACCAGTCTCCCCCATAGTGCAAGAGGCAGAAGAGCCACCAGGAGGATAGTAAAAGGAGAATTCCTCTCTTATAGGCCTTGTTGGCCCTTATATATCTTATTGTAATTACATCATTACAGCATGCTGATTATGTGTGAACTTAGAAAACTATTACATCACCATGCTAGGTACTAAATATATATGTGATCTAGAGAATAATCATCTCATCAATTCCACTAAGTTAACACTTTGTTTCAAGTATACTTGTTTCAAGTATATTTCTCCAAAGTTCAGCCCTCTATATGGGGGTCATTAGTAACTAAATGAATCAAGGAAGAACTCATCAAATATTATATTTCAGCTTTATCTTGAAGAAATAGAACAGGGCTTTTTAATGTTTTGTGTTTATGTCATGAATTAATTTGGCAATCTGACTGACTTATGAATGTCTTCTTATATTTATGTTTTTGTTTAATGCATAAAATAAAATATATAGAATTACAAATGAAAATTATAATCAAAAGAAGCTATTAAAATATTATTTTAAAAAAATTCAAAGATTATAGATTAAGAATCATTGACAGATTTTATGAGATAAAACATATTTCAGATATGAGAGATAGCTGGGGTAAAGTCATAGACATAGTAAATAAAGCTTATTCAGCAAGCTAATGAAATGGTTAGATCCACACTTACAGAAAGTCATTTTTGTCAGTAATATAAAGGGCTAGTCAGTTAATTTATAAATATTAAGTGTGTTCTATATGTCAGGTACTGTTCTGGATTCTGGGAATATACAGAAAAATAAAACAGAATCCCTCCTCTCAAGTAGTTTAGAATCTAATGAAGAAGGCAATGTGCAAACATCTATGTATAGATAGATTACATTCAATATTAATTTGCAGCACTCAACAGAGGGTAGACGAGAAGATGGAAAGAATTGAAGAAGGGAGACAAATTGGAAGGCTGTTGAAATGAGATAATGAGGTTCTAACTAAGGTAATGACTATGTGGGTACACAAAAGGTATCAAATGAAAAAGAAGACAAAGATATAATCAACAAGATTTTGCAATCTAAATGATACAATTGAGGACGACTGCATTCTGGGTACGAAGAGATCAGGAGATTAAAAAAAAAAAAACTTGAAATTCAATGGACAAGAATTTTTCTGTACTTTCAAGGGAAGTCAGCTTTATCTAACTGCTATTTCATAATGGTTCTCTCTGGGAGAGAGGTTGGTTTCTCCTGGAGGCTTTCTGGAGGCAGCTTTAGTTTCAGTTACAAGTAAATAATCACCCAAAATCGCAGCCAGCTGATAAAAGTTCAGATCTTTTATTGTCTCCAATATAGCCTGGTTAGTTTTCTTAGAGGCCTATCTTTCTGCTTGGTTCTAAGAGCTCTTGCAGCTTTGTCCTTGCCTCTGCTTTCTTCAGCCTTTAGCTAGCACCAAGGAGGAAGATGCCATGAATCTCTCTTGCCTCAGAGAGAAGGCTTGTGGGCTTCCTCCCAGAGTGCTCTTCTCTGACCCCTGGGAATGTTCCCAAGTAACTCTCTCAAGTGGCTCACTGGAGTTGTATTTATGCTGAGTGTAAAAGGCTGACTCCGCCTTCTGGAGGCAGGGATTAAGGGAGGTGTGAATTTAGATATCTCTTTCTAAACCCTAAAATCTCCCAAACATGTGAACTCCAATGAGTACTTAAATATTTCTTGCTTCTATGAGCTCTCTAAAGGTGTGAACATAAGCATCGTTTCTATCAGTTGTACTTAGTACCTTGTTTCAAGTTCTGGCCCAAAATATCTCCTTCTAAGATCAAATCAATCATATTGAACCATGCTAAATTAGATAATTATTGTCTCTATCAACTCTAATGGCTTAACAACTTGTAAAGATTCCAACATATAACTACTAAAAAAATAATCACAAAATGTTTGTGTCATTATTTATGGTTTACATTCATCACAACAATGCTATAGGATAAGTGCAAGTTTCCTGATCTTCATTTTACAGATGAGGAAATTCAGGGTATATTTAGGTTAAATGAGCAGAAGATGATTTAATCAATGCCAGTTTTCAAACTCAAATCTTATGACTCCAAGCTTAATGTGTGCTTTTCCTACTCTACCACAACTGCCTTATTTTAATATTACATTATAATAAAATAATGTAATCTAGTAATAAGTAATTGTGAAGGGATTGTTAGCTTTATTGTTAGCAAAACCTTGTATTGTTAGCAAAGGGAATGGGGGAACCCAAAGCCAATACTCTTAAGCACATATTTTCCAAGAATTGTATGTTCTTTTATTACTTTCAAAACGAAGGCAGAAGCTTTGTATTTTTCCAGCCAAATAATTCCACAAAGGATTACAAAATGTAATTCTTCTCCAATTGGGTAGACATTTTAACCTACTGTGTAAGGGAAAGCTTTGCCCTTTTCAAAAGGATAGAAAATGTACTGCTTTTGAGACAAATGAAGAGAGAATATGCTCAAGGAATCATTTATACTATAACTAAATGATACCTATACTCTCTACTTTATGGTACAACTTAGGACTGAGATTCCTGTGGAACTTTACCAATATTAATTTTTTTCCTAAAATACTTTCCCCCCAATTTTTATGCATATTTGTAACTCACTATAAGGCTCAGGGAACATCAATTAAATTGCATGAAAAATTATAAACAAATGTGTATATTCACATATGTGTGTGTGTCTCTCTGTGTGTGCATGTATGTATAACAAAGGCTATTACAAAAGACTAGCAACATTCTCATTCTACAATTATTATCAGATTTCAAATGACAGAAAACAATAAAGTTACTATATACAGTTGAAGAGTCTTCCCCAACCCAGAATGAAGAGCATTACTCATCAAACTGGCTATCCCAATTCTTGATGTTTGGAATTTTAGATTTTGCCATGCATTTCTTTCCTTGATCTCTGTTGAATTGCCAGTTATAAGCAGCTGATTCATACCCCAAGCTAGAGCAGTTGTGAGTTCCCAGAAGTAGTATAACCTATCAAAACCCAATAAACCTAAGATATCACAGCTGGAGAACATTAGGAGCTGCCTAAGTATAATGAGATATGTGCATAGACTTTTAAGTGATGTACATTCCTCTGATTAATAACCCAGAATTCAACTATTTCACTGTGGTAACTGGAAAGTTCCATTGAAAGACTCATTATAAAGTCTGAAGACAGGCAAGTTTATTTTATTTGATTAGCTTAACATATACACTCCACAAAATGAGAAAGAAAAGATTGGTGGCAGATATTGTATTTTACTATCTATCAAGGACAGGAAGACAAATGAGAGGGAGATTGAATTCACTAAGGTCATAGACATGATAAGGAATTGAGATGATAGTTAGATTGCTATAGAACACAGTTTAATTTGAGTCAACTTTCAAGATACATGTAGAGAGAGACAGGCTCAATGGGAAAAGTTATCAAAACACCCACATTCACTCTTACCCTGAATGGAAATCTATCCTTTGTTTCTCCTCTATCTTCCTTCTATACAGATTTATAAGCTCAGTCTTTAAACTTTTTAATGAGTATAGATTTCATTGTGTACTATCCTTTTTCCAATTACAAAATCCAAAGTCAACACTTTAAACTTTACATAACTTCTTTCTCCTTCTCTTTCCATATGAAGTACTGAGAAAAGGAAGCTGAAAAGACCTGAGTTCAAATGGAGAATAGTATTTCATATCTAAGTTGAAATCATGGCTTTGTTAAAACTCCTGCTTTGACAATGATTCTCTCTGGCATCTTGGCTTCAGAATTAAACCTCTTTGGCTCATTACCCACCTTACAAATAGAGATAATCATGCATCTCTCACACAGGGCCTATATGAGGAAAAACACTTCTCTTCATTTCCACTGGCTGTATTCATCATGGGCAGGCATAGTATGGTGTGTTAATATTTCTAGGGATTGTGCTTTACTCCTTTTAAAACTCTTAATTTTGGCAAATACCTTTCCCTTCTAATTCATTTTTTATCATGATTCTTTTAGAAAATGCTAAAACTGTCACTCCCTTTCAATTGGAAACTTTACAAGAGCTCTCCAAAATTGCTGAGGACAGTTTCTTAATTCCATGTGAAAGACGAGTGTCATTCCAAAGATCATGTATAGGGATGAGTTCATAACATGACCCCTTTCATTAGATGACATATATGTTGTACCTTTTGCTTAAGGAGTTAAACTCTGGAAGAATTCAACAATAATGTATTGGTCCCCATGACCTTACAATTATGTTGAAAATGAATGTCAACAAAGCCAAAAGGAATTAGGGGATATAAGAAATGAAGGGAAAAAATTATCTTTCTTCCTTTTAAATGTCTTCTTTAGAAATACAGTGAAAGGGAAAGAATTAAAGGGTATTTTTTTCTCTCCCCCCTAGCAGCAATTACCTTAGGTATGCCAGATTTCACTCCCCAACTTCCCCCCAAAAAAGGGATTCTCTAGCACCCTTAAGAGGACTGGGAGTATCTAGGTTCTCTGCAAATAGCTCCAGAACCCAACTGAAGATTATTCTACCCTAAGTTTATGGGGAAATTTCCCCACATCCTGAATTCATTAGCAACGATCAGTCACATTAACTTTTACAGAGAAATATTTACTTTAAAAGATATGTCTGGGGATGGAGGGGAGTTGAAACAAGGTGGCAGAGAGTAGACAGATTGTGTCTGAGATCTTTCTGGCTTCCCTCAGAATCAATATGAGATCAACTATCTGAATGGATTTTGGACTGACAGAATCTACAAATATTTCAAATGCAACAAATTTCTAGCAGAAGTTATTTTGTTGTTGTGGTGGTGGTGGTGATTCTTTTTAGTAAAACTTTTTATTTTTCAAAACATATGCATGGTATGCTCAGAGAAAGAACTCTGGGAGATGACTAAAAACCATTACATTGAATTCCCAATCCCTATATTCATGCCCACCTGTATTTTTGATTTCCTTCACAAGCTAATTGTACAATATTTCAGAGTCTGATTCTTTTTGTACAGCAAAATAACAGTTTGGTCATGTATACTTATTGTGTATCTAATTTATATTTTAATATATTTAACATCTACTGGTCATCCTGCCATCTGGGGGAGGGGGTGGGGGGTAAGAGGTGAAAAATTGGAACAAGAGGTTTGGCAATTGTTAATACTGTAAAGTTACCCATGCATATAACCTGTAAATAAAAGTCTAAAAAAGAAAAAAAAAATACACAGTTAAACAACCAAAAAAAAATAAATAAATAAAACATATGCATGGATGATTCTTTGACATTGACCCTTGCAAAACCTTGTGTTCCAAATCCCCCCTTTCTCCCACCCCTCTAGATGGAAAGTAGTTTAATATATGTTAAACATGGTAGAAATATATGATAAATCAATATATGCATATATATTTATACAAGTATCTTATTGCACAAGAAAAATTAATTCATACTGGAAAAAATGAGAAAAAATGCAAGCAAATAACAATGAAAGAGTGAAATTATTAAGCTGTGAACCACAGTTCCCACAGTCTTCTCTGTAGATGTAGATGGTATTCTTCATTTACAAGATCATTGGAACGGATCTGACTCATCTCATTATTGAAGAGAGCCATGTGCATCAGAATTGATCATCAGAAAATTTTGTTATTGCTTGTACAACAATCTCCTTGTTCTGCTTATTTCATTGCTCATCAGTTCCTCTAAGTCACTCCAGGCCTTGCTGAAATCATCCTGCTGATGATTTCTTTCAAAACAATAATATTCCATAACATTCTTATGCCATGATTTATTCAGTAATTCTCTGACTAATGGACATCCACTTAGTTTCCAATTTCTTGCCACGACAAAAAGGGTAGCCACAGATATTTTTGGGGCCTTTCCCTCCTTTAAGAGGAATAGAAGCCCAATAGAAACACCGCTAGATCAAAAGGTTTGCACAGTTTGATAACATTTGGTCATAATTCCAAATTGCTCTCTAGAATAGTTGGAACCATTCACAATTCCACCAACAAAGTATTAGTGTCTCAGTTTTCCTACATCCCCTCCAACATTCATCATTATCTTTTCCTATCATCTTACCCAATCTGAGAGGTGTGTAGTGGTATCTCAGAGTTGTCTTAATTTGCATTTATCTGCTAAATAGTGATTTGGAGCACCTTTTCATATGACTACAAACAGTTGCAATTTCTTCATCTGAAAATTGTCTGTTCATACCCTTTGACCATTTGACAACTGGAGAATAGCCTAAAGTGCTATAAATTTGAGACATTTCTCTATATATTTTAGAAATGAGGCCTTTATCAGAACTTTTGAATGGAAAAACAATTTTTTTCCAGCTTATTGCTTCCCTTCTAACCTTGTCTGCATTAGTTTTGTTTATACAAAAACTTTTAAAATTAATATAATCAAATTATTTATTTGGTGTTCAATTATGAGTTCCAGTTCTTCTTTGGTCACCAATCCCTCCTCCACAGATCTGAGAGGCAAACTATCATATGTTCTTCTAATTTGTTTATAATGTCATGATCGATCATCTTTATGTCTAGATCTTGAACCCATTTCAACCTTATCTTGATATACAGAATTAGGTGTTGGTCAATGCTTAGTTTTTTCCATATCAGTTTCCAATATTCTCAGCAGTTTTTGTTAAATACTGAGTTATTTTTCCAAAATATGGGGTCTTTGAGTTTGTCAAACCCAAGGTTACTATAAAGATTGGCTATTTTGTCCTATGAAACTAACCTATTCCACTGATCAATTACACTATTTCTTAGCCAGTACCAAATGGTTTTGAGGACTGCTGCTTTATAGTATAAGTTTAGACCAGTTATAGCTAAGTCCACTTTCATAGACTTTTTTTTTTTCATTAATTCCCTTGAAATTGTTGACCTTTTGTTCTTCCAGTTAAAGTCTGTTATTTTGTCTAGCTCTGGAAAATAATTACTTGGGAGTGTGGTTGGAATAACACTAAATAAGTAGATTAATTTAGGTAGTATTTTCATTTTTATTATATTTGCTTGGCCTAACCTTGAGCATTTTATATTTTTCCAATGTATTGATTTGACTTTATTTGTGGGGAAAGTGTTTGGTAATTGTGTTCATATAGTTCCGGAGTTTATCATAATAGGTAGAATACCAAATATTTTATATTATCAATAGTTATTTTAAATGGAATTTCTCTTTATTACTTTTACTGCTGGACTTTGTTGGTAATGTATAAAAATGCTGATGATTTATGTGGATTTATTTTGTATCCTTCAACTTTGCCAAAGTTGTGGATTGTTTTTAGTACTTTTTTAGTTGATTCTCTAGAGTTCTTTAACTATACCAACATATTGTCTGCAAAGAACGAGAATTTGGTTTCCTCATTACCTACTTTAATTCATTTAATCTTTTTCTTCTCTTGTTGTCAAAGCTAACATTTCTAATATAACATTGAATTGTAATGATGATTGTGAACAACCTTGTTTCACTCCTGATCTTGGTGAGAATGATTCTAGTTTGTACCCATTACATATAATGCTTGCTGATGATTTTAAATACATACTACTAATCATTTTAAGGAAATTCCATTTATTTCTATACTCTCTAGTGTTTTTAACAGGAACGCTTTTTCTACATCTATTGAAATAATCATATGGTTGTTGTTAGTTTGCTTATTGATGTAGTCAATTAGGCTAATCATTTTCCTAATATTGAACCAGCCCTGCATTCCCAGTATAAGTCCTACTTGGTCATGGTATATTAGCCTGAGTGTAACTTTCTGTAATCTCTTTGCCAATATTTTATGTGAGATTTTTGCATCATTAAGACTTCCAGGGGTGGAGCCAGGATGCAGAGATGACACATATTTCTTTCTGACCTTCTCCTACAACCCTCACATTAATTAGAAAATTCAACTTCTGAATTAGCTCTGGATGAGCAGAACACGGAAATATTGGGAGTACAACAAATTACCAGCAGAAGATAATTTCTAAGATCGCCAGAAAAGATGTTTCAGTTGGAAACAGGATAGAGGCAGCCAGCACAAGCAGCTTAGCACAAAAGTCAGCACAGATATCACAGAGTCCTGGGGTGATAGAACTCCACAAGTGGTACAGACTCAATGTGTGAGAGAACCTATAGAGAGGAATCTACAGCATCATTGTTGGCTACTCTGCCCTGACTGCAAGCCACTAGATCACCAGAGAAGTTAAGAAAACATCCAGCACAAACAAACACAGAGGTAAATATTGAACCCCAAAATGCCAGATTCTCAAGGGACCTTGCCGCTATCACCCAGAACTGGTAGTGAATGAGCACTGACACAGTGCAGCTAGGCCAATTATAGAGGAAGCTGCTGCTTGTAGAGGAAGCATGAAAAATCTCGCTTGCCTTGAAAGCAGATTTTACTTTTTTTTTTTAAGGAATAAAAAAATGTAAAGAGAACTCATATGATAAATAGCGTCCGTGGTGAAAGAGAAGAATAGATATCAAACCCTGAGGGACTAAAGGGAGATTGTCTCCAGATAAAACCCCAAAAGGTGATATAATCAGGACCAATCACACAAGGCTCTTCTAGAAGAAATTAAAAAGGATCTTAAAAGAAAACTAGAAGAAAAATGGGGAAAGGAAATGAAAATTTTGAAGAGGGATTGGAAAAGACTTATAACTCATGAAAAGATAGATTTGATAAAATGGAAAAAAAAACAACTCTCAGAAAAAAAGAATTTTTGAAACAGAAACAAAGAATAAATAAATAAAAAAACAATTTGCAAAATGAAAAAAAAAATTCCATAGAACAAAACAACTTATTTAAAAATTCAATTGGACGAATACAAAAAGAAGTAAAAAAAAAAAAAAAAAAAAAAAAAAAAAAAAAAAAAAAAAAGTAAATGAAAAAATAATTCACTAAAATTCAGAACTGAACAAATTGAAATGAATGACTCAATGGGAAAACAAGAATCAGTCAAGCAAAACAAAAAAAAAAATGACAATAGAAAAAAAAATTAAAATACCTAATTGGGAAAACAACTGACCTGGAAAATAGATCTAGGAGAGACAATCTAAGGATTATTAGACTGCCTGAAATACATGATTTTAAAAAAGAGCCTAGATACCATTTTTCAGGAAATCATGAAAGAGAACTGTCAGATGTCATAAAATTAGAAGGTAAAATGACCATTGAAAGAATTCATCAAACACTTCCTGAAAGAGATGCCAAAATTGATCTAGTTAAAAAAGATAAGGAAGAGTACTATATCTTGCTAAAGGGCAGCATAGATAATGAAGCAATATCAATACTAAATATACATGCACCAAATGGTATAGCATCTAAATTCCTAAAGGAGAAGTTAAGAGAGCTACAAGAAAAAAATGGACAGCAAAACTATAATAGTGGGAGATCTTAACCTTGCTCTCTCAGAACTAGATAAATCAAACCACAAAATAAATAAGAAAGAAGTTAAAGAGGTAAATAGAAGACTAGAAAAGGTAGATATGATAGATCTTTGGAGAAAATTGAATGGAGACAGAAAGTAGTACACGTTCTTCTCAGCAGTCCATGGAACCTATACAAAAATTGACTATATAGGACATAAAGACTTAAAAATCAAATGCAGAAATAGTAAATGCATTTTTTTTCAGATCATGATGCAATAAAAATTACATTTAATAAAAGGCCAGGGGAAAATAGACCAAAAAGTAATTGGAAATTAAATAATCACTGTTGGTGACCGGACCATAGTCATGGAAAATTACCAGACTGCAGACCTTGCATCAAGCAACAGATGGCGGCCAAATGGCCAGGAAAGCGGAACGACCCCCGCACCTCAGAACATATATCTATGGTATTGTGTCAGCCACAGAGATGTCTCGGGCATAACGACCCTGGAAACTCAGATAAGAACAATAACCACAGGATGTCCTTCCTTCTCCTCCCGAACATCTGTTCCCTCCTGTAGTCCCCTCCCATACCTTTTCTCCCATGCAACGCACATAGCTTCACTCTCCCCTGCCAGCTTTTGTCCTCACGTATCACACCTAGCTCCACCCTATATAACCTGAGCTGTTTCCAGCAATAAATGAGACTTGCTTCAACCCTATGCCGTCTCCCTCCTCCTTCCCGCCCGTTTCTCTTTCAGGCTGGGTCCCCCTCAGTTCCTCACGAATAACTGAGTCCCGGTGGACAGGACAAATCACATCCTAAAGAATGAAGGGGTGAAACAGCAAATCATAGACACAATCAATAATTTCATCCAAGAGAAGGACAATAATCCAAATTTGACAAATCCAAAGACTCCAGCTTTTGGGATAAGAATTCACTATTTGACAAAAACTATTGGAAAAATTGGAAACTAATATGACAGAAACTAAGCATTGATCCACACCTAACACCATATACCAAGATAAGGTCAATATGGATCCATGATCTAGACATAAAGAATAATATCATAAACAAATTACAAGAACATGTGATAGTTTACCTCTCAGATTTGTGGAAGAGGAAGGAATGTGTGACCAAAGAAGATCTAGAGATAATTATTGATCACAAAATAGATAATTTTCATTATATTAAGTTAAAAAGGTTTTCTACAAAGATCCCCTACTCTTATGGTTTTTCTATTTTTTGTTGAAAATTTATCCTTTAGGAATTTAGATGCTATACCACTTGGTGCATGTGTTTATTATTGATATTATTTCATTATCTACATTACCATTTAGCAAGATATAGTTTTCTTCCTCATCTCTTTTAATTAGTTGTATTTCGCTTTTGCTTGATCTGAGATCAGGATCACTACCCCTGATTTTTTTTTTTTAATTTTACTTCACCTGAAGTATCATAGGTTCTGCTCCAGCCTTTTACCATTACTCTGTATATATCACTCTGCTTTAAATGTGCTTCTTGTAAACAACATATTATAGGATTCTGGCTTTTAATCCAGTCTACTATTCCCTTTCCTTTTATGGGACAGTTCACCCCATTCATATTTAAAATTAAAAAGATGAATTCTGTATTTCCCACTATCTTATTTACCCCAAATTATGCTTTTTTCCCTTTCCCTCTTTTTATACTCCCCACTTTTTTTTCTTTTGACCACCACTTCCTTCAAACAACCCTCTCCTTTTTAGTCACCCCTTTTTTATACCTTTCCCCTACTATTTCTGTTTTCCATTCTATTATTCTTCCCTTTTCCTTTTCCCTTTCCCCTCCCACTTCCATATAAGGTGAGAGAAGTTTCTCTGTGAAATATGTCGAATTTTCTCTCTTTGAACCATATCTGATAAGAGTAAGATTCACACAATGTTCATCCTTCTTCATTCTTTCCCTCAAATATGACAGGTTCTCTTTTACTCTTCATGAAATATAATTTCCTTCATTTTGCTTCCATTTCCCCTTTTTTACACTAAAATACCCCTTTCCATCTCTCATTTCTTTTTTATATTATGACAGTAAAATCAAATTATAATTGCACTCTCTATGTATACCCATAGCAGAGATATAATGTTGTCAAGAGTTCTTTCCTTTTTACCTTTTAATGCTTCTCTTGAGTTCTATATTTGGAGATCATTTTTTTGTTTGTTTTTTTGTATAACCCAACTCTTTTCATCAGAAATAAAGGAAATTCACTTGTATCATTGAATGCCCATCTTCTTGACTGAAAGCTAATGCTAAAGTTAGCTGAGTAGTTAATTCTTGGGTGCATTCCAAGTTCCATGGCCTTTTGGATTATCAGATTCCAGGTCCTTTTGATCTTTCAAGGTGGAAGCTGCTAGGTCTTGAGTAATCCTAATTTTAGTTCCTAGAGATATGAATTGTTTCTTTCTGGCTGCTTGCAATATTTTTTCTTGGTCTGATAGTTCTGAAATGTAGACATGATATTCCTTGAAATTTTCATTTTGGGATCTCTCAGGAGATTATTGGTGAATTCTTTCAATGGCTAATTTACCTTCTGATTCTAGGACATCAGGGAAGTTTTCTTTGATGTTTGTGAAGATCGCATATTTTAAAATCAGCAAGAGTCCAGAGTTCAGGTTAGGGGAAAATCGTTAGTCTTTATTCTCAGTGAAGAAGGATCGGAGGCGGAAAAGAATCGGCGATAGCAATGTGTGCAGTTGAGTCAAGAAGCTAGCTAGATCACCAGCCACATGACCAGCAGCCAGGAGAATGGACTCCAGGCCCAATCTCTCCCAGCTTTTCTTCCTGTTCCTCTCTCTGCCTCCACCCACCAAAATTGTCATTTCCTGTACAACACATCAGGACTTGCACAGAGAGTGGGCAGGGACCATTCTTTATCCAATCATCCAATCATGTATAGAGTGTAGTTCAATTACTATTTAGAACTTGGGACCTCAGTGCCATCAACTCAAACCTCAGCCCATTACAGATGTTTTCCTGAAAGATAATGTCTAGGCTCTTTTTTCATTATTATTTTCAGGAAATTCAATAATTCTTAGATTTTCTTTTTTATATCTATTTTCCAGGTCAGTTGTTTTTCCAAGAAGGTTTTGCTTGATTGATTCTTGTTGACTCATTGAGTCATTCATTTCCATTTGTTCAGTTTTGATTTTTAGTGAATTATTTTCTTCAGTTACCTTTTTTGATTCTTTTTGTATTTGGCCAATTGAATTTTTAAATGAGTTGTTTTGTTCTCTGGATTTTTTTCCATTTCACGTATTCTGTTTTTAAGGAGTTATTTTCTTTTTTTCATTTCATAAATTCTGTTCTTTAGAGAGTTGTTCTTTTTAAATTTTGTCAAATCTATTTTGTAAGTACTTTTTTTTTTTTAGATGATTTCT
The DNA here is from genome assembly GCF_902635505.1 of Sarcophilus harrisii. Lineage (NCBI taxonomy): Eukaryota > Metazoa > Chordata > Mammalia > Dasyuromorphia > Dasyuridae > Sarcophilus > Sarcophilus harrisii. The sequence goes on along the minus strand of NC_045429.1, from coordinate 314,368,832 downwards.
GTGTTTCCTTCTTCAAACTTTCTTGGAAAGTTCTTATTTCCTTTGCCCATTTTTCTTTTAGCTCTCTTTTGAGATCCTTTTAAATTTCTTCTAAGAGAATGTTGTGAGATGGGGAGCAATTTATATCACTCTTATAATTTTGGGGGTTTCATCTAGGGATGAGATGCTTTTAGTGACCTCAGGGTTTAAAATATGAAATTCTCTTTTACCCTAAAACTATCTGTGATCAGATTCTTTTTGTTTTTTAGGTCAATATATATTTTTTTTAATTTGAGGTCTGCTTTTTTTTTTGGATGAGTTATTTATTAATCCTGTTGTCTGGATTGATATTAGAGTTATAATGAGAATGTTCTCAGTGAACCTACAGAGGATCAATTTATAATTTGAAAACTTTCATTCAAATACAAAAAGCAAATATTTTATCCATCTATGTAAGAATTCATTAAACATTAAATGTAAAAGAATAATAACAGAATTGATAAAATTTGTCCAAGGACTATTTCTATCTAAGCTCCACCAATCAGTAAATAATCATTTATTAAGAACTTGCTCAATTCCAAGCAAATTTTTAGGTGTTAAGTATACAGATATAAAAAATAAAACAATCTTTATTCTCATAGAGTTAGCACTCAAATAGACAAACAAATGATTTTATATATATATATATATATATATATATGTGTGTGTGTGTGTGTATAAGCATATACAGATAGAATAAATATAAAGAAAATAAATACAAATAAATGCAAGATTTTAGGAAGGGAATTACAGGAACTTTGGAAGATCAAGAAAATCTTTTTTTCATATTTACATCATTTGCACCAATGATCAAATTTTTTTTTTTTTTATTATTATAGCTTTTTATTGACAAAACATTTACATGGGTAATTTTTCAACACTGACCCTTGCAAAAACTTCTGTTCCAACTTTTCTCCTCCCTACCTGCATCACATCCCCTAGATGGCAGATAGTCCCATACATGTTAAATATGTTAAAGTATTTGTTAAACACAACCTATGTATACAAATTTATACAGTTGTCTTGCTACACAAGAAAAATCCATCTGGTCCCAGAGATTTTTTCCTAGGGAGTTGATTAATAGCTTGTTCTATTTCTTTTTTTTTTTTTAAAATGGGACTATTTAACCAATTTACTTCTTCCTCTGTTAATCTGAGCAATCTATATTTTTGAAGGTATTCACTTATTTCATTTAAGTTATCAAATTTATTGGCATAAAGTTTGGCAAAGTAACTCTGAATTATTGCTCTAATTTCTTTTTCATTAGTGGAAAGTTCTCCTTTTCATTTTTAAGAGAAACAATTTGATTTTCCCCTTTCCTTTTTCTAATCAAATTTACTAAGGGTTTATATCTTTCTTTTTTTTCATAGAACCAACTCTTAGTTTTATTTATTAATCCAATATATATATATTTTTTACTTTCAATTTTATTAATCTCTCCTTTTATTTTTAGAATTTCAAGTTTAGTGTTTGATTGGGGTTTTTTCATTTGTTCTTTTTTTAGATTTTTTAGTTTCATGCCTAATTCATTGATATTCTCTTGATCTATTTTATGCAAGTGGGCCTCTAGAGATATAAAATTTCCCCTTATTACCTCTTTGGCTGCATCTCACACATTTTGGTATATTATCTCATTATTGTCATTCTCTTGGGTGAAATTATTAATTGTATCTATGATTTGCTGTTTCATTCATTCATTCATTCTTTAGGATGAGATTATTTAGTTTCCAAATTACTTTTTAGTCTATTTTCCCCTGGCTTTTTATTGAATGTAATTTTTATTGCATTGTGATCTGAAAAGGATGTGTTTACTATTTTTGCCTTTCTGCTTTTGAATTTGAGGCCTTTATGTCCTAATATATGGTCAATTTTTGTATAGGTTCCATGAACTGCTGAGAAGAAAGTGTACTCCTTTCTGCCTCCATTTAGTTTTCTCCAAAGATCTATCATACCTAATTTTTCTAGTGTTCTATTTACCTCTTTAACTTCTTTTTAATTTATTTTGGGGTTTTATCTTTCTAGTTTTGAGAGTGTAAGGTTGAGATCTCCCACTATTATATTTTTGCTATCTATTTCTTCTTGCAGCTTTCTTAACTTCTCCTTTAGAAATTTACATGCTGTACCACTTGGTGCATTTATATTTAATATTGGCATATATTGATCTATTTTGCCCTTTAGCAAGATATAGTGCCCTTTCTTATCTCTTTTAATTACATCAATTTTTGCTTTTGCTTGATCTGAGATCAGGATGGCAACTCCTACTTTTTTTTTCTTTTCTTTTTTTTTTTTTTTATTTCACCTGAAGCATAATAAATTCTGCTCTAGCCTTTTACCTTTACTCTGTATCTATCATCCTGCTTCAAGTGTGTTTCCTATAAACAACATATTGTAAGATTTTGGCTTTTAATCCAGTCTGCTAACTGCCTCCACTTTATGGGGGAGTTTACCCCATTCACATTTATGGTTAAAATTACTAATTCTATATTCCCTGCCATTTTATTAACCCCAGATTATGCTTTTCTCTTTTCTTCCTCCCAGTATTAAATTTATGAGCACCACTTGCCTCACACAGCCCTCCCTCTTTACGATCCCTCTTCCCCTTTAGAGGTCTGCTTTTAGGGCAAAGGGGAGAATGTCTAACTTTACAAATGGCAGTGGCTGTGCTGGGTCAGTGGTTACTAACTCCTTACATGCCCAGTTGAAATTGACCATTTTTGGAGATCTTTGAAATTATCTTCTCCTGGTAATTCATTACATGTCCAATATTCATGGGTTCTGTCACTCCAAAACCAGTTCAGAGGCTGGATTTGCTGTTAATGTGAAAGTTATGAGGAGAACTCAGAAAAAGACATGTCCCCTCTCCACCATCTTAGCTCTGCCCCAGAAGTTATTTTGGAAGAAATTCAGAAAAGGTCTGTCTCAATGAGGTAGGTGGGATACCGCCCAGCAAGGCACAGCACAGAAAAACCTAGAGCAGAGAGGTGTCCATACAGTGGGGAAATCTATTGGGAGGCTCTTAGTCAAAATATTGCAACATTGATTATAATGTCCTGGTTCAGGAACCAGTGGATCAGCAGATTAGCTGTGAGACTTCGACTGCAACTACAGAAAGCAATAGCACGTGAACCCCAGCATAAGAAGTGGGACTCAGCCACACACACCCAGCACAGAAAGGAAGCCAGCATCATTGACCATAAGGTGCAGAACATGACTGACACCTGTAGGAAGTTAAGGACAATTTCCTTTTTGCCCTAGGAACAGACATCAGCCTTTAAAAATGGGCAAAAAAAGCACTAACTATAGTCAGCTATTAAGGGGACAGGGAAGAATAAACCTAAAACCCTAAGGACAATAAAGGAAAAACAATTAGATGAAGCCTCAAAGGGTAATATGAGTTGGTATTTAACCCAAAAGGCTCTCTTGGAAGAATTAAAAAAGTATCTTAAAATAAAGTTAGAAGAAAAATGAGGAAAGAAAATGAGAGCTTTGCAGGAGAGTTTGGAAAAGGAAATAGATAGTATCTGAAGAAAACAACTCCTTAAAAAATAGAAGTGGTGAAAAGAAAAAAAAAAAATCCAAAAAAACCCAACATTTAAAAGTTCAATTGACCAAATGCAAAAGAAGGGGAAAAAAAAAAAAAAACAGAATAAAATAATTTACTAAAAATTAGAACTGAACAAACAGAAATGAATGACTAAATGAAACATAAAGAATCAAAGAAAACAAAACAAAAAAAAAAAGAAAAGAAAAGGTAAACTATATCATTGGAAAAGGAATTGATCTGGAAAATAGATGTAGGAGAGACAATCTGAGAATTACTGGATTACTTGAAAACATGATAAAACAAACAAACAAGCAAACAAAATCTGGACAACATTTTTCAAGAAATCAGCAAAAAACTGCCCTGATGTTCTAGAGCCAAAGAGGAAAATAGCCATTGAAAGAATCCAATAATCACCTCCTGAAAGAGACTGCCAAAATGAAAACTCCAAGAAATATTGTAGCTAAATTCCAGAATTATCAGATCAAGGAGAAAATACTGCAAGAAGCCCGAAAGAAACAATTCAAATATCTAGGCACAACAGTCAGGATTACTCAAGGCCTTGCAGCTTATACTTTAAAGGATCACCTTTAAAGGATCACCTAGATTATGATATTGGAGAGGACAAAGGAGCTAGGACTGCTGTCAAAAATCAATTATTCAGCAAAACTTATCTTTCAGGGTTATAGATGGGCTTTCAATGAAATAAGGAATTTTCAATTATGTTTAATTAAAAATACCAGAGCTGAAAAGAAAAATGGATCTTCAAATACAGAACTCAAAAGAAGCACAAAAAGGTAAAAAGGTAAGAAAATAATCCTGATTTTTAAAGGTTAAAATATTTACCTTCATATATTGGAAATTATATGTTTAACTCTTCTGACTACATTTTTGTAAGGAGTATGTGTAGAGAGTATAAACACAATTTGACTTTATTGTGGTGACACAAAAAAGAAATTAGAAGTGGGGAAGAGACTGTATTGGAAGAAGTGGAAAGGGAAGGCAAAATGGGGTAAATTACTTCATATGAAGAGGCAAAAAAAAAATTATGTGAGTTGAAGGAAACAAAGGAGGGAGATGAGCATTGTTTATTTCATTAGATTTGGTTGGAAGAGATAATATCAAACATATTTAGTTTGATATTCAAACTTGTCTCAATATAGTGGGGAAATTAGAGGAGAAAGACGAAAACAAAGGGGGAAACTAATAGAAAGGAGATCAGAAATAGAAGAGCAAAAGGATAAGAAAGGGGGAGGGTTGTAAAAGGATAGAGCAGCTTGAGGGAGGAGTTGGTGAGAAGCAAACACTGGGAACGAGGGAAAGGGAGAAAGAAAAGAAAAAATTATAACTTGGTGAAAATAAAATGGCAGGAATACAGACTTAATAATTTTAACTGTGAATGTGAATGGGACAAATTTTCCTATAAAACAGAAGCAGATAGCAGACTGAATTAAAAGATAGAATCCTAAAATATATTGTTTACAAAAAACACATTTAATTCAGAGTGAGACATACAGAGTAAAGGTAAAAGACTGGAGCAGAATCTATTTTGCTACAATTGAAGCAAAAGAAAGGAGGTATAGTGATCCTGATCTAAGCTCAAGCAAAAGAAAAAAACAGATCAAATTAAAAGAGATAAGAAAGGAAAGTAAATTTTGCTAAAGGGTATTATAGATAAGGAAACAATAGAAATATTAAATATATATATATATGCACCAAGTGCTATAGTATCCAAATTCCTAGAGAAGAAGTTAAGAGAATTGCAACAAGAAATAGGAAAAAAAAAACTATCAGTAAGGGATCTCAGCCTTACTCTACCAGAACAAGATAAATCAATCCACAAAATAACAAAATAACAAAAATAACAAAAACAAGAAAGAAATTAAGGAGATAAATAAAATCAAACCACAAAATAAATAAGAAAGAAGTTAAGGAGATAAATATAATTTCAGCAAAGTTAGTTATGATAGACCTTTGGAGAAAATTGAATGTGGGCAGAATGAATATACTTTTTTTATCTCAGTGGTACATGGAACCTACCCCCAAATTGACCATGTATTAAAACATAAAAAAAACTCAAAATCAAAGTAGAAGGGCAGAAATAGTAAATGCATCTTTTTCAGATCATGATTTAATAAAAATTACATATAATAAAGGGCCAAGGAAAAATAGAACTAAAATTAATGGTAAACAAAATAATCTAATTCTAAAGAATAAGTGGGTGAAACAACAAGTCATACACACAATTAATACTTTCATCCAAGAGAATGCCAATAATGAGACAACAAACCAAAATTTAGGGATGCAGCCAAATTAGTTCTTAGGGGAAATCTTACATCTCTACATGATTATTTGACTAAAATAAAGAGAAGAGCAATGAATTGGATGTGCAACTAAAAAAGTTAGAAAAGGAACAAATTAAAAGCCTCCAATTAAATACCAAATTTAAAATTCTGAAAATAAAAAGGTAAATTAATAAAACTGAAAGAAAGAAAACTATTGAAGTAATAAACAAAACTAAAAGTTGATGTAATGAAAAAATCAACAAAATTTGATTAGAAAAAGAAAAGGAGAAAACAAAATTGTTATTATCAAAAATGAAAAGGGTGAACTTTTCACCAATAAAGAGGAAATTAAAGCAACAATCAGGACTTATTTTGTCCAACTTCATGCCAATAAATCTGATAATTTAAGTGAAATTGATGAAGTTACAAAAATATAGATTGCCCAGATTAACACAGGAGGAAATAAATCACTTAAATAGTCCCATTTTAGAAAAAGAAATTGAACAATTTCTTTATTAGATAGTTAGACTAATCAACTCTCTAAGAAAAAAAATCTCCAGAGCCAGTGAATTCTACCAAACATTTAAAACAATTAATTTCAATAATATGAAAACTATTTGGGAAAAAAAAAGGGAAAGAAGGAATTCTGCAAAATTTCTTTTATCACATAAATATGTTGCTAATACATAAACCAAGTAGGGTCAAAACAGAGAAAGAAAATTATATACCAATTTCCCCAATAAATACAGATGCAAAAATCTTAAATAAAATATTAGCAAAGAGATTACAACAAAATATAACCAGGATAATATACCAAGTAGGAGTTATACAAGAAATGTAGGATTCACTCAATATTAAGAAAATTATTATCATGATTGACTCTAACACTAACCAAACCATTATAAATCATATAATTATCTCAATAAATGCAGAAAAAGCATTTGACAAAATCCAACAACCATTCCAATTACAAACACTAGGGAGAAGAGGGATAAATGAAGATTTCCTTAAAATTGTCAGTAGCATCTATCCAAAACATCAGCAAGCATGTAATGGTGATGAACTAGAACCATTCCCAATAATATTTAATATTATATTAGAAATGTTAGCTTTAGCACTAAGAGAAGAAAAAAAATTAAAGGAATTAGAGTAGATAATGATGAAACTAAATTATCACTCTTTGCACATAATATGATTGTATATCTAGAAAACCAACTAGATTTTCTATACTTATAGTATATTTTCTTTACTTAGAAAACTACTATAAATAATTAACAACTTCAGCCAAGTTGCAGGATAAAAAATAAATCCAAATAAATTATCAGCATTTCTATATATTACCAACAAAGTCCAACAGCAAGAGATGTAAAGAGTAATTCTATTTACAATAACTGTAAATAATATGAAATATTTAGAAGTCTGCCTTTCAAGACAAAGTCAGGAACCATAATTAACACAAATACAAAACACTTTTTAAACAAATAACATTAAGTCTAAACATTTGGAAGAATATCAAGTGTTCATGGATAAGCTGAGCTAATATAATAAAAATGACAATTCTGCCTAAATTGATCTGTTTGTTCAGTGTTGTACCAATCAAATTGCCAAGAATTTACTTTACAAAGAGCAAAAATAACAACAAAATTCATCTAGAAGAACAAAAGATCAAGAATTTCAAAGGTATTAATGAAAAAAAATGCAAACAAAGGTGGCCTAGAAGTAACAGATATAACTAAAACTATATTATAAAGCAGTGGTCATCAAAACCATTTGTACAGTTTAGTGGACCAGTTAGGTTAGGTTCACATTATACAACAGTCAATGACTATACTAATCTTGTGCTTGAGAAATCCAGCTTCTGAGACAAGAATTCATTACTTGACAGAAATTGCTGGGAAATTGGAAAATAGTATGGCAGAAATTAGGCACTAAACAACAACTAATATGCTATATCAAGATAAGGTCAAAATGAGATCATGATTTAGATGACACAGATGATACTAAAAGCAAATCAGGAGAACAAGGGATAATCTACCCCACAGAAATATGGGGAAGAAAATAATTTTTGGTGAGAGAATTAGAGAACATTATGAAATGCAAAATAAATAATTTTGATTGTATTAAAATAAAAAAGGTTTTGTATCAGCAAAACCATTATGGCCAAGATTAGAAGAAAAGCAGAAAACTGGGGAGGAACATTACAACCAAAGTTTTTGATACAGGTCTAATTCCTAAAATACATAGAGAATTATGATTCTCTATTTTCAAGAATGCATTTATCAATTAATAAATGATCAAAGCATAAGAAAAGATAATTTTCAGATGAATAAATTAAAACCAGTTTTAGTAATATGAAAAAATTCTCTAAGTCATAATTGATTATAGAAATGCAACTCTGAAGTACCCCTTCATGTCTCTTATATTGGCTAAAATGATAGGAAAAGTTAAGTGTTGAAGGGAATGTGGGAAAACTGAACCACTAATACATTGTTAGCAGAGTTATAAACTTGTTAAGGACTATTCCTAGGTGAAGGGGCAGGTCAGTTCTCTGAAAGCCTCCACAGCTGCGAATCATAACATCTGAAGGAGTGGCAAAGCTGCTTTTACTGACACAGGTGTTACTTGTAGACTGGGAATGAAATAAACTGGAAGCAGAAGAAAGAAGAGAGAGATCAGGTCAGACAATGCAACTGCATCTCAGTGGAGAGGTCAGAAAACACAACTGCCTCTCTGTCTCCTTGTATCATCATACTCTCACATGGAGAGATCCATTCTACAGGTCTGAGTTAGATTCCAGCAGCCACTGACAGATGGCTCCAGTATTATAACATAAGCTGATCAAACAGTTCTGGAAAGCTGTTTGGAACTATGCCCAAAGGATTATAAAACTATGTATACCCTTTGATCCAGCAGTACCTCTACTGGGTCTATATTCCAGAGACATCACAAAAAAAGATAAAAGAACCCACTTGAGTAAAAATGTTTTTAACAGCTTATTTTTTTTTTTTTTTTTTTTTTTTTTTTTTTTTGTGACAAGAAACTGGACACTGAGTGGATACTCATCAGTTGGGGAATAGCTTGAAGAAGTTATGATATGTAAATATAATGGAATACTGTTGTTTTATAAGCAATGATCAGCAGGATGATTTTTAGAAAGGCTTGTTGAAACATACATGAACCAGTACTAAGTGAAGCTAGTAAAACCAAGAGAACATTGTACACAGAAACAATAATATTATGTAATGATCAACTGTGATGGCCTTGGCTCTTTTCAACAATGAGGTGATTAAGGCCAATTCCAATAATCTTGTGATGGAGAGAGCCATCTTCATTGAGAAAGAGAACTATGGGCACTAAATGTGGATCACAATATAGTGTTTTTAAACTATGCTGTTCTTTGCTAGCCTGTTTTTTCTCACCTTTTTCCTTTTTGAACTTAATTTTCTTGTGCAGCATGATGAATATGGAGATATGTTTAGAAAAATTGCACATTTTAAACTTATATTTGATTACTTGCTTTCTAGGGAAAGAGGGAGAACAAGTAAGGGAAATTTGGAACACAAGGTTTTTGCAAGGGTGAATTTTGAAAACTACCTTGCAAGTATTTCAAAAAATAAAAAAAGCTGTTATTATAAAAAAAAAAAAAGTTCTTTTTAAAAATATTCACTGCTCAAAACCATATAATACATATGCTTAGATATACTCATATATAATTAATATGCATATATTTGTGTATATATGTATGTATATGTGTTCTATATAAACATATGTGAACATATACATACACATATATAATGTGATATACCTGTGGGAGCTATATAGTCACTTTCAAATCAACAAAGAATCATCCTTTTCCCCATTTTTTTAAGATATGGAGTTATGGAAACACAGAGAGACATGTCAAACATGTAAAGTAGGATGTGAATTCAAATTTTCTTGACTCTTAAGTAGAAGACTGTCCATTATACTTAACCTGTAGGATTTTTTGTTTTGTTTTTTTCTCCTTCAATAGAGGTGCATTGCACAATTTCTACAAATCCAAAAAAATTTAATACATATGTAAACAGACTCTGATAACTTCACTGTTTATCAGTTCATACAAGTTTTGCCATATTTTTAACCCATTTTTCACAGTGTAGTATTTTTGGGTCCTTTATGTAACCACAATTTGCTTAGCTATTTTCTAATTAGTTAGCCAATAAGCATTTATTAAGCACCTAGTATATGTTATGCACTGCACAAAATTCAGGAAATAGAAAAAAAGGAAACAAAACAAAACAAAACAGAAAAACAATTCCTGATCTCAAGATCCTATAGTCTAATAGGGTACATATTATGAAAGCATCTGTTTAAGGACAAAATATATACAGCCAAAGGTAAGCAGGACTCGGCTCTAATTGGTTCATTGAACTGTTTGTTAAATTTTCATTGTAAGCATTCAAACCTCAAAATCTGCAATCCCTACAAGTTAGGGATAGAAGTTATTTTTGTTGTTGTTGTTAATTTTCTAAGCTTAATAAAATGTTAATAATGTAGACTAAATTTAAAAGAATATTTTATATATGTAAAAATATTTACATAGAACAAGTATAAAGATTTGAAAGTTGAGGAACGTGGAATCAAGATGGCAGAAGAAAGGTGGAAACTTACCAATATCTCCCCCAAACTGTTTCAAGTGTCTTTATTTTTTTATTTTAATATTTTCTCAGTAGCATTCAAAGCAAATTGTATTGTATTATTACATTTGTTTTTAAAATGTTTGAGTTCTACTTCCTTTCTCTTATCCTCACCCTCAATTGAGAAATCACACATGAAGTTATGCCAAAACATTTCCATAAAAGTCAAGTTGTGAAAGATGTCTCACCCTAAAAAAAAAAAAAAAAACCCTCAAGAAAATTTAATTTAAAAATAAAAGGGTGTTAGAGAGAAAGAGAGAATGCTTCAATCTATATTCAAATATAAGCAGTTCCTTCCCTGGGTATGGATAGGATTTTTCATCATAAGCCCTTCAGAGTAATAGCAAAGTCATCTACAACTGGTTCTCTCAGAATATTGATATTACTTTGTATATGATACATTTCACTTTATTTGAGTTTATGGAGATGTTCCAAGTTGTTTCTGTTGTTATTTTTGAGAGCATCCTGCTCACCAGACTCTAACCCTAATGCCATAGGCTCTTTTCAATGACTTTCCAAGACCTCCCTGGTGTCCCCAGGTAGAGAGGTTTTAAATGCCTTCAGCACTATTGTTGATTCAGGGGTCCTGCCTCATGGATGCTGGGCTAAGCTATGGCTGGAGCTGGGGCTGGGTTTGGGACTGCACCTGAGTCCAGGGCTGTGCTGACGGCCTGCACTGAGACTGCATGCTGTTCTCCCATCCTGATGTCACAGACCTTTTCTGCTGAATTTCTAAGTTGCCTTCAGCTGGAAAATGTCCTACTCCATCTTTTGGGGTTTTCTGATATTACCAAAAACATTTTGACTCCTTATTTAAAGGTATTTGAAACAGTTTGGGAGAGAACTTAGGCACATTCCTGCCTTTATTCAGCCATCTTGGCTCCACCTCCCAAATTGTCTTAAAAAGCAAAATTGGACAATTGGGAAAGGGGGTACAAAAGCTCACGAAAAATAAGAATTACTTAAAAATAGAATTGAGCAAATGGAAGCAAATAACTTTATGAAAAATCAAGATATAATAAACAAAATCCAAAATGAAAAAAAAAGAGATTGAAATATCCCACTGGAAAAATAACTGACCTGGAAAATAGATCCAGGAGAAATAATTTAAAAATTATTGGTCTACCTGAAAATCATTATTAAAAAAAAAAAAAAGAGCTTGAAGATCATCTTTCAAGAAATTACCTAGGAAAACTGTCCTGATATTCTAGAACTAGAAGGTAAAATAGAAATGGAAAGAATCCATTGATTACCTCCTGAAAGAGATCCTGAGATTTGAAAGTTGGAATAAAGTTGAAACTTCCTAGAGTCATAACTTGGAATGTCTCCAAGAAAGGAACTGAGAGTCTACATTTATAGTAAAAAGTGAAGGTTTAAATTTATCTTAATTTGGAATGCTATAGAGAAGTAATGTAATGTATAGGAAATTGAGGACTGACCTGGAGTCAAGGAGATAAGTTCAAATATTGTTATGGGCCAGAACTCTGAACTTGAAACAAAGGATTCTTATAAGGTATTATTAACTCAGTGCAATTGATAGAGACAATAGTTATCTAATTTAGCATGGTTTGGTATGATTGATTTAATCTTACAACAAATAATGGTTTCCTAGTGATATAATGATTGGTTTATACTCAGTGTAGAGCATATAAAATAGAAGCCTCAGTCAGGTAGATTCAGGGAGAGTTAGAGACTGAAGCTCTAGGGCCAGAGAAGACAAGCACACTAGAAGCTATTGGAGGCTGAGACACATTCATTCCATTGTCCACCTTTGTGGACTGGAGGCTGGAGCACAAACCTTTGGATCTGGAGAGATTCAGAGGGCAGAGAAGACAGGTGAGAGCTCAAGCTTACTGAACCAAGGAGAGAGGTAGGCCTCTAAGAAAACTAGCGGAGCCCCAAGTGAAGGAGATAGGACATTGAAAGAGATAATAAAGGTTTTGTATTTTAACCCCTGGCTACTCTTGTGGTGATTACTGAACTGAAAAGAAAGCTTCCAGAGACCCCCAAGGAAACCCAAAAAAGAACAGTACAAAATATAATTTTACTGCAATATTTTATGTGACCATGTATAAGTAATAATCTTTCACTACTCCAGACAAGTCTTAAATTGCACAAGAACTGTTGATCTACATCAATAATGGTTTTCACACTGGGAATTCCCTAACTAATAAATTATACATTCACACCATATTCACAACCCATATGTAAGAGGTTTTCCTAGTGCTTTTCTAAAACAAAACTGAATAGATATGCATTAGAAGTTTTCCCATGTGTCCTCTGTCAGATCATACAATTACTTAAATCTTTTTTTTGCATTATTATTATGTGTAAATATTCATTAAAAACAACAAAAACTTAAAATTAGCAGGAACTTAAAATGAAGAAAAGTAGGAATAAAAAGTCATTTAGGGTTAACTGAGTTTCTTTCAAGGTTTACAAAATCCATGACTCTGTGAACTCTAAGGAAATACAATTGGTACATGCTGTAGCTTAATGTTTTTGTGCAAATCAGCCACTAAATTACATGTTTCTTCTTTGTTTCCTAAACAAAATAATGAAAACAATTCCCAGCATATAGAAGCTTTTTCTTTTTTTTTTTACTATCAAAAGCATAGATTAAAGAGATGGGCTGGGTGAATGATTTGAAAATATTCCCAAATATTATATCATTAACAAATGTCCCCAGTATATATGAAATTTTCCATAAAACAAAAATAAATTCCTTTTATCAAGTGAAGAAAATTATATAGAAGAAAGAAAAAGAGTCTCTTGGACTCTCTCCATAGAAAAGTCTTCCTTTTGCTTTTGGAAGGAGAGCTTAATGATTTGGAAAAAAAAGAAAATATGGGAAGACTTGCACAGAATAACGGATATTGAAATAAACAAAACGGATAGAACATTGTATACAGTATTAGCAATACTATTTAAGAACAACTTTGAAGGAATAAATTACTTTGACTATTATTAATAGTTGTCAATTATAAAGGACATATGAAGAAAGATGCAATCTGTATCCAGAGAAAGAACTGATAAATTTAAGTATGTATAGAATATATATAGAATAATTTTACACATACACACACAAATATATGTGTGTATATATATATATATATATATATATATAATATGCATGCATGCCAACTCTAGGGTGGGAGTGGAAGGTAAGAAAAAAGAGAAATTTATGTGATATTTTTATTGTATATTTGAAAGAAATGGTAAGTTGTGGATAGTAGCTTGCAGTTTTATGTGCACTCAAATTTTTTATTGTACTATACTTTGGAAATATTAGTTTTATTCCATAAATAAAACTTAAAAAGTTATCTCACTAATGTTGCTCAATCAATCAAATGTTGCAAGCATCATGCTATAAAAACAATTCATGTAATTAGATGACTTCAGGTCATAAAATGACATCTGCTTATTGGAAAAAAATCAATGAACTAGGGAATCATAACAATATTTTGTTTTAAGTTGTCGTAGTACTGAACTATTAATCACAAAACATGAAGATGATTGGTAAAGATGATTGATAAAGGTGATGACAAAGCTATGTATTGCTACCTTATTTATTTCACTTATATGCATAGTAAATCATATGAAATACCAGGTTGGATGAATTAAAAGTTGGAATAAAGATTCCTGCAAGAAATACCAACAGTCTCAGATATGGAAATGATACCACTCTTTTCTTTTTTTTTTTTTTTTTATTATTGTAGCTTTTTATTGACAAAACATATGCATGGGTAATTTTTCGACATTGACCCTTGCAGAAACTTCTGTTCCAACTTTTCCCCTCCTTCTTTCCAACCCCTCCCTTAGATAGCAGGTAGTCCCATACATGTTAAATATGTTAAAGTATATGTTAAATATAATATGTGTATACATATTTATACAGTTGTCTTGCTACACAAGAAAAATACATTAGAAATAAGGTAAAAATAACCTGGGAAGAAAAACAAAAATGCAAGCAAACAATAAAAGAAAGAGTGTAAATGTTATGTTATGGTCCACACTCAAAATGATACCTCTCTGATGACAGAAAGTGAAAAAGAATAAAGAAGTCTATTGATAAGAGTGAAAGATGAGAGTGTAAAAGTTTACTTTAAGCTTAACATCAAAAATAGTAAGATCCTGGCAATTAGTCTCATCAATTTCTGGCAAATAGAGAGAGAAGAAATGGAAGCAATGTCAGATTTTCTATTCTTGGGCTAAAATATCATGGTAGATGATAAGTGCATGTTTTCTCCTTGAATAGAAAGTTTGATCAAACCTGGACAGCATACCAAAAAGCAAAAATATCACCTTGCTATAAAGGTTCATATAGTCAGAGATATGTTTTTTTTTTTTTTCCTAGTAGCAATATATGGCTATGAGGAAAGTTGAGTGTCATTGAATCAATGCTTTTGATGTGCAGTGTTGGGGGAAAAAAAACAAAACTTTTGAGAGTCCCTTGGGCATCAAGAAAATCATATCAATCAACATTTACATCAATTTAGGCAGTTCACTAAAAAATCAAATATTGGACCTGAAACTAGAGGAGTCATTGGAAATGAAACTGATGTTGGGAAAGATTGAAGGCAAAAGAAAAAGGGATAGCAGAAGATGAGATAGCTAGTGTCATAAAAGCAATGAACTTAAAGTTGGACAGACTTTGATAGATGGTGGAGGATAGAAATGCCTGGTATACTATCATCCATGTGGGTCAGAAATAGTTGGACAGTACTAAATGGCTTAACAAAAACAAAACAAATGTCAGCATTCAGTGAACCAAAAGGAAGATTGTATCTGAAATTTCAAAAATATTGCTGTTTCTCCCTTCCTCTCTCTATATAAATTACATGTATGACTACCACATATAATATATATATGTGTGTGTGTGTGTGTGTATATATATATACATATATATATATATATGTAAAATTTATCATAACATTTTATTAGATATCTTTAATTAAGTGTGACAAGGTTGTGCAAAGTCATCAGCCTCACTTTCTCTTCCAAAGCCATCTGTATCCAGTGGCAAAATATAAATCAGTATGATTGGAGATAGTCCCTGATGCAATAGAAGACCTTGGCCTTTTTAAGCTGAGGTCTTTCCCACTTCTCAGTTCATTAGAGGCAATATCCATTCGGTGATTAAAATTAGTTAAGAAAGAAAGCCATGAAATGGTCTCTTTTACCTAGTTTAAAAAATCAGTCTGGCAGGAGAAGACCCTGAGGATATTTGGTAAAAATAAAACAATTGCTATTTAGGCTCTGAGCCATCAAAGTCCAAACAATAACTAATTGAGGGTGGGGCTGGAACCTCTCAGTGAGATCCACAATGACTTGGGTTTAAGGCAGGGTCAAATAGCTTGATTTGCCTCTCAACGAATTTTATCAAAGCCTAGTTTTCCAAAACTATATTCCAAGAAATCTTAAGTGAAACTACATGGGGCAAAAGAGTTAAATGACCCAGTTTTTCTTGTTGTTGTTTGTTTAAGCGGTAGGATAAATGAGTAGGGAAGAGGAAAAAAAAAAGAACTCTAGCCCATAAACCCCCAAGATATCTTCCAGTGTTTCAACAACTAAAATTTATGCTCCTTTGTGTAGAAAACCCACAGGTAAAATATGAAACCCTATGTGGACAGAGCAACAAGGTAAGGAAAGAAAGAAGGGAGGAAGGAAGGAAGGGAGGGAGGGAGAGAGGGAGGAGGGAGGAAAGAGGGAAGAAGGAAGGAAGGAAGGAAGGGATTGCCTAAGTGAATCTGGCCAATTAAGTCCACAATGGGGCAGCTACTACTACTCACAGATTATTGCTACTTCTTCATTCTTGAAAAGAACCACTGACATCAGAAAGCTGATGTAATACTTTAGGTACAAGTGAAATAGATCAAGTGAAGCAGCTTTGAAAAGCTCACCTTGTGAGTGAGCTTACCACCTCACTCCCCCTCTGGAGTCTTCTGGGTTCTGGGTTCAGTGACAAGATGTACAAGCACATACCCACACACAAACACATGCATCCACATATTTATGTACACACACATATATATACTGTGTGTGTGTGTATATATTATATATATATACATATATATGCATATATATATGTGTATATATATATATATATATATATATATATATATATATATATATATAAAATGTGTGAAACTACATGGGGCAAAAGAGTTAAATGACCCAGTTTTTGATGTGCAGTGTTGGGGAAAAAAAACAAAACTTTTGAGAGTCCCTTGGGCATCAAGAAAATCATATCAATCAACATTTACATCAATTTAGGCAGTTCACTAAAAATCAAATATTGGACCTGAAACTAGAGGAGTTTTGTATATTACACACACATATGTGTATATATAATGTGAGTGTGTGTGTGTGTGTGTGTGTGTGTATATATATATATATATAAAACAACATAGTAATGTTGGGGTGCAGCTTCTAAGGGAAATGTCACAATAATCCTGAGGTTCCCTGGCCTTAGGAATGTGTGGTTCAGACAGCATTTAATAAAAAAAAAGGCTGGAGAGATCTCTAGAAGCAAAGCAAAGTTTATTATACGTTCTCAAGAATTGGGCATCCCACCCAGCGAGCAGACAATTGAAGGGAGGGGGCTCCGTTAGGGGGCAGGGTCAACACTTTTTATCCCTAACGCAAATACCCCCTCCCATCACTGACCCTCATCTTTATTGGCTGAGGATCTTACATTCTAAACTCGGGAACTACCCAAGAATTTGAACTTGACCAATAAGTACATAGTTGCCCATATTTGACCTAAAAAGAAAGACACTGATATCAAAGGAGGATAAAAAGGGGACTTAAGTATGCCCTTGACTTGATGCTTAAAGTCCTTCAGGCCTACTCCAACTCTGAAATAGATGAAGCCTTACTCAATTTTCACAACTGTCTTGAAAGATCTCACCTCATCTCGTTCAGGAATGATATAGTAGTATACTTATGAAACGGACAAAGGACTGGCCTCCCCTCCCCTCCCTCAGTCTTATGTTAAAGAGTCTGAGGCTCTCAGAGAAAGGTCTGCTTAGCTAGATTAAAGGAGGTGTTTTGCACTTCAAAGTGTCTGCTCAACAATGAGGGGGTATCTGTTCGATAACCTTGACCTATAAAATATGTTAAACATCTGCCATTGTATTTTAAAGTCCAGTCACTGTTTAATGTCAAAGGTGCCAGCAAGGGTGAACAAGAATGCTTATAAGACTGTCCCTACTTCAGTTGGGCATGGAACCATGCCAGAATCCTACTGGAGGTCCATCCTGGCCATGCAGACCATCTAGGCCAGTTACAAATAAATTATTTCTAAATTATCAATTACTATGGCCGTCTTGAATTTTATTGCCAGGGCTATTTCACTTATATATTTCTTTCCCTAGCTTTTAGGGAATATATAGCAATAACTCTGAGTTCCTCTGGCTTTAGAACTATAGACCAACAAACATTGCTGACTATCAGATATACAATATGTTGGTAAATGATAACAAAATTCCTGAAATAATGGCAAATAGACCACTTCTGAAAACTACCTCTGAGACATAAAATTAGCAAATAAGTCACATGAAATTCCTAGTCTCTTTAACTTTTTCTTATAAACTTATCTTCTTGCTCCTGGTTCTTTGCTAAATTCTTTTGGAATTTAGCCTGATACAATTGGCATTATAATTATAATAAACTTTGCCCCTTGACTTGGAGATATGTTTGAGCCTACAAATTCTTTTGAGATACCTTGTTACACTGGTCTGCAACCCCTATCTTCTTTGAGGTCTCTTGAACCTCAACAATAACACCATTTAATTGTTTGCATCCCCTTCTGATAATTTTTCTTCTATATTTGAGAATGTTTTGTTGATGATGCTTCCTTAAAAGAAAAAACCAAAAAATCTCTAAATACTATCCATCAACTCATCACATGTCTACCCCCATAACAAAAGTAGCCTTTTCTTTAACAAATAAGTTTAGCTGATTAATCAATATAGTGGCCATATCTGAAAATATGTGTCTCATTCTATACCTTTAGTTCATCATTTCTCTGACAAGACTCATCTTCCTAACTTCTAATCTGGCTTCAGAGACTTACTAAGTTATGTAATACTGGGCAAATTTTTTATCCTTGTTTACCTCAATTTCCTCATCTATAATAAACTGGAAAAGGAAATGATACCTTTGCAAAGAAAATCTCAAATGAAGTCATGAAGAATCTATCATTGAAAATATAGTATTCCATTCCATTCCTTTCTATACTATATTTTATTTAACTTTTTCCCGATTACCAATATTTTATATGATAAAATATTTTGTATATGTAGATATTTTCCTCTCTGTCTATAATCTCTTTGATATTTGGTAATGGTCTGGGAAAGTCAGGGATATATCAAAATGCATATATGATTTAATGACTTTGGTGGGGATAGCACTATATCTATGATTCTATGACATCATATTGCTATATGATGTAGCCTAATGTTTCTGTACAAATCAGCTACTAACCTATACATTTTCTTTTCTTCTCTAAGCAAAATGGAAAGAATAATTTCTAGCCCATCAAAACATTCTTTGGCTACAACTACAACTGTAAATAAACAAAATGCTAAGAGAATTTTTAAGTAATTAAAATGATCACATTACCTCTCTAGGAAAGATTTTTCTAAAAGCAAAAACTCCCTTAGAATTAAGGTGTTTGGTGATTTGAATTCAGAAGGGAAAGTTAGTGTTGAAAAGAAGGCACAATAATATGTCAGTGCTCCATAGGTTAGAGGAGTTTTCTTAATTTCTCTAGTTTTTTTCTAAAAAGGTGTTTTATTGACTTCATAGAAAAGACAGTTTCAAACAAAAAGGAATTGAGAGTTATTTTAATGTTAATGACTTTTTCAATTTTTATAATTTGGCCTTCTCACAAGTTGGCTATGGTTATAATTATGAATTCTTAAATGTGGCAAAATTTAATTGAAGGACAAAGGGTACAGTGAATTAGGTCACAGAAAAAAGAAGCCTATTCTTTAGAAAACTGCATATTCTTCTCTAGGTGAAGAGCAGAAGAGTGAGTGTTGACATGTATTGTGAGGGTTGTTGTTTGTCCTTCATTCTTAAAGAGAACCAAGACACCAGGGAAGTAATGCCAGAACATGCAAAAGAATTGGCTGGGCAAGGTCACCTACCTCACTTTTACCTCCAGAGCCATCTCAAAGTGGTGACAAGATATAGATCAAGGCAACTGGAGATGACTGAGGACAAAATAGACCTTGACCTTTTTAAGGTAAGGTCTTCAACAGGTCCCAGTGATTCAGTGATTAAGAGTAGGTAGCAATGGAGACAAAGAATCTCCTCTTTTATCTAGTCTAAAAAAATCAAAATAAATAAATAAAGGAATAAATGAATCTAGAAGGGGAAGACCTTCAGGGTTTCTAGCCAAAGCAGAAATGACCGATGTTTACATTCAATCTGAGTCAATCCGAACCCGAACAATGATCAAATTAGATTTGGCATAGGACCAATTGTGAGAGACAGACCATGGGGAATGTAGGCTTGGAGGATCACATTGAGGTAACTGGAGACTAGGGGGTCATGATCTACAATGATTAAAGGAGTGATATTAAAGCTAGGTAATGTGGTCCTCCATAAAAGTATTGGAAGAGTGAATCAGAGAAGCACTTCCAAGATGCTAGTGCCCTGGGACAAAGCCCTGGTTGCTCCATGATAATTATATTTTTGACTCATTAAAATGCTGAGTGAGTCTGTAATCTTTGAAATTCATCATACTGAACTCTCAGCCAAAAAAATGCAAAATTCTCAAAAAAGTTAAATTGATAAGTGTGTCTGATTAAACTATACTTTTGTATGTAATATACTAAATTCAAAAGTTGCACATAAAAATATTATTGCTTTTTATTATTGCTTATTGCTATTGGTCCTCAGCATAGGAAAATGATGTGATGTGCAGAAAGAAAGGTTAAACTCTGCCTAAACATCTTTTTTTTTTTCCTGGAAGAAAATGTTTTTCCTATGTCTTCACAATTTTGAGAAATTGTGTATCATTATGCCATGATGACATGATATGATATTAAAAGAAAGGCTATCTTCTAAGAAGGTTTGTAGCCAGTGTTTAAAGGATGTAAAGTATTATGGCATAGCACTTATTTGTGTACTCTGAAACAAATACATATCTAGGATAAACAGTGGCCTGCCTAGGCACCACTAGCCTCATTGCTGAGGCTATAGGGGCTGATGACCTAAGCCAACCATTGCCTTTTACTTTGCATTGTAACTTTCCCTGGATTCAATAATTCATCTAGAGATACCTGGCCTCTTTATTGGAGTTGTAAATTCTCCAGTTCTTTCATTCAGTAACTGTTCATACTGGGATATTCCAGAATAACTAGCTACTTACAAAGTTCTCAATTATACAAATGTTTATGAGCTCAGATTCCCTCTTCCCCTTCTTTCTCTCCCTCTCCCACCCAAGAGTGTGAAGAGGTAGAGATAAACATGGTGTCTAATGTACAAATTATGAAAACACCTTTTAACATCACAGAGTATAATCCCCTGCATCAAAATGGTCAGCAGGGAACAGTTAAGGTATAAACATTATTTGAAAGGATGATACTAGATAAAAGCCAAGAAAATGCATAGATTAGAGTAAAGAAAATCTGACTTCAACTCTATCCTTAGACATTTTACTAGGGTGTGGCACAGAGCAAGTCACATAATCTCTGTTGCAATTTCCTCATCTATAAAAAGAGAATGATAATAATAGCATCTACTTCCCAGGGTGGCTGTAAATTTTAAGGTGAAATATGAGTATTGAATATGAATACTAGTGATAGTATTTGTATTGTATTTAATTGGAATAACTACTAAGCATGACCCAAAGAATGATGACACTATGCAGCACTATTCATAGAACAACAAAGAATATTTTCTTCTTAGGTTGAATGTCATGTAACATACATTTATAAATATATAATTTAAAATTATGTGTATATATACATGTATACACATATGTGTGTGTGTGTGTGTAGAAATAGATCCATGTATTATATAGAAATTTGTCACAAAAACATATTGTATACCTTATAATAGTATAAACGTGTTTATGAAGTAATATATTTATGTGCATTGTTAGTATTTTAAAATGTGAGAATGTATTTAAAGTCTCAGAAGTGATAAGAATGTTGCCCAAGAAAATAGTTTTAAATTTGTATTAATGCATTCTAAGAAAGTTTCCATTTAGAAGTCCTTTGTCATTTTGTCACTTTGATCTATTTAGAGACAAAACAATTGGCATGCCTTAGAAGTCAAAAAGCCTCTAAATAAAGTAAAAACTGAAATGTAATGTACTCATACAGAAAGGTACTGAACAGCCAGTCCAGTATGAACCACTCTTTTTTTCCCCCCGCACTGGGCAAGCAATAAATTTGTGTGTTTATACCTCTGATCCTACTAAAAAGACCACAATCCAGTGTAAAGTTCTTTGAGCTAAACAAAGAAGAAACATTAACTCTAAATATGGTGGAAGAAACACCTACAGAAGTAAAGGCATGGATGCTAAAATGTATAAGGCACTTCAATGTTACAATATACTATGATATGTGTATGTAACTTCAATATGTCAGTGCAACTTCACTGTATCAGTATCCATTAAGATGTATCCATAAGATGCTGACACATCAAATTAATACACCAGAGAGACACAAAAACTTCAAATACACATACACACACAAATATGTCAATAAAAATGTGCATAAATATTCATAAATGTATATGCTAATTATATTTCACAGATATTTATATGTATGTGCTTATGCATGTTGTGATGTAGTGCAATGTATATACTTATAGAGAGATATATTTATTGTAATGGGCTGAGGCTTGAGTTGATCCACTGAGGTCCCAAGCACATGAGGCTA
Source organism: Sarcophilus harrisii (assembly GCF_902635505.1). Classification (NCBI taxonomy): domain Eukaryota; kingdom Metazoa; phylum Chordata; class Mammalia; order Dasyuromorphia; family Dasyuridae; genus Sarcophilus; species Sarcophilus harrisii. The sequence continues at coordinate 314,346,406 of NC_045429.1, read as the reverse complement.
AATATTAATTGGACCATACTCTATTCATATATATGCTTGGAGAAAGAATGGCCCCCACCCACTCTCTGTGCAAATCCTGATGTGTTGCATAGGAAATGACAATTTTGGTGGGTGGAGGCAGAGGGGCAGGAAGAGAGGTGGAGAGAGACTGCTGGCTGAGTTCTGCTCTGGTGGCTTCTGGTCTCCTGGCTTCTTGACGCAGCTACTGACATTGCTAATCTCCCTTTATCTCCAATTCCCTTTTACTTCCAATCCTTCTTCACCTCTACTGAGAATAAAGATTGAAGATTTTCCCTTAACCTGAATTCCTGACTCAGGCTGATTTTAAAATATGTGGTCATCACAATTTATGTGTATTACATATAATTATGTAGATATATTACATATATACATATATTACATATAAATATGTATTACACATATACCCATTAGCTCCCAGATCACAGCCTGATACTATACACCTTTCCAAATAGAGGCTAAGGAAGATGCTCCCAAAGAAACTAAGAACCATTGTGTTTCCTTGTTTCATATCTTTGCTGTTAGGAAAAAATAAATCTTCCCGCCTATAAAAAGTCCAATGCCTCATTTTGCCTCACCAATATGCACATTATATAGAGAGCTATACATATACATACATTGATACTTATTCAAGCATATACTTACCCATACATGTGCAAATAAATAGAAATATGTATGTAATATGTCTATACAAATACTTATGCATATACGAATAAACTATGTGTGTATATGTATGTACAAACATGTACATATGCACATGCATATCTATGTCTGAAGGGGATATGTATGCACATTTGTGTGCAATTTTTTTCAGAAAGATCTCATCTTAGATCTGAAACATTCCTGTATTCAGGAAGGTGTGTTATAGCTATAAAATTATTTTATAGTAGCAGTCTTATCTTATTAAATTTACTTAGGCAGTTTACTATATATCCCTAAGGTAAGCTTGAACAATTGAGATATCTCAGGGGATTCCTGAGCTGCAAGACAAAACCAATCTAAGATTTAAAACTAACTTTGGAAAACTTATAAAAAGGTTAATATATGTACATACATAAATTTCAAGAATTTCAAAAATATTGAAGATACCCCAAACTCTGACAAATAATAATCTGAAAAAAGTATAAGCAAGTGTTAATGTAGGCATGGAGAAACCCTTAATAAGAAAGTAGTATAGTCCCATTTCAAGATGACACAAATTTTGTTTGTTTATAAATAGTAACTGGGGATACCTCAGATACCATTAAGACATATTTGTATCTACTAAAAAATTATAGATAAACATTATTTAGTTACAACTAGGAAATTATTTAATATATATGGTATTGAAACAGTAATTTTCCAGAATGTATTTGGGAACTTATGTAAATAAAAATCATTCTAGGATTTTAATATTGTAACACTTTAGTTTCATCTCCTGCATTGTGAAAACTGTGCTTACATGAATCCAAATTCATGGTTCATTTAGCCAGTTTAATTTTTATAGAGGTAAAGTAGAAATCTACTGTACTAAGTTATATTCTAACAATCCTGTTAATTGAACAACTGGCATTTTTATAACATTTTATGTGCATTTTGTTATGTAAGTCTTGTAAGAATGGAGTAGAGCAATGTATTATAGGTATTGTTATCATTTTAACAAGAAAATAAATTTGGAAAGATTATCTTGCTAAAAGGCACATAACTACAAAGTATCAAACTGCTGTTAATTAATCATTTGCTCTGTCAACAAGGGAGAAGTAGAGTTGAATTAAACTATGGTGATGATTATATGAATGGAAAGAAGATAGATGTAAGAGATGATTTGGTAGAAATGATAAAATTTAGCCATGTATATGTGTGGTGAAAGTGTGGACTCATGGAGTGATTGGACTCATTTATATGATTGGAAGGAGAGCAATGTACCCTTGACAGAAATAGTGAAGTTTGAAAAATTGGTGAATAGATGAGCAAAAATAATGGGTTCTATTCTAGGCATGTGGAGTTAAAGAATTGATTTTCAATATATCCATAAGTAGTTGTTGACATGGAGCTAGTATTCCATAGGTAGAGTAAAGATGGATAGATAAATCTGGGATTAATCTTGATTAGAGATGATTGTTAAATTCATAGAAGCTAATAAAGTCACTAAGAAAGAATGTAGAAAGAAGTGGTCCTAGAAAAGAAGTTGATCAACAAAGAAAAGAATTTAAGATAAGACTGTACAAATATGATGTGGAATGAGGTGAACCAGTTTAACTCTACCTATTGTACTCTTTACCCTCTAATTTTATCACTGCTTTAACCCTGCCAAGGGGATGTCTTGAATATTCCCATCATCTGAATCATGAACTGCTTTTCCTAAATTCACTACAAATTATGTTACAGAATCTTAATTAGGCTCTCACTACTGCATTTGTTAATAGATTCATAACCCTACTTACCATTTCCCAAATGTTTACAGCTCTTCTCAAATTTCCCATAGCATCTTCTTTTTCTATTCTCTTTACTAAAGACGTAGGTAGATTGAAAAAAGTATTGAACATTCACTGATAACTTTAATTTCTCCTTTCTTACTCATCTATATTTTCGAAATAGATCTGCCACTATGTCTGATTTTATTCTTTTCATGTTAAAAAGTGGTAAATTACAGGGAGGCATGGTCAAGATGGCAGCAAACAGTCACAACTTTCTGTGACCTCCTCTGACCTCTCAAACCAACAATAGATTAATCCTTTAAAAGGTTTTGAAGTGACAGAACCCACAAATATTTGGAGTACAACACATCACCAGAAGAAGATACCTTGGAAGAACTTCAGAACAGGTCTAGTTCAAATAGGTAAGGAAAGAGTCTGCTAAGCCCAGACATCACCACAGGGAGCCTAGGAAAAGGAGCTGGGGTGGGGAGCCAGAGGGTTACACAATGGTGTAACCCACATAGGGAATCAGACTACTTTGTCCTGATTGCAAGCAGGTGGTTTGGCAGATTTGCTACAAAAGGCAAATTGTAAACCACTAAGTACTGGAAGAAGGCAAGACCTGGATGGGAATACCCAGCACCAGAAGTCAGTCAGCAGAACTATCTCAGGACAAACTAAAGCAACTGTTGCTCTTTTGTGTTAAGGGCAAAATTCAACACTTAAAAAAAAGGACTCTCACCATAGATAGCTTTTATAGAAAGAGAGAACAGACCTCAAGCCCCAAAGGGACTTATGAGCTGGTCCCCATTTCACAAGCTTTTCTTGGAAGATTTCAAAAAGAACCTTTAAAGAGAGTTAGAAGAAAAAAATGGGGAAAGGCAATGAAATCTTTGCAAGAGGATATGGAAAAGAAAATAAACAGAAATTATCTGAAGGAAACTCCTTAAAATAGACTTGATGAAATGGTAAAAGCATATAACTTCTTTAAAATAGATACAAAAAAGATACCAATTTGTTGAAAAACAGAATTTGTGAAATGGAAAAATAATGGAATGAACAAAACAATTTAATTGACCAAATACAAAAGGAGCTAAAAAAAGGTAACTAAAGAAAATAATACAATAAAAATTAAAATTGAACAAATGGAAGTGAGTAATTCAATAAGACTTCAAGAATTAGTCTAACAGAACCAAAAAAAAAAAAAAAAAAAAAAAGAAAAGAAAAAAAATAGAAGAAAATATGAAGTACCTCCTAGGAAAAACAACTGACCTGGGAAAGAGATCTAGGAGAAACAATTTAAGAATTATTGGACTTCCTAAAAGCCATGATGGAAAAAAAAAAGAACCTAGACATTATCTTACAGGAAATTGCTAGGTTATAGGACTCTGCTAAAAGGGAGTCACCTCAACCCCTGATGCACAATAAGTTTTCTGCCAATTGCAGAAATGCCCTTGTTGAGCAAGGAGCAGTGATGTGCAACATGGGAAAGGGATTGGTCTAAGGGTCACAGTGCAGTTGCCATAAGCAGGGATGCCTTGACAAGACCTCTCACCTGTGAGCAGATTGCTGACATGGCTAGATTGGCTCTCTTTCCATTGGCAGATACTATGAATATGCAAAGCTTACAAGCTCCTTCTCTGAATGGTTATTGGGGATTGCCTACTGTGCATGCACTGATCATACTTGCAAAAAATTGTATCAACAAGGCTATATGGCATAATAAACTGAAGCTCTTTTCACACTCTATAAGTCTCCCGCCTCATTCATCTCACCTCTCAGATCAAAGGGCTCTTATATGTTAGCTCAAATCAGGATGGCCACAACAGGAAATTATAAAGGAAAACTGCCCTGATGTCCTAGAATCAGAAGGTAAAATAGCCATTGAAAAAATTTAGTATCACCTCCTGAAAGAGACCTCAAAATAAAGACTTTAAAGAATATTGTGGCTAGATTTAGGAACTATTGGACCAAGCTAAAAATATTGTAAGCAGCCAGAAATAAACAATTTAAATACCAAGAAGCCACAATAAAGATTACTTAGTACCTAGGAGCTTCCACTTAAAGTATCAAAGGGCCTGAAATCTGGTATTCCAAAATGCAAAGAAACTTAGATTACAGCCAAGAATAACCTAGCCAGCTAAAATGAACATTATATTTCAGGGAAGAAGATGGACATTAAATGACACAGGTGAATTTCATCTATTTCTCATGAAAAGACCAGAGCTGGAAAAAAAAAATGATCTCCAAACACAGAACTCAAGAGACGTATAAAAAGGTAAAAATGAAAGAATTCTTGAGAACTATATTTCTGTTATAGGTATATTTAGAGAGTAAAGATATAATTTGATTTTATTATAATATGAAAAGGAAACTAAAGGCGGAAAGGGGATTGTACTGGAAAAAGAGGGAGAAGGAGTTAAAATAAGATAAATTACATCTCACAGAGAGTCAAAGAAGACCTAATATAATTGAGGGAAAAAAGGGAGGGGGTGAGCATTGTGTGAATCTTACTCTCATCAGATTTGGCTCAAAGAGAGAATATTAGACATATGTGGTTTCAAAGAGAAACTTATTTCACCTTATAGGAAAATGGGAGAGGAAAGGGGAAAAGAAAGGGGAAAGCTGATTGAAGAAAAAACAAAAGTAGTAGGGAAAAAGTATAAAAAGGGGGAGGAGCCTATAAAAGGGGAGGGCTATTTGAGGAGGTGGTGATCAGAAGCAAAATATGAGGGAGGAGGGAAAGGGGAAAAAGAAAAAGAAAAACATAACTTAGGGTAAATAACATGGTAGGAAATACAGAATTAGTTATTTTAACTGTGAATGTGAATGGGTGAACTCTTTCAAAAAATAGAAACAGATAGTAGACTAGATTAAAAGCCAGAATCCTACAATATGTTGTTTAAAAGAAACACATTTAAAGCAGAGTGATACATACAGAGTGAAGGTAAAGGGCTAGAGCAGAATGTATTATGCTTCAGGTGAAATACAAAAAGTAGGGGTAGTGATCAGATTAGGTAGTAGATATCAGATTAAGTAAAAGCAAAAATAGATCTCATTAAAAGAGGTAAGTAAGAAGCTATATCTTCCTGAAGAGTACCATAGATAATGAAACAATATCAATACTAAACATATATTCAGCAAGTGGTATAACATCCACATTCCTAGAGAAGTTAAGAAAGCTGCAAGAAGAAATAGACAGCAAAACTATAGCAGTGGGTGATCTCAATCTTGCTCTCTCTGAACTACATAAATCAAACCACAAAATAAATAAGAAAGATGTTTAGGAGGTAAATAGAATGCTAGAAAAGTTAGATATAATAGCTCTCTGGAGAAAATTGAATGGAGATAGAATGGAATACACTTTTCTTTCTTGGCAGTTCATGGAACCTATACAAAAACTGACCATATATTAGTACATAAATATCTCAAAATAAAATGCAAAAAGGCAGAAATAGTAAATGCATTTTTTTTCAGAAAATGATGCAATAAATATCACATGCAATAAAAGGTCATGGGGAAAAATAGATCAAAAATTAATTGGAAACTAAATAATCTAATCCTAAAGAAGGAATGGGTAAAACAACAAATCATAGACACAATAACTTCATCCAAGAGAATTCAATAATGAAAAAACACACCAAAATTTGTGAGTTGCAGCACCAAAGTGATTATTAGGGGAAATTTTATATCTCTAGATGTTTACTTACATAAAATAGAGAAAAAGAAGATCAATGAAATGGGGTTACAACTAAAAAAGCTAGAAAAAAGAACAAATTAAAAACCCTCAATTAAATACCAAATTTTAAATTCTGAAAATAAAATGAGAGATTAATAAAACTGAGTTGATTTTATGAAAAAAAAAACAACAAAATAGATAAACCTTTAGTTAAGTTGATTAGAAAAGGAAAAGAAGAAAATCAAATTGTTAGTTCCAAAAATAAAAATGATAAATTTCCACCAATTCAGAGGAACTTAGAGCAATAATTAGGAGTTATTTTTTCCAAATTAAAAGTCAATAAATTTGACAATTTTAGTGAAATTGAGAAATATTTATAAAAATATAGATTGCTCAGGTTAACAGAAGAGGAAATAAATTATTTAAATAGTTCCATTAAAAAAAAAAGAAATAGAACAAGCTATTAATAAACTCTTTAAGAAAAAATTTCCAGGGTGAAATGGATTCACATGTGGATTCTATTAAACACTTAAAGAAAAATTAATTCCAATACTATATAAACTATTTGAAAAAATAGGGAAAGAAGGATTCTCACCAAATTCCTTTTATGATACAGATAAGGTGCTGATACCTCAACAATTATGGTGAAAATGGAGAAAGAAAGTTATAGACCTATTTCCCTAATGAATATTGATGCAAAAATCTTAAATAAAATATTGGCAAAGAGATTACAGAAAGTCATCCCCAGGATAATATGCCACAACCAAGTAGGATTTATACTGGGAATGTAGGGCTGGGTCAATATTAGGAAAATGATTGGCATAATTGACTATATCAATAACCAAATTAACAAAAATCATATGATTATTTCAATAGATGCAGAAAACACATTTGATAAAATTCAACACTCATTCGTATTAAAAATGCTAGAGAGTATAGAAATAAATGGACTTTTCCATAAAATGATCTGTAGCATCTATTAAAAACCATCAGCAAGCATCAGATGTAATGAGGACAAACTAGAATCATTCCCAATGACATCAGGAGTGAAACAAAGTTGCCCACCATCACCATTATTATTCAATATTATATTGAAAACATTAGTTTTGTCAATAAAAGAAAAAAATTAAAGGAATTAGAGTAGGTAATGAGGAAACAAAATTATCACTCTTTGCAGATATTATGATATAGTTAGAGAACCCCAGAGAATCAACTAAAAAGCTATTAGAAATAATCCATAACTTTAGCAAAGTTGCAGGATACAAAGTAAATCCACATACATCATCAGTATTTTTATACATCACTAACAAAATCCAGTAGTAATAGATACAAAGAGAAACTTCTTTCAAAATAACTGTTGATGGTATAAAATATTTGGAATCTGTCTGACAAAGGAAAGTCAGAAACATGGCTACAAAACACTTTACTCACAAATAAAGTCAGATCTAATCAGTTGGGAAAACATCCAGTGGTAGGCCAAGCAAATGTAATAAATGTAATAAAAATGACAATGCTACCTAAATTAATCTACTTATTTAGTGCCATACCAATTGAACTCTGAAGAAATTATTTTACAGATCTAGAAATAATAATCACAAAGTTCATCTAGAAGAACAAAAGATCAAGAATTTCAAGGAAATTAATGAAAAAAAAAATGCAAATGAAAGTGGCCTACATGTGTCAGACCTAAAACCATATTATAAAACCACAGTCATAAAAGTTATTTGGTACTGGCTAGGAAATAGAGTAGTTGGTCAGTGGAAAAAATTAGATTCAAAGGACAAAATAGTCAATAACCATAGCAATCTTTGTTTGATAAACCTGAAGACCTCAGCTTTTGGGATAAGAACTCACTATTTGACAAAAACTGCTGGGAAAATTGGAAACAAATATGGGAGAAACTAGGTATTGACCCACACTTTGACACACAACATATACCAAGATGAAGTCAAAATAGGTTCATGATTTAGACATAAAGAATGATATTATAAGCAAATTAGAAGAACATAGGATAGTTTACCTCTCAGATTTGTGGAGAAGGAAGGAATTTGTTATCAAAGAATTCATAATTGAACACCAAATAAATAAGTTTGATTATATTAAGCTAAAAGGTGTTTGTGTAAACAAAACTAATTCAGAAAAGATTAGAAGGGAAGCAATAAATCTGGCAAACATTTTTTACATTTAAGAGTTCTGATAAAGGCCTCATTTCTAAAATATATAGAGAACTGACTCAAATTTATAAGAATTCAAACCATTCTCCAATTGATAAATTGTTAAAGAATATGAACAGACAATTTTCAGATGAAGAAATCAAAACCATTTCTAGTCATATGAAAAAGTGTTCTAAATCAGTATACACAGAGAAATGCAAATTAAGAGAACTCTGAGATACCACTACACACCTCTGAGATTGGCTAAGATGACAGGAAAAGATAATTATGAATGTTGGAGGGGATGTGGAAAAACTAGGACACTATACATTGTTATTGAAATTGTGAATCTATTTAGCCATTCTGGAGAGCAATTTGAAATTATTCCCAAATGTAATGCTCTGGTTTAGCTTTCTGTAAGTCTTGGGACCAGCCTTCATTGCAGCAGAGTAATTACCATGAGAATAGCCAGAAATAAAGTCTACAAGTCTTGATTGTCTCCTTCACAATCTGCCACCTTGCCTGGGGCTTGGCTAGTTTTCTTGAGGCCCTTCAGACAGACCTTGGTCTAAGTGGGGGAAGCAGGACAAGCTAGCCTCCGTGTATGTATGTGTGTAGGTTCTGTTTACTTCACTCTCTATCAGTTTATGCCCTCTTAATATGCTTCTCTGTATTCATCACATACACCATCTCTTATACTACAGTAGTATTCCATAAGATCCATTATTACAATAGTTTAGCCATTGTGGAACTGATGGTTATCTATTTTATTTCCAATTCTTAATTATTGCAAAGGAGCTACTATAAATATTTTGGAAAACAGGGATATTTTTCCACTAATCAATAGCTTTTTTTTTGGGGGGGGGCATAAGCCTAGTAATGAAGTCTCTGGTTGTAATGCTATGGGCATTATAGTAATTTTATTTGAATAATTCCAAATTGCCTTCCAAAATTCAGTGTCATTTTATGGCAACTTTAAAAAAAAAAAAAGTATAAGTATACCTTTCCTTCTATAAACCTTCCAACATAGACTGTTACTATTGGGGGGGGGGGTAATTTTTGATACTCTTTTCTTATTATTCATGACTTGATGAATTCTTTCTTATGGGTGTTATTTGTAATTCTTTTAATAACTGTCCATATACTTTGACAATTTTATCTATCATAAAATAGCATATGTAATATGTGATATAACATATATGAAAATATATTGTTGATATATCTTGAATAACAACTCCTTACCGGATAATTCTGATAGAAAGATTTTTTTTTTCTATTCAATGGCTTTATATATATATATATATATATATATATATATATATATATATATAATATTTATTTATTTTTATTTTTATTTATTTATTTGCAAGTTTCTAAGGAATGGTCAAAATTATGTTTGCCTGAAAACAAAATCACAAAATTATCTAACTTGAAAATGTTGCCAAACAAGGTTAAAATGGAGGGATATTTAAAGTAAAACTTTTTGTTCACAGATGATTGTGTACATGATGCAAAAATCTAAGGAATGGTTAAAATTATGTTTGCCTGAAAACTCTAGGAGAAATGCCAGGAATAGAACAGAGAATGTATACAACTAAAACATTATATATATATATATATATATAGCCATTGAATAGAAAAAAAAAATTATGGACATATATATATCTTTTGTCCTACCCATGTACATTAATTTTGTATGTACAAAAGCTTTTAATTATTCAAATTTAAAGTAATCAAGGCTATCACTTTATCTCTTCTCATTGCCTCTGTCTCTTTTTTCATTAAGAATATGTCTTCTGCCTATAACTCTGGGAGAAATATAGTCTTTTTCTCTCCATTTTAAAAGACATATTATGATCATTAATATTAATAGTGTCTATCAATTTAATATTAATAACATGTATCAATTTGGAGGGCTGCTAGATGGCACAGTATATAAAGTGCTGGGCCTAACGTCAGGAAGAACTGAATTTAAATCCGATCTTAGAAACTTGCAAGCTCTGTGATCCTAGGCAAGTCATTTAACCCTATTTGCCTCCATTTTCTTATTTGTAAAATAAGTTGGAGAAGGAATTAGCAAACTAATCCAGTATCTTTACCCAAGAAAACTACAAATATGGTCACAAAAAGTTAGATGTATTGAAATAAGTGAAAAATTAAATTACTTTAGAATAAATTATACAATATGATGTAAGGTGTTGGTCTGTTTAATTTATTTTAGACTGTTTTCCAGTTTTCCCAGTTTTTTAAACCAAATATAAAGTTTATCATAGGTAATTTATATTTTACACTTTGTCAATGTTCTACTGAGTTTTATTGCTTTTTTATTACCATTTGTAATATTGTTTTCTATTGATTTAATGCTGCATTTTTAAAAAATGAGATTTTTTTATTACTGCTTTGTAATATAATTTAAATCTGGAAGTGCTATTCTTCTTTGTCTCTATTTCCATAGATCTTTTTTTCCCCGGATAATTTGATACCATCTTATTAAGTTCAATCAAATATCTCTTTTGATTAATACATCATCAGAACTATAAATTATTTTTGTATTGTTGCCATTTTCATTAATTGACATAGCCAAGGCATAAACACTCCATAGTCTTCCATCTATTTATGCAGCCCTTTGTAATGTAACCTATATAAATTTTTTGTTCACTTACAAATTGATCTCCAGGTATTTTTTTGCATTTTATTATTCTTTAGAATGGAATTTCTCCTTTTATTGCTTCTTGTGTTTTGTTTTTATTAAATAGAAATGCTATTAATTTTTGGAGCTTTCAACTTTGTTGAAGTTATTAATTATGTCGATTAGTATTTTTGCTAGTTTTTCCAAGATTTCCCATCATAACAGCAGCAACTAAGGATAGTTTCATCTCTTCTTAATATTTTATTGTTGTTGCTAGGATATCCAGAATCACATCAAATAAGAGAAAATTGGCATCCTTGCTTCACTCCTTCATTTATGGAAAAGGTTTGGGTTTATTTCCCTTGCAATTGATGCTTTCAGGAAAGTAACATGCCACCATTATCTGTATGTGTGCTCCTATTGTGACAAACTGTGGCAAAATTAAAGAAAACATTTTATGAAGACATGTAGACCTTCGTCATCATTGTACCAAAAGGAGACAAGCTTGTATTCTGGTTGAGGTTTACACTAGTGGGGACATAGAATATTGAACATGGTAGGGAGTCTGGGGGTAAAATGGAGTTGGAAAGAGGTATAGTAACAATTACTCACTATTAAAACTTGGTTTAATTCATGATCTCTAATCACCAACATTGTCTTCCATTTACCTAAATGCAATAAAACTTAGTGGGTGTACCCATTCAGCAGAAATTAACATTTTAAAAGACATAATTTTAAAAAGAAGAGACAGACAGGATGTGAGACTGATGAAGATAATGTGGCACAGAGTACTAGACTAAATGTAGACATTATTTCCAACCTAGATATTAACATCCACACAAGCAACAGCCCTGAGCCAGACAACTACCAGAAGATTTAATGACAACAGCTTAGAAATATTGCTCACATTGGGAAAAGTTAATTCCTAAATTAAAGGGAAACCTGAGCCAACATGTGGTTGGCAGCTCTGGAGAAGAAAAAGAGTGAGAAGTCTTCATAGATTTGGTGTACATTACTGCATTTGTTTATCTGGGCCAGAGTACTCACAAACATCAATTGATTTGGTGAAAATGACAGGGAAATTGAGAAATTAATAAAGGAAAAATGGAACTCTGTAATGTTAACCAGAAGAAAGTACATCTGTCTCTAAGAAGGCAGCATTCACCTTCATCAAAATAAAAGCACATGTAATACTTCGAGAGATGCAATGACAAATGAAACTTAGCTTTACACTGACAGTAACAATTCAATGTTCTTTTTATGATTACCTTAAACAGTGGTTCTCAAAATATGGTCAAGAGAATCCTGGGGATCTCTGAAACTCTTTTAGAGGGTCTACAAATTCAAAATAGTTTTTTATTTCCAATATGGTAAATGTCTATAAATATAATCCAGATAAACTCTTTAGAGAGATCCTCAATAATTTTTAATAGGTTAAAGATACTGAAAACAAAAGTTTGAGAACCACTGACCTAAAAGTTATTTATGAGCCAAAGACAATGGCATATCTCAACTACTTGGTGCTGAAGAAAATACATTGAGTAGTGGTCAGAACATGATCCTGGAGAAATGCACTGAATACTTTCATAGGGTAATCAACCAACTATCACCAATCAAAGTTGAAGCCATTGAACACATACCTCAGGTTTAAATCAGTCCTTCTTTATGAACTACCCAAGAACCACTGGGGTATCAGAAAAATCTAAGGAATGGTCAAAATTATGTTTGACTGAAAACTCTAGGAGAAATGCCAGGAACAGAACAGAGAATGTATACAACATTCATTGACCTGGCCAAGGCCTTTGATATTGTTATTCATCTGGTTTTGTGAAAAATCATGGTAAAATGTGTTTTTTTTCAGAGAAGTTCATCAGTATCATAAACCAGTTCCATTATAGCATGCATGTATTAGTTCTGGATAATGGACAATTTTTCTCCTGCTTTCCTAGTTACCACTGAAGTGAAGCAGGACTATGTGTTTGTTGCCTATGATTTTTCAGCAGTTATTTTCAGCAATGTTATCAGAAGCCTTTAATGAGGACAAAAATAACATCAAGATCAACTACCACATTGACAATAAATTATCTAATTTGAAAATGTTGCCAAACAAGGTTAAAATGGAAGGATATTTAATGTAAAACTTTTTGTTAACAGATGATTGTGTAAATGATGCATCTTCTGAGGCTGAGATACAACAGATCATGGACTGATTCTTTGTTGTTTATGCTAATGTTGGCCTAACAATTAACATTAAGAAAACACAGGTTCTCCATCAGCCAGGCATGCATGGAATCATTGGTTATTGCAAAAGGAGAGATTTGGAATACTGTAGGTAAAACCATGTTCCAGGTATGTACAAAAAGATAATGTTGATGCACACATCACTAGATCTCATTCAGTGTTTGGAAGGCTCTAAAGAAAAGTATGGGAAAGAAGAGGCATGAGGTTACTTAGCAAACTGATGGTGGTCTAGAAAGCCATGATGTTGATCTCATTGTGTGCCTGTAAAACTTGGAAAGCATATCAGTGCTATGCCAGGAAACTGAATCACTTCCATATGAATTTTTCTGAAAATCACCTGAAAAAATAATGTACAGGACACAGATCCTTTTTCAAGTTGAATTCCCAAGCATTCAAATCCTAATTCAGAGAGAATAACTCTGATGGACTGACCACATTATTCAAATGACAAATCTACATTTGCCTAAATGACTATTTTATGGAGAACTCACAGAATGTAAGCACTTATATGGAGGTCAGAAAAAGCATTACTAGGGTAATCTCAAAGTCTCTCTGAAGAATTTTCAAAGCTTGTGAGACATGAGAGACATTGATATAGGACCCAGCATGATATGCCTGTGTCAAAGAAGGTTCTGTGCTCTATGAGCAAAGCAGAATTTAAGAATCTCAAAAGAAACATGTGAAAATTTGGAGACATTTATCCTCCAAATATTCATATGGACTAATTATTCCTGATTTATGGTAGAATCTTCAAAGTTCATATTGGTTTAATTAGCTACAGTCATACACTCTGTTCCTTGACTCCAACCAATATAGTAATGCCATTTTGGTTCTCTTTGAGCCCAAAATACAACAACCATAACTTCAGAGTTATGTTTTTAAGTTTTCTCTGATTTTTTTTCTTGGCATGTAATTTCTAAGTTCTCATTTTTTCCCCCTTTTAATCAAATACATGCCCCCTTCATTCTATTTATCTTTAACTATACTAGTTCATAAATTTTAAATTTTCATTTTTTTGGTATCACCTTCAAATAAGGATTATCTAATTCTCTTCATTATATAATCTCTCTTTCTGTCTACCCTGGATGCTTATTTTCTATTTATGATCCCTATAATTATTAGGCATCTCTTTTTATTCTATATCCCTAATGCAGTCAAAACTTATTTTAAAATATTATGTACTTAAAAATTTCATTTTTGAAAAAAGAATTGAGTTCAGAATTCTTTTCCTTTCTCACTATTCTCCCATATATTGAGAAGGTAAACAATATGATATCAATTATACATGTGAAATCATGCAAAACATGTTTCTATATTATCTATGTTGCAAAAAATATATATATAAAGAAAGAAAGAAAGAAAAATGAGGAAAGTGAAAAAATAATGCTTCCGTACGAACTTAGATTTCATTTTTTCCTTGGAGGTGGAAAGCATTTTTTACCATGAGTTCTTCAGAATTTTTAAAAAGCATTATATTTATCAGAATAGCTAAGTCTTCCATAATTGATCATTGATAAAATATTCTTGTTACTATATAGAATGTTCTCCTGGTTCTGCTCACTTCAAGTTGCATTAGTTTGTCTAAGTCTTTCAAGATTTTTCTGAAAACTAGGGAGCTTATCATTTCTTATAACAATAATATTCTATCACAATCATAGACCATATGTTCAGACATTCTCTGAATGTTTGGTATCTCCACAATTTCTAACTCTGTCATCAAAAAATGAACTGATAAAAATATTTTTGCAAAAATAGATCTTTTCCCTTTAAAAAAAAAATCACTTTAGGATGAAAATCTGGCCTTGCTATTTCTGGATCAAAGGCTGTACAGATAGATAGGTAGATAGATAGATCTGGATCTATCTATCTCTATCTATATAGAGATAGCTATACATATATAGTTATAGTTATACCTTTTGGGACCCAGTCTCAAATTGTTCTCCAAAATGGCAGGACCAATTCACAACTCAACCAACAATGCATTTGTGTCCCAATTTTTCTACATCACCTCTAGATGTAGAATTTGTGATTTCCCTTTTTATCTATTACAGAAAATAACCTTATGTGTATGAGGTGGTACCTCAGAATTGTTTTAACAGACTTTTCTTATGCAAAAAAAAGTCCCTGTTCCTTATTTTATTTTTATCTTGGCTGAATTGGTTTTGTTTGTGCACAACTTTCAAAATTTAATATAATAAAACTATCCATTCTTTTCTTATGATCTTTTCCTATTGTTTGGTTATAAATTGTTTTCTTATTGATAGATGTGACAGGCACATTTTTTTCATGCCCCCCTCTAATTTGCTTTATGTATGCATTAGTTATCCATTTTGACCATATCTTCATATATGGTGTGATATATTGGTCTACAATTAGTTTCTGCCAAACTGTTTTCTAGATTTTCAAGGACTTTTTGTCAAATGCTGAGTTCTTGACCCCAAAGTTAAATTTTTCTGGATTTATCAGAAAGCAAATAATTATAGTCAGATACAACTGTGTGTTATAAATCTAATATTACACTGATTCATGGCTTTATTTCTTAGCCAGTACCAGATAATTTTCAAGATTATGTTTTGTTATATAGTTTGAAATAAATTACTGCTAGGCCACCTTCCTTTCCATATTTTAAAATTGACTCATTTCTTTGGGTTTTTGAGATTAACTTTAGTATTATTTTATTTAACTCAATAAGATGATTTTGGGTAGCTTGTTTAATATGGCAATGAATGAAGACATGTGTTTTTTTCTGAGCTCTACCCATATCCTTCAAATTAACATCAAATTTAGCCTCTGAACTGGTTTTAGAGTGACAGAACCCACAAATAATTGGAATGTAATATATTTCCAGGAGAAAATCAGTTGGAAGATCTTTAGATAAGTCTGTTTCAATCAGGCACAGAGAGAGGCCAGTCAAGCACAGACAGCTGAGCACAGGCCCCTGAGCACAGGCCCCTGAGCACAGTCAGCATAGAGACCCAGGGTGTTGTGGGCTCCGTATGTTGGGGAACCAACAGGGAGAAATCTACAGCAGTGTTGGCTATTATGTCCTGGTTGCAAGCCTGTAGATGAGGAGATTAGCTATAAGATATCAAACATGAATGTAAAAGGCAAATAGTAAGCCCCTAAACCCCAAAATTGAAACCTAGCAATGCTTACCCAGCACTGGAAATCATTTAGCACCAACCCAGCCCAGCCACTGTTACCTGTAGAGGAATGATGGACAATCTCCCCTTTGCCCTAAAAGCAGACATTAACCATTAAAAAATGAGCAAAAAAGGAAAAAAGAAAATCTGGCCATGGATAGTTTTTATGGAGAAAGAGAAGAACAAATTTCAAACCCTAAGGGCACTAAAAGCTGATTATCTCCATTTGAAGCCTCAAAGGATGATATGAATCAGCCCCCATATCATAAGGCTTTTTTGAAAGAACTCAAAAACAATTTTAAAAGAGAGTTAGAAGAAAAATCAGAAAAGGAAATGAGAACTTTACAAGAGGGTTTGGAAAAGAAAACACAGAAATTATCAGAAAAAAAAAAAACTCCTTACAAAATAGATTTAGTGAAATGGAAAAAGCATATAATTCCTTACAAAATAAATTTGACAAAATGGAAAAGGAAAACAACTCCTTGAAAAACAGAATTTGTGAAATGGAGAAAAAAAATCCATAGAACAAAACAATTCATTTAAAAATTCAACTGGCCAAATATAAAAGGAGCTAAAAGAGGTAACTGAAGAAAATAATTTATTAAAAATTAGAACTGAACAAATGGAAATGAAAGTTTCAATGAAACATCAAGAATCAGTAAAACAAAACAAAACAAAAATTAGAAAAAATAGAAGAAAATATAAAATACCTTGTTGGAAAAACAATTGACCTGGAAATAGATCTAGGTGAGACAATCTAAGGATTAATGGACTTCTTAAAAACTATGATAAAAAAGAGGCTAGACATTAGAATCAGAAGATTAAAATAGTCATTGAAAGAATTCACCAATCACTTCCTGTAAGAGACTGCAAAATGAAATCTCTAAGGAATATCAGCTAAATTTTCAAATTATAGAACCAAAGAAAAAATATTGTAAGCAGAGCAAAAGAAACAATTCAAATATTGAGGAAACACAATCATGATTACTCAGGGCCAAGCAACTTCAACATTAAAGCATCAAAGATTCTGTAATCTGATATTCCAAAAGGCAAAGGAACTTAGATTGCAGCCAAGAATCCACTTCTCAACTCAATTGAGCATTACCTTTCAGGGAATAAAATGGATATTCAATAATACAGTTGAATTTCATTTATTTTAGATGAAAACATCAGAACTGAACCAAAAAAAAAAAAAAAAAAAGATTTCCAAAAACAGAGCTCAAGAGAAATATAAAAAGGTAAAAAAGAAAGAACTCTTGAGAACTATATCTCTGTTATAGGTACACTTAGACAGCACAGTTATAATTTGATTCTACTGTAATAATATAAAAAAAGAAACTAGGGGTGGAAAGGAAATTGTACTACAAAAAGAGGAAAATGGAGGTAAAATGGGGAAAATTACATCTTGTAAAGAGGGGAAGAAGAGCTATTATATTTGAGGGAAAAATAAAGGGAGATGAACATAGTGTGTTCCCATCAAATTTTTGTATCACTTTATAGAGAAGTGACAGAGGAAAGGGGACAGGAAAAGGAGAGGTTAACTGAAGGGAAAACAGAAATAGTAGGGGAAATATATAAAAAAGGGGGGGAGTCATAAAGGTAGAGGGCTATTTGGAGAAGTAGGGGTCAGAAACAAAATACTGGGGAAGAAGAAAATGGAGAAAGGAAAGAGAAAAGCATAATTTCAAGTTAATAAAATGGTGGGTATTAAGGATCATGCCTAGGTGAGGGGGCAGGTCAGTTCTCCGAGAGCCTCTACAGCTATGAATCATAACAGTTGAAGGAGTTGCAAAGCACCCTTCACAGATGTTCCTTGTAAATTGGGAATGAAATTGGAAGGAAGAGGGAAGAGAAGAGAGATCAGACAACACAACTGCCTCTCAATGGAAAGGTTAGAGAATGCAACTGCCTCTTAATCTCCTTGAATCATCATCATCCTGTCAAATGAAGAGATCCATTCTATAGGTCTGAGTTAGACCTCCAGCAGCCACTGGCAGGTGGCTCCCATATTACAATAGGTGGGAAATGCAGAATTAGTCATTTTAACTGTGAATGTGAATGGGATAAATTTTCCCATAAAACAAAAGCAGATAGCAGATAGGATTAGAAGCCAGAATCCTACAATATGTTGTTTATAAGAAACACATTTAAAGCAGAATTATATATACAGAGTAAAGGTAAAAGTCTGGAGCAGAATTTAGTATGCTTTAGTTGAAGTAGAAAAGCAGGAGTAGTGATCCTAATCTCAATTCAAGCAAAAGCAAAAATAGATCTAATTACAAGATATAAAGGAGGAAACTATATCTTCCTAAAGAGTACCATAGATAATGAAATAATATCAACACTAAACATATATGCATCAAGTGATATAGCATCCAAATTCCTAGAGGAGAAGTTAAGAAAGCTACATGAAGAAACACACAGCAAAATTATAATAGTGGGGGATCTCAAACTTGCTCTCTCAGAACTTGATAAATCAAACCACAAAATAAATCAGAAAGAAGTTAAGGAGGTTAATAGCATTTTACAAATGTTAGATATGATAGATATTTAGAGAAAATTGAATTTAGAGAGAAAGGTGTGTCTTTTATTCTTGGTAGCTCATGGAATCTATACAAAAACTGAACATTTATTAAGACATAAAGACCTCAAAATCAAATGCAGAAAGGCAGAAATAATAAGTGCATTTTATTCAGATCATGATGCAATAAAAATTACATTCAATAAAAAGCTGGGGGAAAGTAGACCAAAAATTAATTGGAAACTAAATAATCTGTAGAAGGCCAGAATTCTAAAAAGTATACTTAAGACTCAGTATGATTGATGAGATAATGATTCTCTAGCTAAGCACATATTTAGTGTGGTACTTAATGTGATGCAATGATGTAATGTTCTACAGCTGGCCCATGCTCAGTGTGGTGTAGTGATATAATCTTTCTGAAATATTTAAGAGGTAAAACAACTGGGAAGGCTCTCTTAGCCACAGATCTCAGCCACAGACAGAAGAGAAGATGCCAAAGTCCAGATTCCAAACTCCATCTTTGACCAGTCACATGGTAGCTCTTCTGCCTCCTTCACTCCTCCACTAATACCAAGTACTCGGGCTGATTCTGAGGTCCTCCAGAGAGCTACATCACATTTTAGCACCCAACATAGGGCCTTAGAAATGCAGGGCCTTGGAAAGCAGGGCACAAATCAGCTTGACTGATGAGATTGGCCAAGTTCTGTGGAGAAGTCCCCATGACCTGGAAAATAGAGTAAGTATAAAAATAGGCAAGTGGGAAGATTTGGTAAGGACTAAATTAGTCACTTTTTTTAGCTGAAATGAGGCAAATATTAAGAAAAGAGCCTCCTCCACCCCAAGAGAAATATGCAGAATGCTTAGTTAGGTTAATAAAGAAGCAAGGTTTGTTGGTAACTTGGAAGCAGATCATTGGACTCTTAAATGTATTAGAGTGGATGTCTTCTTGGCTATCCAAGGAAGAAAAATTTGAGCCAAATATGTGGGGACTGGTGGGAGAGCAATTAATTAAATATTATTAAGCTAGGGATCCTGATTCAATTCCTGAAGAAACATTCCTTATGTACAATATAATACAATTGGCTTTAAAGAATCCCAAAAGTTTTAAAAAAGGAAAAGTTCTAAAGAGAACAGCCAGACAAGGAAGTGTAAGGAGAAAGAGGAGGGGAATGGTGCTGACAAAGCAGCTGAAAAGCATGAGGAATTGGAAAAGAGCAGAGCTGATGAACTTAGGAAGTGTGGTGCTTCTCACTTTCACAATTCAGTTATACCTGAGCAGGCACGTTTAGGGCATTTTCCATCTATTGACCTTCCTTTCTCAATTTTGCCTCCATGGGTGGAGTGAGTAGGAGGAGAGGAAAGGGAAGTGACATCATCAGTACCACCCATGAAGCAGCTTTGTCCACCCCCTATGACATAATTACAAAGGGCACCAATTAAAGCTAAAGATCGAGGGCAGGATACAACTGATTTGACAATAGAAACGTACCTGCAATTGAAGAGTTTGACTCTTCAGGTCAAGAAAAAAGAAAATACACCCCATTTAATCTGGAAATTATGAAAGGTCTGAAAAAGGCTTGCACTCTTTATGGGTCTACATTACCTTATGTTAAGATGATATGAGAGAATTTGGCTTTTGAAATTTTAACCCTAATGACTGGAAGTCTATAGCAAGGACATGTTTAGAACTTGGACAAAACTTGTGGCTTTCTGAGTATTGTGAACTCTGTAGAATACAAGCCCAGTGAAATAGGTGATCTGGAATTAACATACCAGTCACCTCTGACCAACTAACAGGTGTCTGTCATTATGCAAACACTTTAGCATAGATTAATTACCCTTTGACAGCATATGAACAAATTGCTTTTGCTGTTATCAAAGCATGGGGCATCCTCCCAGGAAGACAAGATAGAGGGGGAGCCTTCACAAAAATAGAGCAAGGTCCAAATGAACCCTTTGCTGATTTTGTGGGACGTCTGTAGACAACTGTCATATGAACTATTGGTGAAAATCTAGAAACAGAAATTTTGATAAGACAACTTGCTTAAGAAAATGCTAATGAGGTTTGTAGAAGAATTATACTAGGACTACACAAGGATGCTCCTTTAAAGAAGATCATAAGATTTGTGGTTAGTAGAGAAAAGTCATCGAGTAATGAACATAGGTAAAAATGGCTGAGGGTAAGTATTGAACTATAAATTCAAAGACAGAGACTAGATATCTCTTTTTACCAGAGTAATAAATTGAAGCCAAATGTTAAGGCACTTAGCTGTTAACTAAGAGTTAGAGGGAGAGAGAGATACCCTCCAGTTTAGAGGCAGAGACTACTTATTGAGACTTCTCCGGGGACTCCCTGCCTTTTTGTCCCTTACAAGGCAGGGAGCTGTGCCACAGTGGGCACAAATATCTTTTATACCCAGAATATGATGCAGGTGTCTCAAGATCTGAGCATGGAAAGACAGGGTCCCTTTTGTCAAGGAATTCCAGAGAGATTCATCAATGCTTTCAATGTGGTAAAGTAGAGCATATGAAAGCTCAGTGTTGGCAGAGAAGACAGGGTGGGACAACAAGACCCAAAATCCTATGTCCAAAAT
Organism: Sarcophilus harrisii; assembly: GCF_902635505.1. NCBI lineage: Eukaryota > Metazoa > Chordata > Mammalia > Dasyuromorphia > Dasyuridae > Sarcophilus > Sarcophilus harrisii. The sequence continues at coordinate 314,325,032 of NC_045429.1, read as the reverse complement.
GCAACAAAGGTTTCTGTTGGCATCAGAATGTAGACTGACTCAGGGAAATTGGAAGTGGGGCTTGGCTCCAGGGACATTACTCCCGAGTCTCTAGAAGTTCTAACATAATCAATCAGCTGAGAAGCAACCTGATGGGAGAAAGGGATTACAATTGGGGAGAAAAGAGTTGTATGCAGCTGGGACTACTGAGATATCCTCTGGAGAGGGGAAATCTGTCCCTATCCAGCCTATGGATCCTTTGACTCCAGGCACAGAAGGCTTGCCCATTTCACTTCCTGAGAGTGCTTACAAAACAGTGTCTATTCATACACTGATTTGGAAAACTGGGGAATGAGTAGATAATATCCCAGTGTGTGACATCACCAAGGAGAAGTAGTAGCCTCAAGTTTACTGATACACACTCCTAATAGGCAATTTGGTGATATTTACCCAGATTTTGATTCCCAACAACAGAATGCAGGAATATTCTGGACTGCAGCTGTTAACAGCTGACCATCCTATGCTTACTATCTATGTAAATGTCACACCATTGAAAGGGTTGGTAGACACAGGTACAGATCATACAGTCATTAGAAGTGCCAATTGGCCTCATTGGCCAAAGATTAAGACAGACACCCATATGTCTGGCACAGGAGGATAAACAGCAGCTGTAATTAGTGCTACCCTTCTGAGAAGGTGAAATAGGAGTTTTTACTCTGTCATAGTTAAAAAATCCTCATCAATCTATGGGGAAAAGACATCTTAGAACAGTTAAGATTACTATTGAGTACTTCAGTTTTTTTTTTTAGCAGGGCTGTTGTTGAAGGCCTGCCTGAACTGTCATCTGTTCCCATTCAATGGAAAATTGATATACCAGTGTGGGTAGAATAGTGGCTCTTAGTGAGTGATAGAATTCAGGCCTTATTAGATATAGTACAGGAGCAACTTGACTGAGGACACTTACAACCTTCTCTAAGTCCTTGGAATTCCCCTGTATTTGTTGCAAAAAAGAAATCTGGAAAATGGAGGATTTTGACTGATTTAAGAAAAGTAAGTTAACAGATGGAAACAATGGGAACTCTTAGGACTTTGATCTCCTACTCAGTTGCCTAGAGAATAACCTCTTTGGATTATAGACATTAAGGATTGGTTTTATTCTTTCTTTCTAGATAAGGAGGTTATGAAAAGATTTGCTTTTTTAGTGCCCAGGGTTAATTTAGCTGAGCCTTATAAAAGATAGGAATGGTCACTTTTGCCACAGGGAATGGAAAACAGCCCTATGATATATCAAATGTATGTTGTTGCTTCTCTTACTCCATTAAGAAAAGCATGTTCAAAAGTTATGTTGTTACGTTACATGGATGATATCTTGGAGTGTGCACCTGAGGAGCAAATGTTAGAAGCCTATATAAGACAAAAAAAAAAAAACAAAGGAACTACAAATTTCATAAAGCTCCAGAAAAAAAATTTGAAAGACATGCTCCTTTTCAATATTTAGGATATGAAGAATATTCTAAGGTGCTTACAGTATAAAAAACTTTGTTTAACAATAAAGAAGTTGAACACTTTAACTTTCAGAAATTGGTAGGAGATATGCAATGGATGCATCCAGTGTTAGGCTTAACTACCTATCAATTATAACAAATAGATGACATTTTAAGGGGAGAAAATGATTTAAATTCACCAGGCCAGCTTACAAAAGAAGGTCAAGAAGCTTTGAGAGAGGTTGAGCTGGCTTTATCCAATGTGGTTGAAAGAGTCATTCAAAACCTTTGGAAATAACAGTTTTTTTTTTCTACAAAAGAGGCACCTACAGCAGTTCTTCATCAAGGAGGCAGTGTGATAGAATGGTTGAACCTCCTAGCACAACCAGAATAAAGCCTCACTCCTTACCCAGTGTTTGTGGCTAAAATTTTATTAAAGGCCAATAAGCAAGTAGTACAATTATCTGCAATAAGATCCAACAAGATATATATCTTTTATACCAATGCACAAATTAATCTATGCTGTGAAACCATCCCAGAGTGGAAAATTTTATTGGCCACAGCTCCAAACATTAGACAATGGTCTCCATTAAAGATAACCCACTATTTCAAAATTGGCAATAAATTTTTGAAGGAAAGGTTTCTAAGGTTCCCCTTAAAGGACCAACAATGTCCTGCAAATTTACTAAAGTTAAGTGACCCATTATAAATTTTGTGGCCATCTGTCTTTTATCCATGTTGTAGTAGATACCTTTTCAGGATTTACTTTTGCAATATCAGCAGCAAACGAGACAACCCAAGTGGTCATTGAATTCCTTATAAAAGCTTTTGCAATCATGAGTGTGCCACAAGCAATAAAAACAGATAATGGACCTGCATATACTTCTAGACATTTTGCACAGTTTTGTGCACAGTATCAGATTTTACAACTACAGGCAAATCTTTTAATCCTCAAGGACAGGCAAAAGTAGAGAGCAGAATCTGAGACATCAAGATGCTCCTCCAAAAACAAAAGAAAGGGGAAGCTTCGGGTAATCCTAGAGAACTTTTAAATTTAGCTCTTTATACCTTTAATTTTTTTTTTGATTTTTGATAAAGATGCCCTGGCTCCAGCAGATAGGTTTTATAACCCACCAGAAAGACCTGTGTGAGCAGCTCCACTATCTTTAGATAATTTACAAGTGATGTGGAGAGATCCAGAAAGTGGTGAATGGAAGGGACCAAATTGGTTAACTGCTTAATGGAGAGGATTTGCTTGCATCTCTACAGATGGAGAAGGAATCAGATGGGTGGCATTGAGCCGTATTTGCCTTGTCCATTGGAGAGAGAAGGAGAAAACGCATGAAATGAAAGAGAAGATCTCAAAAACATCAGATGGTTCTATCATTGACTGTGCTCTCCACTGAAAGAGCTTGGCAGTTATAGCAATTGACTTATGAACATTAAAAGATTGTTGATAAGATTGCTGCAGGACTTTGAAATCAGCAGCAATCATTGGATTCTCTGAGACAGGATAATACTGATGGAGGACTTGAATCATTGGATTCCCTGACACATATGAGATTATTGCAGGACTTCAAATCTTGCAGGAATCATTGGATTCCCTGACATGTGAAGTAATGAACAATAGATTGGTTTTGGACTATCTCTTGGCTGCTGAAAGAGGTATATGTGTGATTATTATTTATATACTCTCCTAAGATTTATGGACATGTATATTAATACTGTTTGTTATATCACCATGTTGATTCATGTTGTTTGTTGCATCACTACTAGCCTGAATTATGTGCTTGTGTAATAACTCCCATGCTGATCGATTTATGTATACCTGTTTCAATTTTGGCCCAGAAAAAACCCACTAACAATATCTGGTTTGACTCCCCACTTACTTTTGGTGTTTTCATCTCTCTTTCTGAGAAATCAGGGAAGGTGTGATCACCTGTGTGAGAGAAAACAGGAGATGTAAAGGACCTGAATTCTGAAAGGGTATACTTAAAATTCAGAATGGTTGATGAGATCTAGCTAAGCATATACTTAATGTAGTGTTTAATGTGATGTAATAATGTAATGTTCTACAGCTGGCCAGTGCTCAATGTGGTGTAGTGATGTAATCTTACTGAAGCACTTAAGAGCTGGGACAACTGGGAACACTCTCTCAGCCATAACTCTCAGCCACAGACACAAGATAATACGCTAGAGTCCAGATTCCAGATTCCATCTTTGACCAACCATGTGGTAGCTCTCAGGCCTGCTGCACTCCTCCATTAAGATCAAAGACTGGGCCTGATCTCAAGCTCCTCCAGAGAGCTAGTTCCAACATTACAATAATCCAATCATAAATAATGATTGGGTGAAAGAAAAACAACAAAAGACCAAAAATTAATTGGAAATTAAATAATCTGATCTTAAAAAAATGAATGGGTGAAACACAATAAATAATTTCATTCAAATGAATGAAAATAACAAGACAACACACCAGAATATGTGGGATGCACCCAAATCAAATAATTGTCATATCTCTAGATGCTTACTTGCATAAAATAGAGAAGAAGATGAATAAATTGGGCTTACAACTAAAAGAGCTAGTAAAAGAACAAATTGAAAATACCCACTTAAATACCAAATTTGAAATTCTGAAAATAAAAGTGGAGATCAACAAAGCCAAAAGCAAATAAACTATTGAATTAATAAATAAAACTATGAATTGGTTTAATGAAAATAGATAAACCTTTAGTTAATTTGATTAGAAATAGGAAAGAGGAAAATCAAATGGTTAGTCTCAAAAATGAAAAGGGAGAAATTTCCACCAATGAAGAGAAAATTAAAGCAATAATTAGAAGTCATTTTGCTCAACTTTATGCCAATAAATTTGATAACCTAAGTGAAATAGAGGAATACCTACAAACATATAAATTGCACACATTAACAGAAGAGGAACTAAATTATTTAAATAGTCTCATTTTAGAAAAAGAAATAGAACAAGACATTAATCAACTCCCTAAGAAAAAAATTTCCAGAGACTAGAGGGAATCATATATGAATTCTACGAAACAGTTAAAGAACAATTAATTGAAATACTATGCAAACTATTTGGGAAAAAATAGGGAAAGAAGGACTGCTGCCAAATTCCTTTTATGATACAGACATGGTGCTGATATCTAAACCAAGTAGGATGAAAAGAAAATTATAGACCAATTTCCCTATGGAACATTGATGCAAAAATCTTAAATAAAATATTAACAAAAGAGATTAGAGAAAGTCATCTCCAAGATAAGATACCATGACCAAGTGGGGTTTATACCAGGAAGAATATATTCCAGCAGGGCTGGTTCAATATTAGGAAAACTATCAACATAATCAATTATATCAATAACCAAACTAACCAAAATCATACAATTATGTCAATCAATGAAGAAAAAACATTTTTAAAAATCCAATACCCATTCCTATTAAAAACATTGGAAAGTATAGGAATAATTGGACTTTTCCTTACAATGATCAGTAGCATCTATTTAAAACTATCAGCAAGCATCATGTGTAGGGGGAATGTTAGAACCAATAAGATAAGGGGTGAAACAAAGTTGCCCACTGTCACCAATACTATTAAATATTGTATTAGAAATGTGATATATCCACAACTTTATCAGAGTTGAAGGATACAAAATAAATGCACAGAAATCATCGGCATTTTTATATATTACCAACAAAGTTCAGCAGTAAGAGATACAAAGAGAAATTCCATTTAAGATAACTGTAGATAATATAAAATATTTGAGAGTCTACCTGTCAAGAGGAAGTCAGGAACTATATGAGCAAAACTACAAAACACTTTCCACACAAATAAAGTCAGATCTAAACAACTAAAAATATCACTTGTTCTTGGGTAGGCCAAGCAAATATAATAAAAAATGATAATACTACCTAAATTAATTTTCTTATTTAGTGTCTTACCAATCAAACTCTCAAGAAATTATTTTACAGACCTAGACAAAATAAAACAAAGTTCATCTGGAAGAACAAAATATCAAGAATTTCAAGGGAATTAATGAAAAAAAATGCAATTGAGGGTGGCCTAGATGTTCCAGACCTAAAAGCATATTATAAAGCCACAGTCATCAAACCCATTTGGTACTGTCTAGGAAATAGAGTAGTTGATCACTGGAATAGGTTAGGTTCACAGGACAAAATAGTCAATAACTATAGCAATCTAATGTTTGAAAAAACCAAAGACCCCAGCTTTTGGAATAAGAACTCTGTATTTGACAAAAACTACTGGGAAAATTGGAAACAAATATGGCAGAAACTAGGCATTGACCCACACCTAACACTATATACCAAGATGAGCTCAAAATAGGTTCATGATTTAGACATAAAAAAGCTATATTATAAGCAAATTAGAAGAACATAGTATAACTCTCAGATCTGTAAAAAAAAAAAAAAAAAAAAAAAAAAGAAGGAATTTGCGAGAACTGGGGCTTATTAGTGAACACCAAATAGATAATTCTGATTATATTAAGTTAAAAAAAAGTTTTTGTATAAATAAAACTAATATGGACAAATTAGAAGGGAAGCAATAAATTGGAAAAAAAAATTTACATTCAAGGGTTCTGATAAAGGCCTCATTTCTAAAACATATAGAGGATTGACTCAAATATATAAGAATTCAAGCCATTCTCCAATTGACAAATGGTCAAAGGATAGAACAGAAATTTTTAAGATGAAGAAATTGAAACTATCTCTAGTTATATAAAAAGATACTCTAATCATTATTGATCAGAGAAATGCAAATGAATACAACTCTGAGGTACCACTACATACCTCTCAGATTGGCTAAGATGACAGGAAAAGACAATGAGGAATATTGGAGGGATTGTGGTAAAACTGGGACACTAATTCATTGTTGGTGGATTTGTGAACATATCCAACCATTATGTACAACTTTTTCACTGTTCAATGGACTATAAAACTGTGTAAACCCTTTGATCCAGTAGTTCTTCTACTGGGCTTATATCCCAAAAAGATCTTAAAGGAGGAAAAGGAAACCACATGTGCAAAAATATTTATTTCATAATGGCAAAAAAACTATAAACTGAGTGGATGCCCATCAGTTGGATAATAGTTAAATAAATTATAGTATATGAATAAAATATGGTATATATTATGGAATATTATTGTTCTATAAGAAATGATCAGCACCAAGATAGCAGAGAAGGCACACGCAACTTTCTGAGCTTCTCTCCTTTCCTCATTACTAATTATTAAAATCAGCCTCAAAAAAAAAAAATAAAAAAAGGTACTTGACTGGTAATATTCACAAAGATTGGAAGTACAACAACTTATCAGCCAAAGATAATCTAGAAGATCGGCAGAAAAGATTTGTCGTGAGCCGTCGGGAGCAGACCAGTGCAAGCTGGGATAGAACCAGAGGCTAGCGCCTGGAGCGGACCAGGGGTGGGAGTGATCTCCATGGTTGGAAAATTTATAGAGAGGACTCTGCAATAGATTGGGCTGTTCTGCTTTGGTTGCAAAGCAGTAGACCAGCAGAAAAATTAAAGCCAAAAGTAGAGGGTACTCTAAAAAATGTCAGAACCTAACAGGATCTAGTTATACCCACCCAAAACCGGAAATGAGTGACCTGGCCCAGACCACAACACAGCTGTGCAGCAGCATTCTGCATCAGGGACTTTTGTGGGGCAGTCACAAATCTGCATGGCAGGGGGGTGCAGCTGGAAGCAGTCTGTAATCTGCACAGTAGGGGACTCAGCAGGGAAAGATAATGCACAATGTTGGAGGGGATGTGGGAAAACTGGGACACTGATACATTGTTGGTGGAATTATGAATACATCCAGCCATTCTGGAGAGCAATTTGGAACTATGCTCAAAAAGTTAGCAAACTGTGCATACATAGCCTTTGATCTAGTACTAACGCTGCTTATATCCCAAAGAGATTCTAAAGAAGGGAAAGGGACCTGTATGTGCAAGAATGTTTGTGGCAGCCCTCTTTGTAGTTGCCAGAAACTGGAAACAGAGTAGATGTCCATCAATTGCAGAATGGCTGAATAAATTGTGGTATATGAATATTGTGGAGTATTATTGTTTGGTAAGAAATGACCAGCAGGACGATTTCAGAAAGGCCAGGAGAGACTTCCATGAATTGATGCTGAATGAAATGAGTAGGACCAGGAGATCATTATATACTTCAACAATACTACATGATGATCAATTCTAATGGATGTGGCCCGCTTCAACAATGTGATGAACCAAATCAGTTCCAATAGAACAACAATGAATTGAACTAGCTACACCCACCAAAGAACTCTGGGAGATGACTAGAAACTACTACATGGAATTCCCAATTCCTCTATTTTGGCTGCCTGCATTTTTGATTTCCTTCACAGGTTAATTGTACACTATTTCAAAGTCCAATTCTTTTTGTATAGCAAAATAACTGTATGGACATGTATACATATATTGTATTTAATGTATACTTTAACATATTTTACATATGTGGTCAACCTGCCATCTAGGGAAGGGAGTAGGGGGAAGGAGGAAAATTTTGAATAAAAGGTTTTGCAATTATGAGTGCTGAAAAATTACCCATGCATATATCTTGTAAATAAAAACAAACAAACAAAAAGAAATGATCAGCAGGATGATTTCAGAAAGTCCTGGAGAGACTTACATGAACTGATGCTGAGTGAGATGAGCACAACCAAATCATTGTATAAGACAACAGCAACATTATATATGATCAGTTCTGATGTACATGTCTCTTCTCAACAATGAGATGATTGAGGCCAGTTTCTATGATCTTGTGACGATGAGAGCCTTCTAAATACAGAAAAAGGACTGTGGGAATTGAATGTGGATCACAACTTAGCATTTTCACTTCTTTTGTTGATGTTTGAATTTTATTTTCATGCTCATTTTTCTTCCTTTTTCATCAGATTTTTCTTGTGCAGCAAGATAATTGTATAAATATGTATGGCTAAATTCAATTTACATATATTTTATCATGTTTAATATATATTGGATTATTTGCCAAGTAGGGGAGGAGGTGGGATGGGGGTTGGGGAGAGGAATTGGAACACAAAGTTCTGCAATGATCAGTGTTGAAAAATTAGCCTTACATATGTTTTGAAATTTAAAAGCTTCAATTAAAAAAGAGAACAATAAAAAAGAATAAAAGTACTATTTAAAATTCTAAGTTACCAAAATATAACAATAACCCAAATACAAGAAGAAAAAAGCATATTTTAATTGTGTTTATAAAGTTCATATAGTATTTATTTTGGTAGGTAGACTCCCAAATATTTTGTATTGTCTAAAGTTCTTTGAAATGGATTTATCATTTCCTATTTCTTGCTGCTGGATTTTATTGGTAGTATATAGACATATTGGTGACTTATATGGGTTTATTGTCTATCATGCAACATTACTAAAGTAAATAATTCTTTCAATTAATTTTTATTTGATTTTCTAGAATAATCAAAGAATAAAATCATACTATCTGCAAAGGGCTCAAAATATTACCTATTTTCATTCATTGATTTTTCTTTCCTTTTATATTACAAAACTAACTTTTTTTCGTTTTAAAAAACTATTTATTTAATTTATATTTTTATTAGAGTTTTTTATATACAAAACATATGCATGGATAATTTTTCAACATTGACTCTTGCAAAAACTTCTGTTTCAACTTTTTCCCTTCTTCCCTCCACCCCGTCCCCTAAATGTCAGGTAGTCCCATACATGTTAAATATGTTAAAGTATATGTTAAATACAATATATGTATACATATTTATACAGTGTCTTGCTGTACAAGAAAGATCAGGTTTAGAAAGAAGGTAAAAATAACCTGAGAAGAAAAAACAAAAATTCTAGCAAACAATAACAGAAAGAGTGGAAAAGTTATGTTGTATCCCTATCCATTTCCCAGTGTTCTTTCTCTGGGTGTAACTGTTCATTATAGATCAATTGAAACTGATTTGGATCCTTTCATTGTTGAAGATACCCACGTCCATCAGAAGTGATCAGCATATATTATTGTTGTTGAAGTGTATTATGATCTCCTGGTTCTGTTCATTTCACTTAGCATCCATTCATGTATGTCTCTCTGTATTCATCCTGCTGGTCATTTCTTATAGAACAATAATATTCCATAACATTCATGTACCACAATTTATTCAATCATTCTCCAATTGGTGGGCATCCATTCAATTTCCAGTTTCTAGCCACTTCAAAAAGGGCTGAGACAAACATTTTTGCACATACAGGTTCCTTTTCCGTCTTTAAAATCTCTTTGGGATAAAAAGCCCAGTAGCAACACTGCTGGATCAAAGGGTATGCACAATTTGATTTTTTGAGTATTGTTCCAAATTGCTCTCCAGAATTGTTTATTTCTTCACAACTCCACCAACTCCATCAGTGTCCCAGGTTCCCCCACATTCATCATTATCTTTTCTTGTCATCTTACCCTCATCTTTCCCTCTTGTTACCTCCACTTTTCCCTTTTTCTGGTACAATTTCCTTTCCAAATCTAGTTCATTTTTTATATTATAACAGTAAAACCAAATTATACATGTACTCTTTATTTATACCTATAATAGAAAAGCAGTTCTCAAGAGTTGTTTTTTTTTGTTTTGTTTGTTTGTTTGTTTGTTTGTTTAACCTTTTTATGCTTCTCTTGAGTCCTATATTGGAGATCAAACTTTTTGTTTAGCTCTATTTCTTTCATCAGAAATAAATGGAATTCACCTATTTCATTGAATGTCTATCTTCTTCCCTAGAAGAAAATGCTCAGTTTGGCTGGGTAAGTTATTCTTGGCTGCATACCAAGTTCTTTTGCCTTTTGAAATATCAGATTCCGGGGGCTTCAGGTCTTTTAATGTGGATGTTGCTAGATCCTGATTGATCCTTATTGTGATTCCTCAATATTTGAATTGTTTTTTTTTTTTTTAATTTGTTTTTTGTTTGTTTGCTTTTATTTCCTGGCTATAAGCCTGGCTGCTCTAGTAGTTTTTCTTTGTTCTGATAGTTCTGAAATTTAGCCACATATTTCTTTGAGTTTTGATTTTGGGATCTCTTTCAGTAGGTGATTGATGAATTCTTTCAATATCTATTTTATCTTCTTTTTCTATAACATCTGGGCAGTTCTCTTTCATGATTTCCTGAAAAATAGTGTCTAGGTTCTTTTTGTCATCATGATTTTAAGGAAGTCCAATAATCCATAGATTATCTCTTCTAGATTTGTTTTCCAGGTCTGCTGTTTTCCCAAGTAGGTATGTAACTTTGTTTTTCTATTTTTTTCATTTTTTTTTGTTTGTTTTGCTTGACTGATTCTTGGTGTCTTCTTGAGTAATTAATTTCCATTTGTTCAAGTCTTATTTTTAATGGATGATTTTCTTCATTTACTTTTTATTTCTTTTTGTATGTGTCCAATTGAGTTTTTAAATGAGTTGTTTTGTTCTATGGATTTTTTTCCATTTTTCCAATTTGTTTTTTAAAGGTATATCAAATTAATTTTAATATCATAAATTAATTTATTATATAAATTATATAAAGGTATGGTTTATGATTTATAGCATTTGTTTCATATGACTATAGATGCCTAATTTCATTATCTGAAAATTGTTCATATGCTTTGACCATTTATCTATTGTGGAATGGCTCACATCCTTATAAATTTGACACAGTTCTTTATATATTTTAGAAATAAGACCTTTATTAGAAATGATGGCTGGAAAGATGTTTTTGCCCAGCTTTATGCTTTCCTTTTAATCTTGTTTCTTTTGCTATTGTTTATTCAAAAACTCTTCAATGTAATGTACTCTAAGTTATACATTTTGCCTTTCATAATGTTCTCTAATTCTACTTTGGTTACAAATTCCTCTTTTCTCCAAAGATCTGATAGGTAAATTACCCTTTGCTTTCCTAATTTGTTTATGGTATCATTCTTATGTCCAAATCATGTACCATTGTTGACCTTATTTTGATATGGTTTATATAGGTTTATGCTGAGTTTCTGTTATATTATTTTCAAGTTTTCCCAGCAATTTTTGTCAAATAATGAGTTTTTCCCCCAGAAGCTGGAGTTCAGGCTTTATCAAATATTAGATTACTATAGGTCTTGATTATTGTGTTGTGTGTGTCTAATAAATTCCATTGATTCACCACACTAGTTTGTAGCTAGTACCAAATGGTCTTGTTGATTTCTTCTTTATAACATAGTTTTAGGTTTGTAACTGCTAAGCCACCTTCCTTTGTGTTATTTTTTTTTCATGAATTCCCTTGATATTCTGGATCTTTTGTTCATCCAGATAAATTTTATCATTTTTCTAGTTCTCCAAAATATTTTTGGCAGTTTGAGTGATACGGCACTGAACAAGTAGACCAGTTAGGCACAACTGTCGTTATTTATTAGCTCAGTCTACTCATGAATAATTGATATTTTCCATTTGTTCAGATCTGACTTTATTTATATAAGAAGTATTTTGTAATTGTATTCATATAGTTTTTGGGTTTGTCATGGCAGGTAGAACCCCAAATATTTTGTGTACAGTTATTTTATCTTATTTTTAAAGCTTTTTATTTTCAAAATATATACATAGATAATTTTTAACATTCACCCTTAGAAAATCTTGTGTTCTAAACTTTTCCTTCCTTTCCTCTCATCCTCTCCCCTAAAAGCCAAGTAATCCAATATGTTACTCAGTGTAATTCTTCTATAAATTTTCCCACAAATTCCATAAATTTCCACAAATATCACAGTGTACAAGAAAAATCAGATCAAAAAGGGAAAAAAAATGAGAAAGAAAGCAAAATGCAAGCAAACAACAGAAAGAGTGAAAATACTATGCTGTGATTCAAAATCATTTCCCACATTGCTCTTTTTGAGTGCACATGGAACTAGCTTGAATTATCTCATTGTTGAAGAAAGTCATGTCCATTACAATTGATCATTAGATAATCTTCTTGTTTCCATGTATAATGATCTTCTGGTTCTGCTCATTTCACTTAGCATCAGTTCCTGTAAGTCTCTCCAGGTTTCTCTGAAATCATCCTGCTAATAATTTTTTACAGAACAATAATATTTTATAACATTCATATGCCATAACTTATTCAGCCATTCTCCAAGTAAAGGGCATCCACTCAGTTTCCAGTTTCTTGTCACTACAAAAAGGGTTGCTACAAATATTTTTGCACAGGTCGGTCCCTTCCCTTCTTTATGATCTCTTTGAGATACAAGTGCAGTAGAAATACTGCTGGATCAAAAGGTATGCAGTATTTTATAGCCCTTTTACCATAGTTCAAAATTGCTCTCCAGAATGGTTGAATCAGTTCACAACTCCATCAACAATGTATTAGTGCCCCAATTTTCCCATATCTCCTCCAATATTTGCCATTGTCTTTTCCTGTCATCTTCTTTAATCTGAGAGGTTTGTAGTGGTGTCTCAAAGTTGTCTTAATTTCCATTTCTCTGATCAATAGTGATTGAGAGCATTTTTTAATATGGCTAGAAATAATTTTAATTTCTTCATCTGAAAATTGTCTGTTCATATTCTTTCACATATCAATTGGAGAATGGCTTGAATTCTTCCTAATTATTAATTTAATTTCTTTTTCACTGGTGCTAAATTCACCATTTTAATTTTTGGTGCTGTTGATTTGTTTTTTTTTTTTTTTTCTTTCCTTTTTTTAATCAAATGAACTGAAAGTTTATGTATTTTGTTGGTTTTATCCATAAGATCAACTCTTAGTTTTATTAATTAGTTCAATCATTTTCTTAGTTTCAATTTTATTAATCTTTCCCTTGAGTTTCAGAAATTCCAATTTGGTATTTAATAGAGGGATTTTAATTTGTCCTTTCTTCTAGAATTTTTATTTGCATGCCCAGTTCATTGATTTCCTCTTTCTCTATTTTATTCATGTAGCTATTTAGAGATATAACATTTCCCCTAAGAACTGGTTTGTCTGCATCCCAAAAGTTTTGATATGTTAACTCATCATTGTCATACTTTTGGATGAAATTATACATTGTTTCTGTGATTTGTTGTTTGACCAACTCAATTTTTTTAAGAATTAGATTATTTAATTTCCAATTGGTTTTTAGTCTATCTTTTCCTAGCCCTTTTTTGAATGTAATTTTTTTACTGCAAGTGATCTGAAAAGGAAGCATTTACTAGTTCTGCCTGTTTGCATTTGATTGTGATGTTTTTATGCCCTCATATATATCTATCTATATATACATATATATATATATATATTTGTTTTGGTCTCATGTATAAGTGAGAGAGTATTATATTCTCTCTGTCCCTACTCAGTTTTCTCCAGCAGTCTATCATATCTAAGTTTTCTAGGATTCTATTAATTTCTCTAGTTTCATTCTTGTTTATTTTGTATTTAGATTTGTCTGATTCTGAGCAGGGAATTTTTTTTATTATAGCTTTTTATTTACAAGATATATACATGGGTAATTTTTCAACACTGACAATTGTCAAACCTTGTTCCAATTTTTTCCTTCCTTCCCCCCATTCCCTCTCCCAGATGGCAGGTAGACCAACACATGTTAAATATGTTAAAGTATATGTTGAATACAATATATGTATACATATCTATACAGTTATTTTTGCTGCACAAGAAGACTCAGACTTTGAAATAATGTACAATTAACCTGTGAAGGAAATTTAAAAAAATGCAAGTGGACAAAAATAGAGGGATTGGAAATGCTATGTAGTGGTTCACACTCATTTCCCAGAATTCTTTCACTGGTTGTAGCTAGCTCCATTCATTATTGAACAAATGGAACTGATTTGGTTCTTCTCATTGTTGAAGAAAGGCATGTCCATCAGTTGATCATCATATAGTATTGTTGTTGAAGTATATAGTGATCTCCTGCTTCTGCTAAGCAGGGATATTTGAGGTCCCTCACTAGATTGGTTTTGCTGTCTTTCTGTATTTGGTTTAAAATCTTTTCTAGGAATTTGGCTGCTCTACCTCTTGGTGCATACATATTTAGTATCATTACTACTTCTTTGTTGACAGTACCCTTTATCAAGATGGACTTTGCTTCCTTATCTTTTTCAATAAGATCTATTCTTACTTTTGTTTTATCTGAAATCAAAATTGCTATTACCCCTGCTTTTTTTTTCTTCAGGTGAAGCATAATAAATAGTATTCGAGCCTTTTATCTTTACTCTGTATATGTCTCTCTGTGTCAAATATATTTCTTGTAAACAACATACTGAAGGATTCTGTTTTTTAATCCATTCTATTATTTGTTTCTATTCCACAGGAAATTTCACTCCATTCACATTCCCAATTGTGATTACAGCTCTGTATTTCCTTCCATATTATTTTAATCTCAATATGCACTTCTATTCTTTCATTCTACCCTGCCCTTTGTCTTGTTTTTTAGCCACCCTAACCACTACCTTATCTCCTAGGACCCCTTCCCTTTCTCTTACTAGTATTGTTTTTATCCACCCAACTTACTATTTTATGAAACATGGAACCAACTCTGTTGGAACAATATCCAACTGAGCTGAGCAGCTAAAGTTCCAGTAATTTCTTCCTTTGTTTTCACAAGGCTAAAAAGATAGATGTTTATAGTCAAATATTGACCTTGCACTACCATGTTGCACAATGGAAAGTAAGTTTTAGGCTAAAAAAGTTTTAGTTTTAAATTTTTATTTGATGTACATCATTTATATTACTATAGATTTCATGTTATTAAATGTGAATATTGCCTGAAATAAATATTATTATATAATTGTTATCATTGAAATGTAAGTACGAAGTTATATAGATTTATAAGGAATCACTAGAGAGAAAATGTGCTTTGTGTGTTACCATGATGAATTAGGGAAAATGGATATTATCAGAACTGATATTTTCTTATTAAGAATTATATCCAGAAAAGTGTATTTTCGAGAATCTTTAGGGAAATATAATAGTTTCTGATAGTTGAGAGACCCTAACCCCTATTTCACATAGTTTCAAAGTGTCAATATCCCCATATTATCGAATGTGCAATTTTATGGGAGTGTTATTCTGAGAAAGTTGATTGTATTTTATTTCCTCTTCTGTTAATCTGGGCAATTTATATATTTTAAAATATTCTTTAATTTCACTTAGGTCATCTGATTTATTGGCATACAATTGAACAAAATAGCTTCTAATAATTACTTCAATTTCATATTCATTGGTGATGCTTTCATAATTTTTCAGTTGCCACCAAGTATTACTGCTGCTACTTTTTTCCATACTGTATCTTACCTTATTGTTATAGATGTCTCCTGATAACCTCATAAATTGTTTTGAGTTGGAAATATGTCTCACCTTGGCCTTTCCATAATTTGACTTGACATGTTATTTTAAAGCTTATTGGAGGGGAATGTTGGGAGAATTTGGCTGCTCTATTTCCTTTTCTTCAATTTTTTTGCCTCCAGCTTACAAACAGATCTTCTGAGAAATCTGTTTTGGTTATCACCCTCTAATCAATTTCTGTCACTACTTTATAAATATTTATCTTTCCTACATTTTCTGATGGGTGCAGAATCTATTCTCCCTTTTCTTTGAAGGTTTTTTGCAAAACTTGTTTTTGAATTGACTTGCTAAATGTTAACATTCGGTGTCTTTGAGTTTGTAGCCCTTTTTGGTAGAAAAATTTATCAATTTTTAAACTAGTATTTCATTTTCAGTGTTCAAAAGTTTGAGACATTTATTTCAAATCATTTCATGTCTTGTAGTTAAAGGTTTTATTTATTTATTTTTTTTGGTTGGTTGTTTTTTTTTTTCCCCATTGTATTCTTCTGGGAGAACCATGAACCTTAGTTTTCTGTGTTCAGGATCAATATGTGTTGCTTGAAAAGTGAGCACATTTTATTTTAACATTGTTGGGTTTTTTTCTCTTTCTAAATTGTCTTTTGTTTCTACATATTTATATTCCCAAATTATTTCCCCAAACTCTTTCTCTTAGGCTTAGTGGAAACAATTAATAAATAATTGTTGATTGAATGAATTTTTGGATATAACCTTTAGGCAGAAATCTCATCAAAAATAGTCTCATAGTAATGCATGAAAACTATATTGTATAATTTACAAAAAGTTATTTTATAAAGGAACAGAAAATGAAAAAAAAATAATGTATAAAGTTTATGACAAATTTAATGGTGTGGTATTCTTTGAGTCCTACTTCCCAGCACTATAGGTTTCTTTGTAGGTTTCCAAGATCAAGAGGGATTAGAAATTATGCTTTCCATTCTTATACCTTTGTGTTAAAGTATGATCTTTATATACAATAAGTCACAAGAAATGTTCTTTGCTTGTATCATCCAACCAATCATTCAACAAGTATTTTGAATCTACTATTTCCCAAGCACTGTGCTAAATAGAGGTAAATACAAAGGCAAAAAGAAAGAAAAAAGGAAGGAAAGAAGAAAAATAGAGAAAAAAAAGGAGAGAGAAGGAAAAAAGAAAGGAAGACAAGAAAAGGAAGGAAAGAGAAGAAAAAAAAAAAACAAGACACCTATATTATGAAACAGCTATTTAAATGGAAAGAGACTGTCTTCAAAGAATAAATATAGCAAAGTAATTAAGGAATGGGATCTAGCAGTTTCACAAGATCACATGTAGAAGGTAGTGCTTGAGATATACCATGAAATAAGGGATTCTATGAAACAGAGGTTAAGGGAATACCATGTATGAGGAAAAATCTAGTTATAGTATGAAAAAATGTAGTGATATAAAATAAGATTAGAAAGTAGAGGCCAAGTTATAAATAACTTTTAACAAATAGAATTTATATTTATCCTGAAGGGAAAAAATGCTGCTGAATTTCAAAGAATTAGGGAATACTATGGAAAGGAAAACCAGGCTCTTAATTGTATGGTAGATTGCATTTCATATAAGGAAAACAAATCACAAGAATATTGAATAATCCAGGTTATAACCAATGAGAATCTTAAACTAAGGTTTTGACTGTAATAGATATGATAGATTAACATATATATGAGGTTGTGGATTCAGAAGTGGAAATATTTGGCAACTGATTAACTAATCAGTTATTATTATTATTATTATTATCTAATCTATCTCTAATAGGAGATAGACATAAGGTAAGAAATGTAGGATAGCACAAAGGATAGCAACCTGGCAGACCACAAGAATACTGGTGCCTTTGATAGAAATAAATCTCACAAGTACTCTGTGGTTTCACTCTTCTAAAGCAAAACCAGCTACACTTCTTTTTCAGGAATCTAGGGCTACACTGAAAGGGTTAGAGTATCCCTTTTATAAAGTTATTGGCTCAAACTCACACCAGTTTTGTACTTACCACTCCTGCCAAATGTTAAGTGCCAATGACTAGTGCTCCAGTTCCACTTATCCAGGTGATATTAATTAGCTTTTACAATGGGGCATTTATTCTGAATATATAATTAAAAAAAAACATACAAATATTCTCTCCCAGCTCTTCAGCACAAACTCTATTCTATCCCCTCTCAATCTTAGGGAGATTAGGTTAAAATCTGCGTCACTTCTTCTTTAATTTTTATCCCACCAAATTCACATCCAAATGTAGTATTAATAGTATTTTTATCAAATAAGTCCTTGTCTCAGGTACCAGATCCCAAAGATCACTCCTGAAAGTCACTGTTTATTGCATTAATCCTAAACAGGCTACAAAACTTAGTGAGATACCCAGAAATTTTCAAGCTATATTTCTTATTTTCATGACCTTTTCAAACTCACAAGGTTGTAATTCTCATTGCATTCACTTAATAACACACACACACACACACACACACACACACACAGGTAAAGGGAAATGCCCTTTTCATGACTCTATATGTTGACTTCATTAGAAAGGGACTACTAACTTTCTATTTTTTTACATTATTATTTCTCACCAGTGGCTATAAACTACAAAGTTAAAGTAAGAGAATGGTGCTGAAGGTAAAATGTCCAAAGCTGTGATTGCTTGATTTTTTTGAAAACTTCCCAGTTTCAGCTTCATAGTCAATAGACCAGATTTCCCCTAAATATTTGGTTAGAATAACCAATAATAAATAAATAATAAATAAAGCAGATATTACAGAATGTCTTTGAATGCTCACATATTTCCAAATCCCTTTCATTATATATAGTTGAGACTGTCCAGAAACAAGATCCTCAGATTTGAGTTTAGGATACCTAAGGTATATTCACTTTGATATGTCCAGAAAGCAACTGGAAATGGGAGACTGGAGTTATGGGGCTAGACATGGATATCTGTGAGCTATTTGTGTTGTTATTTAGTTGTTTTCCTGCTCTTTATGACTCTTAGTGTTTCCTTTTGGGGTTTTCTTAGCAAAAATACTGGGATAGTTTGCCATTTTATTCTCCAGCTCATTTTACAGATAAGGAAACTGAGGTAAAATGTTAAGTGTCTTAATTGGGTTTACATAGCTGGTGAGTGTTTGGGATTGGATTTAAACTCAGATCTTCCTAATTCCTGATATTCTATCCATTCTATCTATGGCTACCCTATCTGTGTAGAGATCATAATAAAATCTATGCAGACTGATAAGATAAATAAATGAGAAGGTGTAAAGATAGACGCTTATAAGACACATGTCACAGTATAAGAATATGCTCCTCCCCCATAATAAAATTTATGAATAGATAAAATAATTATTCTGGTAAAGAAGAATAAAACCAGAATTCAAAATGGTCCTTACAAAGAAAACTGAGAGAAGTTGGGCTAACCTATATAATATTATTTCAAGGGGTGCTTCAAATACTCTTGTGGAATATTCTTAAGAAGAAATTAATGGTCAAAAAATAAAAATAAAAAGGAAGAAAAACATGTGAAATGTAACCATTCCTAGGCCATATTTACTGGTATGTATTTTCAACTAACTACTTCATTGTTTTAAGGAAGTATATGTTTAATTCATGCCCTAGTGTAGCAATGTAACTCTTTAGCTCTCTACATTATTTCCCCATTCATTTCCCCAGACTTTTCTTTCCTGAATCTTCATACTTGCTCGGCCATCTAACCCATTAGCTGAGGAATTGATATCTTAATTTAAAAATATTTCTGGGATAGCTGTTGATTTTAAAATGAGCAATATAATACCATGTGGGTTCATCATGAGGGAAGTGCTTTATTTAAACAACAAAAAAAAGTTTTTTCCCCACTTCTGGCAAACTCCATCAAAGAATTTTTGTAACTATACATTCTATTTAGAGTCCTAATGTCACAAATCAACAGAGCCAGAAAAGACTTCATTGATTATTTGATCCAATGACATTCCTTTGTAAATGAAAAAATTGAGAGAAAAAATGACTTAATTTCATTTTACTCCTTTGCTTATACATGTAGAGTTTTTAAGATTAATTTCTTTTGACCTTTTCTTCATAAGATCAGTAAAAGTAAGAAAGCCACAGTTGAATCTGGTGAGTTTAACATTCTAATTTTAACTCACATACTAATATAAGAGAAATTAATAGGCACAATTAATAAGTAGACCAGAAGTTCCTGTACAATCTAAGATTAGGAGTTGCCCTTTTAGAAAATAGATCCTTTAAAAAATGGGAACACTGAATTCTGTTCCTACTCATTAGTCTTATGCCTGAATAGTTACACCCATTCTTTGGACTCAGCTAGGCTGGGTGACAATTTGCAATGTAGGTCCCTCTGGAGTTGTCAATAAAAAGTTATTCTCAGAACCATTAGTCAACGTCTAACTCACAATGTCTGTGTGATCCTCTACCAGTCTCTTATCCTTTCAACATCTTATACAATTCTCTAAAAATCTAAATTGCAAAGGGATGTCTATTTACCTCAGAGAGAAAAGTTCTTCCTAGGAGCTTTCTCTACACCCTTGAAATCATAGATTCTGTCCTTATTTCCTGTTTTAGGACAGCAAAACTGTTTATGGATCAATTAAAAAAAAAGAATTTACTTTCTTCATTAGAACAGCAATAAACATATTGTCATTTCTGTTAATTCCATGTTCAGATGACAACATTTATTCAGTTGAGTTCTTTTTTTTTTTTTTTTTTTTAATGAGCCCAGAATAAATATCATTTCCCTTCCATTAGTTTATCTGGAAAAAGTTTACTTTATGAGATTCCACATCATTTCATATTATGAGATACTAAATCTATTTAAAAATGACAAATCCACTGCATTTTATCTTCAAAATAAAAGAATATTCTTTAGGCACTTCTATAGAAATCTAGAGTTAAAAAAAAATTTAACACAATCTTAAATGAAAAGATGAGATTACAGGATATTTTGATATAAGCAATATTATTTACCAGAAGTCGAAAACTATATTTTCTGGATCAAGGTTGTATTTAAGAGGTACCAAACATATAGATGAAAACAAAGTAATTCAAGATTAATCAAATGTTAAAATACATGAATGCTTTTTTTGAAAATGATGTTTAGTTTTATTTCTAGTAGTTTAGTTGAATTGTATTTTTCTACATATATATATATATATATATATATGTATGATACAATTATGTGCATATTACACACACACACACATATATATATATATATATATATATATATATATATATATATATATATATATAATCATCTCCAAATCACTGCTAGGATTTTATCCATATTGTCTTCATCTTTGCATGCAAAACTTGTTAAGCACAAAAAGAGCGAGAATGTTATGTTGTGATCCACACTGAATTCCCAGTCTCTCTCTGGCTTTAGATGGCTCTCTTCATCACAAGATCATTGAAACTAACTTTAATCATCTCATTGTTGGAAAGAATCATGTCCACCATAATTGATCATCATGTAATATTGTTGTTGCTGTGTATAATGATCTCAGTGCATGTAAATCACTCCAGGTCTCTCTAAAATCCTTCTCCTGATCTTTTCTAATAGAAAAATAATATGCCATAATATTCATATACCATAACTTATTCAGCCATTCTGCAACTGATGGGCATCTACTCAGTTTCCAGCTTCTTGCTGCTACAAAAAAGACTGTTACAAATATTTTTTTGCACATGTGGGGCCCTTTCCCTCCTTTAAGATCTCTTTGGGATATAGTTCCAGTGGAAACACTAGTGGATCAAAGAATATGCACAGTTAAATAATTCTTTGGTGTAGAGAGCCAGAACTCTGGAGAAGTATACTTGAAACAAGGATTCTTACAACAAGGTATTAACTCAGTGGAAGTGATAAGACAACGGTTATCTAGTTTATCATGGTAACTAATAGTTTTCTAGTTCAGTATGATTGAATTAATCTTACAACAAATAATGGCTCCCTAGTGATATGATTGGCTTATGCTCAGTATGATGAATGGATTTAATTGTAATAGAATATTTAAGAGGTCAGAGTCAGACCTAGAGAAAGACTCCGAGACAGACTCAGAGAAGATAGAGAACTGGAGGCTGGAGCTCAAGCTCTTGGACTCAGAGAGACATTTCACATTCATCAGCCTCATATACAATATATATTCCAAAAAATTAAAAATCAATTTATTGAAAATCATAAAGATCCATCAAAACTTGCATAAAATAATACCCCCCTTCAACCTCTTTGTTGACAAAGGACATACATAGATATTATGTATTTCACTTTTTTGCAAGAACTTTTTAAAATTTATTGAGCAATTGTACTGAATTTTTTTCTTCTCTTAAAAATATTATTTATTATATGGGACAGCTATCTGAGAATGGAGAGGAAGAGATACCTGATATACATATAATTATGTAAAAAACAAAGATAACAATAAAAATATTGATGAAGGAAAGGGAAAAATTGATTGTGTCTAATCTCTGGTGATTTATTAAGAAATTTTTTATGTACAGCAAGCAGTTACTTTTCATTGTTTTGAGGTTTTTAAAGGAATCTAACCAAAGCCCTTTTTTTTTGCTGAGGCTATTGGGGTTAAGTGACTTGCCCAGGGTCACACAGCTAGGAAGTATTAAGTGTGTGAGAACAGATTTGAACTCAGGTTCTCCTGACTTCAGGGCTGGTGCTCTATATTCTGTGCCAGCTAGCTACCACCAATTAGACAAATTTACATTTTTTGACACATATAGCTTCATTGAATGTATACAAATCCCACTTCACTGAATATAAATATTTACCAGAATAAAAGTAAAATCCCCTTTAACAGACACAAAGCTTTTACTGAAATAACCATTGAAGTCTTATGGAAAGACAGAATATAAATTGGAAATTATTCATAGTTGTAGAAATGTAATCATTCAGCACTGAGTTAAAAATCATTCCATGATATTTTCATCTTATTTGGCTTCTGGCAGTGTTTAAAAATAATGCAGCGCATTGAAGTATAAATACCCAAAGTACACTGTTGAGCAATGACTTTCATTTCTATAGGCTAGATAATAATCAGAACTGAAAGCAATGAAAACTTTTTAAATGACATTAATAAAAATCTGTCATATATGTTAAAACTTCATGGGAACTTGTTCACAATTAATTTCTAATCAAAGATAAATACTAAAATGAAAATGGTTCTAAGTCTCTCTGAAACTTTGGGGCTACTTAAAATTTACTTTTATTTTTTTGTTTTATTACTGCAACAGCTTGCCAAAAACAATTGCATAAAAGTCCTCTTTAAAAATGGAATAAAACTGTGATCAGATCTCCTATTATCCTAAAGTTACCAATAAGCATTGGAAATGGGACCCAATATAGAGTTTGAGGTAACAGGGTAGTCACAGTTCCAGAGCTAAGAGGAACATTAATATTCACAGCAATAGGAAAATGGCACCCTTATTCCATAAAGACCAGAACACAGACCACATAGCAGGAAGGCAGTAACCACATTTTCTCCTGATCACACTATTTTGGAGGCACCAAAAACTTGCAGACCCTAGAATTAGCTCTAAAAATAGTATCACAAAAAATTGAATTTTGTGACAATGCCTCCCCACTCCAAGGTAAGAAGAAACAAACTATAATATAAAGTTCTAAGTCAAGAAATAGGATGGGGAAATGGACAAGTACCAAAGAAGCACTTGACTATAAAGAGCTATTTATGATCACAGGGAAAACAAAAAAAAAAAAAACAAAAACAAACACAAACTCAGAAGAAGAAAAAAAAAATGAATACAGCTACAAGGGAAGCCTCAAAGGGAAAATAAGTCTAATTGAATATAAATCCTTTAAGAATTCCTAGAAGAATTGGAGAGATGAGTGTCATTAAAAAAGAAAAAAAAAAACAAAATAAGAGTGATGCAAGAAATTATAAAAAGAGAATTAACATCTTGCTAAGAAAGACACAGAAACACTGAAGAAAATAACACCTTAAAATAGAATTGGAGTAATGGTAAAAGAGTCACTAAAGCTCACCGCAAAAAAGAACTCTTAAAAAAAAAAGCTACACAATATTTTATAATCTAGAAGGTAAAATAGAAATTAAAAGAATCTACCAATCATTTCCTGAAAGTAATCCCAAAATGGATACTGCCAAGAACACTATAGCCACATGTCAGAGTTCTTGTGTCAAGGAGAAAATATCATCTAGAAAAAGAAAAACAAAAAAACAAAGGTACTTTGTGGTGTGTATCCTCTAAAGCAAAATCACAAGTCCCTATGAATGTACTAACTTTTAATAGTAAACCAAAGGGCAGTTAGTTTAAAACAAAATCATTTCATAAAATGGCATAATAAGATGAATAGCAACATAATGTTCTCCTTGATTCTGTGTCACACTTTTATACAAATACATATCATATCAGTGATAATAAGGCAATAATGAAGGAAATATGCATAGAAGGGTATCATGTAAGGAATAGACAAATGGGAACTGTGATTATATTAATTTCAGTTTATTCTATTTTTCTTTAAATGGGTAGAATAATATAAAATAAATATACAAGACTGCCATTTGTATATAATCACTATCCTATAGTTCAGGAATTTGTTCTCAAAGTACTTCCATAGAGTATGCTACTTCAAACTATTTTTATAGAACTATGGGAGAGATTGAAACTTATTAATAAAAATAAGATGAAGTCATCTTCTCTGTTCACTTAATGTTTTTTCTTCTTTCTTTTTCTTTTCTTTTCTTTCTTTTTTTTTTTTTTTTTTTTTTTTTGGTAATTTGATGTAAACTATGTTCTGAAGCTTTAAAACTTACTTCTCACAGGACTTTCTATGATCTCATGCAGAAATTTAGAAATCCTCAAAATGTGTTTTATAAAGGGATGTCTGTTTAATATGTTGACTATTTATCTTATAGCTGGAAAAGTACAAAACCTAACATTTGTTTAATGTGTTATATCCTTATAAAGTAATTTGTAGAAACTTAGAAAGTTACAAAAATGTACCATGCCCAGTGATTATTAAAAGACAAAAGACCTCAAAGATTTAAGTTTCAATTCAAAAATGGAAATACACTGCATTTTCTCCCCCACAGGTGATGACAGGACTTAAAATCAAAAACACTATTCTTGCCAAGAAAGGGTACTTACTTAAAAAAAATAGACTTTAAATGATCTCTTGGGTATTTCTGTTTTTCAGTGCTATCAGCAACAAGCAATGAGGTATTCCCTTTGCTATAATGTGGAGAAATGCCCCAAGCAACTCAAAATGCAAGAACCACCTCCTAAACCAGATGGTGCTGTTTGTGCCAATAATCTCAATAAGATGCAATGAGAGAACTAAGAGACATGGCTTTCTGTTGATTTTCCTTGAAAATGAAAATAGAATTATGGCTAATGATCCCTGATTGGTTTCTATTATGCTCATTCCTTTTACAAGCTTCTAAAAAAATCTCCCAAATTTTCCTTCCAGCCACCTTTGGATAGTGATATGTACTAGACTGTGTTGCTGCCAAACTCAAAGTTACAAAACCTTACTGTTCTGGCAAGAACTACAAACAATTTCCATTGTACTATGAATGCTAAAAGCAGTGGGATCTGCCATGATTTTCTCTTTCACACACAACATAGACCATTAAGTAGATATGTTTCTCTAATGGATCAATTTTCTCAGTGTACAAAAAAAAAAAAAAAATCACCATCAATATAACTGTTGGGTTTTTTTTTAATGACTTAAAAGACACAATTAAACCATTCAGCTTTGGGGAAAAGCCTGCCCTTTGAAATGTAATAAAATGGAGCATTTATTTTATAAAATAACATACAATCTTGGGGTCCAATGACATTTAGAAGCAGTTATACCAGAACATATTTTCTGAACAGGTATGTCCTCTTTCAATACTACTTCATGGTGTTGAGCTCTGAGTTCTTGAAATATATATCAGCGGTTTGTAAGCTTTGGAAGATGTTCAAGAATAGGCCCAAATTTCTGTCTTCTGAGGATTAAACTATATGTTAATAGGAAAAGCTCATCACCCATACTCATCACTGGAGGATAATTTTAATTAATTTATTTGTTTGTTTTGTTCACAGCAACTCAAATATATAGTTTTCTAGGATATGTCAGAGCAGCGATTTCCTTGGGAATCCTCACATTGATGAAATATTTCAACACTAAAAATAGGTAACAAATGAGGGGGATATTAATTTCTTTCCTGAAATGAGTTGTGTTCATTTCCTCAGCTCAGCTCAGCTGAGATTCTGGATATGCTTTATATAACATTGCAGCAAACTTCAAATGTTTTGACATAGGTTGATGTTTTGACTTACTATATGCCATGTACCACCAATAATATGGAACAAAGTGCATGTACACACACACACACACACACACACACACATGTTTTTGCCCTTGAGAATCTTACATTTGACAAGGAGAAACTGCCAATTTTTAAAGTCATTATTACTGGAGCTGAAGGGGAAAAAGTTCTTTTATAAATGTTTTGGTATACAAAAAATATAAACTTATACTTCTAAAATTCATTTCAAAGTCCATGAGGTTTGGATAATAAAAACTTTGACTTTCCTCTGAAATTCTATTCTTCATTTCCTTGAATCACTAAAGGAATTACTTTCTTAAATGCCCATCTTATTACTCATTATGATTGGAGTTCTCCATGCTCACTTACACTCAATCAATTAGTATTTATTAAAAATCTTTTATGTACTTGGAGGGTGGCAAATGGAACAAATTATGCAAGGACCAGCAAAAAGATCAGTGTCACTGAATCATAAAGTATATAAAGGGGAATAAAACGTAGTAAGACTAGACAAGTAGGATAAGATCAGATTATAAGGGTCAATTAGCACAGGGTCAGACCTGTGCTTTAGAAAGACCATTTCAATAGCTGAGTGGTGGATGAACTGAGATGGTGTGAGAAATGAAGAACAACTGAAGACTTTGTTTGAGATTTCAGTCTGAAGTACTAAATGGTAACAGTGTCAGAAGAGAATAAGGAAATATAAGAGAGATAACATGAAGATAGAAATGACATGATGTGGCAACTGATTGCATATAGAGGATAAGATTAACATGTTAAAGATAACTCCAAGGTTGCAAGCCTAGGTGACTGGGAGGATAGTACTTCCCTTGGCAATGATAAGAAAGCTCAAAAATAATTTGGCTCTAGGGGAAAATATGATGAGCTGAGTTTTAGATTTGTTGAGCTCAAGATGTCCATAATTCATGTAATTTGGTATATCTAAAAGTCATCTGGAAATGCAAGTCTGGAAGTCAAGAGAGAGGTCAGAACTGGATAGTTATGAGAATCAAGTACATAGAAATGAAAAACAAATCCATAGAGGGTGATGAGATAAAGCAAAATAATATGAAAGAATAATAGAAAGTCTAGGACAAAGCCATGGGGCACACACAAACTATTAGTAGTCATGACCTGTATGAAAATATAACACAGATGCTTTAGGAGAAGTACTTAACAGTTAGGAGGAGAATCAAGAGCAACCTATGTTATATTAACCTAGAAAGAAAAGAGCACCAGACAAATGAGGGTGATCAACAATGTCAAAAGCTGCAAGGAGAACAAGTACAAGGGTTGGGGAAAGGTCATTAGATTTAACCATTAAAGTGTCATTAGCAATTTTGTATTGATTTGAATGATCAAGCTAGAAATCAGACAACAATGACTTGAGAAGATATTGAGAAGACAGAAAATAGAACTACTGATGTAGATGACTTTATAAAGAGTTTAGACAGAATATGGAATGAAATGGTAGCTAGAAGGGACATTAGAACATGATTCTATAAAAGTGTTGCACTCAATATGTCAGCAAATTTGAAAAACTGAACAGTAGCCATTGAATTAGAAAATAACAGATTAAGTCTGAATCCTAAAGAAGTACAATGCTAAAACATGTTCAAATTACTAAACAGTTGTATTTATTTCACATGACAGCAAGGTTATGCTTAAGATTTTTTAAGCCAAAGAATCAAAGTTTCACCAATATTTGAATCAAGAATTATCAGAAGAGTATACTAATTTTTAAAGAGGCAGAGGAACTAGAAACCAGATATCATTAAATGGATTATGAAGAAAGGAAGGCAATCCAGTAAAATATTTATTTCTGCCTTCATTGACTACACAGATATCTTTGTGTGGATTAAAACACAATGTAGCAAATCCTTAAAAAAGTTATTTCCTAATAAACCTGTATACAGGCCAAGAAGCAACAAGTAGAATAACTGATTGTTTAAAGACTGGAGAAGAAGTACAAAAAGGCTCTATATCATCACCCTAATTATTTAACTTATATGCAGGTACATCATGTGAATTCCATGTTAGAGGAATTAAAAGGCACAATTAAGATTTCTGGGGAAAATGTCAAAAAACTCAAATATGCAGAAGATACCACTCCAAAGCTTTGAAGTGAAAAAGTGTCTTAAATGATCTATTGATGAGGATAAAGATGAAATGGTAAAAACTGGTTTGAAAATTGACCTAAAAAAAAAAAAAACTGGAGGACACTGTAAAGATTGAAGAGTAGGTTGATAAATTTCAAGCTCTCTAAATTACCTTCACAAACAGAAGAAATTTGGACCTCAGGGTGAACATAGAAGGGTGAAAGAAAAGAAGACTTGAGGCAGAATAGAGGTTCTCCTGGCACAACCCAGAAAGAGCTAAAGATAGACCCCAGGCCAGGCATTAATCAATGCGAAATACAAACATCTCCAGGCTAGCTTCATACAAACACCAAATGTGAAACCCTGGGGACAGCTGGGTTCTTCCAGGAGCCTCAGCAGGAACCTCAAAAACTTTTACCTCTCTGATTGTGTGTGGAGTCGGGGTTCTGAGTCTAGAAGCAGTGATCCAGGGATGCTGCTGGTGGTCAGCACCTGCAGGAGGATGGAGCTCTTGGATAGGGCATTCCAAGTTATAGGAGAGAGCTGAAGTGAATCCAGAGGTATCCCCCCCAAACCCATGATTAGAGGTGCTTACACTAATGCTCCTTATTTTAAAAAAAATATCAACCAGCAAATAAAAAAGAATCCTACCATAAAAATTAACTATGAGAACAGAGAAGATTGTGGTTCATCTTAAGAGAATGACACTAAAGTAAAAAAGAAATAAAAATTTCTACCCAAAAGAGTAATGTTAAATGGTTTCCTGTGCAGAAAGAATTTATAGAAGAGCTCAAAAGAGAATTAAAATTCAAATGAGAGACATTGAAGAAAAACTGGGAAAAAAAGACATCCAAGAAAAATAAAATTATGAAAAAGAATTCACCAACTAGAAAAAGAGATACAGAGAATTAAAGATGAAAATAACTCCTTGAAAATTATAAGTGGACAACGGGAGACAATAAAGCTATAAGAAACCCAAAAATAACAAAACAGAACTTAAAAAAAAAGATGAAAAAAATATAATACAATGTGAGACATAAGGAAAACAACAGATCTGGAGATTTAAAAAAAGAAAATTAAAAATACATATATAGATTACCTGAAAGCTAAGACCAAAAAAAGAACCCTGACACAATATTAGAAGAAATAACTAAATAAAATTGCCCTGGAATGATAGAACATGAAAGGAAAATAAAAATATAAAAAAAAAAAATCACTGATCACCACTTCAAAGAGATCCTTTGTGAAAAACATATAGGAATATTATTGTGAAACTTTAAAACTCTTGGTTAAACAGACAATTTGGCAAGAAACAAGAAAAAAATTCAAATATGGTAGGATGGATCCAAGATGGTGGAGAGGAAATACATTTTTTTCTGATTCATTCCATGACTCAAACTAACAGCAAATCCAGCCTCTGAATTGTTTTTGGAGTGACAGAACCTATGAATATTGACAGTGTAACAAATTTCTATCAGGAGATAATTTAGATGATCTCCAGAAAAGGTCAATTTCAATTAGGCACAGAGGGAGGCAGGTTAAGCGCAGGTGGGTTAAATGCAGGCTCTGAGTTCAGGCAGCACATAGTCCCAGGGCGGTGGGCTTCATGAGCCAGAGAATCTACTGGGAGGAATCTATAAAGTCTGGGCTAACTGTCTGAAAGGTGTCAGGATCAGTCAGAATCCAGATCAAACAAAGTCCTTGGTCTTTAGGGGATAAAGTGAAGGATGCAGGCAAGCTGCCACATGGGTTGTCAAAGATGAAAATTCTGGACTCTGGAGTCTAGAACCTCAAACCTCTCTTCTCCTCCTGCAGTTGAGTGACCCTGACCTTTCTCCTTCAGCCCTCCAATCCTTGCCTATGATTACCTCACCACCACACATTCAGCAAGCTGCAATGATGAAGAAAGGCATCACATCATCATCTCATACAAATATATATATATATATATATATCCATTATTTCACATGAAATTGGTAATTAACCCTTAGTGCTTTGCAGTCTCAGATTCAAGTACATCTCTTCAGAGTTTCAACCCTCTACATCTCCCACTTTCTTTTGTTTTAGAACACAGGTGGTCACTCCCTCCCTGACTTCTCAGGGAGGTGAGAACCCCAAAAAGAAGATAATCACATCATCCCTGACTTCTCAGGAAAGGAGGTGAATACACCAAAAAGGAGGTGAACACCCCCCTCCCCCCGACTTCTTAGGAAGGGAAATGAAAACACTAAAAAGGAGATGATCACATCCTCACTGACTTCTCAGGAAGAGAGATGAAAAACACCAAAGGGAAGTGGGGAGTCAAACCAGATATTGTTACTGGGTTTCTGGGCTGTACGGTCTTACTAGAAACAGGTATAAACAAATCCATCAGCATAGGAGGTATTACACAAGCACAGCAATATAGCACAGGCTAGTAGTGATGACATTTCCCACAACCGGTGCAGGCTCAGTGTGGTGTAACAAACATGAATTGTACATTCAAGTACTGATATAACAATATGAATCAACATGATACTGTAAAAGATTTCCAGAAGTCTTAGAAGGAAGGTATGTAAATAACAATCACACATATATCTACTTCAGCAGCCAAGACATAGTCCAAAACCCATTTTATTATTGATTACTTCAGGTGACAGGGAATCCAATAAGCCCTGAAAATTTTTGAAGTCCTGCAACAGTCTTATTATTATGTCTCAGGGAATCCAATGATTCCTGAGGGTTTTCAAGTCCTACAACAATTTTGTCATGTCTCAGGGATTTTGATGATTCCTGAGGGTTTTCAAGTCCAGCATCAGTCTCATTAATATTTTTGATGTCCAGGAGTCAATTGCCATAACTGCCATGCTCTTTCAGTGGTGGGCACAGTCAGCGATGGAACTACCCGACGTTTCTTGGGTCTTTTCCTTTGTTTTAAGTGTCTTCTCCATTTCTCTCTGATGGACAAGGCAAATATGGATTATTGACACCCATCTGATTCCTTCTCCATTTGTAGATATACAAGCAAACCCTCTCCCCTAAGCAGTTAACCTCCTGGTGCCTTCCATTCACCACTTTCTGGATCTCTCCACATCACTTGGCCATTATCTAAAGATAGTGAAGCTGCTCACACTGGACACTGTCTTTCTGGTGGGTTATAAAACCTCTCTGCTGGAGCCAGTGCATCTTCATCAAAAATAAAAAAATAAAAATAAAGGTATAAAGAGCTAAATTTAGAAGTTATCTAGGGTTACCTGTAGCTCCCCATTTCTTTTGTTTTTGGAGGAGAATCTTGATATCTCAGTTTCTCCTCCCTACTATTGGCTGTACTTGAGGATTAAAAGGTATGTCAATGGTGTATAAAATCTGATACTGTGCACAAAAGTATACAAAATATTTAGAAGTATATGCAGGTCCATTATTTATTTTTATTGCTTGTGGCACACCCATGATGGCAAAAGCTGGCATAAGGAATTCAGTGATCACTCAGCTGTCTCTTTTGCTGCTGAAATTGCAAAAGTTAATCCCTGAAAAGAAAATATCTACTACAATACAGATAAAAGACAGATGACCAAAAGATATATAATGGGTCACATCCATTTGCCAAATTTCACTGGGTCTCAAACCATGAGAGTTATTCCTGGAGGAAGCGTAGGAATGTGGAAAGGAAGGCAAGCTTTTATTATGTTCCTAGCTTTCTCTTTTGTTATCCCAAATTGTATATATAAAGCACCAGCAGCCTGATGATATTTAGATTGAGATACTTGGGCTGTTTGAAATAAAGGAGTATAGGCTAACATGGTTAGAAGGCTATCTGCCTTTGAATTTCCATCAAAAATAGGACCTAGAAGTCCACTATGAGAGTGGACATGCAAGATATAAATCTTACCTGGATGCTTTCTCACTTGCTCTTGAAGTTATTTAAATAGTTGATATATATTAGAATCTACAAATTTTATTTGGGCTGTGACAATTCTTTGTACTACATCTACAGAATAAGCCAAATCAGATATTATATTTATATCTCCTGGATAATAAGTAAGAGCTAGAATGATTGCATACAATTCATTCTGCTGAGTGGATTGAAAAGGAGTTCTGACTACTCTCTGTATAGTTAGGTCACGAGAATATACAGCACAAATTTTACATTTTAATGCATCTGTAAAGATAGTTGGTCCTTTAAGAGGAACCTTAGAAACCTTTTCTTTAATAATCCATTGCCAATTATGTAATAGCTGGGTTATCTTTAATGAAGAACCATGAGTAAAATTTGGAGCTGTGGCCAATAAAATTTGCCACTTTGGGATGGTTTCACAGCATACATTAATTTGTATATTGGTATGAAAGGTGTATATCTTGTCAGGTCTTATCCCAGATAATGATACTGCTTGCTTAATGGCCTTTAATAAAATTCTAGCCACAAGGACTGGGTAAGGAGTAGACTTTGTTCTGGTTTTACTGGGAGGTTCACTCACTCTATCACACTGCCTCCTTGATGAAGAACTGCTGTGGGTGCCTCTTTTGTAGCAAAAACTGATACTTCCAAGGGTTTTTGAGTGACTCTTTCAATCACATTGGATAAAGCCAGTTCAACTTCACTCAAAGCCTCTTGAGCTGTATTGGTGAGTTTAAAGCACAGTCTCCCCTCACAATGTCATATAACGGTTGAAATTGATAGGTAGTTAAGCCTAACATAGGATACATCCATTGGATATCTCCTAGGAATTTCTGAAAGTCATTTAAGGTATTTAGTTTCTCTGTTCTTAAGAAAAGTTTTTGTACTATAAGCACTTAGGATATACTTCAGATCCTAAATATTGAAAAGGAGCATGTCTTTGAATTTTTTTCTGGAGCTATATGCAATTTGTAGTTCCTTAGTGTTTATATGGTCTTTTGTAGACATCCTTCTAACATTTGTTTCTTAGGTGCAGACTCCAATATATCATCCTTGTAATGTAAATGTAATAACTCTTGGAAATGCTTTTCTTACTGCAATAAGAGCAGCAGCCACATACATTTGACACATAGTAGGGCTATTGTGCATTCCCTGGGGCAAAACTTTCCATTCATATCTTTTATAAGGCTTAGCTAAGTTAACATTGGGCAAGGAAAAGGCAAATCTTTTCATATCCTCCTTATTCAAAGGGATAGAATAGAAACATTCCTTAATGTCTATTACCCAAAGAGGACATTCTCTAGGCAATTGAGTAGAAAATGGAAGTCCAGGCTGAAGAGTTCCCATAGTTTCCATCTGTTCATTTACTTTTCTCAGATCAGTCAACATCCTCCATTTTCCAGATTTCTTTCTTACAACAAATACAGGGGAATTCTAAGGACTTAGAGAAGGTTGTAAGTGGCCTTGGTCAAGTTGATCCTGTACTATATCTAATAAGGCCTGAGTTTTATCACTAGCTAAGGGCCACCGTTCTATCCACACTGGTGTATCAGTTTTCCATTGAATAGGAATAGTTGAGAGTGTTGGCAGGCCTTCAACAATAGTCCTGCCTAAAAAAATGAAGTACTCATTTGTAATCCTAAATGTTGTAAGATATCTCTTCCCCACATATTGATGGGGATTTTTTTCAACTATAAAAGGAGTAAAAACTCCCACTTCACCTTCTAATGTCCATCTCAAAGGAGTAGTACTAACTTTAGCTGCTATTGATCCTCCTATGCCAGACATATGGGTGTCTTCCTTAATCTTTGGCCAATGACTGGGCCAGCTGGCACCTCTGATGACTGTAAGATCTGTACCTGTGCCTACTAACCCTTCTAATGATATGCTATTTATATAGTGAGCATAAGTCAGTCAGCTGTAACAGCTGCAGTCCGGAATATTCCTGGATTCTGCTGTTGGGAGTTAGAATCTGGGCAACTATTACCAGATTGCCTATTAGAAGTCTGTATCAGTAAACCTGATACTACTACTTTTGGTTGATAAGTCACACATTGTCTACCTATATTAGTGACTGGGATATTAACTACACATTCCCCAGTTTCCCACATCAGTGTATTTATGTACACTGTTTTGTAAGTACTCTCAGGAGGTGAAATGATCAAGCCTACTGTGCCTGGAGACAAGGGATCCATAGGCTGGAGAGGAACAGAATTCACCTCTCCAGGGAATATCTCAGTAGTTCCAACTGCATACAACTCTAATCTTCCCTATTGTATTCCCTTTCTCCCATCAAATTGCTTATTGGCTGATTTGTGATGTCTGAATGCTGAAGTTTTAAAGATTCTCTAGGTGTAGCATCGGCTACCATCATGCTCCACGTGTTTTTGCCTTGAGTCCTGTGGCTGGGCCTTGCATTCCTTTTCCCTGAGTCAATCTACATTCTATGCCCAATGGAACCCTCTGTTGCATTTCGCAATGGGGTTTGGGGTCTTGTTCTCTCACCCTATTTTCTTACTCTGTCTTTATGCCAATATTGAGCTTTCAGATGCCCTACTTTAACACATTGAAAGTATTGAAGAGTCTCTCTGAAAGTCCCTTGCCAAAAGGAACCCTGTCTTCCCATGTTTAGATCTTGAGAAGTCTGCATTATAAACTGGGTATAAAAGGTATTTGTACCCACTGTGGCACAGCGTCTTATAATCTCCTCTAAAGGAGCATCCTTGTATAGTCCTATTATAATTCTTCTACAAGCCTCTTTATCATTTTCTTTAGCAAGTTGTCTTATCATAATTTCTGTTGCTGCATTTTCACCAATATCATATATGACAGCTGTCTGCAGACTTCCCACAAAATCAGCAAAGGGTTCATCTGGACCTTGTGCTATTTTTGAGAAGGCTTTCCATCTATTTTGCCTTCCTGGGAGGGTGTCCCATGCTTTGATAGCAGCAGAAGCAATTTGCTCATATGCTGCTATAGGGTAATTAATCTGTGCTAAAGTGTCTGTACAAGGATCTACACTTGTTAGTTGCTCACAGATGATTGTTATATTAACTTCAGATTCTCTATTTCATTAGGCTTGTATCCTACAGAGTTCACTATACTCAGAAAGCTACAAGTTTTCTCCAAGTTCTAAACATGTCCTTACTATAGATTTCCAATCACTAGAGATTAAAATTTCATAAGCCAAATTCTCTAATAACATCTTAACATAAGATGATGTAGACCCATAAAGAATGCAAGCCTTTTTCAGATATTTGATAATTTCTAGATTAAAAGGAGTATATCTTTTTTCTTGATCTGAAGTTAAGCTGCTCAATCATAGGGATAAGTTTCTATTCTCAAATCAACTGTGTCCTATCCTTCCTCTTTGGCTTTAAGTAGTGCCTTTTGCAATTGAGTCATAGTGGGGGATGATTGCTGGGGGCTGGGAGGGGGGATGCTGGTTATATCACTGCCCTTCCCACTCCTGCTCCTCCCTCTACAGAGGAAAGTGAAGTTAATGGGGGAGGGTCAAGGACCTGCTTGGGTGTAGGTGCAGCCACATCAATCCATTAGATCTTCACATAATCTTGTAGTTAATATGTTCTATTAGAACCATTGGTAGAACCAAAAGAACTACCCCTTTCACTTTTAAGTAAGTCTTTCCAGGCTTTTCTGAAATCATAGAAATTATAGAAAATATGAAATTATAAAAAAATAATATTCCATTACATACATATACCATAATGTATTCAGTCATTCCTCAACTGAGGAGCATCCACTCAATTCGCAGTTCCTCATCACTATATAAAAAGATTGTTACAAATATTTATGCACATGTGGGTCCTTTTCCCTGTTATGATCTCCTTGGGATACAGACCCTGTAGAGACAATGCTGGATCAAAAGGAATGTGCTTTTGTTTCTATCAAGATTTATGGATTCTGCTTCAACCAGACACAGTCTACATCTGAAAGAGTTGTTCTAACTAAGGCCTCATGCTTATATTTTTCTATTTTTGATAAGTCAACACTTCAATTTCTTTGCTCATTAAAGTTGCACATTTCCTGAAGAATTCCTACTCAGAGGGAATGTGTGTGTGGGGAAATGAAACATTAATTCATTATTAGTGAAATTTTGAACTAATTTAACCTAAGCCCCAAGGACAATAAAGCCTTGTATATTCTTTATAGGTTTATAGGTTAATCTCAAAAGAGATTAAAGGCAAAAAAGGAAAAGACCTATATATACAAAAATATTTAGAATAGTTATTTTCTCAGGGCAAAGAATTTGAAATTGAGGGGATATTGGGCAAAGGCTGAACAAACTGTGAATGTGATTATGAAGGAATGCTATTATACTTTAAGAAATGATGAGTAGGGTGATCTCAGAAAAATGTTATGACACCATGAAAAGTAAAAGGTACTAAGTACAAGTAAAAGCAATATTGAGAGATGATCAACTGTGAATGACTTGTCTATTCTCAGCCAACCAGTGATCCAAGACAATTCTGAGGAACATACGATGAAAAATGCCATCCATTTCAATGAAGAAGCTGATTGTGTCTAAATACAGATTGAAACATACTTTTTTTTTTTTTTTTTGGTCTTAAGATTTGTCCAGCTCTATATTACACATGTTTACTTTTACATGTTATGTTATTTTAAAGCTTTTTATTTTCAAAACATATGCATAGATGATTTTCAAAATTAACTCTTGCTAAACCTTGTATGCCAATATTTTTTCCTGCCTTCCTCCCACCTTCTCCCCTAGACAGCAAGTAATTTAATATATATTAAATGTATCATTTTTCTATACATATTTCTACAGTTATCATGCTACACAAGAAAAATCAGATGAAAAAAATGGGAAAAAATGAGAAAGAAACAAAAAGCAAACTAAAAACAGCAAAAAGAGTGAGAATACTATGTTGTGATCCACAATCAATCCCCAGTCTTCAATCTGGGTGGAGATAGTTTTCTTCATCAGAACATCATTGGATGTGGCCTGAATAATCTCATTATTGAAAAAAGTCAAGTCCATGAAAACTGATCATCAAATAATCTTGTTATTGCTCTGTAGAATGATCTTCTGGTTCTACTCACTTCACTTAGCATCAGTTCAGGTAAGTTTCTCCCGGTCTCTCTGAAATCATCTTGCTAATTCTTTCTTATAGAGTAATAATAATCTATAACATTGATATACTTATTGAGACATTCTCCACCTGATGGGCATCTTTCCACTTTCTTGCCACTACATGAAACATACTTTTTTGTTACCTTTATTTTTCTTCAGGTTTTTTTTTTGGGGGGGGGAGGGGTCATATGTGCTTTCTTAATATTGGGGTGGGGTGGATGTGGAAGGGAGGAGAGAGAATCTGGAACTCAAAGTTTTAAAAACAAATGTTAAATATTATTTTACATACAACTGGGGAAAATAAAATACTAAATAATTTTTAAAAGAAAAATTCTGCTCAAATGAAGATTTATAAGATGGTTACAAATAATTATTCTTCAATGGAATGTTGATATTATTTCAGGAATTTCTAAGTTATCAACCGTGTATGGGAGTTTACAGATCATATTCTTAGTGGATTTTCATTGTCTAATGCTATTATAGTCTTTATTATATTTTATACATGATTATCATGAACACTCTCCTAATATTTGGGGATTTGTACTTAGAATGTAATCTTATTATCAAATGAGACAATGTATAAAGCATCTGAAAAACAAATCATGATATAAATGTTTGCTATTACTGTTTTTATCATTATTAGTGGTAGAAGTCTTTTAGTAATCATATTCTACAATGCTATAATACTCATTATATTACAAAATATATTAAATATATCTAATTATTTGCAAAATATTGATCCATAATTACCATATTAAAAACAAATATTACCTTAAGCATTTTTTTAAAAATTTAATAGCCTTTTATTTACAGGTTATGTGTATGGGTAACTTTACAGCATTGACAATTGCCAAACCTCTTGTTCCAATTTTTCCCCTCTTATCCCCCACCCCCTCCCCCAGATGGCCGGATGACCAGTAGATGTTAAATATATTAAAATATAAATTAGATACACAATAAGTATTCATGACCAAACTGTTATTTTGCTGTACAAATAGAATCAGATTCTGAAATATTGTACAATTAGCTTGTGAAGGAAATCAAAAATGCAGGTGGGCAAAAATATAGGGATTGGGAATTCAATGTAATGGTTTTTAGTCATCTCTCAGAGTTGTTTCATCGTAGCTGGTTATTCTTACTGCCCATTGGAAATGTTTGGTTGATCTCCTGGTGAGGATGGCCAGGTCCATCAGAATTGGTCATCATCTAGTATTATTGTTAAGTATATAATGATCTCTTGACTCTTCTCATTTCATCACATCGTTATTAAGTCTCTCCAGGCCTTTCTGAAATCATCCTGTTGGTTTTCTAACAGAATAATAATATTCCATAATATTATATACCAAATTTATTCAGCCATTCTCCAATAGGGGCATCATTCAGTTTCCAGTTTCAGCCCCTACAAAAGGGCTGCCACAAATATTTGTGCAATGCAGGTCCCTTTTCCTTTCTTTTGATCTTTTGGGAAAGCCCTAGAAATGCTGGATCAAAGGGTATAAGTTTGATAACTTTTGACTTGTTCCAAATTGTTCAGAATGGTTGAATGTATTCATAGTTCCCCAACAATGTATTAGTGTCCCTGTTTTTCCCTCCCAAATTCCATATCTTTCCCTGTCATTCAAATCTGACAGGTTGGTAGTTATCCAGAGTTTCTTAATTTGCATTTCTTAATTAAATAATGACTTGGCACATCTTTTCATATGGTTGAAATATTTCAATTTCTTCATCTGAAATTGTCGTTTCTACCTTTGACCATTTATCAATTGGAGAATGGCTTGATTTTTTTATAAATTAGGTCAATTTCTATATATTTGGAAATGAGGCCTTTATCAGAACCTTTGACGTAAAAATGTTTTCCCAGTTTATTGCTTCCTTCTAATTTTGTCTATTTTTTGTTTATACAAAAAACTTTTCACTTTGATATATGAAATTTTCTATTTTTGCAAGATCTCTAGTTCTTCTTTGGTCATAAATTTCTTCCTTCCACATCTGAGAGGTAAACATCCTGTTCTCTAATTTTTTATAATCTCATTCTTTATGCCTGGTCAGAAACCCATTTTGCCTTATCTTGTGAGGTGTTATTGTATCAATGCCTAGTTTCTATATTAGTTCCAATTTTCCCAGCAATTTTTGTCAAACAGTAAGTTCTTATCCCAAAAGCTGGGGTCTTTGGGTTTGTCAAACACTAGGTTGCTATAGCTGTTGACTGTTTTGTCCCTTGAACCTAACCTATTCCACTGATCAACTAATCTGTTCTTTAGCCAATACCAAATGGTTTTGGTAACTGCTGCTCTATAATATAATTTTAGATCTGGTACAGCTAAGCCACCTTCATTTGATTTTTTTTTTTCATTAATTCCCTTGAAATTCTTGACCTTTAGTTTTTCCATGTGAATTTTGTTGTTATTTTTTCTAGGTCATTAAAATAGTTTTTTGGGAGTCTGATTGGTATAGCACTAAACAAATAGATTAGTTTGGGTAGTATTATCATCTTTATTATACCTTAAACATTAAACGTATCGTATCACTACACAAAAAACAATGTACCAAAATAGGGAGATAATGAAACAGGAAATTAACAATAAAAACATATGTAATAAATAGTTATTTAAGCTATTAACCTACCATTAAATATAAAAACAAGTAAGGATTATCAGCACATTTATATATATCAGCAAAATATGTGCTTCAGGAACAAATGATGGATTTTTATATATTTGTTTATCATTTGAATGTAGCAGATATATTATGGGGAACTTCCCATAACAACTAAAAGAATGTGAAACAAAATAAAAATAGAAAAAACACTTCTAAAATTAGGCTATAAAACTTCAGAAATAAATAAATACATAAGAAAAAATAATACAAAAATATTCATTTGAATATTATAAATGCAAAAAACTTCCTTTGTTTCCTCCAAATACCATAAAAAGCCACATTAAATTTAACCACAAATCCAAAATCATCAACAAGAAAGAAAAAAATACACTTTGTTTAAATAATAGTATTGCTGAAACAACACGAGGTAAGAGAGTTCTACTTAAAAAGAACTAAATAAAAGATGTGCTTAAAAAAATACGCAGAAGTAATTCCCTCATAGAAGCTAACAAGTAAAGTTGACAAGCAAAATCCCCCCACTTTATGTGGACAATTAATACCATGCCTGCAGACCTCAATTCTTCTCTTCCCTGCTATCAACTCATTCTTCTGTAGAGCTTAACTTTCCTTTTTATCTTACTGTAGGGAAAAAAGAAATGGCTGCTTGAACTCCATTACTTACCAACTTCTGTGACTACCAGATGGTATTTCTTAGGAGTTCTTAGGTGTTTCTTTTGGTTGCTAGATTTATATCCTCTTTCTAATTAAGACTTTTTTCTTTATTAAAATACATAATTTCCAACCTCCAACCAGTTTATACTGATAGAATCTAAATTGGATTTGGAAACTGAATAATTCAATCTTTTCACCTCTAGATTTTCTCTCTTTCTTCTCTTCTGCCTGAACATATTTCAGCATGAAGAAAATGCACGCATTTAATGGCTTTTTAATTTTAATGAAGTTTCAAATACAAAATGAGAAATACCAGACATAACTCTTGGGGAAAAAATAGTTCTAAACACTGGTTTCTCAATCTGTACCCTAGAAGAAGAGTTTTCTCTTGTCTCATCCCATTCTCTGCCAAGATGGATTAAAAAAAAGAAGAAGAAGTAGAAGTGGATAAAGAAGTGGGTCTCTGCTTCCTTTAGTTGTTTCCTAAGCTAGACTCATTACAGACACCATGTCTTAATATCAATGGGATTCTGTTAGTCTCTGCACTATCAACTTTATAACGTCACAAGATCTTGATTTCTAGATCTCTTTGCCATGGTTAGGTGAAGGATGATTTTGGGGAAACATAGAAACTTGAATTTTAACTTAATCCCCTCACTCAATATTTCATTTCTATGTGGGAAAAGTTCTGCATAAAAACCTTGGCTAAGATTTGTCCAGTCTTCTAGTTAATGACTCAACATTAACATTTTATTGCTTCTTCTAAATCAAAATCTCTTTTCCTTTTATTTATTTATTTTTTTTTTATTTAATAGCCTTTAATTTACAGGATATATACATGGGTAACTTTACAGCATTAACAATTGCCAAACCTCTTGTTCCAATTTTTCACCTCTTACCCCCCCCCTCCCTAAATGGCAGGATGACCAGTAGATGTTAAATATATTAAAATATAACTTAGATACACAATAAGTATACATGACCAAAACATTATTTTGCTGTACAAAAGAATCAGACTCTGAATTATTGTACAATTAGCTTGTGAAGGAAATCAAAGATGCAGGTGTGCATAAATATAGGGACTTGGGAATTCAAGGTGATGGTTTTAGTCATCTCCCAGAGTTCTTTTTCTGGGTATAGCTAGTTCAGTTCATTACTGCTCCATTAGAAATGATTTGGTTGATCTCGTTGCTGAGGATGGCCTGATCCATCAGGACTGGTCATCATCTAGTATTGTTGTTGAAGTATATAATGATCTCCTGGTCCTGCTCATTTCACTTAGCATCAGTTCGTGTAAGTCTCTCAGGCCTTTCTGAAATCATCCTGTTGGTCATTTCTTACAGAACAGTAATATTCCATAATTTTCATATACCACAATTTATTCAGCCATTCTCCAACTGATGGACATCCATTCAGTTTCAGTTTCTAGCCACTACAAAAGGGCTGCCCAAACATTCTGTGCACATACAGGTCCCTTTCCTTCTTTATAATCTCTTTGGGATATAATCCCAGTAGTAACACTGCTGGATCAAAGGGTATGCACAGTTTGATAACTTTTTGAGCATAGTTCAAACTACTCTCCAAAATGGTTGGATTCGTTCACAACTCCACCAACAATGAATCAATGTCCCAGTTTTCCCATCCCTCCAACAATCAACATTATTTTTTCCTGTCATCTTAGCCAATCTGACAGGTGTGTAGTGTATCTTAGAGTTGTCTTAATTTGCATTTCTCTGATTAATAATGACTTGGAGCATCTTTTCATATGACTAGAAATAGTTTCAATTTCTTCATCTGAGAATTGTCTGTTCATATCCTTTGACCATTTTCAATTGGAGAATGGCTTGATTTTTATAAATTAGAGTTAATTCTCTATATATTTTGGAAATGAGGCCTTTATCAGAACCTTTGACTGTAAAATATTTTCCCAGTTTATTGCTTCCCTTCTAATCTTGTCTGCATTAGTTTGTTTGTACAAAACTTTTCAGTTGGTATAATCGAAATTTTCTATTTTGTGATCAGTAATGATCTCTAGTTCTGCTTTGGTCATTAAAGACCTTCCCTTCCACAGAGTCTGAGAGGTAAACTATCCTATGTTCCTCTAATTTATTAATAATTTCATTCTTTATGCCTAGGTCATGAACCCATTTTGACCTTATCTTGGTGTCAGCGTTAAGTATGGATCAATGCCTAGTTTCTGCCATATTAGTTTCCAATTTTCCCAGCAATTTTTATCAAACAGTAAGTTCTTATCCCAAAGCTGGGATCTTTGGGTTTGATCAAAGACTAGGTTGCTATATTTGTTGACTGTTTTATCCTTGAACCTAATCTATTCCACTGATCAACTAATCTATTCCTTAGCCAATACCAAATAGTTTTGGTAACTGCTGCTCTATAGTATAGTTTTAGATCTGGTACAGCTAAGCCACCATCATTTGATTTTTTTATTAATTCCTTGAAATTCTTGACCTTTTGTTTTCCATATGAACTTTGTTGTTATTTTTCTAGGTCATTAAAATAGTTTTTGGGATCTGATTGGTATAGCGCTAAATAAATAGATTATTTAGGTAATATTGTCATCTTTATTATATTTGCTCGCCTATCCAAGAGCATTTAATATTTTCAATTGGTTAGATCAGACTTAATTTGTGTGAAAAGTGGTCTGTAATTTTGCTCATAAAGTTTCTGATTTTCCCTTGGCAGATAGATTCTAAATATTTTATATTATCAGTAGTTACTTTAAATGGAATTTCTCTTTGTAACTCTGACTGTTGGATTTTATTAGTGATATATATAGAATGCTGATGACTTATGTGGGTTTTTTTATAACCAGCAACTTTGCTAAAGTTGTGGATTATTTCTAATAACTTTTTAGCAGAATCTCTGGGGTTCTCTAAGTATACCATCATGTCATCAGGAAAGAGTGATAATTTGGCTTCCTCATTGCCTATTCTTATTCCTTTAATCTCTTTCTCAGCTCTTATTGCTATAGCTAGCGTTTCTAATACAATATTAAATAGTAACGGTGATAGTGGGCAACCTTGTTTACTCAGATCTTATTGGGAATGGTTGTAGTTTGTCTCCATTACATATGATGCTTACTGATGGTTTTAAATAGATGCTGCTGATTATTTTAAGGAAAAGTCCATTTATTCCTATACTCTCAAGTGTTTTTAATAGGAATGGATGTTGGATTTTATCAAATGCTTTTTCTGCATCTATTGAGATGATCATATGGTTTTTGTTAATTTGGTTATTGACATGGCCAATTATATTAATAGTTTTCCAATATTGAGACCAGCCCTGCATTCCTGGTATAAATCCTACTTGATCATAGTGTATTATCTTGGAGATGATTTTCTGTAGTCTTTTTGCTAGTATCTTATTTAAGATTTTAGCATCAATATTCATTAGGAGATTGGTCTATAATTTTCTTTCTCTGTTTTCATCCTACCTGGTTTAGGTATCAGTTACCTATGTCTGTGTCATAGAAGGAATTTGGTAGGACTCCTTCATTCCCTATTTTATCAAATAATTTATATAGCATTGGGGCCAATTGTTCTTTAAATGTTTGGTAAAATTCACATTAAATCCATCTGGTCCTGGGATTTTTTCTTAGGGAGTTGTTTAATTGCCTGTTCTATTTCTTTTCTGAAATGGGACTATTCAACAATTTACTTCTTCCTCTTTAGTCTGGGAAGTCTGTATTTTTGGGGTAGTCATCCATTTCACTTAGGTTATCAAATTTATTGGCATAAAGTTGAGCAAAATAACTCCTTATTATTTCTCTAATTTCCTCTTCATTGGTGGAAAGTTCTCCTTTTCATTTTAAGACTACTAATTTCATTTTCCTCCTCCTTTTTCTAATCAGATTTACTAAAGGCTTATCTATTTTATTGGCTTTTCATAGAACCAACTCTTAGTTTTATTAATTAGTTCAATAGTTTTTTTACTTTCAATATTTTTAATTTCTCCTTTTAATTTTAGAATTTCCAATTTAGTATTTGATTGGGGTTTTTAATTTGGTCTTTTTAGTTTTTTAGTTGCAAGCCCAATTCATTAATCTTTTTCTTTCTCTGTTTTATTCAAGTAAGCCTCTAAGGATATAAAA
Organism: Sarcophilus harrisii; assembly: GCF_902635505.1. NCBI lineage: Eukaryota > Metazoa > Chordata > Mammalia > Dasyuromorphia > Dasyuridae > Sarcophilus > Sarcophilus harrisii. The sequence continues at coordinate 314,280,454 of NC_045429.1, read as the reverse complement.
TTCCTCTTATTACCGCTTTGGCTGCATCCCACAAATTTTGGTATGATGTCTCATCATTGTCATTATCTTGAGTGAAATTATTAATTGTATCTATAATTTGCTGCTTCACCCAATCATTCTTTAAGATGAGATTGTTTAGTTTCCAATTACTTTTTGGTCTATTTCCCCCAACTTTTGTTGAATGTAGTTTTTATTGCATCATGATCTGAAAGAAAGCATTTACTATTTCTGCTTTCTTGCATTTAATTTTGAGGTCTTTATGTCTAATATTGGTCAATTTTGAATAGGTTCCATGAACTGCTGAGAAGAACGTATATTCTCTTCTATCTCATTCAATTTTCTCCAAAGATCCAACATACCTAATTTTTCTAATATTCTATTTACTTCTTTAATTTCTTTCTTATTTGTTTTGTGGTTTGATTTGTCTAATTCTGAGAGTGCAAGGTTGAGATCTCCTACTATTACAGTTTTGTTGTCTATTTCTTCTTGCAACTCTCTTAACTTCTCCTTTAGGAAGCTGAGTGCCATACCACTTGGTGCATATATGTTTAATATTGATATTGCTTCGTTGTTTATGCTACCCTTTAGCAGGATGTGAGTTTCCTTCTATCTCTTTTAATTAGATCAATTTTACTTTTGCTTGATCTGAGATAAGGATGGCTACCCCTCTTTTTGACTTCACCTGAAGCATAATAGATTTTGCTCAGCCTTTACCTTTACTCTATATGTATCCCCTGCTTTAAATGTGTTTCTTGTAAACAACATATTGTAGGGTTCTGACTTTTGATCCAGTCTGCTATCTGCCTCCTCTTTGGGGGAGTTCATCCCATTCACATTTACAGTTAGAATTACTAAATCTGTATTTCCTGCCATCCTAATAACCTAGATTGTGCTTTACTTATTCTTGCCTCCCCAACCCTCTTTCCCCTTTAAACTTATGTACCCCTCTTGTATCACGATACTTATCCTCTTTATAATCCCTCCCTCCCCTTTGAGTCTTTCCCCTTCCTTCCCTTATTACTCTTTTTCTTTCCTTTTCCTCTCCCCGTTTTTAATGAGGCGAGAGAATTTTCTCTAAAACAAATGTCAATTATTTTTCCTTTGAGCCAACTCTGATGAGAGTAAGATTCACACAATGTTCCTCCCCCTCTAAATTCCCTCAGATATGATAAGTTTCCTTAGCCTCTTTGTGGGATGTGGTTTCCCTCTTTTATCCCTCCTTCCACCTTATTCTGCCATCATCCCTTTTCCATATCTACTTCCCTTTTTTATGTTATATCAGTACTATCAAATTTTACATGTATTTTTTGTATATCCAACAGAAATACAATTCTCAAGAGTTATTTTTACCTTTTCTGCATCTCTTGAGTTCTATTCTTGGAGATCAAATTTTTGTTTAGTTCTGGTTTTTCTTCAGAAACAAATGGAATTCATTTGTTTCATTAAACGTCCATCTTCTTCCTGGAAGAAAATGCTCAACTTAGCTGGGTAGTTTATTCTTGGCTGCATCCCAAGTTCTTGTGCCTTTCAGATATCATATTCCAGGCCCTTCTTTCCTTTAATGTAGAGGCAGCCTAGATCTTGGGTGATCCTTATTGTGGCACCTCGTATTTAAATGGTTTTGGCTGCTTGTAAAATTTTTCCTTAATCTGATAGTTCTGAAATTTTGCCACAATATTCCTTGGGTTTTTATTTTAGGGTTTCTTTCAGAAGGTGTTCGATGAATTCTTTCAATGCCTATTTTACCTTCTGTTCTATTACATCTGGGCAGTTCTCTTTGATGATTTCTTGTAAAATAGTATCTAGGCTCTTTTTTCATCATAGTTTTCGAAAGTCAATAATCCTCAGATTATCTCTCCTAGATCTATTTTCCAAGTCTGTCATTTTAGCAAGTAGATAATTCATGGTTTTTCCAGTTTGTCATTTTTGGTTTTGCTTGACTGATTCTTGCTGTCTCAATGCATCATTAGTTTTAATTTGTTCAGTTCTAATTTTAAAGAATTATTTTCTTCATTAGCTTTTTTACTTCTTTCTGTATATGTCAATTGAGTTTTTGAATGTATTGTTTTGGTCTGTGGAATTTTTTTCCATTTCACTAATTTTTTTTTTTAGTGAATTATTTTCTTTTTCCAAATCACAGATCCTACTTTCTAGTGAATTCTTTATTTTTTCCAATTCACAATTCTTACTTTCCTGAGATTTTTTATTTTTCCAATTCACCAATTTGCACTTCCTGGGAATTTTAACTTTTTCAATTCGTATTTCAGGAAGTTGTTGCTCTCTTGTAAGGCTTCTCTTTCCTTTCCCCATTTATCTTCTAACTCTCTTTGAGACTTTTAATGGTCTCTTCTATGAGAGCATTATGTAAGAGGACAGTCTGATGCATTTTTGCTGTTTGAGGTCTCTTCAGGTTTGCTGACCTGCTCTTTTTCTGCATAGAAGCTGTCGATTGTTCTTTTCATCTTTTTATTCATGTTTTAAAGCCTTTAGGGTAGGTCTCCTAGGCAAGGGGGTTACCAGCTTCCTCTGCAGAGCAGGGAAAGATGTAAACCGATTTCCGGCTCTGAGGTATGGGAGTGCTCTGGGTGAGAGTTTTCCCTTCCCCCAACAGGAAGTGGATTCAGCACTGGCCGAGCTATCAAACTGCTTAGTAGGGCTGAGTGGATTATCGATTGCCCTTGGCTAGAGACTAAGTGGTGAAAGTGTCACCGCCCAGGCCGGAGCCTCTTGTGGGACTGTGAGTATTAGCAGCTGAGTGCAGACCGCAGAACGCAGACAGCCACAAACTCTGCCCAGTGTCTCTGCCTGATGCAAATCGGCCCTGGAAAAGCTCTATGGCCCCAAGCCGAGCTCCCCCCTGCGCAGATTGGAGGCTAACCCGGGCTGCGTCCTCCTGCCGTGCAGGATCACAACTACCCAAGGAAAAGCCCCTTACTGCGGGTTGGGGCTGCGCGCTTGTGCTGAGATCTGTGCCTTCACCCTGGGTTTGAGACTCTCCTCGGAACCTAATTTCTCTCCCAGTCTGCGCCGATCTCCCCCCTGGCCCCGGAACCAACCTTTTTTGGCGAGACTGCAGATTTTCTTCGGCCGGTGAGTTGTTCTACTTCTTATCTTTACGAATTGTAGCAGTCAAGACTATTTTTGAGGCTCGATATAATATTGATAAAGAGGGTAAGAGAAGAGCTTAGAAAGACGCATGTGTCTTCTCCGCCATCTTGGCTCCGCCCCCCATCTCTTTTCCTTTTAAATGGTAAAGGATTGGCGAAGAATTCCATCACATTTCAAATGAGAATGGAAGGACATCTCTGATGAACAGCACCAGTTCTCATCTAGCTATAATGTATAGGCATCTGAGAGAAGAACCACATTCTATAATGACATTTTTAAGAAAGAGAAGGTGAAATAAATGTGGGTTTAGAATGGTGAATTAAGGGAATTTTTAATAGACGCAATATGGCTATTCAAGGCAAGGTGAAGGGAATTTACTATCTTCCTTCTAATTATTCAGAAGAAGGTTGTCTGATATAAGAAAGAAGTTTTTGAACAGAATGCAAAGAAATAGCAATTTAAATGATCATAGACCAAAAAATAAAAAATAAGATGTTACATTAAGATGATTATGAATAAACATTTTAACCCACACATCTTAGTTGTTGTTTTATGTAATTTTCTCTTTTGTAGTTTCATGAAAAAGAATTTGTTTACAAGTCATGGTATAAGTAAGGAAGACATTTTATTTTGCCCATAGTTGTCAATAAAGGCATGGAGAAGCATTACTTTGCATAAAGAAACATATATTTCTATAGGGCAATAAAGCTTCTGAATGCAGGTCACTTATCACAGGTATTAACAGTATATGAAAGATATATAGTCAATCTAAATTCACAACTGCCCGGCTTCTGACCTGTGGAGAAAATGTATTATGTTGCAAGAGATGGGACAAAGATTCCTTAATCTGAGAGATGGGAAGTGTCTCATTGGCCTTAAATATGTAAAATATGGAGAACTTTGTTGTCTTTTGGTTATAGTTTTCATATAGTGTCTATGATAAATGAAAACTAAAATTTCATGCATATATATATATGCCTTTCTCTATGAAAACTGTTTTACTTTGAAAGGAAGATTTTAATGTCAAGAATGGAAAAATTCAATGTAGCCCATTTCCCTGGTGTTCTGCCACAACAGTCAATATAGTAATATATAGTTAGAATAGATATTCCCTGAAACTTCTAATATATACTCAGGTAGAGTATAGTAATTAGAGAAACTGTGTAGACAAGAAAATCTACTGTGGGAAAAACAATAGAATTTATATTATGAATAATTCTTATTAGCATTCTGCATTATGCTATGTAATAAAATAAAAAATATAATGTATTGGATTACTTGCCATCTAGGGGAGAGAATGGAGAGAAGTGAGGGGAATTGGATGGAATACAAGGTTTTTCAAGTTTCAGTATTAAAAATTTATCCTTGTATATGTTTTGAAAAGAAAAAAAAACTTCATTAAAAATATGATATAGTGAGGAAGAAAAATACAATATTTGAAATTAATGGATATGTGCTTAAATCCATGCTCTGATACATTTTATCTGTGTGATCTTATATAATTTATTTTTCCCTTTTGATCCTTAGTTTTATCACTAAAATAGGGATGGCTGCAAACTAAAGAATTTCTAAGATTTCACCTACCTCTAAATTCTACAATATTGTCTTTCCTTTCTTTTGTGTTTTGATAATCCAGAGTAATTGGTAGAGTTCTAGACTCCCTATATTTTTTTCTGTCTAAGCTCAATTCAATGATGTGGTATGTAATAATAGAACTGTAATTATAAGTGATATGCCTGAGGCAAACTAGCATGAAGTCCATTCTCAGTTGAGTAGATGTGGAGGTGGGGACAGAATATTTCCCTTTGAAAAAGAAATGATAACTTTGGAAAATTAGAGCACTTAGGGACTGCTCTAAGAAAGGGAGGTGAGCAACAGAGTTTTATGTGTGAGAAGTTCATCTATGTGGAAACCTCTCATGATCCTCTTGTTCTGATGTCCCATTATAACTAGTTATTCTTGCTAACTAGGTGCTAAACTCTAGTGCAGGGGTCCTCAAACTACAGCCCACGGGCCAGATGTAGCAGCTGAGGACATTTATCCCCCTCACGAAGGGCTATGAAGTTTCTTTATTTAAAGGCCCACAAAATAAAGTTTTTGTTTTCACTAAAGTCCGGCCCTCCAACAGTCTGAGGGACAGTGAACTGGCCCCCTATTTAAAAAGTTTGAGGGCCCCTGGCAAGTGCTTCGTGCTTTAGGCAATTGAAAATTCTGTCAGCATCATTTCAACTTGGCACACAGAAAAAAAAAATCCTACTTGTCCTAACCTGATTACATATTTATATAAAAGTGCCCATCTTAGATGTTGGTTCAAGGTATGAGATCACTGAAGTGTAAATTGTGTTGCTCTTCTGTCAGGAGGAAAAATAGAAAAAAATAGAAAATTTTTATAGCAAATATAGGCAATATCTTTTATCTATGTATACCTTGGGAACATTTCTGCTTATTGAAGCATAGTAACTACCATGAATGTATATGGTAGAATATGACCATAGTAAGTTTATCTACTGTTTTACTCATTGGATCTGTAAAAGTAGGATAAATTTTGAGCATAAAAGAGCTGCTGAGAATAGCACTCAGCTATCTGTAATCAAATGATCACATGTTTTCTGTCAGCTCTTTACAAATACAACCATGTGCTTTTTATGAGCTTCCTTGTCTCATACATAAATGGTTACCATAGTTATGAAGCTAACAAAAATGGAAAAACAAGAGGTACCTACTCTAGTGATTTCAGTGGCTTTTTTGATGAAAGTCTCTGAGGCTCAGAATCATCATAAATCTAATATTTAGGAGAAGTTTTATTTAATTTTCACTTTGTTCTTGATAACATTCTGATTACAATATAGTAGATGGATTATACTGTTCTACCAAATCCACCATAAAATTCTTCAGAGTTCAATGTTACAGGATTCCCTTACCCCACCATTTCTACTTTTACTTAGTATCATTTATATTACTTGCCAACATAGCTACAGATTGAAGTGTGAAAATGATCTATTTGTAGAAGCAAATGTGCTCTATGCATGAATAAAATACTTAGCTCTTGGTTTTCACAAATTGAGCAAAGTGATCTATAATTTTATTATTTTTAATAAATTATGCATTAAAAACACATACTAAAAATAACCCAGCAAATTAAATTTGCTTGGTAACTATTTACATTTAAGTGAATAGATTTCAAGTCATAAAATGTCACAATTTTTTACTCATTCCCTCTAAGTCACCAAAAGATTCTTTATTTTCCCATTCGTTCTCTTATTTGCTTCCTCACTCCTTTTATGGACTTAGTAATGCATTGCCTTTTTAATCAACTTTGTTTATGTTAGACACAGTGAGTAAATGTATCCAGTGAATTCAATCTTATATCTGCTTTTATTAACTTCATTTCCCTTTTAGGTAAACATTGTGCTGCTAAATAAGAAAAGAAGGGAAGGGAGGGGAAGTTGGAAAATCATGGGAGTAAATCAATTCCACCCCACTTCTTTTATATTTATGGAGAGGATAAAACCAAGTAATACTAGAATAACTGCAGGTGCAGTCTGGACAGGCAGCACCATTTCCTGTCACCTGGTGTGGTATCAATAACAGTTTGGTATAATATTTCCTTGTACAGCTACAATATTCCCATTACAACATTCCCATTATAAGTGGCCTGCTGGAACTTGAATCTTTTAGGATCATTGCTTATTTATTTATTTATTTTGTTTTGTTTTGTAACAGTCTTTTCAGGCCTTTATCAATTATTTATTCCTCTTATCAGTTATCAATGGACAATTGAGCTGGTGAAAGAGTATAGTTGGCATATAGTTGGCATCTGTCTCATGGAAGCTTGAATTTTTAGGTGAATTTCCTTATAGCCCAGCTCCCTTGGTATTACATATAGCTTTCTACTTCTTCCTGGACACCATAGTAACAAGATCACATGAACTTTGGTAGAGGGCAACTATAACAAAATTAGTCTTCTTCAATTGGTAGTTGAACTCAGACTTTGTAGTTGAATAGTACTATAGTTAGACAGAGCTAGAAAGCTAGCTATTTCTGTCAAAAAGCAGCTAACTTGATAAAGGATAATGCCTATGGATATTTATCATTGAAACTGCATTGACATTGCAGGTGATGCACATAATCTTTGAATTTCTCAGTGCCTACATATATACATAAAGTTTATGGGTTTTCTATGTGATAACAAATCTGATTGTTCCTCAAGTCTCCACTGGAAATTGTCCCAGAGTGTAAACATTACTTTCTTTGTATAAGACTGCTCCAAAACCCTCCAAACTGTCATCTTATAAAGGACAAAAAATTGCTTAGGTATGCATTGATTAACACTGGTGAATGTGAAAGGAGTTTAACAAATATTTCAGAACTTGTGCACATTTGCTGTTCTATTGGTCTACAAAATGCATATGGATTTTATGACAATATTGTATTTTTTACTCAGAAGAGTAAAGATAAATTGAGAAAAGTCAATCACTTATCTTCACCCCAACTAAAGTAATTAGGTTTAGCCCTGATAATACTATTAGGCAAATATAGCTCTAATGAATGAGAGATTAATTAAAATTATTAAATTAATCTATATCCAGTCACATCTCATAAGTACGTGTATAATATAGCAAGGTGACTTGGAAAGCAAGTATTAGCATGTCTGGCTGTATAAAGAAGGGAGCAGTTCCACCAAAGTCCTTAAGAGAAAAACACATTAGATGGGGAGAATTAAAAACCATTTTGTCCTTTTTTTGCTCCCCAAAAAAGAGAAGTAAGACCTTGTGAACTCTGAAAAATGGGAGAATTTGACTATCTATTTAGTATCCTATTAACATCACCAGAATATCAAGGACTAGCAACAATATTTATATCAAGAAGTAGGAAGTAATTAGACATCCTAAAGAAAAGAAACTTTAAGATCATATAAGAAGACCAAGAGAAATCTTTTATTTTCAATTCAAAATGCAGCCAAGGCAAAACATAAATGATGAACACAGATCCTATCTTCAAGGAGTTTGTGTTCTAAAGTACAAGACAATATATAATTAACTAGATATAAATAAGATGTATATAGAGTAGATAAAATGATTTGTATAATCCCGTTTCTACATGGTTTTGATTTATTTTGCTAGGATTCTTTAAATTATGTTGAAATCTATTTTTCAAAATATCAATTGTGATAATTTAACATGAAAAACATCTATTAAATACTGTTTTATAACTTTACAACTCAATATTATATGTGGTCAATTATGGAACAACATATTGTCTGTGATAATGCTTCAGTTCGAATCCAGTTTGTTTTAATAGAATGTTAAAAGAGGTTTTTGCATCCCCTAAATCTTCACTATTGGTGATTCTGTTCCCACTCTTTTTTTTTTTAATTTTATTTTTATTAAAGCCTTTTATTTACAAAACATATGCATGGGTAATTTTTCAAGACTGATCCTTGCAACACCTTCTGTTCCAAATTATCCCCTCCTCCCCACCCCTCTCCCCTAAATGGAGAGACTTACATGAACTGATGCTAAGTGAAATGAGCAGAACCAGGAGATCATTATACACCTCAAGAACAACACTGTATGTGTATTAATTCTAATGGACATGGCTCTCTTCTACAAGGAGATGATCCCAATCAGGTTTAATTATTCAGTAATGAAGAGAACCAGGTAGTCCCAAACATGTTAAATATGTTAAAATATATGTTAAATCCAATATATGTATACATATTTATACAATTATCTTGCTGTACAAGAAAAATTGGATCAAGAAGGAAGACAAATAACTGGCAAAGAAAACAAAACTCTAGAAAACAACAACAGAAAGAATGAGAATATCATATTGTTGTCCACACTCAGTTCACACACAGTTCTCTCTCTGGGTATAGATGGCTCTCTTCATCACTGAACAATTGGAATTAGTTTGAAGCATCTCATTGTTGAAGAGAACCACATCCATCAGAATTGATCATCATATAGTCTTGTTGTTGTTGTGTATATATGATCTTCAGGTTCTGCTCATTTCATTTAGCATCAGTTCATATAAGTCACTTCAGGCCTCTCTGAAATCATCCTGCTGGTCATTTCTTCCAGAAAAATAATATTCCATAACATTCATATACCATAATTTATTGAGCCATTCTTCAATTGATGGGCATCTATTCAGTTTCTAGTTATTTGCCACTATAAAAAAAGGGCTGCCACAAGTATTTTGCTCATATGAATGCCTTTCCCTCTTTTAAGATATCTTTGGAATATAATAAGCCCAGCAGAAACACTGTGGAATCAAGAGTATGCACAGTTTGATAACTTTTTGAGCATAGTTCCAAATTGCTTTCCAGAATGGTTGGATCCATTCACAATTCCACCAACAGTGTATCAGTGTCCCAGTTTTCCCACATGCCCTCCAATGTTCAACATTATCTTTTCCTGTCACCTTAGCCAATTTGAGAGGTGTACAGTGGTATCCTCATTGCCTTAATTTGCATTTATCTAATCAAGAGTGATTTGGAGGACCTTTTCATATGACTACTAAATTGTCTGTTCATACCCTTTGACCATTTATCATTTGGGGAATGCCTTGAATTCTTATAAATTTGAGTCAATTCTCCATATATTTTAGAAATGAGGCCTTTATCAGAACTTTTGAATATAAAAATGTTTTCCCAATTTATTGCTTCCCTTCTAATCTTTTCTGCATTCATTTTGTTTGTACAAAAACTTTTTAACTTAATAAAATCAAAATTATCTATTTTGTGATCAATAATGATCTCTAGATCTTCTTTATTCACAAATTCCTTCCTTCTCCACAGATCTGAGTGGTAAACTATCTTTTGTTCTTCTAATTTATTTATAATATCATTCTTTATGTCTAGATCATAAACACATTTCAACCTTATCTTGGTGTACAGTGTTATGTGTGGGGCAATGCCTAATTTCTGCCATACTAGTTTCCAATTTTCCCATCAGTTTTTGTCAAATAGTGAATTCTTATCCCAAAAGCTGGGGTCTTGGGTTTAAACACCAGATTGCTAAACTGGGAAAACATTTTTACAGTCAAAGGTTCTGATAAAGGCCTCATTTCCAAAATATATAGATAATTAGCTCTAATTTATAAGAAATCAAGCCATTCTCCAGTTGATAAATGGTCAAAGGATATGAACAGACAATTCTCAGATGAAGAAATTGAAACTATTTCTAGCCATATGAAAAGATGCTCCAAGTCATTATTAATTAGAGAAACACAAATTAAGACAACTTTGTGATACCACTACACACCTATCAGATTGGCTAGAATGACAGGGACAGATAATGTGCAATGTTGGACGGGATGTGGGAAAACAGGGATAGTAATACATTGTTGGTGGAATTGTGCATACATCCAGCCATTCTGGAGAGCGATTTAGAACTGTGCTCAAAAAGTTATCAAACTGTGCATTCCCTTTGATCCAGCAGTGTTACTACTGGGCTTATATCCCAAAGAGATTTTAAAGAAGGGAAAAAGACCTGTATCTGCAAAAATGTTTGTGGAGCCATCTTTGTAGTGGCCAGAAAGTGGAAACTGAGTGGATGCCCATCAATTGGAGAATGGCTGAATAAATTGTGGTATATGAATATTATGGAGCATTATTGTTTGGTAAGAAATGACTAACAGGATGATTTCAGAAAAGCCTGGAGAGACTTACATGAACTGATGCTGAGTGAAATGAGCAGGACCAGGAGATCATTATTTACTTCAACAACAATACTATATGATGATCAATTCTGATGGACTTGGCCATCTTCAGCAATGGGATCAACCAAATCAGTTCCAATGGAGCAGTAATGAACTGAACCAGCTACACTCAGCGAAAGAACTCTGAGAGATGACTAAGAACCATTACATAGAATTCCCAATCCTTCTATTTTTGTCCACCTACATTTTTTATTTCCTTCACAGACTAATTGTATACTATTTCAGAGTCTGATTATTTTTGTATGGCACAATAACTGTTTGGACATGTATACTTATTTTGTATTTAATTTATATGTTAACATATTTAACAGGTATTGGTCAACCTGCCATCTGGGGAAAGGGTGGGGGGAAGGAGGGGAAAAAATGGAACAAAAAATTTGTTAATTGACAATGCTGTAAAATTACCCATGCATATAACTTGTAAATAAAAAAAGATATATATATATATGAAATCAAGCCATTCTCCTAAGGTCAAAGGATATGCACAATTTTCAGATGAATTGAAACTGTTTCTAGTCATATAAAAAGGTGCTCCAAATAATTATTGATCATTTTAATGCAAATTAAGGCAACTCTGAGATAGCACTAGACACTTCTCAGATTGACTAAGATGACAGGAAAAGGTAATGACAAATGTTGGAGGGGATGGGGCAAAACTGGGACACTGAAGCATTGTTGGATGGAACCATTCTGGAGAGCAATTTTGAATTATGCTCAAAAAGTTATCAAATTGTGTATACCCTTTGATCCAGCAGGGTTACTATTGGGCTTATATCCCAAACAGATTTTGAGGAAAGAAAAGGGACCCATATGTGCAAAAATATTTGTGCCAACCCTTTTTGTGGTGAGTAGAAACTGGAAATTGAATCAATGCCCATCAATTGGAATATAGCTGAATAAATTTTGGTTTATGAATGTTCTGGAATATTTTGTTCTGTAAGAAATGACTAGCAGGATGTTTTCAGAGAGGTTTGGAGAGACTTACAGGAACTGATGCTAAATGAAATGAGCAGAACCAGGAGATCATTATACACCTCAAAAACAATACTGTATGTGTATTAATTCTGATGGACATGGCTCTCTTCTACAAGGAGATGATCCCAATCAGGTTTGATTATTCAGTAATGAAGAGAACCAGCTACATCCAGAGAAATAACACGGGGAAATGAGTGTAGACCACAACACAGCATTTCCACTTTTTCTGTTATTGTCTGCTTTCATTTTTATTTTCTTTCTCAGGTTACTTTTACCTTCTTTTCAAATCCAATTTTTGTTGTGCAGCAAGATTACTTTATAAATATGTATACATATAATGTATTTGACATATACTTTACCATATTTAACATGTATTTGACTACCTGCCATCTAGGGGAGGGGGTTGGGGGAAGGAGGGGATAAGTTGGAACAGAAGGTTTTGCAAGGGTCAATGCTGAAAAATTACCCATGCATATGTTATGTAAATAAAAATCCATAAAAAAGAATTGAAGTCAATTTTCTCAAGCCCTGCTACTGCTCTATCAACTATATTTAATAATATTCTTCAATACTGTTGTGCCTCAAGGAATAGGGAAATCCAAGGAAAAGAACAGTGATGGAAAATGACCAGTTGGTGGAGAAAACAGAACACACAAAACAGTTATCAATTTAAGTTCACTGTCATATATGGGCAAGGTTTGTGGCACCCCAAAAGGATTATAATAGAAACATTACAGATCACTGATCACATATCACCATAGTAGTTATAACAATAATGAAAAAGTTTGAAATACTGCAATAATTATTAAAATATGACACAAAAACATGATGTGAGCATGTGCTGTTAGAAAAGTGGTGCCAATGGAATTGTTCCATGGGATTACTATAAACCTTCAATTTTAGAGGTCTGAAACTCTGAAAAGATGTACTTGAAGCTGAGACTGCAGAGCATGTAAGGCTAATTACCTATTTGCTGTGAGATAATGGCTCTATAAGTATATATTTAGAAGATATGGCAATGTGATGGCTCTCATGATTGGGGCTTGCTGAATGTATGGTAGTGAGGTAATGGTAGGCAAGGATTAGGGGTTGGGGGAGAAAGGTCAGAGGCACTTGGAAACAGGATCAGGAGGAAAAGGTTGGTGACTCTGGACTCCAGAATCCAGGAGAGATCTTTCACTTCTCCCCTCAAAGACCAAGGATTTTAATTTATCCTGACTCTGGCTGACCCTGAGGCTCTCCAAAACAAACAAGCAGACAAACAAAAACATTATTTGCTAAAAAGCAATAAAGTATAGCCGATAAAAGGTTTATCTATTCTTTTAAAAGGATTTTCTTATTGTGACTTTTTATTTTCAAAACATATGAAAGAATAATTTTTCAACATTGACCCTTGCTAAACCTTATGCTCCAATTTTCCTCCCTCCCCACCCACCTAGATGGCACATAATCCAATAAATGTTAAACATGGTAAAATATATGTAAATTCAATATAGGCATACATATTTATATAATTATCTTTCTGCACAAGGAAAAAAAGCAGATCAAAAAAGGAAAAATGAGAAAGAAAATAAAATTCAAACAGATAACAATAAAAGAAGTAAAAATGCTATATTGTGATTAGCTCTATTTTTCATAATTTCACCATCATCCTTAGTAGATCCCTGTGATTTTCATTGTCTGTTGACAATAGATATCTATAGATAGCATTCATATTTTCTTACTATAAATTTATAATTACAATACCCAGTCAAATTATGAAACTGAACTAGTGATTCAATATTGATTCACAGAATCACTATAAAGTCATGCTCTAAGCAATTGACCTATAGAAAGAAATAGTGGAGAAAACATGTAAATTGGCAGCAATGATAGCATTAGCTTTTATGTACAATTCCAAAGAGCTAAGTGACAGATAAGAGTTCTTAAATACCAAATTTTCATATACAAAAATAAACTGGTGATTGGGTGCAATGGACAGAAGTACTAAAATCACTATACCAAACCAAACAAAAGTAGAACAAAAGAAACCAATGGCAAAACAGGGTGAAAACAAAGAAAAAGTCAAGCTCAAAATGTCAGTGAGTGAAAATAAAATCAAATAGCACAAAAGTAGATAGAAGTGCATTTCAAAAGATGTGGGAGGAATCCATTATAAAATCCAAGAAGTAACAAATCTAAATTATAAAACTGAAGCAATAACGAGCCTTCTAGGTAACAGTGAAACCAGTGAGTATATATATTTTAATGTGTATATGTGTGTATATGTATACACACATGATGATATTTTCACAGGTTTATTAACATATAAAAATGTTCTATAAATGTTAAAATACTATATTAATGATAATTATTTTTTAGAAAGAGTCAGCTAAATGGCACAATGGATAGTGTCAGATCTGCAATCAGGAATACTCATCTCCCTGAGATCAAATGTGGTTTCAATTGCTTAGTGGCTCTATGACCCTAGGCAAGTCATTTAACCCTGTTGCTTCAGTTCATCATTTATGAAATGAACTGGAAAAGGAAATGGCAACAGAATTCTATATTTTTTGCCAAGAAACACCCAAAGAGGATTATGAAGAGTCAATCAAGCCTGAAATGACTGAACAATAATTATTAGGGAATAATGTCTTTGAAGGGTTTTTTTTTTTTTTTTTTTAGATGAAAAGTTTCTGTTGGTTGCTATAGGAGTGGAAGGGTCAAGAATTTTGCTTCCTTTATTTCTTGTTCACATCTTTGTGATATGGGAATCATCTGTCTTTTAAAGTCATTTTCTCTAATAATCATTGCTCTCAGATATACGTCTTTAGGGCAAGCTGAGTGGTAGAATAGATAGAGTTTTGGGACTGAGTTTAAATCCAGTTTTTAACACTAGCTATATGACCCTAATCAAATCACTTAACACTGGTTGTCTCAGTTTCTTCATCTGAAAATAACCTGGAGAAGGAAGTGGCCAACCATCCCAGTATTTTGCCCCCCCAAAAACATCCCTAAGTGGGGTCTTGAAGACTTTGATACAACTGAAATGATTCAATAATAGCAACAAACACATAAACATGCACATATTCATATTCACATAATATACCTATACGTATAACATAGAAAACACACAAATCAGTGCTTGATTCATTGATTGATATTTGCTAAATGTATATTGCCTTTTGTATAGAAAATGGATGTTTCTGACTTGATATATCTATCTATCTATCTATATCTATATCTATGTATCTATCTATGTATCTATATTTTGCTGAGTCAATCGGGGTTAAATGACTTGCCCAGGGTCACACATCCAGGAAGTATTAAGTGTTTGAGGCCAGATTTGAACCTCCTGACTTTAGGACTGGTGCTTTATCCACTACACCAACTAGCTACCCCCTGACTTGATATTAAGTGTAGTCTTTCAATTTTGTTTCTAATAGCAATAAATAGACTGTATAAAATTCCCTTATTTAATTTCCCTAGTAATAAATAGCTTATGGATAACATTGCTCATGAATGTGAATCTGAGAGATGCAATTGTAATGAATCTGTGTCAAGCATAGAAATGAAAATATGAAATTGGAACGAAGGCAGGACTATAGTGGTAAAGTAGGTTGAAGACTAGGATCTTTTTCTGCAATGGAAAACCACTGTCATAATTTTGTTTATAAATGACCTGGGGACAACATGATATGTCCAAATCTCCTACAGAATAGGAACTATGTTTTGCAGATTTTTATATTCCCAAAAAACACACTTCATATAGACCACATAATAGTTGCTAAATAAATATTTCCTGAATGAGAGAACGATGAAAACATGTTCATTAATCTATAAGCTTCTTGATAGAAAGAGATATTGACTGCAGTTCATACAAATTATAAAAGCATTTAATGTTAGTATTGGAGAAGATTTTAGAGATTACCTAGTCTAATTTGTTAACTTTACAAATGAGAATAGTGAATTCTAGACAGAGAAAACAATTAACTCAACATTATGGTATCATAAAGTTAAAGATAAAATGGACCTTTGAGAAAGTTAAATGCCTTATTAGAGTTCTGGGCCTGATGGCAGAAAGACCTGCGTTCAAATCCATCTCCAGACATTTACTAGCTGTATGTCCCTGAGCATATCATTTAACCCACATTTGCCTTAATCTACTACAGAAGAAAATAGCAAACTACTTCAGTATCTTTGCCAAGAAAATCCCATGGACCGTACTGATGTGTCATGTTACACAGAATCAGAAAAAAAAAAAAAATCAGACAATATTGAACATCAAGAAAAACCTTAAAGATCAGCTAGTGAGGTCTCTTTAGTTATACAAAAGGAAATAGAGATCCATAAAATTGATTGAGATCACAAAATGAATTAATGTCAGACTACAAAGATCACTCTACCAATAGCATTTATTAGACTTTTGCTATGCACCAGGCACTGTGGTAAGTGAAATCTTTTTATGATTTTTTTTTTGGGTGCTCTTCCTAATTTATCATTAGCTATCACAGAGGGATTAATGGCAGAGATAGGCCTTGAGAAGTGTAATGAAGAATGGCAGAACTTTCAAAGTAGAGAAGATAATTAAAGGTATGAGGAAAGATTGAGTCTAAGTTCACAAAGGTAATTTAGGAAGAAACTGGTAAAAATGAAGTAGATATTAGGTAAGAATTAATGAATACCTGACTTTTATCACAACCAGTTAATGATAAAACAAAATCATTTTATTTATTTAAAAAATGAAATCTTCCAATCATGGGTCATACAAATGTGGAAAGAATGTGACAGGCAAATATTTTCAATTTCCACTTGGCTAAATTTAGATTCAGAGGCAAGTTTAGAAAATAAATTTTGTTTCCTTCTGCTTAGGGTAAAAACATCATGCAAGTGTTCTCTTTTCCAACAAGTGGTGGTCCAAGAGTATAAAAAGGTACCTCCTGGCATGACATATTCCTTTGGCCTTTAGTGAGTATATAAAAACAAAAAAAGGAAATCTTGGGCTTAATGACTAACACTACTCCTGATATGGAATTTATGCTACTAAATAAGCTTTAGCTAATGATGGTAGAATTGCCTCAAAGTAGACTACTCCACCCATCTCTTCTGGCCATTAACTTCAATTAAAGAATATTTCTAATATTTTAAATAGTGAATTCTCTGATTTGTAGAACATATGGGACTAGAATTGGGGGAAAATGACAACAACAAAATTATTTGAAGGATCATGTTTTCTTTATCTTTGTATCTCAGTATCCACTATTGGGTTCTCCAGTTATTTTCTTGTTTGTTTCTATTTTTCCATTCAGCAAATGTTTATGAACTTGATTTCAAATTACAAATGGGGAAGTCAATAAACCCTTATTAATCACCTTCTGTCTTTCAATTACTGTACTAAATGTTTATGATACAAAGAAAGGCTAAAGATAATATCTCCCTTCAAGGAACTTACAAACTAAAGAAGGATAACAATATAGAAAAAGAAGCAGAATGACAGGTATTGAGGTATGGGGCTGGGGAGAGAAGGTATATAGTGAGAGAAGAAGATATACAGTAAAGCGGTATGATGGATGGAGAAATTCAGAGCAGTGTAACAAGATGGAAAATGAAGAGATGTTTGAATTGCATTTCCTCCTTACATGGAAGATCTCAGAAGGGAAATCTCACCACTCCAAGCAAAGTGGGAGTGTTATACTAAGGACAGAGGATACAGATTGTGTTGTAACTTCCAGGATAATAGAGCTCTTTCAAGCAGTATATATGAAGAACTAAAGTGATATATAAGGATGGAAAGTATGCTGGGAAATGATAGAGTAGTCCTGGAAAGAAGTCAGGTGGGAAATGAAGAGAGCAAGTTTATAACACTTGCTACTCTCATTCAAAATACTTCAGTAGATACTGATTATGTTGGTCAGATGACACAGGAATTAAATTTGTGAACATCAACATAGAGGAGATTAAAAAAAAAAAAAAAACTCTTGTCAGAGTTTATGGAGTTAAAAACTTCCAGAGAATCATTAAAGAAGCTAAATGAAATATTTGGTAGCTTTAAAAAGATAGCAGGGCACAAAATAAATGCATAACAAATAACCTTTATAAATAGTATTACCAAAAATCAGAAAGAAATTGTACTGAATTTACTGAAAAAAAAGACTTGGATTGAAACTGACATGTAAAAAGGAAGTAGATGTTGAAGCCAGATGGATATTGACTTAAATGTTCCAGACAGAGTTATTTTGGTTGTTTTTAACACCAAGGGAAAATATAATATAAAAGGAAATAGAGAATTGTGTGCATGAGGTAAAAAACCCACATATATTGTGATGACTCTGAGTACAAAGAAAATAAATCAAGTTGTCTTAATGTTTATCTATCGGCCTAGAAGCAGGGAATGTGCCTTTAGAGGGATGGGAGGGTCAGAAAGTTATTAGATTGTTGGGAAAGAAGGAGGTATTTATCTATTCTTACTACAAATTTGGCATAATCCAGATTTTAAGGCCAAAGCATATTTTTTTTTTCTGGTGATTTTCTTGTCTCTACAATAATTGCAGGATATTATGTCAAACAAACTGTCAGTTATTTCCAGAAAGATGACCAGATTTGTAGTACACAAAAATTCATTGAGTTGATTCCTTTTTACATCATTGTTTCCACTCTAGTTAAAGAGCCTGCATTTTTAAATCCCTGGTTCAAAGATAATATTCTGGTGCATATTGTCACATGTTATATTAAGTGCAAAATATGTTAATCTTTTATCTCTCTCCTCCTGGTTAATCTTTCTTCTCTGGTCTTTTGTGATCCTATTATTTCTTATTTCTCATCTCTATCTGCTCACTACTACTCAGTATCCTCTAATGTTCATCATCCATAGACTGAACATTTATTTCTTAATTCTCTCTTCTGAACTTTCTATTTTTCTTTCTCTACTTTAGTGATCTAAGTAGCTTTTCATAGGTTTAATTATCATTTGAACTACATGAGTCACAGATTTATTTATCCAATTACACACCACCAATGCCTATTAGATATTTCAAGCCCAATGTTCTGACATTTCAAATGTGACATGCCTCACATAATACTTATTATATTTCTGCAGAATCTCATTTCTCTTTTTAAAAGCTCCAATATCTGTGGAAGGCATGACAATTCTTCCAATCTCCTAAATTTAAAACTTTGATATTATCTTTGATATTCTGCTCTTTGTTGTGTAATTTATACTTGTTTATTCACATTAGTTAAGATTCACTCTAGTTAAAACGAATCTTCTAAGTCTTATGATAGTCTATTACACTTTTGGATAAATATAATTGTATCACTGGAGAAGCACAAAGCTGAAAGGAATTTCAACAGACATTTATTTCAACGTATGCCTCAAATTCTTTCTAATTGTTAGGAAGTTTTTTTTTTTTTTTTACAACATAACTAAATTGTCCTTGATGAATTGTCATCCATTACTCTTAGGTTCTGTCCTTTAAGGCCAAGCAGAAAAAGAAATCATGCATTATCCATATGACAGCAATTTATTAATTTGAAAAGAGCTACCAAATACTTAAAAAGTAGTTTTCCCCTTCTCTACAGGAAAAAAAAAAATCTCTAGTTGAATCATAATTAGGCTTTGGTAACTCAGATCTTTCCTTGGGGAAAATTTACAAGACATTGACAGCACTTGTGTTTATTTATCATATAGAAACACCTTGTTGTAGCACTTAAGAAGAATAATCAATGAAAATTAAAAAAAAAAAAAACTGCTAAAAGAATGACCCTTCTTATCAGTCATGTTAATTCAAGGGATAGCTTTCTTAATCTTATTCAGTCTTACTCTATTCCCTAAGTGGTAGTTCCCCTAACACTGTTGTCATTATATACTGGGTTATCTTACCCACAGGCCTTTTGTTATTAGGTCCAATATTCCTCTACTATTTTTTTTTTCATGAGAATAGCTCCATCAGATCAACTAAAAGTGATCAAAAGTTCATTTAAAGCAATGTGCTGAAGGCAGCTTAGAATAGCTCATATTAGACAATTGTTAGATTATCAGCAGGAGCATTGGCATCTTGGAAATTGGCAAGTTTTGCAAATGAGGGCTTGATTTATTCTATTGTTGATTGTCCAAACTTAAGGATACAATGGAAAAATGTTAAAAAAAAACTTTAAAATATGTCATGTCTATATTTTTTTCAAGAGGGGAGAAACTGGTTATTAAATATTTAAAAGCACAATGAGATTTAAGGGTGGATTGTGCTTTTTACCATTATTTTTTCTAAGTTCTTGCTCTGAGACTAGAATAGCTATTTATGGTTTTGATAATCCTTCTTTCCTTTAAATTATCATAATATAACATATTTCCAAAGCTCTTCACCATCCTAGATAACTTCCTTTCTCCATCTTTTTAATGGAATTTAATTCAGGTTTGTTCTAGCCATGGAAGAGTACAGTAGAATTATTACTTCTTTAGCATTTTTGACTCTATGGCTTTTTAAGAGCAATATAAGCCTTTGTCTGCTACACCATGTTCATATGGAAATGAGGTAAATTCATTTCTACTTATGTCTCTCTTCTTGACCTTTTGTAACTTTAAAAACTTTACATTTCTCCTAATTTAATTTCATCCAAATATGTTTACTCCAACATTCTAGCATGTTAAGATCTTTATGGATATGTCCTCTTTTTAAAAATAACCACCTAACTTTGCATCATCTCCATCTTTACCACTGTTCTTCATAAAAGTATAAAACAACATAAAAGTAAAGATGCCTGATAATATCAAACTTTAACCACTACTTGACAAGTCTACCCATTCAGTCATTTTTAATCTACCTAAGTATTCTATTATACAATGTATTTTTCATTTTATCACAAAATAATATCATTTTGTCAAATGTTTCAATAAGTTCTAGACAGATGATATCCACAACATTCCCTTGATCTGTCAATTTAATAATTCAAGGAAAGAAAATGAGATGAGTTTGTAGTAGAATCATAATAAGTATGATTATTTCTAAAGATTCAGTTACCATATTATAATTATATGACATAAACTTTTCATTCTTTTCCCCATCCAGGAATCAAATCTCTCTGATTCCAGTTTAGAGAATGCTGCTTCTCTCCCCTTTGCACATATACATGCACACACACACATACACACACACACACACACACACACACACACATTTATCCTATCCCTCTTCTTTTTGCAAAAGGTACAAGAACACTGTTCCACCTATACCACAGTTTCACTGATTACTGATGTAGAATGGGATTTTGCCCTGGGACACCAACACTGGGTAGGAAGATTGTGTGCTTTTTTCCATTGGTGGACCTCCAGTGATAGCCACTTTATCCTCATTGAAGGCTTATGGGGCATGGGTGGGCTGAACCCAGATTCTCTGAGGCTTTTCTTATGGAAACACTATATCTCTTTAATATTTGAATATATATAGGCAGTATAGTGAAGTAAAGGGAACACTAGGAATCAAAGACATGAGTTATTTAGAGATGTTAGTAAGTGATTATGTAAGTTGTCATGTGACTGCTTTTGGTAGTCTTTATTTCCCATGTAACATGAGTTCATTGCAAAGATACTTTTGGGGTATTTGGGGTTTTGGATCCCCAGAAGGTCTATGTGCAAATTTCAAGTTTTATCTAAACTTTATCTCCCTAAAATGTAAGGACAAATTTAACACTCAGTAGTTACTTAATAAATATTTGTGTTATTAAAGTGTTATGCTTACTTATATCAACCAAAAAAAGAAGTATTTATTTTCCAGACACAATATGATATTTCAACAGTGTTGAATGCTCCATTTCTGTGCATTAGATGATGTATCTAAAGTCTGAAGAAAACAGTATGTTACACTGGAAGAGACCTGGATCTAGAGGCTAGGGATCTAGATTCAAATCAAACAATCAATCAATATTTGTTAAGTACTTGCTATGTATGGGCATTGTATTATCCTTAAAAAAAAGCATATATATATATATATGTATATATACATATATATATATAATGAGAGCTGTATACATGATCAAAAAAAAAAAAAGAATAATTAAAAGAGGAAAGGCCCTAGAATTTTAAGAGAGGTTAAAGAAAGCTTCCAGTATAAGAAAAAGTTTTCTGTTGGGACCTAAAGGAAGATAGAGAGCATTGCAGGCAATGAGGGCAGGAAGAAAAAAAAAATGCATGAAATCAAGAAGTGAAATGCCTTGCTTATAGAATGGCCAGAAGACCAGTGTTACTGTACTGGAGTACATGCTGAAGCATGATGTTCAAAAAAATTGTAAGGGTAGGATGGAGCTAGATAATTAAGGTCTTTGAATAATAAGTAAAGCACTTTATATTTGATTTTGAAGACAACAGAGAGTTCCTGGAGGCTGACTATAGAGGAGACATGATTGGATTTTAGCTTTAGGAAATTTTAGTGTCTAAATTAAGATGGATTGGAGTGAGGAATGGGAATCCAGCCAAGAAGACAAAGGAGGAATAAATAGATTGGTAAGAGGATAACCAGCATGGAACAGAGTCCCAAAAACTTAGAGAAAAGAGTTATCAAGGAGGCAGAATGATAAACAATGTCAAATGCTGTAGAGAGGTCAAGAAAAATGATGATCATGACACCTAGTACATATGCCACCTTAAACAAATAATTTAATTTGCTTTTCCTTATATATCACATAAAGCACTTACAGTCATTGATCAGTGATATCTGGGTCAACTCTAAACCTGAGAAAAATTTCTGTGACTTACTTTCTCTCAGTATAGATGATAAAATTTTGGGACTGAATAGAGTCTAGGGATAAAATAGTTAAATTTCTCCATTTTTACATATAAAGAAATTAAGGTTTGTTGTTCTGGGGATGAAAAGAGGAGGTGTCAAAAAGTGGCTTGGCATACATCATACAAATTCAGTGGAGATACTATTGGAAGAGAACACTTAAAATGCCATTCTTTTTCATCCAATGAAGTACATTATGTTTTTAAATAGCTGACAAATAGTAATAAAGGAAATATGATGTCATATTATACTTGGGGTCAGTTTGTTAGTAGTAAATATGTAGTCCTTTGTAAAATATTGTTCAAAAAAGCCTATTTTACTACTAATATCCTGATCAAGAAAGGTCTTCATTAAAATATATATATATATATAGATGTGATAGAGAGTACATGTAAGCAATAATTATTGAGTCGTTCTTACCAGGGAGGCAGCTACCAGCACAATGGATAGAATATTAGGTCTGGAGTCTGGAGTCAGAAAAACCTGAATTCTAAATCCAGAATGTCACCAGCTATGTCACCCTGCCCTGGATATTCTCCTCTCTTTCAGACATCCTTTGAATCAGTTCCTTTATATACACATAATTTTATTGTTTTTAATTTGCATGTCTTCTATGAACTCTTGGTTTAATCCATTTTTATTAGACTTCCTGAACTCAGAAAGATGAATCCAAAACTGGCCTCAGACATTTACTCATTGTATGACTCTGGACATTTCACTTAAATCTTCTGTGCCTCAGTTTCTTCACCTGTAAAATTAGGTGAAGAAGGAAATGGTAAACTACTTAAGTAGATTCTTTATCAAGAAAAACTCAAATGGGATTATACATAGCAACAATAAGATTATGTGATGATCAACTATGATGGATTTGGTTTTATTCTACAATAAGGTAATTCAGGCAGATTCCAATAGACTTTTTTTTTTTGAGGGTGGGGCATTGGTCTTTTTTTTTTTCTTTTGCACTTTATAATTTATACTTTATTTTATTTTAGTTCACTTTTTTAGTTTTAGTTATCAAAATAAATATCTTAAAGCTTTATATTTTCAAAACATATGTATAGTTTTTTATCCCTCTCTTTTTCCCCACACCCTCCCCTAAAGCAAATAATACAATTTATGTAAAATATGTGCAATTCTTCTAGACATATTCCACAATTATTATGCTGCACAATAAGTCAGATCAAAAAAGGAAAAAAGAAAATGAGAAATAAAACTAAATGCAACCAAGTGATAACTAAAAAAAAAAAAAAAAAAAAAGTGAAAACACTATGTGTTGATCCACACTCAATTCCCACATTCCTCTCTCTGGGTGCAGATAGCTCTCTCCATCACAAAACCATGGGCCTAAATCACCTTGTCTTTGAAAAGAGCCAAGTCCATCAGAACTGATCATCATATAATCTTGATGTTGGTGTGTACAATATTCTCTTGTTTCTACTCACTTCACTTAGCATCAGTTCATACAAGTCTCTTCAGGCCTCTCTGAGATTGTCCTGCTGATCATTTCTTATAGAACAATAATATTCTATAACATTCATATATCATAACTTATTCAACTACTCTCCAACTGATGGATATCTACTCAGTTTCTAGTTTCTTGCCATAACAAAAAGGCCTGCTGCAAATATTTTTGCATATGTGGGTTCTTTTCCCCCCTTTATTTTTATCTCTTTGGGATACACCCAATAGAGATACTGCTGGATCAAAGGGTGTGTGCAGTTCTATAGATATTTGAGCATAGTTCCATATTGCCAATAGATTTATGATTGAGAGTCATGTGCACTCAGAGAAAAGACTGTGAAAACTAAATGTGTGACACATCATAATATTTTCTTTTTCTTTTTTTTTAATAGTTTTTTTTTTTTTTACTTATGAGTTATATGCATGGGTAATTTTATAGCATTGACAATTGCCAAACCTTTTGTTCCAATTTTTTCCCCTTCTTCCCCCCACCCTCTCCCCTAGATGGCAGGATGACCAATACATATTAAATATGTTAAAATATAAATTAAATACAAAAATAAGTATACATGACCAAACCATTATTTTGCTGTACAAAAAGAATCAGACTCTGAAATATTGTACAATTAGCCTGTGAAGGAAATAAAAAATGCAGGTGGGCAAAAATATAGGGATTGGGAATTCAATGTAATGGTTCTTAGTCATCTCCCAGAGTTCTTTCTCTGGGCGTAGCTGGTTCAGTTCATGACTGCTCCATTGGAAATGATTTGGTTGATCTCATTGCTGAGGATGGCCAGGTCCATCAGAACTGGTCATCATATAGTATTGTTGCTGAAGTATATAATGATTTCCTGGTCCTGCTCATTTCACTCAGCATCAGTTCGTGTAAGTCTCTCCAGGCCTTTCTGAAATCATCCTGTTGGTCATTTCTTACTGAACAATAATATTCCATAATATTCATATACCACAATTTATTCAGTCATTCTCCAATTGATGGGCATCCACTCAGTTTCTAGTTCCTGGTCACTACAAAGAGGGCTGCCACAAACATTCTTGCACATACACGTCCCTTTCCCTTCTTTAAGATCTTTTTGGGATATAAGCCCAGTAGTAACACTGCTGGATTAAAGGGTATGCACAGTTTGATAACTTTTTGAGCATAGTTCCAAATTGCTCTCCAGAATGGCTGGATGTAGTCACAATTCCACCAACAATGTATTAATGTCCATTTTCTCACATTCCCTCCGACATTCCGCATTATATTTTCTTGTCATTCTAGACAGTCTAATAGGACATCATAATATTTTCACCTTTTTGTTGTTTTTGTTGTTTACTTGATTGTTTTTTCTTTCTCAAATTTTTTTCCCTTTTGATCTGATATTTCTTGTTTTGCATGATGAATGAGGAAATATGATCAGAAGAACTGCACATGTTGTTTAAGCTATATTGGATTACTTGCTGTCTAGGGGAGGGGTGGGGAGAAGAAAGAAGAAAAAACTGGAACACAAGGTTTTGGAAGGGTAAATTTTGAAAACTATCTTTGCATGTATTTTGAAAAATAAAAAATATATACAAAAAATAAAAGTTCAAATATTATTATAAAGAATTGCACATGACTAAAATGACTAAACAATAAGTGCATTTGTGACTTTGAAGTGAGAATCCTTACTATTCATGAGCATGAAAAAATTAATAAAAATATATCCATATCTCTTATATGTTTACCCCTATTATTCTTCATTGCTATCTATCCTTAAATTCCTTTAGGATGACTTGTCTTAGTTGATTATCTTCTGATTTTTTAAAAATTAATTGTCTTTCTGTAGCCAACACAAAATGTTGCAGATGAATTTGTGTATGAAAAGACAATTTGAATGAACTCACTTAAATCCATTATCAAAAATTCCTATGTGTAACATAATATCCATGTACTGAAGCACTGGGTAAAAATTGTGTAAAATTCAACTGATGACCTGGTCCCCCCCAAAAAAATACTCCATTTCATATAAAGTAATTGTTCTGATTCAGCCCAGTGAAATTTTATCCAGATCAAATCTGGGAGTTCCCCATTCAACTCTGGAGGAGTATTGTAAAAGACCCCTCATGTTATTAGAAACCTTATGTTTTCTATCACTTTAAAAAATTATACATTGTGGCTACCATTGTTACATTTTCCATGATCCTTGAGCAGCTTCCTCATAGTCAGTACCACTATTTCACATTGCTTTATGAGATGTTATTGCTCATTATCTCTCATTGTCTTTCTTTGTAAGATTTTACATGCAAGTTGGTATTCTAAATCCCTTTTGCCTTTGAATGTCTTCTCTTTCTTGCAAAAATGTCAAATTGTTACTATTAATATACTTTTTATGTTTGCATGGTCTTTTTAAAAAAAACAGTTGGTTACATTTATTTTAATTCCTTATGATGGATATTATTATAAAAATTTGATGACTGGGATTTCTGAGGGTGGAGCCAAGATTGCAGAGATGATACACGTTTCTCTCTGACCTTCTCTACAACCCTCATAATAATTACAAAATCCAGCCTCTGAATTAGCTCTGAACTGGCAGAACCCACAAATATTGGGACTGCAACAAATTATCAACAGAAGATTATTTCAAAGATTGCCAGAAAAGGTCTATTTCAATTTGAAATAGGAGGGAGGCAGCCAGAGCAACCAAGTGAGTACAAATCCCAGCACAGAGAGTGCAGAATCCCAGGGCAGTGCAGTCTTCATTTGGCAAAGAATAGACAGGGAGGAAAGAGATCAGAAAATGTCTGTTTCAATCAGAAAGGGGAAGGAGGCTGCCTAACACAAACAGCTGACCACAAATGCCAGTGCTGACAATGCAGAGTCCTGGGGCAGTGCACTCTCAGTGTGGTGGTGTAGACTTCACATGGCAGATAATCTATGGGAGGAAACAGACAAGAAAAGATCTGTTTCAATCTGAAATGGGAGGGAGGCAGCCTAACACAAACAGTGACTACAAACACCAGTGCAGAAAGGGCAGAGTCCTAGGATGTTGCTGACTCCATATGGCAAAGAATACAGGGAGGAATCCACAGAAATCTACAGCAGTGTTAGCCAGTGTGCCCTGTTGCATGCCAGTAGATCAGCAGAGAAATTATAAAACATCCAACAAAAACACAGAAGATAAATAGTGAACCCCCAAACACCAGAATCTCAGGGGATCTGGCCATGCCCACCCAGCACTGGAGTGAATCAGCACTGACCCAGCACAGCTGTGGCTATTGGAAAATCTCCCCTGCCATAAAGGCAGACGTTAAATTTGAAAAAAAAAAAATGAATAAAAAAAAATAAAGAGGACTCTAAGGTTTGCCAGCTTTTATGGTGAAAGAGAATAGATTTCAAACCCTGAGAAGACTAAAAGCAGATTGTCTCCAGATGAAGCCCCAAAAGGTAATATAATCTGGTTCTCATAACACAAGGCTCTCCTAGAAGAAATTTTAAAAGTCTCTTTAAAGAGAGCTTTTAAAAGAGAGAAGAAAAATGGGGAAAGGAAATAAAATTTTTTCAAGAGGGTCTAGAAAAGGCAACACAAAAACTATTTGAAGAAAATACACTACAACATAGACTTTGTGAAATGTAAAATGAATATAACTCATTAAAAGATAAATTTGATAAAATGGAAAAAGAAAGCAATTCCCAAGGACCAAAGAAGAACTAGAGATCATTACCGATCACAAAATAGAAAATTTCGACTATACCAAACTGAAAAGTTTTTGTACAAACAAAACTAATGCAGACAAGATTAGAAGGGAAGCAATAAACTGGGAAAATATTTTTACAGTCAAATGTTCTGATAAAGGCCTCATTTCCAAAATATATAGAGAATTGACTCTAATTTATAAAAAATCAAGCCATTCTCCAATTGATAAATGGTCAAAGGATATGAACAGATAATTCTCAGACGAAGAAATTGAAACTATTTCTAGTCATATGAAAAGATGCTCCAAGTCATTATGAATCAGAGAAATGCAAATTAAGACAACTGAGATACCACTACATACCTGTTAGATTGACTAGAATGACAGGGAAAGATAATGCGGAATGTTGGAGGGAATGTGGGAAAACTGGGACACTGATGGTGTTGGTGGAATTGTGAACACATTCAGCCATTCTGGAGAGCAATTTGGAACTATGCTCAAAAAGTTATCAAACTGTGCATACTCTTTGATTCAGCAGTGTTACTACGGGGCTTATATCCCAAAGAGATCTTAAAGAAGGGAAAGGGACCGTATGTGCACGAATGTTTGTGGCAACCCTCTTTGTAGTGGCTAGAAACTGGAAACTGAATGGATGCCCACCAATTGGAGAATGGTTGAATAAATTGTGACATATGAATGTTATGGAGTATTGTTGTTCTGTAAGAAAATGACCAGCAGAATGATTTCAGAAAGGCTTGGAGAGACTTACATGAACTGATGTTGAGTAAAATGAGCAGGACCAGGAGATCATTATGTACTTCAACAACAATACTATATGATGACCAATTCTGATGGACCTGGCCATTCTCAGCAATGAGATGAACCAAATCAGTTCCAATGGAGCAGTAATGAACTGAACCAGCTACGCCTAGCAAAACAACTCTGAGAGATGACTAAAAACCATTACATTGAATTCCCAATCCCCATACTTTTGCCCACTTGCATTTTTCATTTCCTTCATAGGCTAATTGTACAATATTTCAGAGTCCGATTCTTTTTGTACAGCAAAATAACGCTTTGGTCATGTATACTTATTGTGTATCTAATTTATATTTTAATATATTTAAAATCTAATGGTCATCTTGCCATCTGGGGGAGGGGGTGGGGAAAAGAGGGGAAAAATTGGAACAAGAGGTTTGGCAATTGTCAATGCTGTAAAGTTACCCATACATATAACCTGTAAATAAAAGGCTATTAAATAAAAAATAAAATAAAATAAAATAAAAAGAAAGCAATTCCCAGAATACAGAATTTGTGAAAGGCAAAAAGAAAATAATTCCTTAAAAAACAGAATTTTTGAAGTGGAAAAAAAAAAATCGCATAGAACAAAACAACTCATTTAAAAATCCAATTGGACAAATACAAAAGAAGTAAAAACAGTAAATGAAGAAAATAACTCACTAAAAATAAGAATTGAACAAATGGAAATGATTGACTCAAAAAGACAACAAGAATCAAGCAAGCAAAATCAAAATGATGAAAAAAATAGGAAAAAAATATAAAATATCTAATTGGGAAAACAACCAACATGGAAAATAGATCTAGGAGAAACAATCTATGATTGATTGATCTCTCTGAAATACAGGATGAAAAAAGAGCCTAGACACTATTTTTCAGGAAATCATCAAAGAGAAATGCCCAGGGGGGCGGAGCCAAGATGGCGGAGAAGACACACGCGTCTTTCTAAGCTCTTCTCTTACCCTCTTTATCAATAATATATCAAGCCTCAAAAATAGTCTTGACTGCTACAATTCGTAAAGATAAGAAGTAGAACAACTCACCGGCCGAAAAAAATCTGCAGTCTCGCCAAAAAAGGTTGGTTCCAGGGCCAGGGGAGTCGCGCAGACTGGGAGAGAATTGGGTTCCGAGGAGAGTCTCAAACCGAGGGTGAAGGCACAGATCTCAGCACAAGCGCCAGCCCCAACCCGCAGTAAGGGGCTTTTCCTTGGGGCAGTTGTGCTCCTGCACGGCAGGAGGACGCAGCCCGGTTAGCCTCCAATCTGCGCAGGGGAGCTCGGCTGGGCCATAAACTTTTTTTTCCAGGGCCGATTTGCATCGGCAGAGACACTGGGCAGGTTTGTGGCTGTCTGCGTTCTGCGGTCTGCGCTCAGCTGCTAATACTCACAGTCCCACAAGAGGCTCCGGCCTGGGCTGACACTTTCACCACTTAGTCTCTCAGGGCAATCGATAATCCCTCAGCCTACTAAGCGGTTTGATAGCTCGGCCAGTGCTGAATCCACCTCCTGTTGGGGGAAGGAAAACTCTCACCCAGAGCACTCCCATACCTCAGGCCGGAAATCGGTTTCATCTCTACCTATTCTGCAGAGGAGCTGGTAACCTTGCCTGGGAGACCTACCTAAAGGCTTTAAAACATGAATAAAAAGATGAAAAGAACAATCGACAGCTTCATGCAGAAAAGAGCAGGTCCAACAAACCTGAAGAGAACCTCAAACAGCAAAATGCATCAGACTGTCCTCCTTACATAATGCTCTCATAGAAGAGGCCATTAAAAAGTCTCAAAGAGAGTTAGAAGATAAATGGGGAAAGGAAGAAAGCCTTACAAAGAGGCAACAACTTCCTGAAATACAATTGGAAAAAATAAAATTCACTACAAAGTGGGGATTTGTGATTTGGAAAAGACAAAGAACTCGCAAGAAAGTAGGATCCATGAATTGGAAAAGACAAAGAACACACAAGAAAGTAGGATCTGTGAATTGGAAAAAGAAAATAATTCACTACAAAAAAAATTAGTGAAATGGAAAAAATTCCACAGACCAAAACAATACATTCAAAACTCAATTGGACATATACAGAAAAGAAGTAAAAAAAGCTATTGGAAAATAATTCTTAAAAATTAGAAACTGAACAAATTGAAACTAATGATTCATTGAGACAGCAAGAATCAGTCAAGCAAAAACAAAAATGACAAACTGGAAAAACCACGAATTATCTACTTGCAAAAACGACAGACTTGGAAAATAGATCTAGGAGAGATAATCTGAGATTATTGGACTATCTGAAAACTATGATGAAAAAAAGAGCCTAGATCTATTTTACAAGAAATCATCAAAGAGAACTGCCAGATGTAATAGAATCAGAAGGTAAAATAGGCATTGAAAGATTCATCGAACACCTTCTGAAAGAAACCTAAAATAAAAACCCCAAGGAATATTGTGGCAAAATTTCAGAACTATAAGATTAAGGAAAAAATTTTACAAACAGCCAAAAAAAAACCATTTAAATACCGAGGTGCCACAATAAGGATCACCCAAGATCTGGCTGCCTCTACATTAAGGAAAGAAGGGCCTGGAATATGATATTCAAAGGCACAAGAACTTGAGATGCAACAAGAATAACTACCTAGCTAAGCTGAGCATTTTCTTCCAGGGAAGAAGATGAATTTAATGAAACAAATGAATTCCATTTGTTTCTGAAGAAAAACCAGAACTAAACAAAAATTTGATCTCCAAGAATAGAACTCAAGAGATGCAGAAAAGGTAAAAATAACTCTTGAGAATTGTATTTCTGTTGTGGATATACAAAAAAGAATATATATAATTTGATTATACTGATATAACATAAAAAGGGAAGTAGATATGGAAAAGGGATGATGGCAGAATAAGGTGGGAAGGAGGGATAAAAGAGGGAACCACATCCCACAAGAGGCTAAGAAAACTTATCATATCTGAGGGAATTTAGAGAAGGAGGAACATTGTGGAATCTTACTCTCATCAGAGTTGGCTCAAAAAAAAATAATTGACATTTGTTTTAGAAAAATTCTCTCTCGCCTCTTAAAAACGGGGGAGGAAGGGAAAAGAAAAAGAGTAATAAGGGAAGGAAGGGAAAAGAATCAAAGGGGAGGGAGGGATTATAAAGAGGATAAGTATCGTATACAAGAGGGTACATAAAGTTTAAAAGGGGAAAGAGGGTTGGGGGAGGCAAGAATAAGTAAAGCACAATCTGGGTTATTAGGATGGCAGGAAATACGAATTTAGTAATTCTAACCGTAAATGTAAATGGGATGAACTCCCCATAAAGAGGAGGCAGATAGAACTGGATCAAAGTCAGAACCCTACAATATGTTGTTTACAAGAAACACATTTAAAAGCAGGGGATGCATATGAGTAAAGTAAAGGCTGGAGCAAAATCTATTACTTCATTGAAGTCAAAAAACAGGGGTAGCCATCCTTATCTCAGATCAAGCAAAAGTAAAATTGATCTAATTAAAAGAGATAAGAAGGTAACTACATCCTGCTAAAGGGTAACATAAACAACAAAGCAATATCAATATTAAACATATATGCACCAAGTGGTATGGCACTCAACTTCCTAAAGGAGAAGTTAAGAGGTTGCAAGAAAAATAGAACAACAAAACTGTAATAGTAGGAGATCTCAACCTTGCACTCTCAGAATTAGACAAATCAAACCACAAAACAAATAAGAAAAATTAAAGTAAATAGAATATAGAAAAATTAGGTATGTTGGATCTTTGGAGAAAATTGAATGGAGATAGAAGGAATATACTTTCTTCTCAGCAGTTCATGGAACCTATTAAATTGATAATATTAGGACATAAAGACCTCAAAATTAAATCCAAGAAAGCAGAAATAGTAAATGCTTTCTTTTCAGATCATGATGCAATAAAACTACATTCAACAAAAGTTAGGGAAATAGACCAAAAAGTAATTGGAAACTAAAACAATCTCATCTTAAGAATGATTGGGTGAAGCACAAATTATAGATAATTAATAATTTCACTCAAGATAATGACAATGATGAGACATCATCCAAAATTTGTGGGATGCAGCCAAAGCAGTAATAAGAGAATTTTTATATCCTTAGAAGCTTACTTGAATAAAACAGAGAAAGAAAAAGATTAATGAATTGGGCTTGCAACTAAAAACTAAAAAAGACCAAATTAAAACCCCAATCAAATACTAAATTGGAAATTCTAAAATTAAAAGGAGAAATTAAAAATATTGAAAGTAAAAAAACTATTGAACTAATTAATAAAACTAAGAGTTGGTTCTATGAAAAAGCCAATAAAATAGATAACCTTGGTAAATCTGATTAGAAAAGGAGGAGGAAAATGAAATTAGTAGTCTTAAAATGAAAAGGGCTTTCCACCAAGGAAGAGGAAATTAGAGAAATAATAAGGAGTTATTTTGCTCAACTTTATGCAATAAATTTGATAACCTAAGTGAAATGGATGACTACCTCCAAAAATACAGACTTCCAGACTAACAGAGGAAGAAGTAAATTGCTTGAATAGTCCATTTCAGAAAAAGAAATAGAACAGGCAATTAAACAACTCCCTAAGAAAAAATCCCAGGACCAGATGGTTTACATGTGAATTTTACCAAACATTTAAAGAACAATTGGCCCAATGCTATATAAATTATTTGATAAAATAGGGAATGAAGGAGTCCTACCAAATTCCTTCTATGACACAGACATGGTACTGATACCTAAACCAGGTAGGCTGAAAACAGAGAAAGAAAATTATAGACCAATCTCCTAATGAATATTGATGCTAAAATCAAATAAGATATTAGCAAAAGACTACAGAAAATCATCTCAAGATAATACACTATGATCAGTAGGATTTATACCAGGAATGGGCTGGTTCAATATTAGGAAAACTATCAATATAATTGGATGTCAATAACCAAATTAACAAAAACCATATGATCATCTTAATAGATGCAGAAAAAGCATTTGATAAAATCCAACATCCATTCCTATAAAACACTTGAGAGTATAGGAATAAATGGACTTTTCTAAAATAATCAGCAGCATCTATTTAAAACCATCAGTAAGCATCATATGAATGGAGACAAACTCAACCATTCCCAATAAGATCTGGAGTGAAACAAGGTTACTATCACCGTTACTATTTTATTTAAGAAACGCTAGCTATAGCAATAAGAGCTGAGAAAAGTTAAAGGAATAAGAATGGCAATAGGAAGCCAAATTATCACTCTTTGCGATGACGATGTATACTTAGAGAACCCCAGAGATTCTGCTAAAAAGTTATTAGAAATAATCCACAACTTTAGCAAAGTTGCTGGTTATAAAATAAACCCACATAAGTCATCAACATTCTTATATATCACTAACAAAATAACAGTCAGAGTTACAAGAGAAATTCCATTTAAAGTAACTACTGATAATATAAAATATTTAGGAATCTATCTGCCAAGGGAAAATCAGAAACTTTAGAGCAAAAATTACAGACCACTTTTCACACAAATTAGTCTGATCTAACCAATTGGAAAATATTAAATGCTCTTGGATAGGGCGAGCAAATATAATAAAGATGACAATTTCCTAAACTAATCTATTTATTTAGCGCTATACCAATCAGACTCCCAAAAAACTAAATGACCTAGAAAAATAACAACGAAGTTCATATGGAAAAACAAAAGGTCAAGAATTTCAGGGGAATTAATGAAAAAAAAATCAAATGATGGTGCTTAGCTGTGCCAGATCTAAAAACTATACTATGAGCAGAGTTACCAAAACTATTTGGTATTGGCTAAGGAATAGATTAGTTGATCAGTGGAATAGATTAGGTTCAAGGGATAAAACAGTCAACAAATATAGCAACCTAGTCTTTGACAAACAAAAGATCCAGCTTTTGGGATAAGACTTTGATTTAAAAATTGCTGGGAAAATTGGAAACTAATATGGCAGAAACTAGGCATTGATCCATACAACGCCGTACACCAAGATAAGGTCAAATGGGTTCATGACCTAGGCAAAAAAATTATTAATAAATTGAGAACATAGGATAGTTTACCTCTCAGACCTGTGGAAGGAAGTTTTTATGACCAAAAGCAGAACTAGAGATCATTACGACACAAAATGAAAATTTCGATTATACCAAACTGAAAAGTTTTTGTACAAACAAAATAATGCAGACAAGATTAGAAGGGAAGCAAAAACTGGGAAAATATTTTTACAGTCAAAGGTTCTGATAAAGGCCTCATTTCAAAATATAGAAATTAAAATCAAGCCATTCTCCAATTGAAAAATGGTCAAAGGATATGAACAGACAATTCTCAGATGAAGAAATTGAAACTATTTCTAGTCATATGAAAAGATGCTCCAAGTCATTATTAATCGAGAAATGCAAATTAAGAAACCCAGATACCACTACACACCTGTCAGATTGGCTAAGATGACAGGAAAAATAATATGATTGTTGGAGGGATGTGGGAAAACCTGGGACATGATTCATTGTTGGTGGAGTTGTGAACGAATCCAACCATTTTGGAGAGTAGTTTGGAACTATGCTCAAAAAGTTATCAAACTGTGCATCCCTTTGATCCAACAGTGTTACTACTGGGATTATATCCCAAAGAGATTATAAAGAAGGAAGGACCTGTATTGCACAGTTTGTGGAGCCCTTTTTGTAGTGGCTAGAAACTGGAAACTGAATGGATGCCCATCAGTTGGAAGAATGGCTGAATAAATTGTGGTATATGAAAATTATGGAATATTACTGTTCTGTAAGAAATGACCAACAGGATGATTTCAGAAAGGCCTGGAGAGACTTACAGAACTGATGCTAAGTGAAATGAGCAGGACCAGAGATCATTATATGCTTCAACAACAATACTAGATGATGCTAGTCCTGATGGATCAGGCCATCCTCAGCAACAAGATCAACCAAATCATTTCTAATGGGCAGTAATGAACTGAACTAACTATCCCAGAAAAAGAACTCTGGGAGATGACTAAAAACCCATTACATTGAATTCCCAGTCCCTATATTTATGCACCCATCTTTGATTTCCTTCACAAGCTATTGTACAATAATTCAAGTCTGATTCTTTGTACAGCAAAATAATTTTTGGTCATGATACTTATTGTGTATCTAAGTTATATTTTAATATATTTAACATTCTGGTCATCCTGCCATTTAGGGGGGTAAAGGTGAAAAATTGGAACAAGAGGTTTGGCAATTGTTAATGCTGTAAAGTTACCCATGTATATATCCTGTAAATTAAAGGCTATTAAATTAAAAAAAAAAAAAAAAAAAACTATTGTTCTGAGTTGGAATCATAAGGCTGGGTTTGAATTCCAGTTTTGCCACTCAATAAATAAAAGACTTTGCTGAGTCTCTTAGGTCTTCAAAAAAAAAAAAAAAAAAAAAAAAAAAAAAAAAAAAAAAAAAGAAATGCCCACATATCATAACAGTAGATAAAATGACTATTAAAAGAATTCACTAAACACCTCCTGAAAAAGACCCCAAAATTAGGACCCCAAGGAATATCATGGCTAAATTTAAAACTATTAGACCAAGGAAAAAAATACTATAAGCAGCCAGAAAGAAAAAAAAATCAAATACCAAGGAGACACAATAAGGATTACTCAGGACCTAGCAGCTTCCACTCTAAAGGATCAAAGGGCCTGGAATCTGATATTCCAAAAAGCAAAGGAAGTTGGAATACAGCCAAGAATAAATTACCCTGCTAAACTGAGCATTTTTCTTTCAGGAAAGAAGATGGACATTCAATGAAATTAGTGAATTCCATTTATTTTTGATGAAAAGACCAGAGCACAACAAAAAAATTGACCTCCAAATATAGAACTGAAGAGAAGCATAAAAACTAAAAACAAAAACAAAAACAAAACCTCTTGAGAACTGTTTTTGTTATGAGCATATATTGAGAGTACATATATAATCTGATTTTTCTGTTATAATATAAAAAAGAAACTAGAGATGGAAAGGGGATTGTAATAGAAAAAAAGGGAAAGTGTAGGCAAAATGAGGGAAATTACATCTCAGAAAGAGGCAAAGAAAACATATTACAATTGATGGAAAGAAGGAAGAGTGATGCATATTGTGTGAATCTTACTCATCGGATTTGGCCCAAAGAAAGAATATTAGATATATTTGGTTTCACCTTGAAACATCTTTCATCTTATAGAAAAATGGGAGGGGAAAGGGGAAAAAGGTAAGGGTGGGCTAACTAGAAAGGGAAAGAGAAATACTAGGGGAAAAGTATAAAAAAGGGGGAGGGTCTCTAAAGGGGAAGGACTGCTTGAGGTAAGTAGTGCTCATAAGTAAAATACTGGGGAGGAGAGAAACAGGAAAAAAAGTGTAATTTGGGGTTCATAAGAAGGCATGAAATACAGAATTAGTTGTTTTAAATGTAAATGTGAAAGGGTGAACTCTCCCATAAAATGTAAGCAGATAGCAGACTGGATGTAAAAGTCAGAATCCTGCAACATGTTGTTTACAAGAAACACATTTAAAGCAGAGAAATGCAAGCAGAGTAAAGGTAAAAGAAGAATTTATTATGCTCCAAGTGAAGTAATAATAAAACAAAGTGGGGGTAGCCATCCTATTTTCAGATCAAGCAAAAGCAAAAGTTGATCTAATTAAAAGAGGTAAGGAAGGAAACTATATCTTGCTAAAAGGTACTATAGGTAATGAAGCAATATCAATATTAAGCATATATTTACAGAGTGATGTAGCATCTAAATTCCTAAACGAGAAGTTAAGAGATATGCAAGAAGAATTAGACAGAAAAAACTATAATAGTGGGTATTGCAACCTTGCTTTCCTAGAAATACATAAATTGCAACACAAAATAAATAGGAAAAAAGTTAAAGAAGTAAATAGAATACTAGAAAAAATTAGATATGATATATTTTTGGAGAAAATTGAATGGAGACAGAAAGTAGTACACTTTTTTCTCAGCAGTTCATGGAACCTATACAAAAACTGACCATATATTAGGATATGAAGATCTCAAAATCAAATACAGAAAGGCAAAAATAGTAAATGCATTTTTCTCAGATCATGATACAATAAAAATTACATTCAATAAAGGGCCAGGGAAAAATAGACCAAAAAGAAATTGGAAACCAAATAATCTCATCCTAAAGAATGAATGGGTGAAATGGCAAATCATAGACATGATCAATACTTTCATCTAAGATAATGATAATAATGAGACAACATACCAAAATTTGTGGAATGCAACTAAATTGGTAATAAGGGGAAATTTTATATCTCTAGATGCTTACTTGCACAAAACAGAGAAAGAAAAGATCAATAAATTGGGCTTGCAACTAAAAAAGCTAGATAAAGAACAAATTAAAACTCCCCAATCAAATACCAAACTTGAAATTCTAAAATTAAAAGGAGAGATCAATAAAAAACGAAACTAAAAAACTATTAAGTTAATAAATAAAACTAGCAGTTGGTTTTATGAAAAAAAAAAACAAAATAGATAAACTTTTAGTTAATTTGATTAGAAAAAGGAAAGAAGAAAATCAAATTGTTAGTCTCAAAAATGAAAAGGGAGAACTATCCACCAATGAAAAGGAAACTAGAGTTATTATCAGGAGTTACTTTGCCCAGCTTTATGCTTATAAATTTGACAACCTAAGTGAAATGGAAGAATATTTACAAAAAATATATATTGTCCAGAAGATTATACAATGATAAATTCTGATGCATGTGGCTCTTTTCATAAATGAGGTGATTGAGGCCAGTTCCAATGATCTTGTGACGAAGAGAACCATCTACACTGAGAGAGAGGACTATGGGAATTGCGTGGGCATTACAACATAGCATTTTCACACTTTTTGTTGTTGTTTTCTTGCATTTTATTTTTTCTCTTTTTTTTTTTTGATTTGATTGTTCTTGTGTGGCAAGATAACTGTATAAATATTTATGCATATATTGAATTTAAAATATATTTTACCATATTTAACATATATTGAATTACTTGCCATCTAGAAGAGGGGGTGAGGAGGTGGGGGGAAATTGGAACACAAAGTTATGCAAGGGTTAATATTGAAAAATTATCCATGCATACATTTTGAAATTTTAAAACCTTTAATTAAAAAAAGAAGATCCCTGAGGGAAAACCATTCTAGTTTGTAATGTTTATAACATTCACATATATATATATATATATATATACATATATATATATATATGTATATATATATATACACACACACACACATATATTGGATCTAACATATATTTCAACATATTTAACATGTATTACTCTATATATACACATATATACTACTATATATACATATACACACATATAAAGAGATATACATATATTTATATATACACACATATATTACTTTTTTTTACACATACCTTCTCATTATCTGAAGTTCTTGCTTATGCAGTCCTATATATATTGCATAAAGACCTTAACTAAAGTACTAGAGAAACATGAAGATTATTTTACCATACCTGAGCCTTATGTTTCTATATTATGAATATATTCTTTAAGAAAATAGTCATTAAGCACTGGGAATAAGGATCATCAGCTTTTAAAACCATAACAATTTAATCAATTAGATTTTAATGGACAACTGAAATGGGTATTATTCTTAAATCAGGTGTGCAATTCAAGTCAGAATATCAAATGAAACAGTAAAATGAAGGTGAAATGAAGCAGTAAAAAAAAAAAACTTGGAGAAATGATAATAATGAGGAAATCTATGTGGTATATCATTGAAACCATTAATACTGAACTATTCAAACAAATTAATATAATTTTAAAAAGTAGTTCCTACAGAGTTGAGAAGTCATCAAATCTTTTTTTTTTTTTTTTGGCAGTTAATATTGTATTTTATTTATTTATTTATTAAAGCTTTATATTTACAAAGCGTATGTGTGGGTAATTTTTCCAACATTGACCCTTGCCACTACAAAAAGGGTTGCCACAAATATTTTTGCACATGGAGGTTCCTTTCCCTCCTTTAAGATCTCTTTTGGATAAATGTCCAGTAGAAACACTGCTGGATCAAAGGATATGAACAATTTGAAAGACCTTTAGACATAGTTCCAAAATGCTTTCCAGAATGGTTGGATCACTTCACAACTCCACCAACAATGTATCAATGAAGGAAGCACTTGAAACTAAATTGATCAAGAATCTAGCCAATGACATAGTTTATTGTTTGACTACAGAATAAAACACTAAAACCAAGGAGTTCTCATACTCAGTTCTCTTAGAATGTCTCACTGTCTGGAGATCTGGAGATTAGGGGATTGTATCTACCCAAATCAATGTTGTATTCTTGCTGAGTGTCTTTTCCCTATTAATAGGTAAAATTATTTTTATTGTTGCTATTGTTTAGAATGGTCTATGAGAATCTCATTTTGTTCCAGACCTATATCTGAACTATGAGATCAGATTAAGTGAAGCCTGATCCTGAATATCATGACATAATTTTACTGTCACAGTTCATATCTTCAGCAATAAAATTACAAATCTCTTTAAGCAACCAGATTTTATCCCTGGCTACTAAACTCATCCTATTCTCCTCTAAAAGACTAGATATTATAAAAT
Organism: Sarcophilus harrisii; assembly: GCF_902635505.1. NCBI lineage: Eukaryota > Metazoa > Chordata > Mammalia > Dasyuromorphia > Dasyuridae > Sarcophilus > Sarcophilus harrisii. Next base: position 314,240,355 of record NC_045429.1, on the reverse strand, counting down.
CTTATATTTACACTAGTGTTAATGCACTCAATTCTGCTAGGTGAGAGGGCTGGGGAAATGCTAAGTTCCCTAAGGTTCTTAGAGAAGTTGTGACTGTCTTTTCCTTCAGCTTTGCTTCTTTTGGGATAATTGTGTTTTTGTAGTTATTCAAAGACTTGTAATTAGAATATGTATAGATATATTCTAATTATATAATTAAATAATAATTTGATAATAATATATTTGTGCATATGTGAATATATACACAATCTGAATTAGTTCTAAGCCTTCAACTACCAGAAATACTATTTTTTCAGATTCTGCTATAAATAGCTAATAAAAATCACAAGAAATTGATTTAGATTGGGCAGAGCCAAGATAGTGGAGTAAATGCAGGAACTTGCCCAAACTCTCCCCAAAATTACTCCACATTCCTTTAAATATTGACTCTAAATTTTTTTTAGAGCATCACAACACCTAAGATTACAGACTAAAACATTTTCCAGCTGAAGAAAACACAGAAGCTCAGCAGAAAAGGTCTGTGACATCAGAGTCAGAATCCAGCATGCAGTCCTGATACAGAGCACACTGGTGGAACTCTGGACACAGACTCATGTTCAGCCTGGGCAAACCTCTGAATCAGCAACAGTACTGATATTTTCCAGACCTCTCAACCCAGAGACACCAAAGAGAACCTAGAAGATCAGTGGAAAAGCTCTGTGGAACCAGAGTAGTACCCCAACATGCAATCTCTGTATAGCCCAGACCCAGCTCTGGCCTAAACTCCATTGTCAGCTAGGTAGGACCTCTGAATCAGCAGCAGTGCTGGAGGCTTCTGGACTTCTCAGCCCAGGGACACCAGGGAAAGCTCACAAGGTCAGATGAGAGGGTCTGGGGCATGGGGATAGGATCTGTTGTTCATTCCCATTGCAAGCTGGATCTGTAGAGCCCCAGATCCCTTAGCATACTAGATTTTACAGCTACGGTGAGGAAGAGACACACCTAACAGAAGCAGGGCCCTACTTTAACAAACAGTTAAAAGATATGTTATAGGCTAGAAAAAAAATGAGCAAAAAAACCCAAAAACTGTTTCTCATCATTGAAAACTATTATGGTGACAAGGAAAATCAAAACACACACTAAGAAGATTATAACAAAGTCAAAGCTCCTCTATCTAAAGCCTCCAAGAAAAATAAGAATTCCACTCAGACCATGGAAGAGCTCCAAAGGGACTTTGGAAATCAAGAGAGATAAAGGAAAAAATAAAGAAAGAGAGTTAAAAAAGGAAACACAAAAAGCTAATGAGAAGAATGCCTTAATAAGCAAAACTTACCTATTGGGAAAGGAGGTACAAAAGGCCACTAAGGGAAATAATTCCTTTAAAAATAGAATAGAGCAAATGAAAGCTAATGGCTGTATGAGAAATCAAGGCACAGTACAGCAAAAATAAATAAATAAATAAATAAATAAAACATAGTAAAAAAATGTGAAATATCTCACTGGGAAAACAACTGACTTGGAAAATAGATCCAGAAGAGATCATTTTAAAATTATTGGTCTACTTGAGAGTTGTGATCAAAAGAAAAAAAAAGAGCTTGGGCATCATCTTTCAGGAATTTATCAAGGAAAACTATCCTGATATTCTAGAACCAGAGGGTAAAATAGAAACTGAAAGAATCCACTGATCACCTCCTGAAAGAGACCTAAAAATAAATACTCCCATGAATGTTATAGCCAAATTCTGAAATTCCCAGGTCAAGGAGAAAATATTGAAATAATTCAAGTATAGTGGAGACACAGTCAGGATAACAGGAGATTTAGTACCTTCTACTTTAAAGAACTGGAGGACTTGGAACATATTCCAGATAGCAATGGGGCTAAGATTGCCACCAAGAATTACCTACCCAGCAAAACTGAGTATACTTCTTCAGAGGAAAAAGGTAGTCATTCAGTGAACTGGAGGATTTTCAAGCATTCATGATAAAAAGACCAGAACTGAATGGAAAATTTGATTTTCAAGTACAGGACTCTGGAGAAACATAGAGGTAATCAAAAAAGTGATATAAAGGATAATATGGTATATCTATTCTTATTCCTATGTGGAAAAATTATACTTGTAACTTATTAGAACATTATCATTATTGTGGCAGAAAGATTGTATTTAGACAGAGGGCATACATGTGAGTTGAATATGAAGGATAACATCTTTTTAAAAAAAATGATGAAATTATGGGGTGAGAGAGGAATGAATGTCCTGTGAGAAAGGGAAAAGGAGAGTGAAATAGTGTAAATTATCTGTCACAAACAAAAAACAAAAGCTTTTATAGTGAAAGGGGAGGAGGGGGAATATATTTCAAATAAGAAATAACATAAATAAAAAAAATTAAAAAAAAAAAGAAATAACATACATACCCTTAAATATTTCTTACCCTACAGAAAAATGTGAGAGTAATGGCATATGGGAGTGGGGAGGGTGATAAGTCAGGATATGGGGGAGGGACTAGTCAGTAGCAAAACACTTTTGAGGCAGGAGAGGGTAAAAGGAGAGAGAATAAATGAGGAAAATAGAATTAGCAATAACAATTGTAAAAATAATTTTGAAAGCAAATTTCTCTGATAGAATATTATTGTTCTCTGGAAAATGATGATCAGGGTGCTCTCAGGGTAAAAAAAACCTGGAAAATCCCTCAAGAACAAATTGAAATATACTATATGCAAAATAATAGCAATATTCTGTGATGACCAGCAGTAAATGACAGTTATTCTCAATCATCCATAACTACTCTGAAAGACTTGATGATAAAAAATCCTATCCATAGCCAAAGAAGGAACAGATTATATCTGAATATAGATTGAAACATTCTCTATTTCTCTCTCTATCTCTTTCTTTATGTTTAACTTAATTTTTCTTGCGAGTTTTTATTTTCATTAGGGTGGGAGAGCTGTATTTTCTTTCACACATGACTTCTATGGAAATGTTTTACATAATCTCATATGTGATTTATTGATTGTGGTTGGGGATAAGGGAGAGAATTTAGAACTCAAAATCTTAAAAAATATATATATTGTTTTGAATATAACTTGGAAAATATTAAATAAATATTTTTCTTAAAAGAAGAAAACAAATTGATTTAATGCAGTCTGATCCCCATTGGAAGAGATAGTCATGTATGCATACTATATAGTTTTCAAAAATTATTTTTGTATTGTCAATAAAAGGAATAAATAGTACTTAACAGAAATATTATTACACAGCAATGTACCTACTGCTTCTATTATACTCATATTGCCCCAAACAGTATATAGGTATGCTCTTAATTAAGGAATTCCAAGAAACACACAATTAATTAATTTATTTTATTCAAAATCTTCATTCTAAACTGTAGGGTAACAATAACAACCACAACAACATTGTTACTAATAATAATAGGTAGTGTTTATTTAGTATTATAAATTTTTCAAAGCACTTTACATATGCCTTTTTTATTGTTGTTGCTCACAACAACTCTGTGAAGTAGATGTTAATATTATCCCCACTGTATGGATGAATAAACTGAAGCAGATAAAAAATAAAATTATTTTCCCAACAGTATTTAGTAATAAGTAGCTAATGCAGAATCCAAGCTCAGTTATTTCTAACTTGAATCTCAGTATTATATATTGTTTCACCACCTAGCTGTCCAGATGCTTTCTAACCAGAAACATAATTAATATAATTTAGTAAGTAGAGTACTGAATTTGAAGTCAAGAACACATATTCAAACCTGCTCAGTATACTTATTAGCTTTATTACCTGTGCATTTTCCATTCTCAATCTTTCAGTTATTTTCTTTTTAAAAAAATTCAATTACATATAAAAAAACATTTTTAACATTTTAAGAGTTGAGTTGAAATTGTATCCCTCCATTTCTCCCCTCATCCCCATTAAAAAAAGCAATAGATATAAGTTTGATGTACATGTTCAATTTCTCACTTATTTTCAATCTTTCCCTCTTGGTTTTTTGTTATATCATGTTGTATGGACTTAGGAAGGCTCTGTGCACATCAGCTTCTCTCGTGAGTGATGTTTTTCTGTTCTGTGTCTACTACTATCACATAACTCTAATTATGAGGAAAAGCTACACATAAAAAGAAACCCTCTCATTCTCTATCCTATTTGCAGTCCTGCTTTCTCTGACCCTGTATATTACTTGACTTTGCCAGAAGCAAATCACTCTTTAATGTCACAGCAACCTAATTTTTAGCCTGTAGCACTGCTTGGATCTTTTTACAATATTTAGCCTTCAGTAGTACATGTACCCTCAGAGCATCAATATTTTGTCACAAAACATATTGCATTGAACATCCAGTTAGCAATGAATTCAGTTTGCAAAACAAAACAAAACAAACAAACAAACAAAAAAAACAGTATGCATGTGTGTGTGTGTGTTTAAACAGACTTTTATTCTTGTAGTCTTGCCAAATTCCTTTTTAGACTCTTTGCTTCAGAGCCAAGACTACTCTCAATATTTCTATCAAAAATGTCTTTTATCAAAGACACCCAACTTTTCATAGGTTACCTGTGAAATTTTAGTAACTTTACCCAGCACTTTACCTAGTTATTTTGGGCCTGGAAAAACTTCACAAAACAGACTTTCAAATCAACTTTTGAAGGCCAACACAACTAGGGGAAATGGGGAAAGAGACTTGAGAAACAAAATCTTTTGTAGTTGTAACACTGACTGCTCTGGCCCTGACAGTAGGTTATATAAATTATATTTCATCCCTCCCTTGGGATTTTCTAATATTCTTAAAGGGTTTTCATTCTTAGGCAGTAACTTCAGTACCCATTGATGATGTTCCTTTAATTTTCAGGAGTGGTTCCTAGTTCTATTTCAATTTCTATCCTAGTTAACTTAATTACAACAGAATATTTACTTCAAAAGTATAATATAAATATACATATATTCTTCCCAAAAATGTGGAAGGCCTAACCCTTTCCACATTATCAGTCTCCAGAGAAGAGAAGGGATCAAAGCTTAAATTGATTGTATAGAACACAGAACCAAATTCTAAATCTAAAGACCCCCTCAGCCTTGTGTCCAGGGCTTCCCTCCTAATGAGCCATTGCAACATCTTTCTGGAATCCTGACTCTATGGTAATCATGGCTCAATCTTTGGGTTTAATAGGAATCACCTCTCAATTCCCAAAATTGGAAAAGGGAAATGACATAGAAAAAACACAAACAACCCCAGGAATATTTCTTGGAACCAGTAAAAGCAAGAAGGACTTCCTTCCCCTTACTGATTCAATTCATTGTGCCTGACCTGTGGATGAACTTTTTTTTCTTTATCCTCTGAATATAGCAGGAAATAACACTTAGAAAAGATCATGAGCCAAAAAGAAGGTGATTGTCTCACTATGGCCAATATGAACGGTATATACTGTTCATATTAAGCAGCACCAAAGGAGGCAATACTCACCTACATGTTAAGAGATGATGAATACTGCAGGTTAAGAGAACTGAATATGCACAGGATAGGCCTTTCAGGGAGTTTCTATGCCATAGGAACTGGATATGCTCCAAAAGCCCCTCATATATTGAAAAATACAAGGAAATCACCATGAAATGAGAGGGAGGGCACCTCATCTATTATATTCGTTGAGGGGAGATTTTGGTACATTTCAAGGTTACTGCCAGCGACACAAGATCAGAGTAGAGATTGCTTGGTATCCTTCCAGAAAGAGAGCAAGCCTATCAATTGGTTATGTTCTAATTCACTTAATTAGTCTTGCTGTTTATGTGCAATGTTCAATATTTTGGGATTTTTTTTTATTTTTGACTAAAATAATTTTAATTAGAAGTGGTAAACAGGGTAAATATACTTTATTCTGATTCTTTTTTACTTTTTTAAAGTTTTCATTTTTAAAACATATGAATAGGTAATTTTCAACATTAACTTTTGCAAAATCTTATGTTCAAAAATTGTTTTTCTTCCTCTCTTTCTTCCACCCCTCCCCTAGATAGCAAGTATTCCAATATATATTTTAAACATATGCCTTATTTTATACATATTTTAACAATTATCATACTGCAGGAAAAAAATCAGATCAAAAAGAAAAAAAATGAAAAAAAACTAAATACAAGCAAAGAACAACAACAACAACAAAGGTTAAAAACAATATGTTGTGATCCACAAGTTTCCCCAGATCTCTCTCTCTCTCTCTCTCAAGATTGCTCTCTTTGTCACAAGACCACCGGAACTGGCCTGAATAACCTCACTGTTGAAAAGAGCTGCATCCATCAGGATTGATCATTGCATAATTTTAGTATTGCTATGTACAGTGTTGATATAAGTCTCTCAAGGCCTTTCTAAAAATAATCCTGGTCATTTTTTCTTATAGAAAAATAGCAGTCCATAAGTGTCATAGGCTATAACTTATATAACATTCTCCAACTGATGGACATTCAAGCAGTTTTCAATTCCTTGATACTGAAAAAAGGGTTGCTGCAAACATTTTTGCAGATATGGATCCTTTATCCTTTTTTATGATATCTTTGGGATACAGGCTCACTTGAGACACTGCTAGACACAGAGACGCTGTGCAAAAAGTATGCACATTTTGAAAGCCTATTAGGCATAATTTCATATTCCTCTCCAGAAACGATTGGCTCAGTTCACAACTCCATCAACAATGTTTTAGTGTCTCTTTTTTCTCATATTCTCTGCAACATTTATCATTATCATTTCCTGTTTTCAGGTTTTACAACCTGAAAGGAGTGTAGTAATTCCTCAGACTTGTCTTAATTTGCATTTCTCTAATCAAGAGTAATTTGGACATTTTTTTCATGTGACTAGAAATGGTTTTAATTTCTTCATCTGAAAATTTTCTGTTCATATCCTTTGACTATCAATTGAAGAATAGCTTATATTTTTACAAATTTGAGTCAATTCTCTCTATATTTTAGAAATGAGGCAATTGTCAGAACCCTTGGATGGAAAAAAAAAAATCTGCCCTTCTAATCTTGTCTGATTGATTTTGTTTGTACATTTTTTTAACTTAGCATAATAAAAATTATATACTTTCATAATGTATTCTCATTTTACTTTGGCCACAAATTCCTTCCTTCACTGCAGATCTAAGAGGTAGACTACCCTTTATTCTTCTAATGTGCCTATAGTCTCACTCTTTATGCCTAAATTATAAACCCATTTCAACCTTATATTGTCATAGGGTGGTAGGTGTGGGTCAATGCTTATTTTCTGCCATACTAATTTCCAAATTTCCCAGCAATTTTTGTCAAATAGGGAGTTCTTATCCCAGAAGCTAGGGTCTTTGGGGTTTATCAAACACTAGAATACTATTCCCCTGATCAGCTATTCTATTTCTTAGCCAGAACCAAATGGTTTTGATTACTGCTTCATTATAATATGATTTTATGTCTAGTACAGCTAGGCCAGTTATATTTGCATCTTTTCCCCCATTAATTCCCTTGAAATTCTTGAACTTTTGTTCTACCAGATGAAATTTGTTATTATTTTTCTAGCTCTACAAAATAATTTCTTGGGAGTGTGATTGGATGGCACTGAATAAATAGATTAATTTAAGTAGAATGCCATTTTTATGACACTTCATATTCTTCCAATTGATTAGATCTGATTTTTATTTGTATGGAAAGTGTTTTGCAATTGTGTTTCTATAGTTCCTGATTTTGTCTTGGCAGTTAAACTCCGAAATATTTTTATATTATCTACAGTTATTTTAAATGGAATTTCTCTTTGTATCTCTTGCTGTTGGACTTTGTTGATAACATAGAGAAATGCTGATGATTTATGTGGATTTATTTGCTAATGTTGTTCATTATTTCTAGTAGATTTTAATTGATTCTCTAGGATTCTCTTAAGTATACCATCATATTATCTGCAAAGAGTGATAATTTGGTTTCCTCATTAACTATTCTAATTCCTAGAGCAGCTAAGTGGCACAGTGGATAGAGCACCAGACCTGAAGTCAGGAGGACCTGAGTTCAAATCTGGTCTCAGACACTTAATACTTTCTAGTTTATCTCCATTATATTTGATGCTTGCTTGATGGTTTTAAATAGATGCTACTGATCATTTTAAGGAAAGTTGCACTTTTTCCTGTATTCTCTAGTGTTTTTAAAAGTAATGGGTGTGGATTTTTGTGAAATGCCTTTTCTGTATCTATTGAGATTATTATATGATTTCTGTTAGTTTCATTATTATATAGTCAATGACGCTAATAATTTTCCTAACATTGAAGCAGCCCTACATTCCTGGTATAAATCCTACTTGGTTATGGTGTATTATCCTGGTGATAACTTGCTGTTATCTCTTTGCTAATATTTTAGTTAAGATTTTTTGCATCAATATCTATTTGAGAAATTGGTCTATAATATCCTTTCTATGTTTTGAAACTACCTGGCTTAGGTATCAGCACTCTCTCTGTGTCATAAAAGGAATTTGATAAGACTCTCTCTTTCCTTATATTTCCAAATAGTTTGCACAGTATTGGAAATAATAGTTTTTTAAATGGTTGATAGAATTAACTTGTAAATCCATCTGGCCCTGGAGATATTTTTCTTAGGGAGTTGGTTAAAACTTATTTAATTTCTTTTTTTCTAAAATGGGACTATTTTAATGCGGAATGTTGGAGGGGATGTGGGAAAACAGGGACACTAATACATTATTGGTGGAATTGTGAATACATCCAACCATTCTGGAGAGCAATTTGGAACTATGCTCAAAAAGTTATCAAACTGTGCATACCCTTTGATACAGCAGTGTTACTACGGGGCTTATATCCCAAAGAGATCTTAAAGAAGGGAAAGGGACTGTATGTGCACGAATGTTTGTGGCAGCCCTCTTTGTAGTGGCCAGAAACTGGAAACTGAATGGATGCCCATCAACTGGAGAATGGCTGAATAAATTGTGGTATATGAATGTTATGGAATATTATGGTTCTGTAAGAAATGACTAACAGGATGATTTCAGAAAGGCCTGGAGAGACTTCTATGAACTGATGCTGATTGAAACGAGCAGGGCCAAGAGATCAATACATACTTCAACTAACAATACTATATGATGACCAATTCTAATGGACCTGGCCATTCTCAGCAATGAGATGAACCAAATCAGTTCCAATGGAGCAGTAATGAACTGAATCAGCTACGCCCAGTGAAACAACTCTGGTTGATGACTAAAAACCATTACATTGAATTCCCAATCTCCATACTTTTGCCCACCTGCATTTTTGATTTCCTTCACAGGCTAATTGTACAATATTTCAGAGTCCGATTCTTTTTGTACAGCAAAATAACGCTTTGGTCATGTATACTTAATTGTGTATCTAATTTATATTTTAATATATTTAACATCTACTGGTCATCCTGCCATCTGGGGGAGGGGGTGGAGGGAAGGAGGGAACAAATTGGAACAAGAGGTTTGGCAATTGTCAATGCTGTAAAGTTACCCATACATATAACCTGTAAATAAAATGCTATTAAAAAAATAATAAAAAATAAAATAAAATAGGACTATTTAAGGAATTTATTTCCTTTTCTGTTAATCTGAGCAATCTATATTTTTGTAAGTATTCATTTATTTCACTTAGATTATCAGATTTATTGCCATATAGTTGGCCAAGATAGCTCTTAATTATGGCTATACTTTCCTCTTCATTGGTTGAAAGTTCACCATCTTTATTTTTGAGATTAACAAATTGATTTTCTTCTTCTGTCTAATCAAATTAATTAAAATTTTATCTATTTATTTCATAAAATGAACTCAATTTTTTTATTAGTTTAATAGTTTTCTTACTTTCAGTTTTAATAATCTCACCTTTTATTTTCAGAATTTCAAATTTGGTATTTATTTGGTGGGGTTATATATGTTTAGTATTGATATTACTTCATTATCTCTGGTACCCTTTAATAGGATATAGTTTTTATCTTTATCTCTTTGAATTGGATCTATTTTTGCTTTTGATTTATCTGAAATCAGGATCACTAGCCCTGATTTTTTTTTTACTTCAGTTAAAGCATAATAGATTCTATTTTACCTTTACTAGTCTTTCACCTTTACTCTGTACCATTCTGATCAGTTGCTTTTAAGCTGCTAAACCTGTGTTTAAATTCTTCCTACTAGATTCCATTTTTTCTCATTCTGCCCTAGAATGCCTAGCATTAGACACCAGTAGGTGTGTATGTGTGTATATATGTGTGATATACACATGATATACACACTTGCATGTACTTATATATGTATATGTGGGTGTATATATGTGTAAATAAAGGTGTAGATGTGTGTGTATATCCACACTATATAATTGTAGATTTAAAATTATTCTGTACCTAGCTGTATTTATAATTTCTTTCTCTGGATGTAGATAGCAACTTTTTTCATATATCCTTGATTGCTATTCATTGTCATTGTGTATTGATAATAGTCACCTATTGGTGACGTATTGCAAACCATATTGCTATCACTGTATTGAATGTTCTCTTGGTTTTGTTCATTTAGCTTTTTATTACTTCATGAAAGTGTTTCCATGCAATTCTTTGCCTCTGAACAGAAAACTGCTATAAAATCTCATTTACATTCAAAACTATAATGACTATTTGTGAATTTTCCTACATCTTGTTTTTACCATTTTCTTTATCAGTCTATTTTTACCTTATTCCTGTTACCTTATCTGCTCCTTCTACCCTCCAATACCCAATTCATCTACTCCTCCAAGAGTGCTTTTCTATCCTCCCCCTCCACTCGCAAAATCTCAATCCACATATTTCTCTAAAATGTTCATCCCCCATCCTATTTTCCAATTTTCTCCCTTCTATATGTTCAGAAGTAATCTACACCCTTCCAGATGGACATGTTGTTTCCTTCCTCTTCAACCCAGATGATATGGGTTGCTTAAGGTTCTAACATTACCTGCCTTATACACCTAACCTGCTTTTTCTAAATGTGTTCTTTCTTTGTGCCCCATTATTATAATATAATTGCTCCCTTTTACCATTTCCTACCCAATTCTATTTCTTAAAATCATGTTGTCTTACATAACTCAACCCCAACCTTTCTTTTAAACTACCATAGTAATGGGGAATTTCACAAATATTGGCAACATTTTTTGTATTATATTATATGTGTGTGTGTGTATGTATGTATGTATATATATGAATTCTACTTTTTTATTACAAATACCTGAAAGACTTTCAGTTCACCAAAAATCTATTTTTTTCCATTCAGATTATATTTAACTTTGCTGGGTATGTTATTCTTGGACACAACCCCAGTTCTTTTGCCTTTGAAATATAATATTCCATGACCTATGGTCTTTCAGAGTAGAAGCTGCTAGTACTGTGAAATCCTAAATGTATGATTACAGTTTTTAAATTGTTATTTTCTTGTTGCTTGCAATATTTTTTCCTTAACTGGGAGTTGTGAAAATTGGCTAAGACATTCCTGTAAGCTTTTTTTCCCCTGGAATCTCTTTCAGGTGGTGAATAGTATATGTGTATTATATGTATTTCTTGTTTACAATCTTGATTTAAAACTTCAGGGCTATTTAATAATGTCTTACAATATTTTATGTAAATTTTTCTTTGATTATATTTTTTTAGATGACCTAACAATTCTTATATTGCATTTCTTCAATCAGTGTAGTTGCTTTTCTAATGAGATGTTTCTGATTCTCTCTTTTTTTTTTCAGTTTTGCTATTTCTTGATGTCTTATAATGTCATTCAATTCCTCTTGTCCAATTCTAGTTTTCAAGTTGTTATTTTTTCCTGAAGATTTTGTCTGAGGGAGTATTCTGAGAAGATGGAAGAGTAGTTTGGTAAATTTTAAGCTTTCCAGATTTCTCCCACAAATTGAACAAATTTGTGTCTCAGGGTGAATATAGATTTTAAAAAATTAAGGAGATTTGGGGAAGAATCAGGGTCCTCTTGCTACAACCCCATAAGTTCTAAAAAAGACCCCAGGCCAGGATTAACCCCATGTAAAGTGCAAACATCTCTGCATTAACTCCCCAGAAAAATCAAGTGGGGAACTTTTAACTAGCTAAGTGTGGCTGAAGCCTCAGCAGGAACCACAGAGACTTTTAGCTCCTGTATTATTTGTATTGTCAGGGTTCAATTCTGGAAAGACTGAGGAAACTTCATTTAATTAGGAATGCCATACCCAGCTGTAATGCAGAGTCCAGACCCTCTGACAAAAAAAGGAACCAGTCCCTGTGAGTGCAGGGGTAGTGGGGCAGGGATGCTGTAAGTGAGGGCACTTGCTGAAGGAAGGAGCTCATGGTTTAGGGTTCCTGGTCATAGAGAGGGCTGAAGGGAAGTTTAAGGTATCATCCCCCCATCCCACAATTAGAGGTACTTACACTAACACCTCTTATTAAAAAAAAAAAAATGAACCAATAAAGAAGAAAAAAATCCCACTATAGAAAACTACATTAGGAACAGGGAAAACTCCAGTTCACCTTCAATGGAGGACACTGAAGTAAAAAGAGCTTTTACCCCCAAGAGTAACATAAAATAACTTCCTGTCCAGAGAGAATTTATATAAAAATTCAAAAAAGAATTTAAAAATCAAATGAGAGACACTGAGGGAAAACTAAAAAACAAAACACAACAAAAAACAAGAAAATTATTTAAAAATTAACCAACTAGAAAAGGAGATAAGATCTTAAAGATAAAAATAATTATTTGAAAATTAGAATTGTGCAAGGGGAAGCCAGTGAAGCTTGATGAGGGTCTAAGAAATAACAGGACAGATTATAAAGAATGAGAAAATAGAACAGAATATGAAACATCCTATAAGAAAAATGACAGATCTGCAAAACAAACCAAGAAGAGAAAATATAAGAATAATTGGACTGCTTGAAAATTGTGACAAAAAAAAAAAAGAATCTTGAAAGAAAATAGTCCTGGAGGATAGAACATGAGGGGAAAGTAGAAATAGAAAAAAATCCACCCATCAGCACCTCAAGAAGAAAACACACAGGAATATTATTGCCAAATTTCAAAACTCCCAGATTAAAGAGAAAATTTTGCAAGAAACAAGAGAAAAATAATTCAAATACAGTGAAGCTACAATTAGAATTGTATAGGATTTATCAGCAGCTACAATAAAAGACCATGGATCTTAGAATTATATCCACGGATAATCAAAAGAACTAGGCCTACAGCCAAAAATATCATATGCAGCAAAATTATCCATAATACTGAATGAGAAAAAAAAATGTCCATTCGAAGAACTTTCAGATTTTCTGGGCTTTCTATCAATCAAACCCAAACTTAATTAAAAAAAAAAATTACACATAAGAGCCAATCAATTTTAAGAAATTCAACAAGGACAAGTGATTTATGTTTTTTCTTACATGAAAAATGTACAATATATGTACACTATATATGTTTAAGATTCCTATTACCAATAGGGTAGCTCAAAAGAAAGATTAGTGGAGCTAAGGTAAAAATAGTAATTATGTTATACAAATGAGGTGAAGAAAAAGAATACACACAGAGGCATTAGAGAGGGGAAAAGGGCTCATAGCTCTGAAAACTTACTCACATTGGGAATATGTTTAATAGATAGCACTCCATATATACTATGAATGGTACAGCACCCTGAAAAATTTATAAAGAAATAAGGAGTGAGGGATAGGTGGAAGGGGAAGCAAGGATGTGGGAAGAAGATAAGGGAGAGATCCAGGAGTGCGAGAAGATTAAGTAATAGCAGGGCAAGTTAAGTAACAGAATTAAAGCAAAATCAGCAGGAATAGAAAAGATATGTCTGTGTATAGGGAATGTGTATGTGTGTTTTTATCTTTATATGTACATATACATATGTTTATATGTACATATATATATTTTCTTATCTATAACTTGTTTGGGAGTGGGATGGGATGAAAGGGGCGGAAGAATAAAGTAAATAAGGTGCACAGCAGAGAACAAAAGTACAATTTACAACAAAGCAAAGAAAAAATGGACATTCATGAATATAATTTCTTCTATGAATATAAATACTTTATCTGATAATTTGCTGTTATATGTTTTGAATCCTCCCTGATGTTCCTCTGAGCACATGACAATGTTCTCTTTTATTTTGTTTTATTTTGCTTTGTAAGTCCTTTTATGAAATGAGAGTTCCTGAGGCCCTATCGTGAAAGTAAGATGAAATTTCTTAAGTCAGTGAGTGAGTTGATGGTTGAAGTGAAATTTCTTGAGACCTATTCTTTCCAATGGAGTTGCTCCAGAACCTGCTGTTTGCTGATTCAATGGAGTCCATACTTGGCTCAGACTAAAGTTCAGTCTCTAGCAGTCCTTTCTTTTCTGTGTGTTTTTTTTTTTTTTCTCCTGTGGTCTTTTCTGTGCTCAAGTAGTTTTAGGAGAACCACTGCTTTATGCTATTATTTTTTTTTTTTTTCTATTTTACATTCATTTTATTTTAGGGTTTTTTTTTTTGTTTTTTTTTTTTTTTTTTTTGTCTTTTTGAGAAAGAAATCTGAAGAGCTTGGAAATTCTTACCTACTTTGCAATCTTCCCAGAATGCTCCCTATTTCCTCCCTTTTTTCAATAAATTTCAAGTCTTCTATCAATGCAGGGCCAAATTTAAAAGATCATGTTTAACTTTTAATGTCCTCTACAATCTGGTCCTTTTCTTTGTAATGCCAGAGAAACTGAGGTAACATAGATATTAGAGAGTTATAATATTTATTTGAAAGGGAGAGATTTACTGGCACCAAATGGATCTATGGTTTGGTCCCTAAATTCTCCCTGAGAGTGGGAACAGGACTATGGATCTGGTTCTGACAAGGTGGGCGGAGGCATGGGACATTCTGAGATGGGGAGAGGCATTCTGATAAGTAGGGAAGGGCTGAGGTCATGAAGTCTAAATAGAAGGTTTTTCTCCTTATCTGGATCATCAAGATTAGGAGGGAGGGGTGGCTTTGCAGGATTGAGCAGAACAATTAGTCACCGAGGCAGAACAATTCAGGGAAACTGAGACAGGACAATTTAGGGAAGCTGAGTCAAGAAAATTAGGGAAACTGAGTCAGGACAATAAAAGAGATCTATGGAACAAAATCTTCTTTCTAATCTTCCTCTACTTTACATCCTCACATATATATTTGTATGATCTAAAGATACTGGCTTCTTGTTCTTTTCACAAGACAACTCCATCTTTGAACTCCAGGAATTTTCTTTTGTCTTAATATGTGCATAAATATACATGAGTGCAGCCTATTATGTAAACATGCATGTATACATATACATGTGTATATTGCATATTATAGATACACATATATTATGAAAGTCTTTTTTTTCTCTCCCATTTCCTTGACCACCAAAAAGAAATAAAAATAAAAAGAAATGCATACTTTCAATGCATAGTTAAGCAAAACATATTGCCACATGTCAAATTGAAAAATCCATTTCTTACTCTTCTTCTTAGTCTATCAATTCTCTTTATATATCCTCTAGAATCATAATTGATTATTTACTTGATCTGAATTGGTTTTTATAATATTGATGATTTAGTACAAACTGCTTTCCTTATTCTGCTTACTTCACTCTACATAAATCATAAAATTTCAATGTCTCTGAAATCAATTTTACATTAGCATAATATTTCTTTGAATTCATCTTTCACAATTTTTTTCCATTATGCAATTGATCAACTTAGTTCCCAATTCTTTTGCCTCCCTAAAAATAACTTTTCTAAATATTTTCCTACACATAGGACCTTTTCTTCTTTCTTTGATCCCTTTAAAATACAGATATAGCATGCATTTTTTAGTAAATTTTAAATGTGTAATCCTAAATTGCTTTCCAGAAAGGTGAGATCTATTCAGAACTCCATATTGTTTGATAAAAACTATTGAGAAAGATTACAGGCAGATTATGACAGCAATTAATTTTATAACAAAACTTTTCACTTTTTAGCAAGATAAGTCTAAATGGATATGTTGAGGGCTAGATTTGGGGTACCTAAATGAAATTAGGATTTAGTTGAGGTCTAGTGGCAGATTTGGGGTACAGGGACTCAAACAGAGCTCCCCTGCATCCCCCTTGGATTCGGAGCAAGGATACGGCGGTAAATGAGGTCTAGTAGCAGCGCGGGTCCCCAATAAAAGCATTTATTAGCCCGAGAGCTAGATTGATAAAAGAGGTTTATTATTGAGTTTAGAAGTAGGAGATAGGTGAAGGTAGAGATAAGGAGGACACCAGACAGAGGGTCCAGTGGACAGAGAGTCCTCACATGGCTAGCATGTTTCGAATCTCTGCCAAGAGGGGTTCCCAGCATGGCCCTTTTATAATAGGAGACTTAGCTCGAGGGGCTTTTGGGTGTAGCCCCAAAGTTGGTTCAGATCCGGATGGGGCTAGGACAGGTCCGGATCTTCTATTGGAATTCAAAGGGATCAGGATTTGTGAGTCTAAGGGCAATTGCATTCACTAGAGGGGTTTGGGAATCAAAGGTAGGAATCTTTCCCACATCAGATATATGATATAAATATATAAAGATCTCATCTTAAATATACTAGAGAAACATGAAAAAAATTGCTTATCAAATCTATGGCTAGGAGGAGAGTTCATTAGTAAACAAACACTGATCACAGAAGATAAATTAAATTAATTTTATAATATTAAGTTTAAACAGTTTTTGTTTTCTTTTCTTTCCTCAAACAAATCCAATATAGTTAACATAAGAAGGGAAATATTGAATTGGGGGAAAAAATCTTTATAGCAAGACTCTGATAAAAATGTCATTTCCAAAAAAGCAAATCAAATTTGCAAGAATAAAAATTATAACATAATTGTTGAACAATCTAAAAATAGGAACACAAAGTTCTCCATGGAAGAAAGCCATGCCCTCCATAGTCATAAGAGGGGGGAAAAAAGAATCATTAATGATTACAATTCAATTTAATGCAAATCTGAGATTTTAATCTCATAAGTGTGTATGTCAAAATGACCAAAAAAAAAAAAAAAAAAAAAAAAAAAAGACTTTGCATTTTCACTGGCTTTCTCTGTGTCTAGAATATTGTTTCTCTCCATAACTCTGGGTGAGGTGCTTCTATTCAAATCTCTGTTAAAATCTTTACATAAGAAAGCTTTCTCAGTTTCCTTTTAATAATAGTGTCTTTCCCCTGTTAATTATTTTCAATATATCTTATACATATCCTGTATGTTCATAGCTATTTCCCCATT
The DNA here is from genome assembly GCF_902635505.1 of Sarcophilus harrisii. Classification (NCBI taxonomy): domain Eukaryota; kingdom Metazoa; phylum Chordata; class Mammalia; order Dasyuromorphia; family Dasyuridae; genus Sarcophilus; species Sarcophilus harrisii. The sequence continues at coordinate 314,223,165 of NC_045429.1, read as the reverse complement.
GTTTTCTCTATTAAATTGTTTGCTCCTCGAGTTTAGGGACATTTTTTGCCTTTCTCTGTATCCCCCGAGTTTGGAATAGTACCTGGCACTTATAAAGATCTTAATAAATATTTGCTGATTGATAGCACGTAAGAGAGAGAGATTTTTGCGAGAGGAGATCATGATGGATTGTCTGAGTTTTTTGTTTGTTTGTTTGTTTGTTTGTTTGTTTGTTTTAAGATATAAAAATTACATTGGAAAAATATCGCTCAAGTACAATATAGAGGAATGGCATCAGAATAATATTTTGTCAGAATTGTTTTGTTCTCTGGTTCTCAGGGTATAACTACACTTTGCCAAAATGTTGAAGGGTGATAAGGAGGATATTATAATGAAGAGAAATGGTTATTATTATAATCCCAAATTTTTCTATTCATATTCAGCTAGATTTTTATCACAATATTCTCTGAAGGAATTATATAGAACAAGTTTCTTATTTGTTGTGATAGATTCTATAAATATAAAATGACTCATAATACAAATAATGCTCATATCATTTGGGTGCTCAAACATTTACTTAAGTATATGAGCTAGATTATGTGGTGGACTATTGCTTAATGTCTTCCTGGGCTTGTTTTCTTGATACCAAAAAAAAAAAAAAAAAGAACTGGATCATAGCCTGAATTCCCCCTCCCTCATTTAACCCCCCAACAAAATTGTAGAATTGAAGACAAGAAAGGAATTTTTTGATCTAGATTAGTTCTTCACACACACACACACACACACACAGAGCTGTAATGTTTAAATGGTGCTTCATTTCTTTTGGGTCTCAATTTATTTGATTGCTAATGAGAAAGTAAAACCAGATTTTTATCCTAGTATTCTCCCAAGGAAATAAATAAAACAAAAGCTTAAGATCTCTTCTAACTCTGATGTTCTTTAATTTCTATGGAAGTCCTAGAAAATAAAATATGGCAGTGAAACATGCAGCACCAGACAAAAAGGGAAAAATATAAAAATTTTAACTCTTGTAGATCATTCCTTTACTACAAAGCATTTGAGCTTAAGATTTCTAGTCTTGCCAAATCTGACTTTACACTAACTACTATATAATACAATTTCTACTTTAGTGCTTCCAGATGAGTGTTTACAAGCTAAATTATGTAAATATTTACCAAATGAACAAAACAAATCTGGGTTGGTATGTCCAAATTAGTAATTTCTTGGGATTTTATGACTGGCTAATCACATTTAGCACAGAGGGGCTTAACATGAGAGTAGCATTAATCATGCAATTCAGGTGTTGTCATTAAGTTTTTTTTTTACAATCATATCTGACTCTTCATGATCCTGTTTGGGGTTTTATTTGCAAACATACTGGAGTGGTTTGTCATTTCCTTCTCCAGTTCATTTGACAGGTTGAAGGAATTAAGACACATAGGATTAAGCAACTTGCCAAGTGTTATACAGCTAGTGTCTTGAGGCCAGATTTGAACTCCTACTCTTATCTACTTTGTCACCTAACTGCCAATAATTGACAATTCAGATACCCTGTGATTACTGTTGCTCATTTTAATGGTAGAATTTGGAGACAAAAATTTCAGAGAAAATATAGATTCTATCATTTCTACCTTTTCTTGTTCTTTATTCTCTGTAAGATGATCAAGTCATTCAATTCTTTTTTGAGGGGAGTAGTAAGACTAGTTCCTCTTATTTAACCCAGGCTGGAATATAGGGGCTACTCATTGGCTTGAGATCTTTACTGCCCTGTTTCTAACCTGGGCTGTTTTTTTTTTTTTTTTTTTTTTTTTTTTTTCTCCTAAAACAACATGGTAGACTCCTGCTCCCAGGTGTTTACCATATTAATACAGAACTTAGTGTGAACATCTGATAGATACAGTCAACTGCTACCTAAAACTCCCAATCTGAAGATTCTAAAAGGAGAGATTATATGTATGTACTATAATGCCCAAGTCTCAATTACTCTTTTAAAAGGTCGAATTCTCCTTATTGCCTTAAACTATCTTTCAAAGAATTTTTGAGCTACATGATATCTAAATCTGTATTTCTAAATACTTAGGCCTATAAAAGAATGGATACATGAATGAAAAATTATTTACTAAGCAACCATCCCATGTCATACATTATGCTTTGCTCTAGAGTTATAAATGCAAAAAATAGAAAGGCTTTACTCTCAAGAATCTTAGAAAGATAAAACATGTGAAGTCATAGGAATTGTTAGTGGAGACAAAAGGAAGTTGTTACATCCTTTCCAATTACAATGGTAAAATTAATTTGATTAATGATTATTGATTTATTATGAGTACAAAGGATAGAAAGGACAGTGTTTGAGTATGTGAATAGGAAATAAAGATAGTTATATGTATACAGAGCAGCAAAGCAATCGCCAAGATGCCCAGATAGGTCCAAATTTACTGGTGATGACATCTGTGAATCACAATCTAGGGCCAGCTAATCATGGTCCAGAGCCAGTGAGTTAACAATAGGCCAGGTAAATTTAGTGACTCGCTCACCAGTCTAGAAATCTTAGGTCAAGAGCACAGTTTTTTAACCTAAATTCAGCTTTAATTTCCTTATTGAAGCAACTTAATCTTTAATGTCTCTTTCAGCTCTAATAGCATATAGCTCTTTTATTTGTCCAATACATTAGAATTACATGCATAAGCAGAGCTATAATTACAAATTCAGGACAAAATAATCAACTTTTTAAAAACATTGAGTTGCAGATTGGGTAATAAAGCAAAAGACAATTTAAGAGAGACATTGCATAGTTGGAGGAGGAAATATAGAGCCTAAAACATCAGTTAAGAATAATGGATGAAGAACTCAAGAATTAAATGTCAGTTCTGGGGAAGCCAATGCTTGACTAGCTATTGAGTAGAAAGGAAGAGCATATTGAAGGGTGGCCATTAAGCAGTGATCAAGGAACAAGTCTACTGACAGGAAACTTCTTTATGAAAATAATTATTCTTTATCCATATATGCTAAGGTTTGTTGTTTCTGTGCTATTTTAAGAATACAAGTGTCCTCATTTCCTTCTGAATTTTTCTTACCTGGAGCAAAGCAATGGTTCTATATTTAAGACACTGTCTTTGTCCTCAAAAAAATTTTTTTTTGATAATTTGTTTATTTATTCAATATTATCCCTCAGTTACATCCAAAATATATTTTGCATTTCTTTTTTAAAACTTTTGAGTTCCATTTTATATGACAGTACTATTATCCACAGGTTACTTTTTCATTTTCCATAATACCACAACAAAAACTAAGGATCTGTAAAAGAAGTCTATATAATCATTATGAAACTTCTCACTGATAGGTCAGTATATTTTAATATAATTACTGATTATTAAGATATAACTTTATAAAAAGCTCCATGAACATTATGCTTTTTTCACCAAAGAGGGAAAACTGGGTTCTGGAAGCCTAATACAATGAGAGTCTCTTGAAACAGAAAGGTATTAAATCTACCACTATCAAAATGTATTATTTCCGGTATTCAAATATAGGTCTATTAAGCATAGAGAGGCTGAGTATTTGGTAAGCCTTTGTGAGGGGGAAAGATATAGAAATTTCATTAAGTAAAAAAAAATATAATAAATAGCCTTATTCTATTGTAGTTACTATTTATTCCACAATAACTTTAGTAGAGTTGTGGAAAAGGACAAAGGGTGCTAAGAATTACATAGCTTTTAGCAAACAAAAATATTAACTTAATTGTTGGTATTTGATTTTCCTTCCCTTTTAATAGATAATTTTATATCTATACACGTATATGCATATTAGTGTATTTTACATCACTCAGATTTTTCCTTGTATTCTTGCACTCTTCCCTTCACTAAAAGGAAGTAAGTAAATAATATTGCATAATAAATAATATTTTAAAGTTAAAAAGAGGAGGATAAAAATAAACAAAAGAGCTGTCTAATTTTTTTCTTAATTATGACTTTTTTTTTTTTTTGCTATTTACCCTTTTAAGGCATTACCTTGGTCCTTCAATTAATTACTTTTTACAATCCATTTTAAAGCATAATTTTAAATCTCCATTTATTTCCTCTCTTCCAATTTCATTTGTTTCTTAGTTTAATTTTCTTCTTTTTTCTGAACCATTTTTTTTTTTTTTATTATTTAATAGCCTTTTATTTACAGGATATATACTATATACATGGGTAACTTTACAGCATTAACAATTGCCAAACCTCTTGTTCCAATTTTTCACCTCTTACCCCACCCCACCCCCTCCCCTAGATGGCAGGATGACCAGTAGATGTTAAATATATTAAAATATAAATTAGATACACAATAAGTATACCTGACCATAACGTTATTTTGCTGTAGAAAAAGAATCAGACTCTGAAATATTGTACAATTAGCTTGTGAAGGAAATCAAAAATGCAGGTGTGCATAAATATAGGGATTGGGAATTCAATGTAATGGTTTTTAGTCATCTCCCAGAGTTCTTTTTCTGGGTATAGCTAGTTCAGTTCATTACTGCCATTAGAAATGATTTGGTTGATCTCGTTGCTGAGGATGGCCAGGTCCATCAGAACTGGTCATCATATAGTATTGTTGTTGAAGTATATAATGATCTCCTGGTCCTGCTCATTTCACTCAGCATCAGTTCGTGTAAGTCTCTCCAGGCCTTTCTGAAATCATCCTGTTGGTCATTTCTTACAGAACAGTAATATTCCATAATTTTCATATACCACAATTTATTCAGCCATTCTCCAACTGATGGACATCCATTCAGTTTCCAGTTTCTAGCCACTACAAAAAGGGCTGCCACAAACATTCGTGCACATACAGGTCCCTTTCCCTTCTTTATAATCTCTTTGGGATATAATCCCAGTAGTAACACTGCTGGATCAAAGGGTATGCACAGTTTGATAACTTTTTGAGCATAGTTCCAAACTACTCTCCAAAATGGTTGGATTCGTTCACAACTCCACCAACAATGCATCAATGTCCCAGTTTTCCCGCATGCCCTCCAACAATCATCATTATTTTTTCCTGTCATCTTAGCCAATCTGACAGGTGTGTAGTGGTATCTTAGAGTTGTCTTAATTTGCATTTCTCTGATTAATAATGACTTGGAGCATCTTTTCATATGACTAGAAATAGTTTCAATTTCTTCATCTGAGAAATTGTCTGTTCATATCCTTTGACCATTTTTCAATTGGAGAATGGCTTGATTTTTTATAAATTAGAGTTAATTCTCTATATATTTTGGAAATGAGGCCTTTATCAGAACCTTTGACTGTAAAAATATTTTCCCAGTTTATTGCTTCCCTTTTTTTTTTTTTTTTTTGATGTTTTATGATTTTTATTTGTTTTTTTTTTTTTAATTTAATAGCCTTTTATTTACAGGATATATACATGGGTAACTTTACAGCATTAACAATTGCCAAACCTCTTGTTCCAATTTTTCACCTCTTACCCCCCACCCCTCCCTAAATGGCAGGATGACCAGTAGATGTTAAATATATTAAAATATAACAGATACATAATAAGTATACATGACCAAAACATTATTTTGCTGTACAAAAAGAATCAGACTCTGAATTATTGTACAATTAGCTTGTGAAAAATCAAAAATGCAGGTGTGCATAAATATAGGGATTGGAATTCAATGTAATGGTTTTAGTCATCTCCCAGAGTTCTTTCTGGGTTAGCTAGTTCAGTTCATTACTGCTCCATTAGAAATGATTTGGTTGATCTGTTGCTGAGGATGGCCTGATCCATCAGAACTGGTCATCATCTAGTATTGTTGTTGAATATATAATGATCTCCTGGTCCTGCTCATTTCACTCAGTATCAGTTCGTGTAAGTCTCCCAGGCCTTTCTGAAATCATCCTGTTGGTCATTTCTTACAGAACAGTAATATTCCATAATTTTCATATACCACAATTTATTCAGCCATTCTCCAACTGTGGACATCCATTCAGTTTCAGTTTCTACCACTACAAAAAGGACTGCCACAAACATTCGTGCACATACAGGTCCCTTTCCCTTCTTTATAATCTCTTTGGGATATAATCCCAGTAGTAACCTGCTGGATCAAAGGGTATGCTGATTTGATAACTTTTGAGCATAGTTCCAAACTACTCTCCAAAATGGTTGGATTCGTTCACAACTCACCAACAATGAATCAATGTCCCAGTTTTCCCAATCCCTCAACAATCATCATTATTTTTCCTGTCATCTTAGCCAATCTGACGGTGTGTAGTATTATCTTAGAGTTGTCTTAATTTGCATTTCTCTGATTAATAATGACTTGGAGCATCTTTTCTATGACTAGAAATAGTTTCAATTTCTTCATCGAAATTGTCTGTTCATATCCTTTGACCATTTTCAATTGGAGAATGGCTGATTTTTATAAATTAGAGTTAATTCTCTATATATTTTGGAAATGAGGCCTTTATCAGAACCTTTGACTGTAAAAATATTTTCCCAGTTTATTGCTTCCCTTCTAATCTTGTCTGCATTAGTTTTGTTTGTACAAAAACTTTTCAGTTTGTATAATCGAAATTTTCTATTTTGTGATCGGTAAGATCTCTAGTTCTCTTTGGTCCTAAGGCCTTCCCTTCCACAGGTCTGGAGGTAAACTATCCTATGTTCCTCTAATTTATTAATAATTTCATTCTTTATGCCTAGGTCATGAACCCATTTTGACCTTATCTTGGTGTACGGCGTTAAGTATGGATCAATGCCTAGTTTCTGCCATATTGGTTTCCAATTTTCCCAGCAATTTTTATCAAACAGTAAGTTCTTATCCCAAAAGCTGGGATCTTTGGGTTTTCAAAGACTAGGTTGCTATATTTGTTGACTGTTTATCCTTGAACCTAATCTATTCCATGATCAATAATCTTTCCTTAGCCAATACCAAATAGTTTTGGTAGCCTGCTCTATAATATAATTTTAGATCTGGTACAGCTAAGCCACCATCATTTGATTTTTTTTTCATTAATTCCCTTGAAATTCTTGACCTTTTGTTTTTCCATATGAACTTTGTTGTTATTTTTTCTAGGTCATTAAAATAGTTTTTTGGGAGTCTGATTGGTATAGCGCTAAATAAATAGATTAGTTTAGGTAATATTGTCATCTTTATTATATTTGCTCGCCCTATCCAAGAGCATTTAATATTTTTCCAATTGGTTAGATCAGACTTAATTTGTGTGAAAAGTGGTCTGTAATTTTACTCATAAAGTTTCTGATTTTCCCTTGGCAGATAGATTCCTAAATATTTTATATTATCAGTAGTTACTTTAAATGGAATTTCTCTTGGTAACTCTGACTGTTGGATTTTGTTAGTGATATATAAGAATGCTGATGACTTATGTGGGTTTATTTTATAACCAGCAACTTTGCTAAAGTTGTGGATTATTTCTAATAACTTTTTAGCAGAATCTCTGGGGTTCTCTAAGTATACCATCATGTCATCGGCAAAGAGTGATAATTTGGCTTCCTCATTGCCTATTCTTATTCCTTTAATCTCTTTCTCAGCTCTTATTGCTATAGCTAGCGTTTCTAATACAATATTAAATAGTAATGGTGATAGTGGGCAACCTTGTTTCTGAGCCATTTTTAAGAAAAAGCATTTCTTTATCTTGTTCTCTTCATTAGTTATCTTCCCTTTTGCTGTGTAGTCTAAACTTTTATTCTGTGGTTTATCACCTGCATATTATTAATTTCTTCTTTTTTATTATAGCTTTTTATTTACAAGATATATGCAAGGGTAATTTTTCAGCATTGACAATTGCAAAACCTTTTGTTCCAACTTTTCCCCTCCTTACCCCACCCGTTTCTCCAGATGGCAGGTTGACCAATATATGTTAAATATGTTAAAAGTATAAGTTAAATGTATTAACATGTCCAACAGGTATTTTTCTGTACAAAAAGAATCAGCCTTTGAAAGAGTAGTCTATGTAGTCATAGTAGACTACTATGAAATAGTAGTCTATTAGTCTATGAAGGAAATCAAAAATGCAGGAGGACAAAAATAGAGGGATTGGGAATTCTATGTAGTGGTTCATATTCATCTCCCAGAGTTCTTTCACTGGGTGTAGCTGATTCAATTCATTACTGTCCTATTGGAACTGATTTGGTTCATCTCATTGTTGAAGAAGGCCACTTCCATCAGAATTGATCATCATATAGTATTGTTGTTGAAGTATATAATGATCTCCTGGTCCTGCTCATTTCACTCAACATCAGTTCATGTAAGTCTCTCCAGGCCTTTCTGAAATCATTCTGCTGGTCATTTCTTACAGAACAACAATATTCCATAACATTCATATGTCACAATTTATTCAACCATTTTCCAATTGGTGGGCACCCATTCAGTTTCCAGTTTCTGGCCATTACAAAGAGGACTGCCACATACAGGTCCCTTTCCCTTCTTTAAGATCTCTTTGGGATGTCAGTCCAGTAGTAACACTACTGAATCAAAGGGTATGCACAGTTTGATAAATTTTTGAGCATAGTTCCAAATTGCTCTCCAGAATGGCTGAATGTGTTCACAATTCCACCAACAATGTATCAGTGTCCCAGTTTTTTCACATCCCCTCCAACATTTGGCATATTAATTTCTTCTTTATTTTATTTTTTTTTTTTTTTTGGTTATTGGGAATTAAGGTTTCTGACATACTGAGTTTGAGCTACTACTTCTAAATAACTTCTAAATTTTTGCCTTTTCAAATCTTTTCTCTTTACTTCCCCTACCCATTTTTCCCTTTATGGTTGTACTTCATTTTTAGAAGTATCAATCAATTTATGAGTGAAATAATGAGCATAGAAGCTCTGTCTCAATATGCAATTTCCAAGTGAAGCAAATCAATTAGTCCAATTCTAACCCTGGTGTCCTCATGATTATTCTCTTTCCTATTTCCCAAGCAAAATCCCTTCTGTGATGAACCCTTCTGTATGACTATTATTTATACTTTTCCACTGTCCTTACCTACTTTTATGTATTCTACATTTCTGTATTAGTAGTAATACAAAATATCAGTCTAGAGAAGTTGTTGTGATATTTATTTCACAGCATTTCAGATCTGCTTCTCTACCATTATTTCTCCTCTTTTTCAAATTCAGCTTTGATTTTTATACCATTGTGTATTTAAGAAATTTATTAACTGTCTTGACATTGTTATTTTTAAACCAATAAATGTCATTCTTCTTTGTTTCTTCTTTATATCTTTTCCTTTTTTTTTTTTTTTCTATTTTGATAATCTCAAGAAATGGGACAATTTATTTGATTCTTTCCTGAGACAAATAAATACAATTATTTACCTTATTTTTCTTTCTCATGTTTCTGTGATATTTCTTGTGATTCTGATTAGACTCAGATTTTCAGGATGTGACATTTTTTTAATGCATCTTGAGTTCCTTTGCTATTTGGAATAAATTAATATAGCTTCCACCCACATTCTATCTCAAATTCCACCCACAGTAAGGAATTTACATTTCACCAGCCTAAATCTTTTCTTCAAGGAACTTTTGAGAGGACAGAACTGACCCTAGATGGATTATAATTCACTTTCTTTACTGCTACTTCTGGAAGCTACAGAATAGGTTTCATTTAAATGCTTTTTTTATTCCTGCTTTTATTTATATTTTTAAGTCTTCCTTTAGGCCATTTGAAGAATTTATTGTTTATCTTCAGAAACTGTTGAATTGAGAATCATTATGCAATTTGGGGTTCAAGTAGTATTTTTGTTTCTTTGGTTTTGCATGCTTTTTTTTTTTTGTGAGAGATGGTAATGTGTATAGTATTTTGATTTGGTAATTTGTCATCCCTATTCAAAAGACAGTTTTATTGAATTACTACTTTTATTATGGTAAAAGCTTTGCAAATTTTTATATTCTTACTGGGAATCTATAAATCTTAGTGCCTCTTCATATCATATTTTCTGTAAAATGGCTTTTGCTTACATTGATATCATGTATTCTTTCATATTATAATTTTTGCTTGTTTGCTTGTTTCTCCCAGATTGTCTTGCACTTCTGTGGGTTTACATTCTTAATCAATTGTTCTCTCTTTAACCTAGAAAGAATTGCCATTGGATTGAAGTATGTTTTTTCCTATTCTGCTCATTTTTTCTGATGTACCAGCTATAGAATTTTCTACTTATTCCTCTCTAACTTCTTTTAAGATTCTCAGTTCTCAAAGGATTCTGGAGTATGGGGCTTTGATTTCATGAATTTATGGGAACTTACATGTTTCTGTATTTCACCAGATGTTGTTTTAATTCCCTGAACCCTTCAATATTTAATTTAAAAGATGTGGTTATATTTTTCTCTCTAGCATATTCTTTATTCTTTAGTATTTATCTGCTTGTGTTCTCGGTTTTTGACTGAATTTTCTCTCTGTGGAGTTCTTAAGATGTTTTAATCTTTTTTCATTATTTGCTTTCTGACTCCATCTTTGATAGCAGACTAATTGACAGGATTTTTCTACAAGGATGTCTCAGATTCGACCCACACGGATGAATTTATATTTTACCCACCTATATCTCCTCTTTAAGTAGTTTCTGTGACATCATTATCCTATTTGGAATGCATATTTGCAATGTCATATTTATCAATGCAGTTTGCTTATAGTCCACTTTCCTTTAGTACAGTTAAACATATTAGTTTCTTGATCTAGTTCTCTAGCTAGGCTGATATTATTTTTAACTTTTCTGTGGGGTTTTGAACAGAGCCTATGTAATCTCATTGTTTTCTAATTTACACGGTAACTAGGACAAAGGAAGCCCTATTGCCTCTTCCTTCTCATGTGGCTGTGCAGTTGAGATCTGCTACTTGTGTTACAGAATGATGACATTAGTACCAGTGTAAGATATTCCAATGGTGACTTGATCAGGAAGTCCCTGAGTGAATGCTAAAACAAAAGTCTTTGGATCAGTTTTCTCATGCTATCAGAGCTTATAAACAAATATAGATTAGGGTTGTTTTTTGTTTGTTTGTTTGTTTGTTTGTTTTTTTGCCACTGTTTGAAGAATAAAACTAACTTCCTAGATTTCTTGCTTTTTTTCTGTCCTGTAGATTCAGTTATAATTTCTCTAGTACATAAATCCTCTTTTTAAAGTGTCTTGAGATTTAGTGAGACTAGAGAAAGTGTCTAATCATTTGTCTTTTTGCTCATGACACCTCTTAGCCTTTTGTTGTTATTCATTGAAAAATGAACTAATTAATTGCTAGAGATAATGAACTATGTTGCAAATACAATATTGATTTCTCTCAGTTTTATAATTTAATATGACAGAATCTCAGAGTTGTAAAGGACTTAAAGGTCATTTATTCCAAAATTACCTGAATAAGAATACCCTCTACTGAACACCCGAAAATAGTTATACTAATTTCTATTAGAGGTTCCTAATGAGAAGAATTCTACTTCTTTAGACATCTAGAAGATAAAGAAGACATAGTTAATTTTATATGTCATTCAGTGCCCTTGGAGAAGTAAATAAAAGTATTAAAGAAAATATTTTTGTGATCATTTAACAGAATATTTAATCATTTTGTGTTGTATTGCTCTTGGTTAAAATAAGTAAAGTTAGTACTATAAAGATAGTTGTGGTTCATGAGTCAGCACTAGTTGCAGAGACTAAAGAAGTAACAATTTTATGTAAATTTTGACAAGATCATTCAAAAGGAATATCTTTCTGGGATTTCACCCAACCCTGGGGCATTTAGGATGCTTTTGCCTTTGCACTATGCACGTGGAATGGAAAAGAAAATTCTGAACATGATATGACACGAACATTTACATAAAGGATGAAGCTGGTGTAAGACACACATGGTATCAGACTTTCTTCAGGAGAGACAAGTGGAAAGAAAAAAAAAACTGTGGAAGATGTAAAAATAGTGTCAACATTAAGAGGTAAGTGACCATCTCATTACAAACAGTAACTTTAATAACTGGTGGCCTTAAAACAAATTGGAGCACAAGGAAATATGATGGCAAACTATTGGAATGTATGGTTCAGGAGTGAGAAATAATATAGCTGATGTAATGGTATAGTTAACATTTGATCCTGACATTCTGCTGATTGTGCAAAAATATTTCAGTATAAGCAATAGACAATACAAAAATTATTTGGGGTACAGTAGATAGAGCACCATCCCTGGAGTCAGGAGAAGCAGAGTTTAAATCTGGCCTCAGACACTTAACACTTACTGGCTCAGTGACTCAATTGCCTCACAAAAAAGAAATAAAAATGAAGAATTTGTATGATATCTTAGCAAATAATAGAGAGGACATATCTAATTAAGCTACCTTTTCATTCTCAAAAATTGTTTCAATAATTTCTCTGATGTATATATTAAAAGTTCAGATTTTTCATGAATTATTTTCTTCATTTACTTTTTTATTTCTTTTTTGTATTTGTCCAATTGAGTTTTTAAATGAGTTGTTTTGTTCTATGGAAGTTTTTATTTTTTCTGTTTCACAATTTTTTAAGGAGTTATTTTCTTTTTCCAACTCACAAATTCTGTTTTTTTTCTGGGTGTTCTTTACCTTTTCCAATTCATATTTCAGGGAGTTATTTTCTTTTTCCACTTCATCAAATCTTTCTCTTAATGAGTTACATGTCTTTCCAAACTCTCTTGCAGAGTCCTTTCCTTTCCTCATTTTTCTTGTAGCTCTCTTTTAAGATCTTTTTTTTTTTTTAATTTCATCTAGGAGAGCCTTTTCTGGTGGGGACCAGGGTATATTCTCCTTTGGGGTTTCATCTGGAGACAATCTGCTTTTAGTCTTCTCTGGATTTGAAATCTGTTCTCTTTCACTATAGAAGCGTCTATAGTTAGAACTTGCTTTCCCTTTTTACTCATTTTTTTTTTTTTTTTTAAGTTGGGATCTGCTTTTTGGGCAAGGAGGTTCCAAACTTCCTATACAGACATCAGGAAGTGGAAACTGCTTTGCTGGGATCATGTTGAGTCACTCCTGGTGCTGGGTTGGTAATACCAGGTCTCATGAGACTCCAGCACTTTGGGGTACACTCTGCATTTGTGTTGGATGTTTAAAATTTCTCTTATGATCTACTGGCTTGCAACCAGGGCAGAGTAACCAATACTGTGGTAGTCTTCTCCATAGATTCTCCACCTCACAGAGACTGCACCCCATTCCCAGTCTGCTCAGCTTGCACTGGCCTCCCTGCTCTGCCTCTTTGTCTTCATCTAGCTATCTCCTCCCATGCCCATGATCAAACCTTTTCTGGTGATCTTCTGAATTATCTTCTGCTGGTAATTTGCTGCACTCTCAATATTCATGGATTATGTCAATCTATCACTATTTCAGAGGCTGTACTTTTTTTTTTTTTTCCCTTTTCAATATTTTTATTTATTTATTTTTTTATATAACTTTTTATTGACAGAACCTATGCCAGGGTAGTTTTTTACAACATTATCCCTTGTACTCACTTCTGTTCCGATTTTTCCCCTCCCTCCCTCCGCCCTCTCCCCAAAGATGGCAAGCAGTCCTATACATGTTAAATAGATTGCAATGGATCTTGGATATAATATATGTATGCAGAACTGAACAATTTTCTTGTTGCTCAAGGAGAATTGGATTTAGAAGGTATAAATAACCTGGGAAGAAGAATAAAAATGCAAGCAGTTTACTTTCATTTCCTAGTGTTCTTTCTTTGGGTGTAGCTGCTTCTGTCCATCCTTGATCAATTGAAACTCAGTTGGATCTTGTCTTTGTTGAAGAAATCCACTTCCATCAGAATACATCCTCATACAGTATCGCTTTTGAGGTATATAATGATTTCTTGGTTCTGCTCATTTTGCTCAGCATCAGTTCATGCAAGTCTTGCCAATCCTCTCTGTATTCGTCCTGTTGGTCATTTCTTACAGAACAATAATATTCCATAACATTCATATACCACGATTTATTCAACCATTCTCCAATTGATGGGCATCCATTCATTTTCCAGCTTCTGGCCACTACAAACAGGGCTGCCACAAACATTTTGGCACATACAGGTCCCTTTCCCTTTTTTAGTATCTCTTTGGGGTATAAGCCCAGTAGAGACACTGCTGGATCAAAGGGTATGCACAGTTTGATAACTTTTTGAGCATAGTTCCAAATTGCTCTCCAGAATGGTTGGATGTATTCACAATTCCACCAACAATGTATCAGTGTCCCTGATTTCCCACATCCTCTCCAACATTCTGCATTATCTTTCCCTGTCATTCTGGCCAATCTGACAGGTGTATAGTGGTATCTCAGAGTTGTCTTAATTTGCATTTCTCTGATCGATAGTGATTTAGAACACTCATATGAGTAGTAGTAGTTTTAATTTCATCATCTGAAAATTGTCTGTTCATATCCTTTGACCATTTATCAATTGGAGAATGGCTTGATTTCTTATAAATTAGAGTCAATTCTCTATATATTTTGGAAATGAGTCCTTTATCAGAAGGACTGTATCACTTTGACTGTAAAAATGTTTTCCCAGTTTATTGTTTCCTTTTAATCTTGCCTGCATTAGTTTTGTTTGTACAAAAACTTTTCAATTTGATATAGTCAAAATTTTCAATTTTGTAGTCAATAGTGATCTCTAGTTCTTCTTTGGTCATAAATTCCTTCCTCTTCCACAGGTCTGAGAGGTAAACTATCCTATGCTCTTCCAATTTATTTATGATCTCATTCTTTATGCCTAGATCATGAACCCATTTTGACCTTATCTTGGTGTACGGTGTTAAGTGTGGGTCAATGCCTAGTTTCTGCCACACTAATTTCCAATTTTCCCAGCAATTTTGTCAAATAATGCATTCTTATCCCAAAAACTGGGGTCTTTGGGTTTGTCAAACACTAGATAATTAAGGTTATTGGCTGTTTTGTCCTTTGAACCTAACCCATTCCATTGAGCAACTAGTCTATTTCTTAGCCAATACCAAATAGTTTTAGTCACCGCTGCCTTATAATATAATTTTAGATCTGGTACACCTAGGCCACCTTCATTTGATTTTTTTTTCATTAATTCCCTTGAAATTCTTGACCTTTTATTTTTCCATATGAACTTTGTTGTTATTTTTTCTAGGTCATCAAAATAGTTTTTGGGAAGTCTGATTGATATAGCGCTAAATAAATAGATTAGTTTAGGGAGTATTGTCATCTTTATTATATTTGCTCGCCCAATCCAAGAGCATTTAATATTTTTCTAGTTAGTTAGTTCAGACTTAATTTGTGTGGAAAGTGTTTTGTAGTTTTTCTCATAAAGTTTCTGATTTTCCCTTGGCAGATAGATTCCTAAATATTTTATACTATCAGTAGTTACTTTAAATGGGATTTCTCTTTGTAACTCTGACTGTTGGATTTTGTTAGTGATATATAAGAATGCTGATGACTTATGTGGGTTTATTTTATAACCAGCAACTTTGCTAAAATTGTGGATTATTTCTAATAACTTTTTAGTAGAATCTCTGGGGTTCTCTAAGTATAGCATCATATCATCAGCAAAGAGTGATAATTTGGTTTCCTCATTGCCTATTCTTATTCCTTTAATATCTTTCTCAGCTCTTATTGCCATAGCTATCATTTCTAATACAATATTAAATAGTAATGGTGATAGTGAGCAACCTTGCTTCACTCCTGATCTTATTGGGAATGGTTGCAGTTTGTCCCCATTACATATGATGCTTACTGCTGGTTTTAAATAGATGCTGCTGATTATTTTAAGGAAAAGTCCATTTATTCCTATACTCTCAAGAGTTTTTAATAGGAATGGATGTTGGATTTTATCAAATGCTTTTTCTGCATCTATTGAGATGATCATATGGTTTTTGTTAATTTGGTTATTAATATGGCCAATTATGCTGATAGTTTTCCTAATATTGAACCAGCCCTGCATTCCTGGTATAAATCCTACTTGATCATGTGAATTATCCTGGGGATGATTTTCTGTAGTCTTTTTGCTAATATTTTATTTAAGATTTTAGCATCAATATTCATTATGGAGATTGGTCTATAGTTTTCTTTCTCAGAGGCTGTATTTCATAATTAGTGTGAGAGTAGCAGGAGAGCTTAGAAAGAAGTGTGTATCCTCTCCACCATCTTGGCTCCATCCCTTATATATTAAAAGTTAAAAATGACTGTGTGGTAGTTTAGATGATGGAATGTTTTAGTTAGCTTGAGTATCCATAGCAAGTAAATACATACATACATATATACACACACACATATACATACATATATAGATATTATATATACATATATATGTGTGCATGTGCATGCGTGTGTGTACGTGTGTATGTGTGTGTATAGAATGTTTAAGGAAGTAGAGTTCTCACTAGGAACTTTGGAACAGAGTTTCTACTATTTGTTAGATATGTTGTAGAGGGAATACTTGTTCAGGTAAGGTTAGAATAGAAAGAATTTAATATTCTTTACAACTCTGAGATTCTATCAAGCTAAAATAAAAACAAGGAAAGTCAAAATACTAAAAGTGTTTTCCAGTGCCAAGAAAGATGTTCTATGCAAATTCCAAATGAGTTAAGAAATTCTGTATAGATGGCAAAGTTGTCCAGATGTTCCTGTTTTGTATATAAAGCACTTTGTGAACCATGAAATACTATATCAGTTATAATAATTATCATTATCACAGTGAGAGGCAGCATGATATAGTGCATGGAGTGCTGGTCTCAAAGCAATGAAGAAAATGATAACAACTTTGAAAGGCATTTTAACCACAGTACTCTAAACAATTTTCTAAGACTATAATTTGTAAAGAATATGCTAGCTTTCAATGGAGAAGGGATTGTCTTCAGCAAGGAATTCCCTATACTAGTGGAAATCACAGATCCAATCCCTATCACTTTGTTGATACCATTAAGCTTTTAAATGCATTCTCATTAAGCTTCAGGGTTACTCAAAATATATGAGCCTGACAATCCAAACAGGTAAACAGATGTATGAAAGTCAAGTCAAAAACAAGCATTTTTCAAGTGTCTACTTTGGTCCATGCACTATGCTTAGCCCCAGAGATATAAAGAAAGAAAGAAAAAAATAGAATCCACCCTTAAGGATATCAAAATGTAATGAAAGAAACAGTATGCAGATAATGATTATATACATACACACACATACATATATATATGTATGCATGTATGCATGTATATATTTATATACTTGGAGTTCATCTTAGAAACAGACCATTAGAATCTGGGAAATTTGAAACTTTCCTTTAGTAAATAAAAATTTAACTGAGCCTTGAAGGAATTCAAGGAGAATATATTAGAAAGTAGAACATTCCAGGGAAGGGGGACAGCCAGTATAAATGCCCATAGTTGGGAGAGGGAAAGACTTATGTAAGATAAAGAAAGGAGACTATTGTCCCTGGATCAAAAAAAAAAAAATAAGTGAAGACAAGTTGTAAGAAGATTTGAAATATAAGAAGGGCCTAGGTTATGAAGGAATTTCAATACCAAAGATGATTTTTTTATTTGATTCTGGAGGAAATAGGAAGTCATTTGAGTATATTGAATGGGATGTGTATGTGATGTGGTAAGACTTGAGCTTTGATAGCTAAGTGGAGGTGAACTGGAATGGAGAGAAAATTGAAACAGAGATACCAACCAAAAGTCTATCTTATTGTCTAGGAGAGAGGTGCTAAAGGCCTACTTTGGGACAATGGCTTTGTCAGAGAAGAGAAAGGAGAATACACAAGGGATGTTTCAAAGTTGAAAGGACTTGCAACAGATTAAATATATAGGGTGTGAGAATTTAAACATATCAACTATGTTGAATAATGCACGTTGATGGCCCAGAAAGTGACAAAATTTGGATTGATAGCTTTTTGAATTGATCCATTAACTTGGACAGATATTACAGAAAGCATCAGAGGAAAGGAGGAACAGATTTATTTATATTACATAATTTTTCAGTGATTTAAAAGATTTTTTAACATAATTTACATTTCCAACACTGATAATCTCCTGACTTTCTAATTATGGAGAGCCATATACACCTGCCATAATCTCAAAACGATCAATATTGCAAAAAGTAGTGAAAGGAGCATTGTGAGTTTTAAGTAGAATGCAACATGCAAACAATAGTAACATATAAGAATGATAGAATGATAGCACTGGCATGAAAGGCAACCCAATAGACAAACGGGAGATTTAGTATAATGTTATATATTAGTCCAAATGAGTCGATGTCAATTCATTGTTAAATTTTTTTTTTTTCTTTGTGATTTGGGAAAACTTACTGGTTAGGTATATGGGAGTACACACAAAAAAGAATATGATATAAAATGAGTATAATTCTTAAGTTGAAAAAATGAAAAGCAATGAAAGATAAAGATAATGGTAATAGTTCAGAGTGATAGAACATTCTAAAAATTGCAAATAGGCTTTACTTTATTTGAGAATCATATGAGGTAGAGACTAGCGGCTTTATTATTTATTCACAGATTAAGGAAATGAAATTTGGAGAAATTAAATTATTTATTGAAAACCACACAACTAATAAACCATAGAGGTGGAATTTGAAATCAGATTCTTCTCACTACAAATCCAGACTTTTAACTACAAACTAGATTATTTAGCAACTTTAAAGAATAAATAAAATAGCCTAAGTATCCATCAAGTATAGAAAGACACAGAATATGGGGACAGAGATAAGAATAGATATGGATTAGAGCAGCAACCTAGTCAAATGTTCTCAACACTTCAAACAATTTAAAAATAATACTTCAAATCAAATTTTAGAATGAAAAAGGCAACAAAAATAAGTTTGAGACATTTTTCAGGCTTACAAAAACTTAAGAGGGCCATAGAAATGCTCTTTGTCACTAAAGTAAGACCTGTCCAGAGCACACAAATGTGATGGCAGCAATAGCCGCTGCAGCAGCAGTGGCAGCTTTGCAAAATCTCAGTCCAGAGAAAGTAACTGAATTAGACTACTAATCATAAAGAGATTATAGGGAACCTGTTGCTGGCACTGGGTACTGCTTGCGCTCATTTGCACTTCTATTGCCCTTACACAGTTCTGGATCACAGTTCAGAATGAGAAAAGCACTTCTGTCATAAGGGAACAAGAGCTTGGTCACAGTACCAAGGCCAAAGGGAGTTCTACTGCTTGTGGCTACAAGGAAATACCAATTCTTCCTGAATAAAGATGATGGCATACCAAAAGAACAGTTATTACATTTCTTCTTGAATCATACTAACTTGGAAGCACAGAAAATTTGCAGACTCTGAGTCTGTTGAAAACAGCAACATGAAAAATCCTGAAGTTTAAAATAATGCCCCTCCTCATTTCCAGGTGAGGAAATGTGGGGAGCCGGCACTAATGTACAGCCACATAAGGCCACATTCCTAACCTTGAATAGGAATCTCCTAATCACATCATACCAAAGACTTCCTGAATAGGAATCTCCTAAGCACATCATACCAAAGACTTCCTGAATAGGAATCTAAGCACATCCAAGCACTGCCCTAACTTTGAATAGGCATCCCCTAATCATATCATAGAGCTTCCTACCACCAGAAACACCTGAGTAGCTCATACTTGGGTGGGATACCAACCCTTTGTCTAGGACCCCCACCCTGTACTGTGTACAATCCTGCCTTCTTTCCTACTGCTATATATATCTGTACTATTGTACCCATTAAAATGAGGCTTGAAAAGATGGATTTGTCTTGCCTCCATTTTGTCCGTCCCCTCTCTCTTGCCCTTATCTCTTTTCTTCCAGGGTCCACACACTCTGCCTCGCGGGCCGAGGCAAGGAAAAGTCAACTTTCTTATAAAATTCAAAGTAAAAAAATAGGCTGAATGAATAAATAAATACAAAAAATAAAAAAATAAAATAAAATAAAAAGAACTTGACCATTAAAGTAAAATGCTATGGTGGCAGGGAAGACCAAGATAAAAACGCAGAAGAAGATAACAATGTGAAAAGAACTACATCCAAAGCATCAAAGAAAACTTGAACAAAATTATCTGGAAGAATTGAAGAAAGAGATAGAAGTGATAGAGGAAAAAATAAAAAAAAAATAAGAATTTAGATACTACACCACTTGGTGCATATATGTTTAATATTGATATTGCTTCATTATTTATGCTGCCCTTTAGCAAGATATAGTGTCCTTCCTTATCTCTTTTAATTAGATCAATTTTTGTTTTTGCTTGATCTGAGATCAGGATGGCTACACCTGCTTTTTTGACTTCACCTGAAGCATAGTAGATTTTGCTCCATCCTTTTACCTTTATTCTGCATGTATTCTCCTGCTTCAGTGTGTGTTTCTGTAAACAACATATTGTAGGATTCTGGCTTTTAATCCATTCTGCTAATCGCTTCCTCTTTATGGGGGAGTTTACCCCATTCACATTTATGGTTAAAATTACCCATTCTGTATTACTTGTCATCTTGTTAACCCCTATTTATGCTTTCTCTCCTTCTTTCCCCTTACCCCCTTCCTAGTATTAAACTTGTGAGCACCCCTTGCTTCTCACAGCCCTCCTTTTAGTATCCCTCCTCCCACCTTTAGAGTTCCTCCCTATCTTACTCCTTTCCTCCTCAGTTTCTGTATTCCCTTCTGCTTACTTATTTTCCTTTTCCTTTTCCCTTTCACTTTAATGGGGAGAAGTTTCACCATATTTTAAAATATTCTAAATTTTTTTTTTAAATATTTTTATCGAAATACCCACTTTTCTCCCCTCCATTTTTTTTGATATAATAGTTTCCTTTTTGCCTTCCCGGAGAATTAGTACCCCCCCCTTTACCTTTTTCTGATAAATGTCCTTTCCATTAATTTTAGAACAAGGTATAATGTATTTTTTATACATCTTTAAATAGAAAATAGTTCCCAAGATTTTTTTTTACCTTTTAGGTTTTTTCTTGAGTTCTATTTTGCAGATCAAACTTCTTGTTGTTCTGGTTTTTTTCACCAAAAATAGGTGAAATTCATTTTTTTTGTTGAATACCTTCTTCCCTGGAAAAAGATGCTCATTCTAGCTGGGTGTTATTTTTGGTTGATTACCAGTTCCTTAGCCTTTCGGAATATTGATTCCAGGCCCTTCGATCTTTTTAATGTGGATGCTGCTAATCTTGGGTTCCTTATTGTGGCCCTTTATATTTGAATTGGGTTTTTCTAGCTGCTTGAGTATTTTTTCCTTTGTTTGAGGGTTCTGCATTTGGCCACTATATTTTTGGTGTTTTGATTTTTAGGATCCCTTTTCAGTAGGGATCGGGAATTTTCAATATTATTTTACCCTCTGTTTTAAGGATTCGGCAGTTCTTTTAATTTCCTGGTAGTACCATCTTTTTTTCATCATATTTTCTATCCAATGATTCTTTTCCCCCGACCTGTTTTCCGGTCTGTTGTTTTCCCCAGAAGGAATTTCATATTTTCTCCATTGTTTGGTTTTTTTTTGTTGACTGATTTTCTTTGTCTCCTGAGTCATTCAATTCCCATTTGTTCTATTCTTATTTTCAATGAAGTGTTTTTTCACCCTTTTTTATATCTTTTTCTAATTGTCCAATTTTGTTCTTGGAATGTTTTTTTCCTTTCCCATTTTATTCTTTTAGTGAGCTATTTTCTGTTTCCAGTTCACTAATCCATTTTTCAAGGATTTGCTTTATCCACTTGTCTTTAAATGAGTGGAATGACTTCTCCAGTTCTCTTGCCGCCTCCCTCCTTTTTTCCCATTTTTCTTCAGCCCTTTGTGAGAGCCTTTTAATTTCTTCTATGAGATTCATCTTGCTGAGGAAAGATGACTCCTCCTGTGGGGGCCTCACCAAGATAATCTGTTTTGTCCCCCGGGTTTTAGAGTCTGTTTCTGTCCATAAAAAGCTGTCAAGAAAGTCCTTTTTTAACTTTTTTGCCATTTTGTCAGAGAAGAATCAGAGACAAACTTTAGCAAAAAAAAAAGGAAAAAACCAAAATGGAATCTGCTTTTTGGGGAGGGGCTGAGTGGCATTACCGAGCCTCACAGACGAGAGGGCAGCAGCGAGGCACTAGGGACTCTGCTTCGCCTGAGCTTGAGACTCTGGAGGGCAAGAGTGTGGGGAGGGTGGCGGTCTAAGGAACCCAGCTGTTTGGGGTTGTTTCTTCACCCCCAGCGTTTTTAGCTTCTCTGCTGGGCACACTTGCTGTCAGGGCAAAGATCCAACCCCTGTAGTGGCTCTCCCCAAGAGACGGCTGAGATCACACCCCAACCCCTCTGGTCTGCTTGGCTGTGAGCTGCCTGCCGAGCCTCCCGGCGTCGCCCCTCAGCCGGCCCGATCTAAAACCGGCCCCCCTCGTGCAAAACAGACCTTCCTGGTGAATTTAAGGATGTTTCTCTTGGTAACGTTTGGGGTTTTTTTTTTTTCAGTCAGGCATTAATTCAGAGGCTTGTAATGAGATGGATTCTGAGAGAAAATGCGGAGCTTACACAGCTGTGTGCCTCCTCACCGCCATCTTGGCCGGAAGTCCAAAAAAAAAAAAAAATAAATGTCAGTGATGCAAGAAACATATGGAAAGGCAATTATAACTTAACAAAAGAAACACAAAACATTGAAGAAAATAATTCCTTAAAAAGCAGAACTGGACAACTGGAAGCTAATGAATCCATAAAACAAAATAAAATCAAAAGAATTAAAAGCAAAAGAAGAAAATGTGAAATATCCCATTGGAAAAAGAACTAAACTGAAAAATTGATTAAAGGAAGTATATTAAACAATTATTGAACTGTCAGAAAGCCATAATTTGTTTATTTTTATTATAGCTTTTTATTTATATGTTGTATATATATATATATATATATATATATATATATATATATATATCCTTCCCCTCCCCAAGTGACAGGATTCCAATTCATGTTAAAATATATGTTAAATCCAATATATGTATATATACCCAAGAAAAATCAAATCTAGAAAGAAAAAAAATGAGAAGGAAAACAAAAATGCAAGCAAACAACAACAGAAAGACTAAAATTGCTATGTTGTGGTCCACATTGAGTTCCCACATTCCTCTCCCTGGGTATAGATGGTTCTCCTTATTACTGAATAATTGGAACTGTCTGATCAATTCATTGTTGAAGAGAGCCATGTCTGTCAGAATTGATCATCATATAGTCTTGTTGTTGCCATGTACCATGATCTCCTGGTTCTGCATCACTTAGCATTAGTTCATGTAAGTCTCTCTAGGCCTCTCTGAAATCATCCTGTTGGTTATTTCTTACAGAACAATAATATTCATAACATTCATATACCATAATTTATTCAGCCATTCTCCAATTGATGGGCATCCACTCAGTTTCTGTTTCTAGCCATTACAAAAAGGGCTGCCACAAACATTTTTGCACATATGAGTCCTTTTTCCTCCTTTAAGATGTCTTTGGGATATAACAGAAAGCCATAATTTATATATATATATGTATGTATGTATATATATATATATATATATGTATATGTCATTATCATTAAAGAAAGAAAACTGCTCCAATATTTTAGATCTAGAAGACCAAGTAGAAATTGAAATAATCCACTGATCATTTCTTGAAAGAGATCCCAAGATGAACACTTCTAGAAATATCATAGATAAATTTCCAGCTCCAATATCAAGGAGAAAATCAGCCAGAAAGAAGCAATTCAAATATTGTGGAGCTACAGACAATATTTTGCAGTTTCTAAATAAAAGGTTCAGAGGGCCTGGAATATAATATTCTGGAGGGCAAAGAAGTTAGGATTACAACCAAAAAATAACTTGCCCAGCAAAACTATAAACTATATATTCCTTTGGGCATGGGTGGGGAAAATGTATAATTAATTAAATAAAGGATTTTGAAGTATTCCTGATGAAAGGACTAAAACTGAATAGAAAATTTGACATTCAAACACAAGAATCAAGAGAAACATAAAAAGGTAACCATGAAAGAGAATCATAAAGGTTAAATAAGATTAAACTATTTACATTCATATCTATAAAGCTGATTCTTGAAACTTCTAAGAACTCTGTCATAATTAGAGTGGTTAAAAGGCATTTGCATAGACAGATGATTTGGGAGTAAGTCAATTATTTTGGAATGATCTCCCCCCAAAAATGAAGGGAAAAGAAAAATAATATACAGGGGGAAAGTAGATTATGGGAAAGGTAGAATGGATAAATTTTTCCCCACATAAAATACCCATACAAAGGAAAGTTTTTACATTAAAGAATAGAATAGCAGAAGCAATATTTGAAGCTCACTTTCATCAGAATTTTCCCAAAGAAGTAAGTGTGTGTGTGTGTGTGTGTGTGTGTGTGTGTGTGTCCCCTCTAATCAAAAGAAAAATAAGACAGGAAGGTGATGTGTGAAAGGCAGGAGAATGATAAAAGGGAAAACAAATTAAGACCGATAGTGGTTAAAAGCAAAACAAACTTTTGAGGCAAAAGGATAGAAAGATAGAGAATAATGTACAGAACAAAATAGGTTGGAGGGGAAATATAGTTAATAATAACTCTAAGAAGGAATAGAATGAACTTATTACTAAAACATAAACGGCATAAACGGACTAGATTAGAAATTAATATCCAATGATATTTTCTGAAAAGAGACATATTTGAAACAGAAATCTGCACAAAAAGTTAAGATACAGGGCTAGATCAGAATATAATATGTTTCAACTGAAGTAAAAAATGCAAAATTCGCCATCATGATCTCAAACAAAGTACAAGAAAAAATAGACCTAATTAAAGGAGATAGTCAAAGAAACTCCATTTTGTTGACATATATGATAGGCAATACATCAAGGTGATGGAATTTACCCTTGGAATGCAGTAGAAAAACTTGATCTTTTTGTTATTTTTGTTGTTATTGTTCATCCTTCATTCTTGAAGAAGACCATGACATTAGGTAAATGATGCCATGATTTGAAAGTGAGTTTGGATTTAAGTAAGGGAGGATTGTACAAGGTCACCTACTTCACTTTCTCTTCCAGAATCATCTGGGTCCAGTGGCCAGATATAGCTCAGACCCTGGCTATAATTGGAGATTTTGACCTTTTTAAACTAAGGTTTCAGTTTCACTGAGGCAAATGTCTATTCAATAATTAAAGCTAAGAAAGGAAAAAATGAGGTAAAGAATGACTATTTTTACCAAATCACAAATCAATAAACAAACAAAAAATAAATACATGTTTTCAGAAGCAAAAGTGAGGCTGTTGACTTTGAACAACCTTCTTCACTCAAAGCCAATTTACTTTTATGACATGGCATCACCCCCCTGATAATATGGTTGTCTTTGAGAATGAAAGACAAACAACCATAGACAATGAATATCAAAATTTTTTGTTGCAATTTCTCTGATAAAACACGTCTGTGCTACCACTTTACACCCATCAGAAAGTACAAATGCTGGAGGGAAAAAAAAAAGAAAATAAGTACATCACTAAATTGTTAGTAGTGTGAACTGGCTCAATTATTCTGCAGAATAATTTAGGACTATGCTTAAAAGATTACAAAATGGTGCAAATCTTTGATACAGCAGGGGTACTACTAAGTCTATACCTCAAAGACAAAAAAATAAAATAAGCATATATGTGCAAAATTATTTATAGCAGCCTTTTTGTGGTAGAAAAGAATTGGAAATTGATCAAAGGAATTCTCATCAATTGAGGAATGACTGAATGGGTTTTGGTATATAATTGCAATTAATAGGAGAAAGAATTGATTTCAGTAACACATGGCAAAACTTTTATGAAATGATGCAAAGTGAAGTGAGAACAACTGAGAGATTATGCACAGTAACAGAAATATTGTAATAATAATTAGCTATGAAAATCTTGGATACTCAACCCATCAATTGATCAATCAATCCATAAGAACAAAAAAAAAAATTCATAATGAAAAAATTCTATCCATCTCCAGAGAGAAAACTGATGATATCTGAGTGCAAATTGAAGCATAGTTTTCTCACTTTTTTGCTTCTTCTTTTAATGTAATATAGCTAATCTGGAAATGTGTGTTACATGATTTCACAAGTATACTATATTTGTTATAATACAAATGTAATATATTTCTTGCCTTCTCAAGAGGGAGTGGGTAGAAGAAAAACTTTGGAACTTAAAATTTAAAAAGAGAAAAAAATGTTTAAAATAAATATTTTAAAGACTCAGAATGTATTCTCTGTAGAGGATTAATGTAAAGAGATGGACAAGAATTATAAAATGAAGTAGGGAAAGGTTTTTAGAGGAAAATAGATGGCAAAGTTTATAGAACTATGGACATAGAGATATGGACAGTATTTCTATTCAGAAAGAGCTGAATTCAGATGTTGTCTAAACAGTTTCTTACTCTATAATCCTGGGGAAATAATTTAATCTCTGTCTGCTTCAGTTTACAAAAATAGGGATCCTGAGGTTATTGCGAGAATAAAATGAGATATTTACAAAATGGTTTGTAAACATTAAAATGCTATTAAATATTGTCTATTGCTGTTGGTTATTAATATTATTATCTGTACTGATGTAATGAATATCCATATGAATTACATCATGGATTTCTTGAAATATATATTTTTTCATCACATCGAAATCAAACTACTTTGATTTCAATATATTTACTAAGCCTGATTTTGATATCAGTAATATGTAAAATAGAAGGGTCTTTTGTTCTGTGAAAACTATACTCTCCAACTGATTTATATTTATTTGGTGTTTTAACCTTTTCTACTTAGAAGTAAGATCTCCTATTTTGCATTAAAATACTGAGGAAATTATATAACTAGTCTTCTCAAATTCACACACAGGAATAAAGACATTTAGATACATTAGCTAATAATGGTTATAAAGAATTTAGAAAAAAAAATTTTTTCAATTTATATTGAAGTTGAACATAATATTAAGGCTATATATATACACATTAAAAGAACTAAATAATCTAGCCATTCTTGCAAATGGCTTTAGCACAAGTTATTTTTATAAAACTCAGTCATTTAGATAATCATTCATTAATTCATTCCCTCAACAATCACTTAAGAAAGACCTTTATGCATTGTGAAGACCGTGTATTTTAAAACCAGCAGGAGTTAGGAATTCAGGTTAGGGGAAAATCATCAATCTTTATTCTCAGTGAAGAAAGATTGGAGGTGGAAGAGAATGGGCAATAGCAATGTGTGCAGCTGAGTCAAGAAGCTAGCTAGACCAGAAGCCATACGACCACCAGCTACAAGGATAGAACCCAGGCCCAATCTCTCCACGCCTCTCTTCCTGTCTTTCTGCCTCCACCCACCAAAATCATCATTTCCTATACAACACATCAGGACTTGCACAGAGAGTGGGCGGGGTCCATTCTTTATCCAAGCATGTATATTAATAGAGTATAGTCCAATTACTATTTAGCCTCATGTGCTTGGGACCTCAGTGCATCAACTCAAGCCTCAGCCCATTACAATGCATGAGATACAAATGGGTTAGGAGAAGGTTAAAAAGATAATTAAATTGTTTTTGCCTTACAATCAGAATTGGGATTAAGAAGTTTTGCATCTTGGGCAATGGAAGGAAGCTCAGTTGGCCGTGGGGCAACTCATTTGGCATGTGATGGAGAGAGGAAGTATTTGGGATACCTGAATACTTCTAGACTACTGAAAGGTTGGCTACTACTAAGAAAGGAATTAGGGTAGGGAGCTGCAAGCAAGGGAAAGAAGGGCTATTGATGTTGTTCATGTGCTCCAACTAATACTATTCTGAGGCAAAACTTTAGTTGCCACACTTTAATCATGGCTTAATTACAAGTTAACACATATCTCTGGACAAAGATTTTAAAGGTTCACATAAATGCTACAACCTTAAATTTTTTTTAGCCCAGGTTCAGACTAAAAAGAGATATCTAGATTCTGGAATCTGTCAGTGAACTAAAAAGAGAGAAGAAATAATTTCAGAAAAAGATTAAAGAGGTTAGAGAGATATGTGAAAATAAATGAAAATATAGACGAAAAATTCAATTGGATGATCTCAAGATGCTGGTATAAAAACAAGTTTAGTAAGCAATGCAGAAATAAAGATCAGTCTCCTGCACCCTCTGCTTCATTTTCTTTTCTCTTTACAAAACTAGAAAATAACATTTACTGTTATCTATAAGGGATCTGGTAACAAATAAATGACTCAAAACAAAAATAAGATGAGAAATAAAATATAGAAACATTTAATTTAACAAAATTGCAAAATAACTTAAACCCCTTTTAAAATATTGTGATTGTTCGTGCCCTTCAGAAGACCCTGAACATTTGCAAACTGAAAGCAAACAGAGAAATGAGATACAGATACAAATTTAAGTAAATCATGCTTTCTTTTTTATTTTATTTATTTTTATAGCTTTTTATTTACAATATATATGCATGGATAATTTTTCAGCATTGACAGTTGCAAAACCTTTTGTTCCAATTTTTCCTCTCTTTCCCCTCCTCTCCCTTCCCCAGATGGCAGGTTGACCAACACATGTAAAATAAGTTAAAGAATAAGTTAAATACAATATGTGTATACATGTCCATACAGTTATTTTGCTATACAAGAAGAATCAGATTTTGAAATAGTGTACAATTAACCTGTGAAGGAAATAAAAAATGCAGGAAGACAAAAATAGAGGGATTGGTAATTCTATGTAGTGGTTCATACTCATTTACCTGAGTTCTTTTGCTGGGTGTAGCTGGTTCAATTCATTACTGTTCTATTGGAACTGATTTGTTTCATCTTATTGTTGAAGAGGGCCATGTCCATCAAAATTGATCATCATAGAGTATTGTTGTTGAAGTATATAATGATCTCCTGGTCCTGCTCATTTCACTCAACATCAGTTCATGTAACTCTCTCCAGGCCTTTCTGAAATCATTCTGCTGGTCATTTTCTTACAGAACAACAATACTCCATAACATTCATATGTCACAATTTATTCAACCATTCTCCAATTGGTGGGCATCAATTCAGTTTCCAGTTTCTGGCCACTACAAAAAGGGCTGCCACATACAGGTCCCTTTCCCTTCTTTAAGAACTCTTTGGGATGTAAGTCCAGTAGTAATACTCCTGAATCAAAGGGTATGCACAGTTTGATAACTTTTTTGAGCATAGTTCCAAATCGCTCTCCAGAATGGCTGAATGTGTTCACAATTCCACCAACACCATCAGTGTCCCAGTTTTCCCACATCCCCTCCAACATTCCACACTATCTTTCCCTATCATTCTAGCCAATCTGACAGGTGTGTAGTGGTATCTCAGAATTGTCTTAATTTGCATTTCTCTGATTAATAATGACTTGAAGCATCTTTTCATATGGCTAGAAATAGTTTCAATTTCTTTGTCTGAGAATTGTCTGTTCATATGCTTTGACCATTTATCAGTTGGAGAATGGCTTGATTTCTTATAAGTTAGAGTCAATTCTCTATATATTTTGGAAATGAGGCCTTTATCAAAACCTTTGACTGTAAAAATGTTTTCCCACTGTATTGCTTCCCTTCTAATCTTGTCTGCATTAGTTTTGTTTGTACAAAAGCTTTTCAATTTGATATAATCAAAATTTTCTATTTTGTAATCAATAATGATTTCTACTTCTTCTTTGGTCATAAATTCCTTCCTAGTCCACAGGTCTGAGAGGTAAACTATCCTATGTTTTTCTAATTTATTTATGAACTCATTCTTTATGCCTAGGTCATGAACCCATTTTGATCTTATCTCAGTGTGCAGTGTTAAGTGTGGATCAATGCCTAGTTTCTGCCATACTGGTTTCTAATTTTCCCAGCAATTTTTGTCAAACACTAAATTCTTATCCCAAAAGCTGGGGTCTTTGGGTTTGGCAAACACTAGATTATTAAAGTTATTGACTATTTTGCCCTTTGAACGTAACCTATTCCATTGATTAACTAGTCTATTTCTTAGCCAATAGCAAATGGTTTTGGTAACTGCTACTTTATAATATAACTTTATATCTGATACAGCTAAGCCACCTTTGTTTGATTTTTTTTTTCATTAGTTCCCAGGAAATTCTTGACCTTTTGTTTTTCCATATGAATTTTGTTGATATTTTTTCTAGGTCATTAAAATAGTTATTTGGGAGTCTGATTGGCATAGTGCTAAATAAATAGATTAGTTAGATAGTATTGTCATCTTTATTATATTTGCTTGCCCTATCCAAGAATATTTAATATTTTTCCATTTGGTTAGATCTGACTTTATTTATGTAGAAAGAGTTTTGTAATTTTGCTCATATAGTTCCTGATTTTCCCTTGGCAGATAGATTCCCAAACATTTTATTCTATCGACAATTACTTTAAATGAAATTTCTCTTTGTAACTCTAACTGTTGGATTTTGTTAGTGATACATAAGAATGCTAATGACTTATATAAGTTTATTTTGTATCCTGAAACTTTGCTAAAGGTGTGGATTATTTCTAATAGCTTTTTAGTAGAATCTCTAGGGTTCTCTACATATATCATCATATCATCAGCAAAGAGTGATAATTTGGTTTCCTCATTATCTACTCTAATTCCTTTAATCTCTTTCTTTCTCAACTCTTATTGCTGAAGCTAGCATTTCTAATGCAATATTGAATAATAATGGTGATAGTGGGCCACTTTGTTTCACTCTTTATCTTATTGGGAATGGTTCCAATTTATCCCCATTATGTATGATGCTTACTGATGGTTTTAAATAGATGCTGCTGATTATTTTTAGGAAAAGTTCATTTATTCTTATACTCTCAAGGAAATCATGCTTTCTAAAAAGATCGTAAAATAATTTTCTAGAAATCCCTCTATGGATTAAGAGAATAAGACTTGATATGAGAATAAGTATTTGTTGGGTCTCTTGTAATTGCCAAGGTTAGATTACATATATATATATATATATATATATATATATATATATATACACAGAGAGAGAGAGAGAGAGAGAGAGAGAGATTGAGATTATTTCAGACTCATCAACAATTTCAGGGTAAATTCATTTAATGGAGTAATTTAAAAATGGCCTGGAGACAAAAAGGCCTTGATTCAAATCTCATTTCAAGCAATTATTTGTTTTTAACTCTGGCAAATCACAATTCAATGAATTCTCATTTTCTTATCTCTAAAATGGGGATAATAACAACACCTAACCTCACAAAATCATTGTGAAACTCAATTGAAATAATATATCTGAACTACTTTGTAAACATTAGGATTTTATATTAATTGCACCTGATATAATATTGAGGATAGTTCACCTTTTAAAAATAAAACAACAAGCATTTATTAACTACCTATCATGTGATAGCCACTATATTATATGCTAGGTTATGAGATTAAAAAAAAAAGTTTAGCAGTTCTTGCTTTCAAACCAACAGGCATATGAAAAGTAAATGTGTTATATTCAAGAAAGACATGAGCATTTTATGGGGATAGGGAAAACCTTCCTGGAGGAAGCAATGATTAAGTCACGATAGAAAATTTAAGAGTTATGCATAAAGGAAGAATGCCTTACAGACCTGTACAAGAGTATAGAGAAAGGTTTGGGAATTATGTGAGAGTAATACAAAGGCAGATTTGGATAAATAAAGTCAGAGCTAAGTGAAAACTGAGGAAGAAAATCTGACCTGCAGAATAAAAGAAAACTATATAGGAAGTGATATTTTAGTTGAGCAGTATAAGATGGGATAGGAATTCATGAAGTAAAGAGAAGGTAGTGGTGTATTCTAGGCAGAAAGAACAGCAGGGACAAATAAATAAGAATTTGAAAGGGTAAGTTTAAGGGAGAGAAGAGTCCTCCAAGTTGCTTAGAGTATATTGCTTGTAAAGTGGAGGAAAAAAACCTGAGATTAAAAACCTAAGATGTTGTCCAATCATAGAAGAGTTTGAATCTGTATTTCACTTTATGGGTACCTGCTTTTTGGACAAATAAAAGAGACATAAGCAGATTCATGCATGTAAAAATGTATTATGTTTCTAATATAGTTGGTTTGAAGATAAAACCTATGTAAGGTACATTGATAGAGTTTGGGGCAGTATGGTATTTCTTAATGAGGGCTTTACTGTGATACTGTCAGTGGAAATAATGAAATTATAAATGTGAAAGATATGGAGACAAAAACAAAAGGATTTGGTAAGTAAAAGGAGAGGGAAAAGTTAAAACTAACACTTCTACTATAAATATTGTAGGCTAAACACAAAAAAAAGATGAAATTAAAACAAGTTTAGAGAACTGAATATGAAGCTTGGTTTTTTGATATGTGGAGGTGTTGGTGATACATTCACATACACATGTATTGTGAAAAGTTAAATCTGTAGATATGGAACACACAAGAGAAATTAAGACTAAAAATATAGTTGGTGAATTCATTTTGATAGAGGTTTGTCAAGAAAGTACAGAGAAAGAAGAGGACCAATTGTACCACTGATCTTAGAACTGTTCTCATCCCTAACATCTGTATCTACCATTTAAATAAGGAAATGATCCTAATCATGACAAGTCTTTTTTAAAAAAAATTATCAAGATACAGCTATTTTTTTTCTGAAGTTGGTGTTGGAACAAAACCAAAAGCTGAATTGAAACAATCTCTCCTGGTCCATTCACATGAGGGAGTCTTCTTGTTTTGGCCCTACTATAGCACAGAACTTCTAAATTTTAACAATCAAGTAGCCTCAGCTATTGCTAGTAACAGGAATCACAGGCATATACTATAATGCACAGTCCCTCTACAGTTATGCTTTGCAAAACCTTACACATTCTTCAAAGTCCAGTCTAAACCTCAAGTAGTGCCTCTAATTAGATAGGATTCCTTTCTCCTTTGAAATTTTGGAGGTCTTTCACCTATTTTTTCAAAGCACTTGTACTTTGCCTTCCATAACTTTTTTTTATTCCTGTTGATCTTTAAACTATTTGACTTAAAGATCTGTGTTTTATTCATTTTTGTATCCGCTCAGTACCCCTACCTCCACCACCACAAAGATATATAGTAGGAAGCCAGTAATTGCTTTTTTTTAAATTAAATGAGAAAACTTTAAAAGGGAAATCTATCATGAAGTTTATGATGTTATATTTAAAAAAAAAGTTCATGATTTCCATCAGCATGGATGTCCTCTCTAATGCAGATTGAATCCATCTCTTATTTCATGAAAGGATTTGCCTTAGTTTCTGTGACTCCCCAAATTTCATCACCTTGTGATAAAACTGATGGTGGTTTTCTTGTCTAAGTTATCAGTCGCATAACTAAGTCAGAAGAGAACACAGGCTATCTAGTCAAAATAATCTGCTAATACAACAAAAAGTAGATACCAGTGGCAAGGAATCCATGCTCCTGCCATAAAATGCTTTGCTGATGCAGATATATTAGATCAGGGATCCTTCACTTGGGGTCTGTTAACTTGTTGTTTTGATAATTTTGATAACTACATTTCAATGTAGTTGATTACTTTTAAAATCTCACATTTTATTTTATCCATTTGAAAATATTCTCACAAGAGTATCATAGAGTTTACTAATCTGCCAAAAAAAGTTTATAGTTTAAAAAAAAAAGGAAAATCCCTGATATAAGGCTTTTAAATATATTGGCATATGTACTTCAGCCTTTTTAATTTTTATTCATTCTTAACTTTAATCGTTTTAAAGAGAGGGAA
Organism: Sarcophilus harrisii; assembly: GCF_902635505.1. Lineage (NCBI taxonomy): Eukaryota > Metazoa > Chordata > Mammalia > Dasyuromorphia > Dasyuridae > Sarcophilus > Sarcophilus harrisii. The sequence goes on along the minus strand of NC_045429.1, from coordinate 314,189,605 downwards.
GTAGAGTTTTGCTGAACACAATCATCTTTTCTAATTTTATGTCAGAAGAAACAGATTCAAAGAGTTGAAATGATTTGCACAAGTAAGCACATGGTAGACATTCAATATTTCTGGAAGTCTCCCTCCTTATCTTCATTAATGTCTCAAAGAAGCCGACCCCCTCCTTCTGTAAAATGTCTTTCCCAGTCTTCCCTAATTTTGGTACCTTTCTTCTGAGATTATTCCCACTTTATCTTGAATCATATTAATACACAAATTGTCTGTTATCTCCCATATTAGAGTATAATGCTTTGAGAACAGCACTTAATTGTGAGTTGAAAGGATTTAATTACAAAAATCATTTAGTGGAATTGGAGCCAAGATGGCAGAGAAAAGGAAGGAATTCACCCAATCTCTCCTCAAAACAACTCTAAATTTCTTTAAATAATGACCCTACATCCAATTCAGTTCCAATTGATCAGTGATGAAGAGAACCAGCTACAACCAGCGAAAGAACACCAAGAAATGAGTGTGGACCCACAACATAGCATTTATACTCTTTCTGTTATTGTTTGTTGCATTTTTGTTTTTCTTTCCAGGTTAAGTTTTACCTTTCTAAATCCTATTTTTCTTATGCAACAAGAGAACTGTGTAAATATTCACACATATAGTATATTTAAGACGTATTTTAACAAATTTAATATGTATGAGCCTGCCTGCCATCTAGGGGAGGGGGTGGAGGGAAGCAAGGGAAAAGTTGGAACAGAAGTGATTGCAAGGGTCAATGTTGAAAAATTACCCAGATATATGTTCTGTCAATAAAAAGCTATAATAATAAAAAATAATAATGACCCTACACAAAAGACAGAGTAAAACATTTTCCAGATGAAGGCAATTCAGCAGAAAAGGTCTATGACATTAGGGGGAAATCCAACAGTACGGCCACATCAGTGCAGCTCTGACCCATCTCCAAACCAATCTCTGAATTAAAAGCAGTGTTGATAGCTTCTCAGACCTTTCAGCACAAAGATATCAAAAATGAGTTGGAAGGTCAGCAGAAAAGACCTATGGAACCAGAGTGATATCTCAGTACACAATCCCAGGGCAGGCTGCACCAGTGCAAGACCCAGACCCGGCCTCAGCTCCAGTGCAAGGGCTCCATCAGACTGCAGCTCCATCAAAATGGGACTTCTCAATCAGCAACAATACTGGAGGTTTCTGAACTTCTCAGCTGACAGAAAGGATTCATCCATACCAGTGGATGAAAAAAAAGCATACATGCTAGAGGGCAGAGCCAAGATGGCAGAGACAACACATGTTTCTCTCTGACCTTCTCTACAACCCTCACAATAATTACAAATCCAGCTTCTGAATTAGTTCTGAACCAGCAAAACCCACAAATATTGGGATGCAACAAATTATCAGCAGAAAATAATTTCAAAGTTCACTAGAAAAGGTCTGTTTCAGTTGGAAATGGGAGGGAGGAAGGAAGTACAATCAGCTGATTACAAATGCCAGCACAGAGTGCCAGGGTAGTGTAGTCTCCTTGTGGTAGTGCAGACTCTGCATGGCAGAGAATCTATGGTAGGAAATAGATCAGAAAAGATCTGTTTCAATTAGAAACAGGAGGGAGGCAACCTAACACAAACAGCTGAACACAAAAGCTAGCACAGACAGCACAGAGTCCCAGGGTGTTGCTGACTCCAAAAAGCAGTGCAGACTCCATAGTGCAGAAAATCTATAGGAGGGAATCTACAGCAGTGTTGGCCCCTCTGCCCAGGTTGCAAGCCAGTAGATCAGCAGAGAAGTTACAAAACATCCAACACAAACACAAAAGATCAATAGTGAACCCCAAAATGCCAGAATCTCACAGGATCTGACCATGCCCACCAAGCACCAGGAGAGAATCAGTATAGACTCAGCATAGCTTCAGCCACATGGAAAATCTCCCCCACCCTAAAGGCAGACCTTAACTTTTTTTTAAAAAAATGAACAAAAAAGTAAAGAGGAATGACAGTAGACAGCTTTTATGGCAAAAGAAAAGAACAGATTTCAAACCCTGAGAAAACTAATGGCAGATTGTCTCCAGATGAAGCCCCAAAAGGCGATATAACCTTGTTCTCCTCACACAACACTCTTCTAGAATAAAATTTAAAAGATCTTAAAAGAGAGCTAGAAGAAAAAAATGGTTGAAAGAAAATGAAAAAAAAAATACAATATGTTTTGGAAAAGGCAACACAGAAAGTCTCTGAAGAAAATTCACTACAAAATAAACTTAGTGAAATGGAAAAGTCATACAATTCATCAAAAGATAGATTTGATAAAATTGAAAAAGAAAGCATCTCCCAGAAAAACAGAATATGTGCAACAGAAAAAGAAAATAGCTCCTTAAAGAACAGAATTTGTGAAATGGAAGAAAAATTCCATAGAACAAAACAACTCATTTAAAAATTCAATTGGACAAGCATAAAAGGAAGTAAAATAAGTAAATGAAGAAAATAATTCACTAAAAATCAGAATGGAACAAATGGAAATGAATGACTCAATGAGACAAGAAAAATCAATCAAGCAAAAGCAAAAAGAAAAAAAGAGAAAAAAAAGGAAAAAAATGTAAAATACCTAATTGGGAAAATAACCAACCTGGAAAATACATCTAGGAGAGACAATTTAAGGATTATTGGACTTCCTGAAATATGTGATGAAAAAAAGAGCCTAGCCACTATCTTTCAGGAAATCATCAAAGAGAACTGCCTGGATATCATAGAAACAGGAGGCAAAAAGACCATTGAAAGAATTCACCAAAGACCTCTTGAAAGAGACCCTAAAATTAAAACCCCAAGGAATATTGTGGTCAAATGTGAGAACCATTGGATAAAGAAAAAATATTATAAGCAGCCAGAAAGAAACAAGTCAAATACTAAGAAGCCACAATAAGGATTACTTGAGACACTTTGAAGGATTGAAGGTCCTGGAATCTGATATTCCAAAACGCAAAGGAACTTGGAAAACAGCCAAGAATAAATTACCCTGCTAAACTGAGCATTTTCTTTTAGTGAAGAAGATGGACATTCAATGAAACTGGTGAATTCCATTTATTTGTGATGAAAAGACCAGAGCTAAACAAACAAACAAAAAAAGACATCCAAATCTAGAATTCAAGAGAAGCATAAAAAAAGGTAAAAAAAGGAAAAAAAAAAAACTCTTGAGAACAGTATTTCTGTTATGGATTTATATTGGGAGTACATATATAATGTGATTTTACTGTTATAAAAAAGAAACTAGAGTTGGAAAAGGGATTGTAACAGAAAAACAAGGGGAAAGTAGAGGTAAAATGCATGAAGAGACAAAGAAAACATATATCTAAGAGAAAGAAGGGAGGAGGATGAACATTGTGTGAATCTTACTCTCATCAGATTTGGCCCAAAGGAAAAAAAAATATTAGATATATTTGCTTTCACCAAGAAATATCTCTCATCTTATAGAAAAGTAGGAGGGGAAAGGGGAAAAGGGAAAGGGTAGACTAAATAGAAAGGAAAAGAGAAATACTAGGGGGGAGGACTAAGAAAGAGGGAGGGTCTCTAAAGAGGGGGGGTTGCTTGAGGCAAGTAGTGCTCATAAGTAAAATACTGGGGAGAAGGGAAAGAAGGAAAGTAAAGAAAAAAAGTATAATTTGGAATTAATAACATGGCAGGAAATACAAAATTAGTAGTTTTAACTGTAAATGTGAATGGGGTGAACTCTCGCATAAAATATAAATGGATAGCAGACTGGATTAAAAGCCAGAATCATATAATATATTGTTTACAAAAAATACATTTAAAACAGAGTGATACATACAGAGTATGTAAAAGGCTGGAGCAGAATCTATTATGCTTCAGTAAAAGTAAAAAAAAAAAAAAAAAAAAGGCAGGGGTAATCATCCTAATCTCATATCAAGCAAAAACAAAAATTGATCTAATTAAAAGAGATAAGGAAAGAAACTATATCTTACTAAAGGGTATCATAGATAAGGAAGCAATGTCAATATTAAACATACATATGCCAAGTGCTGTAACATCTAAATTTCTAAAGGAAAAGTTAAAAGAGTTGCAAGAAGAAATAGGCAGCAAAGCTATAATTGTGGGAAACCTCAATCTTGTTCACTCAGAATTAGATAAATCAAACCACAAAATAAATAAGAAAGAAGTTAAAGAGGTAAATAGAATTCTAGAAAAATTAAATATGATAGATCTTTGGAGAAAACTGAATGGAGACAGAAAAGAGTACATTTTCTTTTCTTCAGTTCATTTAACCTATACAAAATTTGTCCATATATTAAGACATGAAGATCTCAAAATCAAATTCAGAAAGGCAGAAATTGTAAATGTATTTTTCTCAGATCATGATGCAATAAAAATTACATTCAAAAAAGGGCCAGGGGAAAATAGACCAAAAAGAAGTTAGAAAATAAAGTAATCTCATCCTAAAGAATGAATGGGTGAATCAGCAAATCAGAGATGCAATCAATAATTTCATCCAAGAGAATTACAACAATGCGACAACATACCAAAATTTGTGAGATGCAGGCAAAGCAGTAATAAGGGAAATTTTATATCTCTACATGCTTACTTGTATAAAACAGAGAAAGAGAAGATCAATAAATTGGGCTTGCAACTAAAAAAGTTAGAAAAAGACCAAATTAAAAACCCCTAATTGAATACCGAGCTTGGAAATTCTAAAAATAAAAAGACAGATCAATAAAATTGAAACTAAAAAAAAACAAACAAAAAAAACCCTAATGAATTAAAAAATAAAACTAAGAGTTTGATTAGAAAAAGGAAAGAGGAAAATCAAATTGTTAGTCTCAAAAATGAAAAGGGAGAACTAATCACCAATGAAGTAGAAACTAGAGCAATTATCAGGAGTTTCTTTGTTCAACTTTATGCCAATAAATTTGACAAGCTAAGTGAAATCGATAAATACCTACAAAAACATAGATTGCCTAGATTAACAGAAGAGAAAATAAATTACTTAATTAGTCCCATTTTAGAAAAAGAAATAGAACAAGCTATCAATCAATCCCCTAAATAAAAATCCCCAGGACTAGATGGATTTACTTGTGAATTTTACCAAACAGTTAAAGAAAGATTAACTCCAATATTATATATACTATTGGAAAAATTAGGGAATGAAGGACTCCTACCAAATTCCTTTTATGACAGAGACATATTACTGATACTTAACCAGGTATGCTTAACTTAAGCAGATACTTAACCAGAGAAAGAAAATTATAGACCAATCTCCCTTATGAATATTGATGCAAAAATCTTAAAGAAATTATTATCAAGGAGATTACAATGATCATCCCCAGGATAATACACCATGATTAAGTAGAATTTACAGCAGGAATGCAGGGCTGGTTCAATTTTAGGAAAGCTATTAGTATAATTGATTTTATCAATAAGCAAATTAAAAACCATATGAGTATCTCAATAGATGCAGAAAAATGCTTTTGATAAAGTTCAAAATCCATTCCTATTAAAAATACTAAAAAGTATTGGAATAATTGGACTTTTTCTTAAAATAATCAGTAGCATCTATGTAAAACCATCAGCAAGCATCATATATAATGGGGATAAACTGGAAGCATTCCCAATAAGATCAGGGGTGAAAAAAGGTTGCTCACTGTCACCATTGCTATTCAATATTGTATTAGAAATGCTAGCCTTGGAAATAAGAGAATAAAAAGAGATTAAAGGAATTAGAATAGGTAATGAGGAAAACAAGTTATCACTTTTTGCAGATGATACTGATGGTATACTTAGAGAACACCAGAGATTCTACTAAAAAACTATTAGAAATAATCCACAACATTAGCAAAGCTTCAGGATACAAAATAAATCCATATAAATTATCAACATCCTTATACTTCACTAACAAAATCCAACCACAAGAGATGCGAAGAGAAAGTCCATTTAAAATAACTGTTGATAATTTAAAATATTTGGGCATTTATGTGCCAAGGAAAAGTCAGAAACTATATAAGCAAAATTACAAAACATTTTCCATCCAAATAAAGTCAGATCTAAGCAACTGGAAAAATATCAAGTGCTCATGGATAGGTCGAGTGAAAATAATAAAGATGACAATACTCCCTAAGTGTTAGTGCTATACCAATCAAACCACCATAAAACTATTTTACTAAACTACAAAAAATTACAAAAAATTCATCTGGAAGAACAATAAGTCAAGAATTTCAAAGGCATTAATGAAGAGAAAAGAAAATGAAGGTGGCCTAGCTGTACCAGATCTAAAACTATATTATAAAGCAGTGGTCATCAAAACCATTTGGTACTGGCTAAGAAATAGACTAATTGATCAGTGGAATTCACTATTTGACAAAAACTGCTGGGAAAATTGGAAACTAGTATGGCAGAAAGTAGGCATAGACCCAACACCAAAGATAAGGTCAAACTAGGTTCATAATCCAGACATAAAGAATGATACTATAAACAAATTAGAAGAATATAGGATAGTTTATCTCAGATTTGGAGAGGAAGGAATTTGTGACCAAAGAAGATCTAGAGATCATTATCGATCATAAAATCACCAATTTTGATTATATTAAGTTAAAAAACAAAACTAATGCAATATTATAAGGGAAGCAATAAACTGGGGAAACATTTTCACATTCAAAGGATCTGATAAAGAATTGACTCAAATTTATAATAGTTCAATCCATTATCCAATTGATAAATGTTCAAAGGATATGAACAGACAATTTTCAGATGAAGATATTGAAACTATATGTAGCTGCATGAAAAGGGGCTCCAAATCACTATTGATCAGAGAAATACAAATTAAGACAACTCTGAGATGCCACTATATACCTGTAAGTTTGACTGAGATGACAGAAAAGGTAATGACAAATGTTGGAAGGGGTGTGGGAAAACTGGGACACTGATACAGGGTTGTTGGAACAGAATCCAATCATTCTGGAGAGGAGTTTGTAACTGTGCTCAAAAAGTTATCAAACTGTGCATACCCTTTGATCCAGAAGAGATCTTAAAAGAGTGAAAGGGACCCACATGTGCAAAAATGTTTGTGGCAACCCTCTTCATAATGGCAAGAAACTGGAAACTGAGTGGATGCCCATCAATTGGAGAATGGCTGAATAAATTATGGTATATGAATGCTATGGAATACTATTTTTCTATAAGAAATGACCCACAGGATGATTTCAGAGAGGCTTTGAGAAGCCTATGTAAACAATGGTAAGTGAAATGAGCAGAACCAGGAGATCATTTTACCTGGCAACAACATGACTATATGATGCTCATTTCTGATGGACATGCCTCTTTTCAACATTGAGGTGATTCAAACAAGTTCCACTCATGCAGTGACAAAGAGAGCCATCTACATTGAGAGAGAGAATCATGGGAAGAGAGTATGGAAGACGACATAGCATTCTCACTCTGTTTTTATTTGCTTGCATTTTGTTGGATTTTATTAGTGATGTATAAAAATGCTGATGATTTCTGTGGATTTATTTTGTATCCTTCAACTCTGATAAAGTTGTGGATTGTTTCTGGTAGATTTTTAGTTGATTCTCTAGAGTTCTCTAAATCTACCATCATATCATCTGTAAAAAGTGATAATTTGGTTTTCTCATTATCTACTCTAATTCCTTTAATTTCTTTTTATTCTCTTATTGCCAAGGCTAGCATTTCTAATATAATCTTGAATAGCAATGGTGATAGTGGAAACCATTTTTCACCCCTGATCTTATTAGGAATGGTTCCAGTTTATCCCCATTACATATGATGCTTGCTGATAGTTTTAAACAGATGCTACTGACTATTTTAAGGAAAAGTCCATTTATTCCTATACTTTCTGTTGTTGTTTTTTTTTGTAGGAATGGGTGTTGTATTTTATCAAATGCTTTTTCTGCATCTCTTTAGGAAATCACATTTTTTTTTTTGTTAATAGGGTTATTGATATAGTAAATTATGCTAATAGCTTTCTTAATACTGAACCAGCCCTGTATTTCTAGTCTAAATCCTACTTGGTCATGGTGTATTATCCTGGGGATGATTTTCTGTAATCTCTTTGCTATTGTTTTATTTAAGATTTTTGCATCAATATCCATTAGGTAGATTGGTCTATAATTTTCTTTCTCTATTTCTGTCCTTCCTGGTTTCAGTATCAGGACCATGTCTATGTAATAAAAGGAATTTGGCAGGTGTGCTTCATTCCCTTTTTTTCCCCACAAATAGTCTTTATAGTATTGGAATCAATTGTTTTTTAAATGTTTTGTAGAATTCACATATAAATCCATCTGGTCCTGAGGATTTTTTCTTAGGGAATTGTTAATAGCTTATTCATTTTTCTAAAAAGGGACTATTTAAGTAATTTATTTCCTCTTCTGTTAATGTGGGCAATTTATATATTTTTTTCTTCCTTCATTTCACCTAGGTTATCAAATTTATTGGCATAAAGTTGGGCAAAATAATCCCTATTATTGCTCTAATTCCCTCTTTATTAGTGGAAAGTTCTCCCTTTATTATTTTTGAGATTAACAATTTGATTTTCCTCTTTCCTTTTCCCAATCAAATTAACTAAGGATATATCTGTTTTGTTGGGTTTTTTTTATAAAAACAAACTGTTTTATTTATTAATTCAATAGATTTGTTTTTACTTCCAAGTGTATTAATCTCTCCTTTCATTTTTAGAATTTCAAGTAGTGCTATACCAATCAAACTCCCAAGAAACAATTTTATTGACCTAGAAAAAATAACAACAAAATTTATCTGGAAGAACAAAAGATCCAGAATTACAAAGGAATTAATGAAGAGAAAAACAAATGAAGGTGGCCTAACTTTACCAGATCTAAAACTATATTATAAATCAGCAGTAATCAAAACCATTTGGTACTGGCTAAGAAAAAGAGAAGTTGAACAGGGGAATAGGTTAGGTTTACAGAACAGAATAATCAATGACTATAGCAATCTAGTATTTGACACACTTAAAGGCCTTGGCTTCTGGGATAAGAATTCACTATTTAACAAAAACTGTTGGCAAAATTGGAAACTAATATGGCAGAAAGTAGGCATAGACCCATATCTAACACTATATGACCACATAAGTTCAGTTTCATAATCTAGACATAAAGAATGATACTACAAACAAATTAGAACATAGGGTAGTTTACCTCTCAGAATTATGGAGGAGGAAGAATTTTGCAATCAAAGAAGAATTAGAGATCATTATGGATCACAAAATAGATAATTTTAATTATATTAAGTTAAAAAGGCTTTGTACAAACATAACTAATGCAGATACGATTAGAAAGGAAACAATAGACTGGGAAAATATTTTTTACATCCAAAGGGTCTTTAAAAGGCCTCTTTTATAAAATATATAGAGAATTGACTCGAATTTATAATAATTCAAGACATTCTCCAGTTGACAAATGGTCAAAGGATATGAACAGATAATTTTTAGATGAAGAAATTGAAACTGTTTGTAGTCCTATGAAAAGGTACTCCAAATCACTATTGATCAGAGAAATGCAAATTAAGACAACTCTGAGATTCCACTACATACCTGTCAGATTGGCTAAGATGACAGGAAAAATAAAGACAAATGTTCGAGGTGATGTGGGAAAACTGGGACATTGTTGGTGGAACTGTGAATGGATCCAATCATTCTGGAGAGCAGTTTGAAACTATGTTCAGAAAGTTATCAAACTGTGCGTACCCTTTGATCCAGCAGTGGTTCTATAGGTTCTACATCTCAAAGAGATCATAAAAAAGGGAAAGGGACCAACATGTGCAAAAAATATTTGTGGCAGCCCTCTTTGTAGTGGCAAGAAACTGGAAACTGAGTGGATCTGCCCATCAATTGAAGAATGGCTGAATAAATAATGGTATATGAATGGAATGCTATTGTTCTGTAAGAAACGACCAGCAGGATGATTTCAGAGAGGCTTCACGGGGCCTATGTGAACTAATGCTAAGTGAAATGAGCAGAACCAAGAGATCATTATACATGGCAACAAGAGTATACAATGGTCAATTCTGATGGACATGGCTCTTTTCAACAATGAGAGGATTCAAATAGCTCTACTTATTTAGTAATGAAGAGAGCCATCTTCACATGGTGTGGAACACAACATAGCATTCTCTCTCTCTCTCTCTCTCTCTCTCTTTCTCTGTTGTTATTTGCTTGCATTTTGTTTTCTTTCTCAGTTTTTCTTTTCCTTCATTCTTGATCTGATTTTTCTTGTGCAGGAAAATAACTATAACTATGTATACATATATGAGATTTAAAATGTTTTTCAACATATTTAACATGTATTGGACTACCTCACAGATAAAGGAAGGTAAAGGGAGAAGGAAGGGAAAATAATAATAATAAATTAATTACTTTAAAAATAAAAGAATTTCAAATTTGATATTTGATTGCTGTTTTTAATGTGTTCTTTTTCTAGCTTTTTTAGTTGCAAGCCCAATTCACTGATCTTCTCTTTCTCTATTTTATGCAAGTTACCAATTTGTCTGCCTTCCACAAATTTTGGTGTGATGTCTCATCATTGTCATTCTCTTGGGTGCAATTATTGATTGTGTCTGTGATTTACTGTTTCATCCATTCATTCTTTTGGATAAGATTGTATAATTTCCAATTATTTTTTGGTCTTTTTTCCCCTGGCCTTTTATTGAATGTAATTTTTATTGCATGATGATATGGAAAAATGCATTTTTTGTTTCTGCCATTTTTCATTTGATTTTGAGGTCTTCATGTCTTAATACATAGTCATTTATTGTATTGGTTCCATGAACTGCCAAGAAGAAAATGTATTCCATTCAATTTCTCCAAAGATTTATCATATCTAGTTTTTCTAGTAATTCAATTCAATCTTTAACTTCTTTCTTATTTATTTTGTGAATTGATTTATCTAGTCCTGAGAGAGCAAGGTTGAGATATCCCACTATTATAGTTTTGCTGTCTATTTCTTCTTGCAGCTCTTTTAACTTCTCCTTTAAGAATTTCCACACTATACCACTTGGTACATATATGTTTAGTATTGATATTGCTTCATTATCTTTGGTACCCTTTAGCAAGATATAATTTCCTTCCTTATCTCTTTTAATTAGATCAATTTTTGTTTTTAGTTTATCTGAGATCAGGTTGGCTACCCCTGCCTTTTTTTTTTTTTCTTTAAACTGCACCTGAAGCATAATAGATTCTGCTTGAGCCTTATACCTTTACTTGGTATATATCATTCTCCTTTAAATATGTTTCTTGTAAACAATATATTGTAGGATTCTTGTTTTTAATCAAGTTTGCTATCTGCTTATGGCTTAAACGAGAGTTTATCCCATTCACATTTATGGTTAAAACAACTAATTCCGTATATCCTGCCATTTTCTTAATCCCAAATTATACTTTTCTCTTTCATTTTCTCCATTTTTTACTTATTTTACTTATGAGTACTCCCCAGTATTTTACTTATGAGCACTACTTGCCTCAAGCAGTCCTCCCCCTTTGCAGTCCCTTCCCCTTTCTTATACCTTTCCTCTACTATTTCTATTTTCCCTTCTATTTAGTTTCCCTTTTCCCCTTTCCCATCCTACTTTTCTATAAGGTGAGAGAAGTTTCTGGGTGAATCCAAATATGTCTAATATTTTGTCTTTGAGCCAATTCTTATGAGAGTAAGATTCACACAATGTTCATCCCACTCCCTTCTTTCCCTCACTTATAATAAGTTTTCTTTGCATATTGCTGAGATATAATTTCCCTCATCTTACCTCCACTTTCCCCTTTTTCCAGTGTAATCCCTTTCCACCTCTAATTTCTTTTTTATATTATAACAGTAAACAGTAAAGTCAAATTATACTTGTCCTCTCTATTTATATCCATAACAGAAATACGGTTCTCAAGATTTCTTTTTTTTTTTTTAACCTTTTTGTGCTTCTCTTGAGTTCTATATTTGGAATTATTATTATTATTATTATTATTATTATTATTTAGTTCTGGTCTTTTCATCAGAAATAACTGGAATTCACCTGTTTCATTGAATGTTCACCTTCTTCCCTGAAAAAAAAAATGTTTGGTTTAGTGGGATAATATTTCTTAGCTGCATACCAAGTTCCTTTGTATTTCCGAATATTAGATTCTAGGCCCTTCAATCCTTTAAGGTGGAAGCTGACTGCTCCTGGGTAATCCTTATTGTGGCTCATTGGTATTTTTAATTGTTTCTTTCTGACTGCTTGTAAAATGTTTTCCTTCATCTAATAGTTCTGAAATTTAGCCATGATATTCCTTGGAGTTTTAATTTCGGGGTATCTTTCAGGAGGTGTTTGGGAAATTCATTCAACGACCATTTTACCTTCTAATTCTATGATATCTGGGCAGTTCTCTTTGATCCTTTCCTGAAAAAAAACAGTGTCTAGGCTTTTTTTTTCATTGTGGCTTTTAGAGAGTCCAATAATCCTTAGACTGTCTCTCCTAGATATACTTTCCAAGTCGGTTGTTTTTTCCAATTAGTATTTTACATTTTTCCTATTTTTCTTTTTTTCTTTTTTTTTGGTTTTGCTTGACTGATTCTTGTTGCCTAATTAAGTCATTCATTTCCATTTGTTCAGTTCTGAATTTTAGTGAATGATTCTCTTTATTTACTTTTTTTTTACTTCTTTAGATATTTGTCCAATTGAATTTATTTTATTTTATTTTATTTACTTTTTTATAGTATATCCTAGATACAATATATGTGTGCAGAACCAAACAGTTCTCTTGTTGCACAGGAAGAATTGAATTCAGAAGGTAAAAATAACCCGGGAGGAAAAACAAAAATTCAAACAGTTTACATTCATTTCCCAGTATTCTTTCTTTGCTTGTAGCTGCTTCTGTCCATCACTGATCAATTGAAATTGAGTTAGATCTTCTCTTTGTCGAAGATATCTACTACCATCAGAATACATCCTCATACAGTATCATTGTTGAAGTATATAATGATCTCCTGGTTCTGCTCACTTCACTTAGCATCAGTTCATGTAAGTCTCTCCAAGCTTCTCTGTATTCATCCTGCTGGTCATTTCTTACAGAACAATAATATTCCATAACATTCATATACCACAATTTACCCAACCATTCTCCAGTTGATAGGCATCCATTCATTTTCCAGTTTCTAGCCAATACAAAAAGGGCCACCACAAACATTTTGGCACATACAGGTCCCTTTCTTTTCTTTAGTATCTCTTTGGGGTATAAGCCCAGTAGTAGCACTGCTGGATCAAAGGGAAAGCACAGTTTGATAACTTTTGGGGCATAATTCCAGATTACTCTCCAGAATGGTTGGATTCGTTCACAACAACACCAACAGTGCATCAGTGTCCTAGTTTTCCCACATCCCTTCCAACATTCATCATTATTTTTTCCTGTCATCTTAGCCAATCTGACAGGTGTGTAGTGGTATTTCAGAGCTATCTTTTCTATGTGTGTATATATATATATGTCTTTTTTATTATTATTATAACTTTTTATTGACAGAACCCATGCCAGGGTAATTTTTTACAACATTATCCCTTGCACTCACTTCTGTTCTGATTTTTCCCTTCTCTCCCTCCACCCCTCCCCTAGATGGCAAGCAATCCTATATATGTTAAATATGTCACAGTATATCTTAGATACAATATATGTGTGCACAACCAAACAGTTCTCTTGTTGCACAGGGAGAACTGGATTCAGAACGTAAAAATGACCCAGGAAGAAAAACAAAAATGCAAACAGGTTACATTCATTTCCCAGTGTTCTTTCTTTGGGTGTAACTGCTTCTGTCCATCATTGATCCATTGAAACTGAGTTAGGTCTCTTTGTCAAAGAAATCCATTTCCATCAGAATACATCTTCATACAGTATCATTGTTGAAGTTTTTAATGATTTCCTGGTTCTGTTCATTTCACTTAACATCAGTTCATGTAAGTCTCAGAGCTGTCTTAATTTGCATTTCTCTGCTCTATAATGAGTTGAAACACTCTTTCATATGAGTGAGAATAGTTTCAATTCCATCATCTGAAAATTGTCTGTTCATATCCTTTGACCATTTATCAATTGGAGAGTGGCTTGATTTCTTATAAATTAGTCATTTCTCTATGTATTTTGGAAATGAGGTCTTTTATCAGAACCTTTAACTGTGAAAATGTTTTCCCAGTTTGTTGCTTCCCTTTTAATCTTGTTTGCATTAGTTTTGTTTGTACAAAGGCTTTTTAATCTGATATAATCAAAAATTTTCTATTTTGTGATCAATAATGATTTCTAGTTCATCTTGGTCACAAATTTCTTCCTCCTACACAAGTGTGAGAGGTAAACTATCCTATGTTCCTCTAATTTATTTATGATCTCATTCTTTATGCCTAAATCATGGACCCATTTTGATCTTATCTTGGTATATGGTGTTAAGTGTGGGTCCATGCCTCAGTTGAATTTTTAAATGAGTTGTTTTGTTCTATGGATTTTTACGCCCATTTCACAAATTTTCTTTTTTAAGAAGTTATTTTCTTTTTTCCTTTTCAGAAATTTTGTTTTTCTGGGAGTTGTTTTATTTTTCCATTTTGTTAAATCTATCTTTTAAGGAGTTTTATTCTTTTTCTATTTCACTAAATCTTTTTTGTGTTGCCTTTTCCAAACCCTCTTGCAAAGTTTCCATTTCCTTTCTCCTTTTTCTTCTACCTCTCTTTTAAGATTCTTTTTACTTTCTTCTAGGAGAGCCTCTGTGATGAGGACTAATGTATATCACCTTTTGGAGCTTGATCTAGAAATGATCTTCTCAGGGTTTGAAATCTGTTCTTCTCTTTCGCCATGAGTATAATCTATGATTATAGTTCTTTTTGCTTTTTTATTCATTTTTTTAAGTTGAGATCTATTTTTAGAGCAAGGGAGGTGGTTATCCAAGCTTCCTCTAAAAGTTGTGGGGATTGTGCTGGGTCAGTGCTGGCTGTGCTGAGTCAGTGTCTACTGACTTCCAATGCGGGGTGAACGTGGCCAAGTCCTATGAGATTCTGGCATTTTAGGGTTCACTTTTTACTTTTTGTGTTTGTGTTGGACCTTTTATAACTTCTCTGCTGATCTACTAGCTTGCAAACAGGGCAGAGTAGCCAACACTGTTGTACATTCCTCCCCATAGATTCTCCACTGTGCAGAACTCCTACTGCCCCAGGTCTGCACAGCCTGGCATCTGGACTTGGCCTGTTTGCACTTGGCTTGCCTCACTCCGTGCCCAATTGAAACAGACATTTTCTGACAATCTTCAAAATTATTATCTGCTGGTAATTTATAGTACTTCCACTATTCATGGATTCTGCTAGTCCAGAACTAATTCAGAGGCTGGATTTGCTAATTAGTCTGAGGGTCATGGGAGAAGATCAGAAAAAAGCGTTTGTCTTCTCTACCATCTTGGCTCTACCTCCTCCCTTCCCCTCCACCCCCCATATGATCCTTTACCATTTTGGAAGATACAGGCCCAGTAAAGACACTGATGTATAAAAAGTTACACACAGTCTGGTTGCCTATTGAGCATAGTTTCAAATTGCTCTCCAGAATGATTGGATCAGTTTACAACTCCACCAATAATATATTAGTGGCCCTGTTTTCCCACATCCCATCCAATATTTATTATCTCTTCCTGTCATCTTATCCAATCTGAGAGGTGGGTAGTATGTATGTCAGTTTCTTCAGCTGTACAGTGTACATAGTAGTGAATTCATTGTTTAGAAGTAATGTTATCGATACAATGGATAGAGAATTGACTTCAGAGATGGGAAGACCTGAATTCAAGTCTTGTTTCTGTCATTTATTAGACTTAGGTAAGTCATTTAATTTCAATATTAAGGCAATATTGTTAATGTTGTTAGACTCAAATAGAAAGAGATCCCTGTGAGTACATATTAATTTTTAAAATTATAAATAAAATGAATTATATTTTATTGTATTTTTGTACATATCCCATTTGCATTTAAATCTGGTTGAGTCTGCACTAGGAAGTCTTGAGATGGAATGTGGCCCTCAGAAGTCTGAAGCCTCTCTTCTAGTCTGCTAAGATCATAAGTTTCAGAGAAACATTTGTTTTGGTGGAGGGAGTTCTTCACATAGAAGTCCCAATGAAATCACCAGTCTAATTCTTATTAAATATAATGATAATGTCAGATATTCACTTTAGCTCTGAGGATGTTCATCTAACTCTCACTCTCACATAGGCTCCATCTTCTTAAGGCAAAGCTGATTTCTTCCCATAAGTATTCCAAGGGTCTTCCTGAGAGTATAGAAGTAATTCTCTAACATCAATTTCAGCTTCCACCAGTGTGCTTCCCCTTACGATTATTTGTTAAGAATCCATTTAGTTAGCCGTTCTTTAGCTAGCACAGTTAAAAAAAAAAAGAGAAAAGAAACATGGTGTAAAGTATTCTTCCCAAAGCCTGTGACACACTCTCTAGCAAGTTCATGCAGAGTCAAGGGGGAAAAAAAAAACCCTCAGGTTTAAGGAATATATGTAACAAAGGGAAAACCTTTTTCTTTCATTCATGCAGTTCTCAAGAATTTGTTCTTAACTATACTGCAGTTTTTCTTTTGTATTTTTACTGGACCATTTAGAACCAAATTTGTCCTTGACTCCTGCTATACACTGTCACCAGCCACTAATATGCTAATTGGTTGATGTAAAGTTCAAAATCCTTTATATTTTAAAGTCCAGAAGGTCAATTTCCATGTAAATTAAAAGGGTTGAGGTGAGGAGAGAGGAAGGAAAGGAAGGAACAATACCCGATGTATCCCCAGACTGTTCCTCATCAGTATTATGCTAGAAAGCCATTTGTGCTTCCATTTTTGTAATTAAATCCTTTTCAACTCATTTGGTAATTGATATTTGATTATGATTCTTATGTAACATTATTTCCAGGAAAAGGTCTTTTAGCATTTATTTTAAGGTCCTTGTGTGACTAGTTCATTTAAATTTCTAATCTAGTCAAGGTCTCAAAGTTAATAATACTGTAGTATAACTATCCTCCCTTATTCTCAAATGAAACATCATATGTAAAGCATTTTGGGAACACTAAAGTATTTGGGAAATATTGATTATTATTGATGCCTCTTTCTAAGGTGCTGGGAGAAAGTAAAATTTGAGGATATGGGTCAAAAAGATCTTTAGAACAGAGTGAGATTGGAGTCAACCTTTCTTTATCCTTTGATTCTATTAAAGCTATGCTAGAATTCAGCTATATGAGGTTCTTCGATACATATCACTTGATCAAGCAATTGCCTATAACTAGTATTACAACATTAGTGGAACTAGAAAAGCTACAGAGTTATGAGGAAAAAATGAAGCAATTATTTTGCCTACTTCCTAGGGAAAGATACATAAATGTGCCAAAATTCCACAACTCCCCCAAATTAAAATATACATGAAGATTTTCAAGTTTTCTTGGTTTCTATATTTTCCCTCCTCTATTCCCCTATCCCTAATGCTAGCAAAGCTATGAATCTTCTCAAATACCATTACCCAATGTGGCTTAATAACAGATAGAAGAGATGACTATTGAGGTATACTGAGAATCCAAGGAAAAAGTGAAGCATTTCTTATGTTCAGCTAAAAAAACCCCAAAAATCACATGTTTAACTATTTCAGAATAACTATTATAAATTATTCACTAGTAACCCTTCACTTTTTTTCCACAATGTTTTCTCAAGAGAATCAATGGATAACATTGATTCTATACATCATAAATGTATTTTTACGTGTACAGATATAGATAAATAAATATAAATATGTACTACATAGACACATAAATGCACAGGTGTGATTCACCCTTTATGGCAAAGACATTTTTATTCTGAAATTTGGGTGGGAAGGAAAGTGTGCTAGAAGTCAGAAAAAGAGATAAGCTAATTTAACAAGTACGTAGTTCACTGATACTCCTAAAAGTATTTATCAATCTTTAGTATTTGTGGTTCATTTATTAAAATCATCCAAGTTTATATAACAATCAGTGGCAAAAATTAGTAATAACAATAACAATTTAGGTCTCTGTTGGAAGTACCTGTGACTGAAAACATATTCACTCAGTTCAGCCATTGAGTGACCATGGTAATATCATTTAATCTCTCTGGATGGATCTGTTTTTCTTATTTGTAAAATAAGAAGATTTAGACCCTAAATGAAATCTCAGGACTCTCCCAGCTCTAAATATATTATTGAATGATCCTCCTTTGAATTCTAGAGTTCCTTCTTAACCCTCTTAGAGTAGCAATAGCAGTAGCAGCAGCAGTGAATCCCTAAGGCTTTGGTTTTGACCACTGAGGTTTCCATTTTTTTTTTGTTTGTTTCATTTTTAATAGCTTTTTATTTACAAGTTATATGCATGGGTAATTTTACAGCATTGACAATTGCCAAACCTTTTGTTCCAATTTTTCCTCTCCTTCCCCCCACTCCCTCCCCTAGATGGCAGGATGACCAATACATGTTAAATATGTTAAAGTATAAATTAAATACAAAATAAGTACACATGTCCAAACCGTTATTTTGCTGTAGAAAAAGAATTGGACTGAACAATTAGCCTGTGAAGGAAATAAAAAATGCAGGTGGGCAAAAATATAGGGAATGGGAATTCTATGTAATGGTTCTTAATCATCTCCCAGAGTTCTTTTGCTGAATATAGCTGGTTCAGTTCATTACTGCTTCATTGGAACTGATTTGGTTCATCTCATTGCTGAAGATGACCAGGTCCATCAGAACTGATCATCATATAGTATTGTTGTTAAAGTATATAATGATCTCCTGGTCCTGCTCATTTCACTCAGCATCAGTTCATGTAAGTCTCTGAAGGCCTTTCTGAAATCATCCTATTGGTCATTTCTTACCAAACAATAATATTCTATAATATTCATATATGATGTTTCCATTTGTTTGTATAAAGTACCCCTTCCAGGGAAGGGAGGAAATCTACTGAGAGATTTGAGAAGAGTCTTGAAATCCAGAGGGGTTGTTCAAATAAGACAAAACTAGTAAACCTGAGCTGTTCTAGGTCAGGAGGCAGCCTATTTCCCAAGAACTTCCTCTGGCTGCTAGAACTACAAAATCCAGATAATTTTACTATATTCACTCATTTTCCTTTGTAATTAATATTGCTTTGGAAATTCCCATCAATAATATGTGACAATCAGACTGAGTGCTTTTTCTCTCACTCCTACCTACTTCTTGACTTTCCAATGATTGATCAACCTTTTCTCCACACTATCTTTATCTTGCAAGTAAACTAAATTCTTCAAAACCAAGACAAGTGATTTTGGGTAAAAACCAGTACAAACCTTAGTTGGCACAATTGGTCCATCTACTAACATTTCTCTATCCAGCAATTCCTCACTCTTTAATTTAATTTATTTTAATTAAAATAAACCATATACATGGATTAAGTTCCTGTTGCATACAGAGCACTCTGTAAAAGTATCTTTAGTTCCAATCTTGAATTCAAGGAGCTTCCAATTTATAGAGGGAAGGAAGACAAAAAAATATACACAAAGGATTCATATAGTTATTCACTGTAAATTTGTATTACTTGGATCATTGGAGAGTTCTTAAGCCAACTCATTTCCTCCTGCAGAGTCTAAAGTCAATGGAATTGAAAAGCTATTGAATCTTTCCTCACAGCTGCAGATCTTTCCCCCTTCCCCAATCTCAAGATTATTTTGATATTTTAAGTAATTTAAGTTAATTTGACTTTAAAAGAAGAGAATTAATGACAATATATTTATACTCGGAGGCAATATAGCTTAACATAATGACCAGTTCACTTAAAATCAGAAAGTGCAGCATTTAAATATGTAATCAATATTCTATTAACTGTGTGGCCCTAGATAAGTCATTTGACATCTCTGTATCTCAATTTCCTCATCTACAAAATGAAAAAAAATACTATCATTCCTCTCTGAGTTGCTGTGTGGATTCAATGTAATAATGTATGTATAGCTTGCCTGCTGAAATTGCTTCAAGTCAGAACTCACTCTGCAAAAGGTGTTCTCTACAACCCACTGCTTCTATTCTGCTTAAGTTATAAAATTATAGACACACACACACACACACACACATAATCATTAAATATATAGAAATATTCTCTATTAGAAGTTAAGTACCTTGAGGAAGGAAATGTTTTTATTTATTTATTTTTTTATAGCTTTAGTCTTTAACATAGCTCCAGGCACATGGCTAATTTCTCAATAAATACTTATTGATTACTTAGTTAATTGATGTACTGTGATTTAATCTGTTTTAATACTTCACTTAACAACTCACTAGCTGTGACTATGTCACTAGTTAGGGAAAATATTTGATCAGGGGTTAATTATTTGCATATACAATAAAGTGTTTTTAAACTTTAAAGCTCTTTATTAATATGAATTATTTTATTAGTGTTATTAATAATAATGCCAGAAAAGGTTTCAGAAAAATCCGGAAAATTTTTGATGAAATGATGCCAAATCAAGTGTTCAGAATCAGGAGAAGAATTTCTGTGGTAACAGCAATATCTTAAAGATAATCAATTTTGAAAGACTTAGTAAATCTTATCAATAGAATAACCAACAAAAGTTCCAAACTCATGATAAAGCATGCTATTTACCTTCAGAAAAAGAATTGATGGATTCAAGAGTGCAAAGTGAAATATAATAACCTTTTTCTTACTTCCTCCCTTCTTTCCTCCTCCTTCTTTCCCTTCCTCCCTCCCTCCCTTCCTTCCTTCCTTCCTTACTTCCCTCCTTCCTCCCTCCCTCTCTCCCTTCCTTTCTTCCTTCCTCCCTTCCTTTTTTCCTTCCTCCCTTCCTTCCTCCCTCCCTTCCTCTCTCCCTCCCTTCCTTCCTCCCTATCTTCTTTCTTTCCTCTCTTCCTTTCTTCCTTCCTTCCTCCTTTTCTTCCTCCCTCCCTTCCTCCCTCCCTCCCTTCCTTGCTCCCTATATTCCTTCTTTCCTCCCTTCCTCCCTTCCTTTCTTCCTTCCTTCCTCCTTTTTTCCTCCCTTTCTTCCTTTCTTCTCCTTTCATTCCTTCTTCCTTTCCTCCCTCCTTCCCTCCTTCCCTTCCTTCCGTCCTTCTTTCATTCTTCCTCCTTCTATCCTCTTCTCCCTCTCCTTTTTTCTTTCTTCATTTTCAAATCTTCCCTTTTTTGCCTTTCCTCATACTTCCATTCCTCTCTCTTCTATTTCCTTTGTTCCTTGGGAGGTGGTGGTATGGAAGAGAAAACAATGATGAGAGAAAAATTTTGTTTTGCATATCTATATCTATCTATCTATCTATTTCTCTCAATAGGTGGGAAAGGGTAAGGAGGAAAGAGATAATTTGAAACTGCAATAAAATCAAATTTGTCACAAAATACTAATAATTATAACTTTAAAAAGTGTTGACTAAAAAGAAAAAAGAATGAGAGTGATCATAGAAACCAAGAATCTTAGAATTAGAGAGAAATTTATTTGTCTTCCAGTCACAGACAAACATGGAACTTGAACCTTTCTGTAGCTTCTTCTTGAAACTATGAGGAACAAGCAACATTCTGAACAGATGGTAAGGAACAACAAAAAAAAATTATCTTTGGTTGAATAGATTTACTTTCTCTGTATAACTATAAGCATAATTAGAGACACTATTGCACCACACTGAATGGGTTGGATGACTTCAGAACTGTATGCCCATGACATTATTGTCTTTCAAGGTAGTTGTTAGGATAAGGCCAGAAAGTTAAATAGTCATAACTAAGCTTTCAGATAGTGGTAAGCATCCTTGTGGGCATTCCCTATGTAGCAAGTATTCTCTGATCCTATTCTTCCAAAGAGAGGGCTGCTCTATCTCTCCTCAAGATCAGGGTCCCAAAGTATGGTGGTTGTCCTTTGTACTTAAAGAGAACCAAAATGACACCACTATGTTAGAGTAGAGTTACACGGAGTCTGACTGTGGCTGATCAGACCAATACGAGCTTGGAACATTCTGCCACATGTCAGATACAACTAGTCCTTATGGACCTGTATGTGCAAAAATATTTGTGGCAGTCTTTTCATAGTGACTAGAAACTAGAAATTGAATGGATGCCCATCAATTGGAAAATGGCTGAGTAAATTATGGTATATGAATGTTATGGAATATTATTGTTCTGTAAGAAATGATCAGCAAGATGATTTCCAGAGAGGCCTGGAGAGACTTACATGAATTGATGCTGAGTGAAATGAGCAGAACCATTATACATTTCAACAACAATACTATATGAGGATAAATTCTGATGGAAGTGGCTATCTTTGGCAATGACAGCATCCAATTCAGTTCCAATTCATCAGTGATGAACAGAACAACCTATATACTCAGAGAAAGAACACTGGGAAATGAATGTGGACTACTTACATTTTTGTTTTTCTTCCCAGGTTATTTTTGCCTTTCTAAATCCATTTTTTTCTTGTGCAACAAGAGAACTGTACAAATATGTACACACATATTGTATTTAAAATATACTTTGACATGTTTAACATGTATGAGACTGCCTACCATCTAGGGGATGGGGTGGAGGGAAGGAAGAAAAAAGTTGGAACAGAAGTGTTTTCAAGAGTCAGTGTTGAAAAATTATCCATGCATATGTTCATAAAAAGCTATAATAAAAAATTAGTCCCTATGAACATTTGGGGTGGCTTTTTAAACTGTAGGTATCTCAAGTTTCTTTGGAGATAATTCAGAGAAAAAAATTGTTTTGCATATCTATATGTCTATATCTATATATTTTTTCTCTCAATAGGTGAGAAAGGGTAAGGGTAAAATTATGTTTTACTCATAAAGCAAAGCACCTTCTCTTATGAGAGCATACTATGTGAGATGGTTCTATGCCAATTTTTCCTATGTCATACAATTGATTTTAAAATTTTTGAGAGACTTTGAAAATGTCCTTGTATCACTTTTTCTGACCACCTTGAGAGCACTTGCCCTGTATGTGTTCTCCATAAAATAATATTTTTGGTAAGCATTCCTTTGGCATGTAAACATTGTGATCAGCCCAACAGACTTGTGCTCTCTGCAGTGGAGTTGGAATGCTTGACAGTTTAGTTTGAGAAAGGATTTCAATGTCTGGTAATCCTGCCAGATGACCTTCAGAATCTTCCTAAAACAATTCAAATGGAAGGGATTCAGTTTCTTTTCATGGTACTGATATACTTTAGGTTTCACAGGGATACAACAATGAGGTCAACAGAGATTTTGAAGACCTTTAGTGTGGTAGTCAGTCTATTACCTCTCCTCTCCCATACTCTCCTTCTGAGCATCCTCAAGGTTCAGTGTCCCAGTGCATAGTTTGATAATGATTATCCCATTTACAATACGATGTGACTTCTGCTCTTGTTTGATGACAACATGCTTCATTAAAGAGGAAAGGTCACTGAACCAGGAAGAATAGCTTACTCAGTTGATATGAGAGAAAATAACTCAGACTTGTGGCATTCTCTAGAAGCAGCTGGGTGGTACAGTGGATAAGAAAAAACTGAAAAACTGTATGGTAAAAATTGAGTACAATTCCTGCTTTCAAGTCAAGGGGATCCCAAACAAGTCATGTAACCCATTACAGGCTTAATTGTCTTGCCTATAAAATTCAAGTAATTACGGCACCTACTTTACAAATTTAGGAGGTGAGGATCAAATAAAATAACATATTTAGCACTTTGCAAACTTCAACTTGAAATATTGATGGTAGCAGTGATAATAATAATAATCTCTTTTCTTATTTGTAGAATATGTGTTCTTTGAGCCTTGTTCTTTTGGATGTCTTGTGAAAGGAATAGAAGGTCTTCCCCACCCCTACTCCTGAACCTCCTCTCCAGTTACAACTGTCTT
Organism: Sarcophilus harrisii; assembly: GCF_902635505.1. Taxonomy (NCBI): domain Eukaryota; kingdom Metazoa; phylum Chordata; class Mammalia; order Dasyuromorphia; family Dasyuridae; genus Sarcophilus; species Sarcophilus harrisii. The sequence goes on along the minus strand of NC_045429.1, from coordinate 314,165,754 downwards.
AACACATGGGAGCACACACATAATCTGCCTAAGCAAGCCTGATACTCAATCTCACATATCTGGCTTCCTGTTCTTCATTGAGTTTCTTCCCCTGAGTAGAGATTCCTGGACATCAGTCATGACAGGTGGACTTTTGAGGAGTAGCAACCTCTGCAGTTTGGGAGTTCCTGAGAAATTCAGTCAGAATTAACTGGCAGAAAGATGAGGTATTTTTTTTTTTTTGCAACTACATTTTGGAGAAAATGACCACTGGCCCTGGCTTCCTGGAAGCTGTGGACCCTGAGGGAGTTGTTCTAAAAGTTTAGAGCCAAGGTGAAGATGAAATAGCTGTTCAGCTGTCCCAGAAAATGTTTCATGTTTTCTGTTTTAAATATCATCCTCCTGGGAGAGTATAACAGTAGTTCTGAGTTGGTTTCATATATTAAGTCTTTGTCAAAGTTACTTGTGAGGATTTTAAGCTACTTTTGAGGATTTTGTATTATATGCATTTGGGTTGTATAGAAAAAGGAACTTGTTTGAACATGGTTATTTGCATTTTTTTCTCCTATTAGATTATAAACTCCCTGACCCTAGGGAATTTTACTTTTCTTTATATTCCCAGGACTTAGTATAATGACTGGCACATGATGGTGGGTGTTTAATAAATTGTGATTGATGGAATGACTATATTGAATACCTCCTTTGTAATCCCCTTTAGGAAGTCTCTATACAAAATCCAGGATTAAGCTTTAAATGAGTCCTTTGGTGGTTCCAGAATTGAGGAGTAAAGCATCAGCTATATGTGTGTATGTATATTTGTGCTTGTATGTTTGTATATATAGATATATGTGTTTATATAAAAGCTTGACACCGCTCTTTAGAGGCTAGGCTCCCCTAAGACTATTCCTAGAACTGAGAAGCTACTTAATGAGAAATAATTCTTCAAATTTCTCTAGATCAGTAAATCAGCTATTAAAGATGCATTTTTTTCTATTAAAATAAAGATAACTGAAATCTTATTACCTGCAGAAGCAAAACAAGCCAACCTCTTTCTGGGTCCTGAGTCACAATGAAGAAGCTGGCTGGACTTCAGAATCTTGGTGGCTTGGTTATTTATGGCTGCCTATAAACCTATTCTCCTTCCACCTCCCTGGACCAAAATCATGAGGCCCAGATGCCAAGTTGGGAAATTTATTTTTCCAGGAGCAGCTGGCTTCTTGGCAGCCTCTCTTGGCAATGGTATTGCCCTCTTTGAAGTTGTCTCCTGCTTTGCTGTGTGTTTTTAAGATGCCTGATGAACTGTTTGGGCTGCTTTGGTATCTTGGATGTTATTTTCCTTTTGACTCACCTTTTCAATGAGGAGACATTTATATGCATTTTTATCCATGTGGAAGGAAAACTTCGGAAAAAAAAAGTATGTGAGGGGAGAGAAAGTATGTGAGCAAACACATACACACACAAAAACTCAAATTTTCAAATCTATCTGTGCTTTCATCATTGTGGCCATTCCATCCAATGAATATATAGTATGTCTATATATATAGAGAGAGAGAGAGAGAGAGAGAGAGAGAGAGAGAGAGAGAGAGAGAAGATGTAGTATAATCTTTTCCCAACCCATCTTAAAGACTTTGTTTAAGCCCTTTCATATATTCAGAACAGAGAATCTACCCAAACTGCCAAGGATATCCACAATTATTGTCAATTAAATGGTAAAAGAGATAGAGTACTTGGAACTCTTTCAGTCAAGAAGATCTGAGTTCAAATCCAATCTTAAACATTTACAAATTATGTGGCTTTGGAAAAGTTATTTAACCTGTCTGTTTTAATTTCCTCAATCCCCAACCCCCAAGAAAAGATAAGAAAATAGCACTGAACTCAGTGGGTTTAAAATAAGGATCAGATGAAAATACTTGCAAATTATTTAGAACTGTAACTGGCATATTTTAAAGGCTTAATAAATGTATGTTCCTTTCATTTCTTTCCATTTGACATTGTGAGGATACCAATAATATATTTGTATAGTCCATAGATCATTTCCTACTCTTTCCAAATTAACAAAACACTATAGCTTTTGTTATTTCTTCAACATTTCTTTGCTGACATACTTTATTTCATCTGATAGACAAAGAATTGGGCAAAAGACACTGGATCTGTGATTTTATTAATTTAGGGACTAATTTATTTCTCAAGGAGAAAACACTCTTTATCAAAGCAGAGTGCAAGGCTTTCTTCAATTTGTAGTCCTAGAGAATTACCTAGAATCCTGAAATTAAGTGATTTGCCTCGAGTTGCACTGTATGTGTCAGAAGGGAACTAGAAACTAGTTCTTTCCAGCTCCATTTCTCATCTCAATCCTCTATGCCATGATGCAAACCATGAAACACACACACCACAATCACAGGGACTGTGTACAAAATACCATAGCATCCTAGTAAAGGTACCTTAGCAGATGTCTAGACCAACCGCTACTTAGATGACAAATGATAATATAATTCCTTAATAGAATACTTTCATTGTTGGGGGATTTGTTCCTTAACCAGGTGGTTTATTCCATTTTTAAGAAGTTCTAATTGTGGGGAAATCTCATTTTAAACTGATAAGAATCTGTTTCTCTCTGACTTCTACTCATAGTCCTGGTTCTGGTCCTGGTCCCAACACATGAGCCACACAAAATGTGTACATTACTCCATCTACATAACAGACTTTTAAATTCTTGAGAAACAAAGTTCATGACTCTCTGAAATCTCTTCTTTTCCCATATTAAATATTCTCAGTTTCTATTACTCATGATTTCCAGAAGTCATTATGGCATAATGTTAATATGCATATATATATAGATATATATATAGATATTGATATCATTCCTTATGTTTTCCAGAGTGTCTTTGTTCATAGAAAAATATAATCTCAAAGTTGGAAAGTACCTTTTCATATGATCTAATCCATTTCTGAGCATGACTTCTCAATCCCTCTATAATATCCCCAGCAGTAATCATATAGGTTTGCATGATAATTTCCCATGAAAGGATATTTATTATATTTCAGGGAAACTCATTCCACTTTTTGACAACTCTAATTGTTAGATAGATTTTGTTTCTATTTATATTGTTTAAATTTATTCTTCTCTCCTATAGGACCAAACAACAACAACAAAAAACAAAGCTCTTCATCCACAAGATGGCCTTTCAAATATTTTAAAATAGTAATGTCCTAATTAAGCCTTTATTTCTCCAAAGTAAATAACCTTATTTCCTTCAACTGATCTTTATATGTACGATATTTTGACCTGTCCATTATGATTAATCTCCCCTGGATACAATTCATATTACTTTGAAATATGGCATCCTGAATGGAATATAGTATCCCAGATCTGTCTAACCTGGACATAGAAGAGGAAAAATTATAAAGTCAAATGACAGAAAAGTTCTTCCCACAGAAGTCCTTGACAGTACCAAAGGTTCTGCCTTTGTTCAACATTAGAAATGGATATGGATATAATTTTTCTTAGCCACTCAGCAAACAGTTATTAAGTTAATTATACTGCTATACAAATTATATCTGCTATACAAAGAAAAATAAAAGACTATACTATATCTAACTAAATATTGGTTATACAAAGAAAAGTGAAAGATGATAGATCATAAAAAAGATGATAGTACCTGATTTCAATGAACTAACAATCTACTGAGGTCATTATAATGTAAACAACTATGTATTAACAAAATATATACTTGACTAAATACTTGACTAAAAATAAAAAGGCCAAGTGTCATTGAGGGAAAATAGTTATTCAACAAGAAGAGGAATTGAAAACACCTTAAGTTGATTCAGTTGAGTGAAATTCCCTTGTCTAAGTTACTTATTATTTCCACCAGCCAAATATCAGAATTCCTCTCTTATTCTTTCTGATTGCTTTGTTCTAAAGAAGTGAAGAAATGTTGTCTGTGGTTTGAATCTTTAACCCTCTGAGCAAACCAAGTCTTGAGGAATATCTCAATACCTTTTATACAAAAACTAGCCTGATTTGTATGGGGTAGCAATATTAGGATATCGCTCCTATAGCACTCTATTCCTTAATAACAAGGCCCTTCCTTAAACCTCTTATTATTGGTCAACTCTTATTTCTTAAATTTAAAAATTCTAATTTGAATAGCACTAAAGGAGGAATAGAAAAATTAAAAGAGAGACAAACAAGAAAACAGAAAATAGTGTAGCAGTAACTTAAAGATTTTTTGTTCAAGAGCTGAATCTGAGACAATTCAAGGGAGGCCTGAGTCCTGGGTCTAAATGATTAGATCCATGTAGTGGTTAATACCAGATCAATTCATAGCAGCTTTCTCAAAGTAGACCAAATAATAATAATAATTAATAATAATAATAACCATATGGAGGAGCATTAACAAAACAAGAGACAACTATAAAGAGAATTATATTTTCTGCAGAGTCTCACGTCAAAAATACCACATTGTACTACTACAACACGTTTACTGTTTGTCATCAGCATTTATATATATCAGTAACAAAATCCAACAGCAAGAGATATAAAGAGAAATTCCATTTAAAATAACTGTCTATATTGTAAAATATTTGGGAATCTATCTGCCAAGGGAAAATCAGAAACTATATGAGCAAAACTACAAAACACTTTCCACACAAATAAAATTAGATCTCAACAATTGGAAAAATATTAAGTATTCTTTTATAGGTCGAACAAATATAATAAATATGACAATATTACCTAAATTAATCTATTTATTTAGGGCTATACCAATCAAACTCTGAAGAAACTATTTTACTGACGTAGAAAAAGTAACAACAAAATTCATCTGGAAGAACAAAAAGTCAAGAATTTCAAAGAAACCAATGAAAAAAAAAAAGAATAAAATTGAACTACCTATACCAGATCTAAAACTATATTATAAAGCAGTGGTCACTAAAACCATTTGGCATTGGCTAAGAAATAGACTAGGTGATCAATAAAATAAGTTAGGTTCACAGGACAAAATAGTCAATAACTATAGCAATCTCATGTTTGACAAAACCAAAGACCCCAGCTTTGGTGATAAGAATTCACTATTTGACAAAAACTGCTGGGAAAATTGAAATTATTATTGACCCACACTTAAACATCATACACCAAGATAAGGTCAAAATAGGTTCATGATCCATGCAAAAAGAATGAAATTATAAATAAATTAGAAGAACATAAAATAGTTAACCTCACAGACCTGTGGAGGAGGAAGGAATTTGTGATCAAAGAAGAACTGGAGATCATTATTGGTCACAAAATGGAAAATTTTGATTATGTTAAATTAAAGTTATTGTACAAACAAAACTTATGTAGACAAGATTAGAAGGGAAGCAATAAACTCGGAAAACATTTTTTCAGTCAAAGGTTCTGATAAAGGCCTCATTTCTAAAATATATAGAGAATTGACTTGAATTTATAAGAAACCAAGCCATTCTCCAATTGACAAATGGTCAAAGGATATGAACAGACAATTTTCAGATGATGAAATTGAAACTATTTCTAGTCACATTAAAAGGTGCTCTAAATCACTATTTGATGAGAGAAATGCAAATTAAGACAACTCTGAGATACCACTATACAACTGTCAGATTGGCTAATATAACAGCAAAAGATAATGATGAATGTTGAAAGGGATGTGGGAAAACTGGGACACTGATACATTGTTGGTGGAATTGTGCATGAATCCAACCATTCTGGAGAGCAATTTGAAACTATGCTCAAAAAGATATCAAACTGTGCATATCCTTTGACCCAGCAGTGTTACTACTGGGCTAATACCCCAAAGAGTTCTTAAAGAAGGAAAAGAGACCCTTATGTGCAAAAAATGTTTGTGGCAGCCTTTTTTGTAGTGGCTAGAAACTAGACATTGAATGGATGACCATCAATTGGAGAATGGCTGAATAAATTGTGGTATATGAATGTTATGGAATATTATGGTTCTGTAAGAAATTATCAGGATGATTTAAGAGAGGCCTGAAGAGACTTACATGAACTGATGCTAAGTGAAATGAGCAGAATCAGGAGATCATTATATACCTCAACAACAATACTATCTGATGATCAATTCTGATGGATGTGGCTCTCTTCAACAGTGAGAGGATCCAAACCATTTCCAATTGTTCAGTAATGAAGAAAATCATCTACACCCAGAGAGAGAACTACGCGAAATGAGTGTGGACCATAACATAACATTTCCAGTCTTTCTATTATTGTTTGCTTGCATTTTTGTTTTCCTTCTCAGGTTTTTTTTTTTTTTTTACCTTCTTTCTAGATCCAATCTTTCTTTTGTACCAAGATAACTGTATAAATATGTATATGTATATTGTATTTAACATATACTTTAACATATTTAACATATATTGGAGTACCATCTAGGGGAGGGATGGAGGAAAGGAGGAGAAAAGTTGGAACAGAAGGTTTTGCAAGGGTCAATGTTGAAAATAAATATTTAAAAAAAAAAAGAAATAAAAGGAATTGCCTACTTTAAAAAAAACAACAATGTAAAGGTGAAAGTGAAAAATTTTAAACTAATGCAATAATCCCAACTGTCGCAATTTAATTAAATCATAATGCCATTTGTACCTTAATCCTTCTCCTCAATTCTGAAATATGTCTTTTACATCCAATATTTTTTTCCTTGCCTTTCAGAATGTCTTGTGCCATGCAATCATGATAAATTTCATGTTCCAACATTGTAGTTGGACTTTCGAATTCTAATTTTTTTTAATGAAATTCAATTTCTTCTGCAAAGTTGTTAGGTGATGGTAAAGGAAATTAATCATTAGTTAGACGAGAGATATTACTAAAATTATATGAGGACATCCAGGACTCGTGTGTGTTACTGTTTTTCTCAAATTTATACCATTGCTGCAACCATTCTTGGTTATGCAACTATTCAACTATTCTTGGTTATGGCAGGACCACAAAAGAACTAGAGATGATTTATTCAAGTTAGTAGTGGTTTGGAAAGTAGGGAGGGTGGGGCCACCAAATATATAAAGGGTCTCCAGCCAGTAGTTGTTACTAGTGCAGGTAACTAGTATAGAGGATAGAGGTATCTCTTTTCTTGTCAAAAATCTTGTCAAAAATGACAAGACCATAGGGAAAAGTTGCACTCTTGTCCAGATTGAGATGGATGAAAGTATCCATCCCATATTTTAGTCATAGTTGTTATAGTAATTGAGTGTATGGGGGATAGGTGATATCCAGTCTTGGAAACCATGAACTTTGCAGATCTAATAGTAGTTATTATGCCAGTTATTTGGGATAAAACAAAATAAAATCCATGTAGTTGACTGAAAAAAAATCAAACATTATTCACATCAAAGAATGTCACGTCTTCAGGGGAAAAGATATTGCCTTCTCTATAATTAAAATGAAGTTAATATAAAGTTCACTATACAAATTCTTCTTATAATTACTTTAACTGGCTGACAAGCAAGACCAATATTACCTGTAAGTCTCTAACAAATAATTGTGAGCTGCTTAAGGTTTTTCCCCAGATTGCTTGTCTACTGGTGACTAAGGTAGCTTAGGTCTCAAATGATTGATATGGGGTTACTGATCTATTCACATATTTTCTTCTTTCTTGTGACTGAAACTAGCTAAGAGCAGTTTCTTTTAGAGAGGCATTTGGTTTACCTTCTCTATTTTCCCTCAAAATTATTTAAATTTTCCCTGAAGTTTCCTCCTTCATAGTTTGACAGATTAGTGGATAAAGGTCTGAAAGTGACTCCATTTTACAAGACTATTAATATATAGCACTGGTATAACGTTATCTGGGCTGGATAAAGTCACAATCATAGAGGTCCAAAACTGGAAGATGACTTATAAGGGAGACAAATAATGGGAGACTGATAATGACAAAATTCAGGGTCTAGCCTCCTAAATGAGCAAACATTTATGGAGAGGGAATAAAGATGTTTAGGAATGCAGTACATAATACATTGATGACATTTTATCCCTCATGATCTATAAGAAAATGTATAGACTTTTCAGGTACAGTAAATCCACAGTTCTCAGGGTATTTTATTATTCATTATTTATTATTTTTGTCACTTGTAGGTCCAAATCTTTTAATTGGTTAGTGGATCAGGACATACTTTTGGAAGAACTAAAGTAGATGAAGTCTTCAGCTCCCTATGATTCATGCAACTTTCTTCCTCTTCTTCTTAGCAATATGTCCAAGATAAAATGTAGCTGTTAGCAGGCAACAAGAGGTGGTCAAATTAGATGACCATTAGACATTCATAGCTTCCCTATTCATTATGTGATTCTTCAAAGCATTTATCTTATTTCTAAGAACTAATTGCAACTGAAAACATGACACAGAGTTATACCATTACTTTTCATCAAGAACTATTAATTATGATTTCAGTGATACATATTGTTCTTTCTAACAAGTTCATTCAGGTATATTGTTAAGTGGAAATGATATTTTCAAGCTTGTATTGACCTGAGGTTCTCACATGTTGGTGCCCTTCAATAATGAATTATGATGTTGTTAAAAGCAAATACATTTTAAGTCCTTACCCTTGTGTTTTGCTTCCTCCAGTAGTTCTTTCTATGAGAACGTAGTTCTTGAGGGATACCAGATTCATTGATGCCTTCTTATTATAAAATATTTCTATGGGAGAAAAATTCAATAGTCATAGATATAGTAATAGTATATACTCTGGCAAATTCTTCCAGGAATCAAACTGCAAGCTGCTTGACTAACATGTAACAGAGACTCAAAGGATAGGAAAGATAGAATTTTTATTTATATTAATTTCTGGATAGTGAGCAGGAGTACCACTGAATGGTCTGGGGGTCTGGAGAGAACATGATTAAAAAATTAAAGAATTTCAATTATGGGATAGGACCAGTGAAGAGATTTTTCTAATTCTTCTCACTTTGTATAATTATTTATAGGTCATTTTAAATGCCATTCAGAGATATAATATGCTTTTCTTGAAATGAATAATGTTTAATACTTTTTTTTAAATGGCAGAGGTTAGAAAACAGATCTGTCACTATTATAGAAATATGTTAAGGGGTGTTTTGCTTCAATGAGCACAAGGTGATATGGTTTCTTTAACTTTCCTTAACTAATGATATTGCAGTGACTGCCCACTGGCGCTCACACTTTTGAAAGATCAATATGGCATAATCCCACATGGCTCTGGACCTATTTCTAATAGGCACATTGATTATATTAGCAAAATAAAGTGGATATTTTACAAAGCTAGACAAAATATTAAAATGTTTTTAGAGGAACAAAGAAAAAAATTAAGAATATCAAGGAAAGTAATGAAAATGTAGGAGTGAAATAGTATTATAATTCAAGACATAAAATCAAATTATACTTGGTATTGGCCAAAAAATGGAAAAAGAGATCAATAGTATGTATCAGGAAACAAATTATTGTTATCATGTATTTGTAATTAAATTGAGGCATTTAATATATATATATAACTGATAAATATCAAAAAATTAATGGTTGTTAAAAGTGATATTTTAAACTACTGACCAACACATAAAAATAGCATTCCAAATTACTTTTAATAAGAGAAATGTACATAATATAATTGGTTTTTCATAAATCATAATCAGTAAAATGGCAAAAATGATAAAAGAGATAATTATCAGAAAGATCATGGGAAGATAGTTACACTAATACAATGTTGGTAGAACTATGAACTGGTCCAATTGTTCTGGAAAGTAATTGCCAACTATTCAGAGAAAATGACTAAAATGTCAATATCCTGTAACACATACTCCATTGCTAGAAATTTACTCAAGGAAGGTTAATGATAATAAGAAAGGCCACCAATACTTTAAAATGGGTATAGTTTCTTTTTTGGTAGCAATAAAGACCACAAAATGGAGATAGTCAAGTAAGTTAACATTAATACATTTCAATATTATTACACTTAGAAACAATGTATATAATGAATACAAGTAGAAAAGTTTGGGAAAATTTTAATTATTTAATTCAGTATTTAAGCATAACATAAAAGTGAATTAATGAATATCCCCCCAAAATAAAATTGATTTTTATATGCTAAGTACTGGGATAATGAATAAAAAAAAAAATGTAGCACTGTTCCACTGACTAAGGAGCGTATAGTCTAATTTGGAAGACAATACATATAAAACAGTTCAACTGGAAGTCATATGAAAAGTCAAGCAGAATAATTGATGACTAACTTTATTTAAAAGGTATGAGAAGCTATGTTGCTCTTTGCATATCTGGTGAATCTGGGCAACCAGGAATTGGGCAATGGCAAAGGGAAGGCAAGCAAGAAGAACCTTATTAGTGATTTTTCTCAAATGTCTAACTTTTATAGGGTCTACAGTAACTATAAAAATGTAAATGGAAAAAACAACAAAATTATTAAAATTCTATTGAATAGTAACGATAAAATTCAAACCCAAGAAAGTAATATAAAAAAGAAATAGTCATACCATGTTTTGCTGAGATCCAAGACTATCAGTATGAAATACAATATGAAATAATAATCATTTTTGAGTTTTATAGATTCACTGAATTTTTGTTTTTCTTTGCTATTATTCATGGCTTTCAGGGAGGTGAATATTATATTTGAAAATGTTGATGTTGTAAAAAAAAAAACTGTTAAAAGTAACACAAAGAAAAAGTAGAAACCTAAAAATAAAAAATAGAAAACCAGCATCAGAAAAATAATCACCTTGTCCAAAGATATTTATCTGGATAGCATGGATGAGAATTCCTCCTCCAGTTTTATACTCTTAACATGGATGACTGAAAATGAGAAAAAAATCCAACAGGGTCATTTATACTCCACTGGTATTTCACCATGTATGTCTTGTTTGAGCCATTAGTTCTGAATAACCTCATCAAGCACTATGGAAGTTAATCTGAACATGAGATGACTAGGAAAAAAATAAATGAAGTGTTTTAAACTTCTAGAATATGTATATTAGGTACATTTTAAGTTTTTGCATTTCCCCCTCCCCCAGGAATAGGAGTCCTTATTATCATAAAAGCCATCAAATTTTTGATGTGGGACTAATCTTCTTCCCTCAATTGATATTGTGTTTTTAAATAATAATTTATTTCAATATGATTTATAGTACAAATTTACAAATATAAAAGGCCTTTAGGCTTCATTCTTTTTCCCAGTTATGATAATATTTCCAAATAGTTTTTGAAAACTTCCGTTGCTGTTGACCCTCACTTGAACAAGATTGTCAAGCTTATTGTCTAGATGATTACTTTATTTCATAAACAACCCTTTTTGTTAATTAGTGTGTGAAAGTGACAAAATTCTTAGGCTGGAGGATATACTCAGAGTACCATAATTGATTCTGAATCTTCAGAAAGGACCACATTAAACCACTGCATAATAGCAATATGAAGGTTTTCATTTGTCACTACTGTTGCCACAAATAGTGGTTAGAGAATGACTGGGAGTCTCTATGATAGGACTATTCATGAGGAAACATTCAACTGACTCCAATTGGGACTGCATTAGAGAAAAGATTAGATATTGTACAAGGAAATAGAGATGTAAACCATGGATAGGTTTAGACATTGAGACTAGAGAATCTCATGAAACTTGTTCATATGTGATTATAGTACAAAAATTGTTAAAATCACACACACACACACATACATACACACACATATACACATGCACAAGCAAAATTGATATTTCAATAAGAAAACAGATAGGGAAAGAGGAGTTTAAGAAGATAAGTAGAGTTGTGGAGAGAATAGACAAACAAAAACATTTATTTCTGAAGTATTTAATCTAAAAAATGAAAAAAAAAAAAGAAACTAAAGAGTGAATTAAAAATAAACAAAAAGAATGTAAGAACCAAAGATATGAAGAGTAGTCTTGTTGAAAAGAGGAAGGTCAGAAGAGGAATAACAGACAATACTGATTATAGCTTATTATTTTTTATCACATTCTTCTATTTTCTTCAACTCTTTTGTTCAAAAGATAAGTTTGGGGGAAAAGGAAGAAAATGTATGAGAATATGTTAAAAGGAAATACATAATTAACAATCAGACTCACAAAGGTGAATGGGATGAACATACATGTGATCTCTATTGATCTCAAAAACAAGATATGTGTTAATAACTTAAGGATTCACAGGCTTCCCAGAAGGATAAAATTTAAAAATCTGAATATCATAATGCCAAGAAAAATAAAAGAAAAATAACCATTTTTTTTCCCTGAATGTGGTAAGCAAAGCGCTAGTTGAAAGAATGTATAAATTGAAGTTAGAAAACAAACAAATTTGAAAAAATCATATCCTGAAAACTCAGAGATATAAATAGTGATCAAATGTATCAAGTTTAGTGACAAACAACAAATTCTGCAAGTCATCTGGAGAAAAATTTCAAATATAAAGGAAAAGAAATTTTAATAAAATAAGATTATTCTACATTCACCAGAAACCATGTAGAGAATGTAATGGCATGTTCTGAAAAATCAAAGTTCTAAATACAACCTAAAGTGACTTAAAGAAAGATAGGTGTTAAATAACGTAAAGGCATTTGAAGCATTCATATATATATATATATATATATATATATATATATATATATATATAAAACAAATGATTTGCTTTGAAAAAAAAAGATACAAAAGTTTTTCAGTGGAACGGATTGTTTATATAACACCAACACTTTAACAACAACCATAACATTGTAAAATCAACTTAAGAACTTCAACTCTTAGGATAAGGAATCACTTAAACAAAAAACTTTGATGGGGCACAGAGAGAAAAGATAGTTTTGCGGACATTAGATTCAAATAAAACATTTCATACTATATTCAACAATAATCTGTGAATTGACATATGGCCACAATATAAAAAGGATATATTTACAACAATTTAAAAATAAATAAATATGTTTTTTAACATATGTTATTTAAAAATAAATAAGTATGTTTTATAGCTAAGAATAGAAAATGAAAATGAAAAAGAAAAAGGCATAAAGAGTATTATGAAAGATAAAGCAGATACTTTTAATTACACAAGACTCAAAAACTTTTGCACAAACACTTTCAATACAGTTCAAATTATAGGAGATGCTGATTAATTCAAGAAAATACACCATAGGTATGGTGTCTACCCCATTCATGGATGTGGTACAGTTTAAAAATATGTTATCTATGTTTGTGTCCACTGGTTCTTTTTCTCTGGAATATCTCCCATCCTCTTACCTAACTATCCTGGAATGGTGCTATGTTGTTGTTGTTGTTGTTGTTTTTCCTCCTTTCTTCCTTCCCTCCCCCTCCAAGAGTGGAAATGATCATGCCTATTTCATTACCTGGCTACTCTTTTACCGTTTAATCCAAATGTTCTCTGGCAGGTCAAGTTTACAGAGTAAGATAAATATTTTTTCCTCTTAGTATTGTTGAGGAGTCTTTCTCTAATTCTATCAACTTCCAGTATTCTCATACACAGTGTTTATACACAAATGAATAGCACCCCATATGCAATTGAAATAATTAGCTATTATGTTTAATAGCTAATTGATGACAGATTAACCCCTCAAAAAGGGGGGGGTAATTATTTTGAAACATAGTAAGAACAAAGTGGACAAGAAAAAAATTCAGTGGTACATTCTCCCCTAAAATCACATATTACAAAAACAAAAATAGGAGTAATCACAATCTTTCAGTTTACTTATAAATTGACTCATACTCTCCCAGCAATGCATATATTTTTGGAGAAAAGTTTGTACACATTTATAAAAACCTGCCCAGGGGGCACACAAGTGAGGAAAGTGATGTACTTGATGTTACTCAGAACTGTTGAACTTTTAATGCCCTGTGTTCCTTTAACAATTATATATTACATAGAAATTTTCTGCTATCTGATCCTCTTCTGTTCTTCACTGATTTACCAATGAGTTTTTTCAAGTTCTTAAAATGGTGACAAATCCTTTTAGTTTATGGCCATTCTTAACAGGGTTGAGAAAGTAACACACTGTAATGATAACTACAACAAAAAGGATATCAGCAATGTACTTGTTCAGTGACAAGCCATTTCCTTCAGACAGAAAACTACAAAATAAATCAAACTGGCTTTCTATTTAAGTCTAGAAAAACCAAGGCAATTCTTTCACTCAATAAGATAAGGCTTCTTTTCCAATAATCGCAACACAATGCAAAATAAATGCAAAGCTTATGTTATCCCTTTTGCTTGCTCCTCTCAAAAGTTAGAGAATAGAAGACAACCGGGAACCCCCTTTTTTATTTTTCTCTCTTTCTGCAGTAGATGGCATTAGAGAGCAATAAACCCAAATTGCTCAATGCAGAGAAACAGGATTAAACTCTCATCTGTACTGTACAGATGAAGAACATTTTTAGCTAATCTAGCTAAACAATCTTACAATCAACTTACAATCAACACAATAATACCTCTCTTCCAATCAGCAGGTTCCCAGAAAAGAAGCTGAAGTGTTAGATAACACTTCAATTATCTATCTGAAGTAAAAACAACTTCTCTAGTTATTTCCCATGTGATCTATCACCAACTGCTCATTACTCCTCTTATGTTCAACTTAATACTGTGCTTTTTTTTTTTTTTGGGGGGGGGGAGGGAGTAATTTGTTATTATAGTTTCTTCTCTTTCTTCCTATACGTTCTCCGTAGGATTCTTATATCTTTCTATGCCTGAAAACAGAGCTTCCAGGCAGTTAGCAATTCACTTTTAACTTAAGAAATAAACTCAAGGCATCTACCTATCAAATATGAACCCAAGTCTTTTTATATAATCTTCCCACATTCCAAAATAAGTATTTGATTCAAAATTTCTCCTTTATATACTTTAGAAAACTTAAAAGAACACATACAAATGGTTTGATGGAACACAGTGAACTTTAACCCTTGCTACCTCAGTAATTTTTCTACTTTTGAACATGTGCTCTCACTACATCATCTGATGGGTTTTTCTTCCTATGCTTCTAAAAATAGTCTCTGTTCCTCAAACATTCTGAGATGTTATATTTCTTTTCAATGTTTTTTTAGCCATTTTCCATGCACATTTTCCCCTTCCATTCTCAGAAACTAAACTTTTCGTGTACAACGAGCATTAGCTTACAAAATATATAACATCTCAGGATTTAATGGATTCTTACATAATTGCAGGTAGCCTTTTCCCATTGATTATATATTCAAAACTGTCTGCATCTTTACAATGCCCTGACTTAGCCAGAGGACTTCTGCTGCATATTCTTCTGAGGATGGTTATTGCTTTTTTTCATAACAAGTGTGGGGAAGATCTGAGGGCTACCCTCTTTGCCTCTTTAGGCCATGCGACTCTTAGAAATGAGCTTGCAATGTGGACTTTTTATTTCAAAAAATATTCTGGTTATGAGTGGTATATCCAATTTGACATGAGAGTGAAAGCCATGGAATCCAGGAGTATGACCAAAACAAGAAATCCAGGACAGGTTTAAAGAAGTGGGGGGTGGGGTGGTGGAGAGGGGAGAACTTAATAGAACATGTGTTTTTTTTCTTCAACAAAGAGAAAGAGGAAATAAGGCTCTTCACTGTCTTTTTTAAAATAACTTAACAAGAAAAGAAAAAAAGAAAGAAAATCCTTAATCTATTCTAGGCATATTGCTCTTTGGTATCCAAACATATTTTTAGAAGCAGAAGCATCTCCATGAATTCTGACCATTCAGCAGATTCCTGTACCCTGATCTGGTCTTCATTCTGTCTCTTTGCTCTCCTACAATCCTTCTTGACTTTTAACATTAACAATAAGCAAACCTAACAACAAAAGTAATGTCTTTAGGACTGACTGTGCTAACTAGCTAATAATAATTGTTACTGTGAGCTTTTGGGGTTGTCAATTCATGCTCATTTGCTGTCAGTATCTTCAGCTCCCGTTTTAATTCCTGGAATGGCAGAATGTTACCTATTCTTCTATTCCTGAAACCACTCTTTGTGTAGTATCTTAGTGTTCATTCTCACTAGCAAATCAAGAGATTCTCTTATGGG
Source organism: Sarcophilus harrisii (assembly GCF_902635505.1). Taxonomy (NCBI): domain Eukaryota; kingdom Metazoa; phylum Chordata; class Mammalia; order Dasyuromorphia; family Dasyuridae; genus Sarcophilus; species Sarcophilus harrisii. The sequence continues at coordinate 314,149,752 of NC_045429.1, read as the reverse complement.
CCACTCAAATCTCTAGCTAGAATTCCTCCACATCAGTGAGATGCCTAACACCTGTTACATTTATACCTCTTAACTTCTAGCAGAGTACCTGGATAAATAGGTGCTTAACAAAGGCTTATTGAGTTCAATTGAATTTTATTTACTCTCAATACACAGACATGTATTTATGAAGTATAGTAATTATCTCTCACTCGAATTAACTTCATATTTAAAAGTGAACTCAAAGATCATAACATATCTAACTATCATTCTATGGAGGAGAAAAGTGATGCCCCAAAAGTTGAAATGATTTACTTAATTTATTATTAGCAGAACTTGGATTGGAACTTAATTCCTGAGATTCCCAGTTATGACATTATTTTACCTTTTATCAGACTAGGAAAATATTCTTTATCAGCTGACAGCTATTTATTATTTTGAGAGTTATAAATTTTTATATAAGCAATTTCTCATTTTATCAAAACATTCCAGTGATCCTATGAGGTAGTTGCTATTATTATCCCCATTTTATGGTTGAAAAAACTTGGACTTGGAGACCTACTCAAGGTCATTCAGATGAATTTGCTTTCAAGCTTAAAGCTTGTTAACTCCCTCAAGTACATTATCAAATCAATGATTAAGTCTTTATTAAATGTATATCTTATGTCAGATACTATCTTGTACCCGGGAAATAAAAAGAAAACAAAGCCAAAAATGTGTGCCTTCCATTCTAATGGAAGAGACTGCATATATATGTAACAGGGGAATCTAATCCCACTCTTTCAAAGTCAAACCTATTATATTTGACCTTATTCCCCTCTGACCTTCCAAACACTGAATGGGTTGAGGAAGTTTGTTTTGTGCTGTTTTGATTTTGTTCTCAGCTCAAATCCCCATGAGCTATATTTCTTCCATTTTAAGAAGCCCAGTTGACGTGGGTGAACTCTTTAAAAATCTGTTTCCCCTTTTGATCTGTAAAATTAAGACTCTGAAATTGTGTATCGAAAGGGCCAGTCTCCCCCCCCCCCCCCCCCCCCCCCCCGAGAAGCAATATCTCCCCAGACAAGTTAACTGGGGTTATTTGCCTGGACTTTTTCTAAGGCAAATCACCCACCCCACCCTATTGGTAGCCGTATCTTCTTTCAGGAAGCCTTCAAAGTGATTTCTAGTCAACTGGAGATCTGGGCCTGATATTGTTAAGCATCTAGGCCTGGGGACTTTGGCTTTCTTTTCGGTTTGAAACCTGAACCTCAGATTTCCTATAAAGGAAAATTTTTAACTCATTTCTTTGCAGAATGTCCAAGCAGGACTATGCCTCCTCTCTTGGCATAGCTGCCTGTCAGGACTCCTGCCCACTGTGAAGAGACCCTCTTCTCAGTGTAATACCTTTTGTTATTTCTCTGCTAGAACCTTGCCACTGAGGAAGTCAGTGTCCTAGCAAAGCTGACTTCTCATCCAACAATAAACTTCCCTTTTTGCCACTTAAAACTTTTCAGGTTTGTGAATTCTTTCATGAAGGACCTGTGCCTCTGATCAAAAGGGGATTCCTACAACTATCTAACACCATCATCACAATGACTTGTACTATAGTTCCATTTTACCACATAAATTGAGTTAATTGTTACAGTGGAACATTTAAAGATATAGTAAGAACATATATAAAGTACAATTTTTTTTTCCATATATTTCAAGGATACAACCATCCCTCTACCATCTTGGTTGGGGGTGGGGGAGTATGGAGAGGTTCACAGTTTAGCTTAGCTCCCACATAGCATTAGTCCCATCAGGTTTAAGTCAAAACCAGGAACAATAGTTTCACCAGGGCTTTCATCCCAGATCTATACTCTTTGGAGCATTTCTACTGATCTGTCAACAAGATTCCAACTGTATTCCTGGACATTAAGGCACTAATATTTTTACCTCCATACTGTAGCTTTCATATGGTTTTGTGCCCCTTTGCTTGTTTTTTTTCTTGATGTTTAAATGGGAGTAGGTGAAAGTCCACACAAAGTAATTCAAATCCATCCAGACAAACAATGCTTAGGAGTTTTTTCTAAGCCTTTGGGCAGCTAGCTGCCTGGAAATTGCCAGCAACACAGGGGTTAAGAGACAGCTGTTGCCTCATGGAAACTTGTAAAACATTCTATTTATAAACAATGCTGTTTAGAGATTATATTTTCTATATTCCTATTGCTCTGCTGTATTTTTATGCCTAAGAACTTTTCCATTAAAAGTGGGTGGGGGAAAGGGGTGTCTTTCCTTTCCTTTCCTTTTAAAGGTTATACCTATTCCTGAACATAAATTTCATTAACCTCATTCTATGACTGGGAACATTAGAACCTTTTAAAAAATTTCCAGTAAGCACTTTTCCTTACACATAAGGATACAACAAAATATGAACCAGACTTTATAAACAGATAAGAAGAGTAATGAATGACATTACTATAGTTATACTACTTGATTTTTCTAAGTCAGTCATGTTTATTCACTTTTGTTCAAAATGTTTCTAAGGTTTGTATTGAATTTCAGCCTTCTTGAACCTCTATATCTGACTTCAAGGTACCTTCCTATGCTTACCTCTGACTACTTCATTACATGGATTCTTAGGTCCAACCAAGCTTGTTAATTCCTTTTTCTTTAAACACCCCTTGCACTAATCATCTCCTTTTGGCCATGCTATTCCTCTGCTCATAATACCTTGTGATCCTTTGTTCCCATCTTTAACTCCAGACCATCTTTAATGATGTTTTTCTTGATCACTTTAGTTTAGGAATTTTTAATCTAAATTTTATTCATGAATTTTTGATGAAAGAAGGGAAGGAAATCTGAAACTGAGAAGGAAAAATTTCATCTTTACTCAATATAATTGGTTCCAGTAAGCTTTTAAAAACATTTTTCTGAAAAGGATCCATAAGCTTCAGTGTACATCCAGAGGCCTTTTACAACACACACATAAGCACACACACACACACACACACACACACACACATATATACACATACAACAGAATCCCTGTTCAAAAAAAAAGTGAACTCATTGTGAAGGTAAACTTCTCTGTCACTTTTCTTGTAGCACTCATTCATTTCCCACTATACGGTATTATAGTAGCACTATCCACTATGCAAAGCTGCTTCCTAATGTTGGCTTTATGGAACAAAATATCACTTTCCAAGCTGAGGTAAATAATAACTTATATTTAGATTATGATTTGTGGTTACAAAACACTTTCACACCTGTTACTCATTTGAAATTCAAAACCAATGTGTGAAGTAGGTAATTCCATTATTATTATCATTATCTTACATCTGAGATAACTAAGGCTGAGGAAAAGTGACTTGTCAAAGAAATCGTCATTACTACATGATAATTCCCAGATCTTTTTATTCTAAGACTAGGTCTCTTTGTATTATATTTTGCCTATAAGAAAGATAGCAAAAATGTATAATCATTTTGTACAGTACACTGAAATGTACATTCAAACAAAGGTTTGAAATGTATTCTAGTTCAGTTCAATTAAGTTCAATCAAACCAGGAAATGAAATGGACAAAGTACAGATTTCTAGTCATGGACCCAGAAATAGTTGACTTCAGTTTCAGTCTAAATATTTAATATCATTGTGATTTTGAGTGAGCCACCTTCCTTTTTCTTGCCTCAGTTTCTTGTTCTATAAAACAGAAATAATAACAAGGCTGCTAGAAGGATCAAATAAAAAAAATATATGTAAAGTGCTTTTCTTTAAATCACTGTATAAATTCTGTTATCATTACTAGTATTACTAGTTTTAAAAGTACTACTTCTATGACAATAATGACAAATTTGACTGTTGCTGCTGCTGCTACTGCTAATAACAATAATAATAATAATAATGCTACTGCTGTTATATTCAACTATGTATGGGTTAGCAATTACTAGTGCAAAGAGATTTGGCTGTGTCCAGTTTAATTAATAAATCTTGTTCAAATTTAAACTTCTAAATTCCTCATTTCAGTAAGTTTTGATAAAGGGAATTAAACGGATAATATTTATTATATCAACCTAATCTATACTTGGCTATCTGAGATTTAGAAGTTCTCTATATTCTAAGAACAGCCCAAACTCATATTTTACCTTCTATCCAATCCAGGAGTGCTGAGAGAGAGAAGGAAAAAGATAGCTCTTTCCTATGGTAAATTACACATGTGCAGTAGGTTTGTACTGTTAGTCTCCTAACTTCTTTAGGAATTCTTTCTGATATTGCCTTCTTTCTTAGGTTTCCCATTTCCTGACTGCTTTCTTTTAACTACTCGGTTTCTTGAATTCCCATTTTACTTTTTATCTACAGTTTATTTGGGATACTCTAAGTATAATTTAAGCACTCCAGCACTCCAGTTTCTTCTTTTTCCATTCCCCATTATTGATAAGCATTTCCAAATGCATTTATTTTTACAGAAGCTTAAAAGCGACTATATATACTGAGCTACTGTTTCTTATAGGAATGTGTTTAAGTAAGAGAAACAATATATATTTGGAATGTATATCAACCAAAAAATGAAATTATGGAAAAATGAATAATATATGTTACAAATCCAAATCATTTTTACATGTGGAAAATTGGTCCAAATTATGCAAAAATATTTCCATTCCAGATGTGTTTTGTTAGCCATATAAAAACCCATAAAATGATAATGATGTACTACCTTTGCATAGAAAGTAAATGCAGGAGGCAAGTAGGTTAGGTTCAGATCTATATATTTTTTTAACTTACTAACCAGGTAATGATGGACATATTTGTGTCTAACACTAGATTTACAGATGCAATCTGCTTGAATGGAGAAAGTTTTTATAATAGGAAGTTCCCTCACTAATGTCATCAAAGGAACAGACTCTCTCTCTCTCTCTCTCTCTCTCTCTCTCTCTCTCTCTCTCACACACACACACACACACACACACACACACACACACACACATCTGTCAGTCTCTATATCTCTTTCAAAAAGGAAAAAAAAAAAAGAAAAACAATTTTCCTTCTCAAGGAATTCTGGTTATATACCACACTAAGGCCATTATTCTGTTAAATTGTCTTCAGCATTCAATCAACATGATGTTATGGAGAAAATACAGGGAGTCAAGAACCATAGGTTCTTGGCCCAAATTGTCCAATATATTACTATCTTATCAGTTTCCTCATCTATAGAACAAATAAGTAGGACTAGTTGACTTTAAGGCTTCTTCTAATTCTTATATTCTTCCAAAGTTATCACAGTAACATCTTAGTTGCTAAATTTGATGATCTTTTCTCATCTTCATTTCTAACTATCAAGGTATTTCTTTTAATGTGATATATTTTTTCTTTCCTTTTCTGATTCTTCTACCTATCTACTCACTCCTTCTAAGTCTCTTTCACTAGATTTTTATTTATATCACATCTTCTAAGCATGGGTGTCCATCCAAGGATCTTTCCTGATTCTATTTTTCTTCTTTCTTTATACTTTCTCACTTGGTGTTCTCAACAACTCCCATGAGCCAAATAACCATTTTTATGCTGTTGGATCTTAGATCTATAGATCTAGCCTAATTCCCTCTTTCAAACTCTAGCCCCATGTGATCAACTATCTTCTAGACATCCATACATCTGAAGCATGAAACTTCCAAAATTGAACATATCTCCCTCATTCCCACAAAGTCTCTCTTTTTTTCCAACTTCCTGTTATTGTGGTACTGCTTCAATTAGCTAGTTTTACAACTTCAGTCACATCCATGCCTTCTTACTCATACTCACTGCATATATCCAACTCCTCATCAAATTTTGTCATTTCTATCATCATAAAATATTTGTTATGTGTTCCCTATTATCTCTTCTTATATAGCTTTCATGTTTTAACATGTCTCATTATGTCTCCTCTAGATGAAACTCAAATAAACAAAAGGGGTCAGTAACCCATACATCAGAATCTCTGAGACCATATATTAACTTAGAAAAACACAGTTTTTTAAAAAAATTATTATTAATACATCAAATATTAAAATCAGATGTGAACTATAATCTGGCTCAGGTTTCTCTTTGGAATATAGTGGACCACATGCAGCTCAGCCTCCAGCTTCTTTAAAATAACTGGCCTAGTATTATTATACTTGAGGAAGAAAGAATAAAAAAGAGGGCTATTGTAATAATCGATTATCCTCAAGTATCCCCTCATCTCAATCCGTTTTCCACTTAGCTGACAAAGTGATATACAGCCCAGACTAAATAAACTCCCAGTCACCACCAAGTTCAACATGTCATTTTTTAAGGGGGTAGCATTTAAAGACATTTACAGCATGGCTCCTCTCTTCATGATCCAGTTTTCTTATTGTTTAACCTGTTCCCATGTATTCTATGATATAACTGTATTGGTCTATTTTCTTTTTCTCATCTCATCTCCATTTGCACTGACTATCCCCTTGTCTGAAATGCTCTTCAATCTTACCTTCTCTTTTTGGCAGCCTTGGCTCCCTTCAGCTCAATCTAGCGTTCTTTAGGGCATCCCTGCCATTGGTGTTGATACTCTGAGATGAGTTCTATGAACTCTACATAAAAAAGCATGTGCTCCTAATCCATCAATTAAACAACAAATATTTATTAAGCCAGACACTCTGCTAAGTGCTGGGGATACAAAAAGAGGCAAAAGATAGTGCAAGGGTTTTTATGATTTCATGGGACCTAGGGAAGACAACAATTATTATATAATTATATAAATTCTATGGACAGAACAAATAAGAAATAATTTTTAAAAAGGAAGGCACTAGAATTAAGAGGGTTAGAGAATGTTTCCTGTATTTATAATATGAATTCATGAATATGAGAAAATGTTTAAGCAAATTTTGAGCAAATAAGTAATTTTAACTATTATGAACACCCAAATTAACTACAAATGGCATATGAAAGAAGATGTTATCTGTATCCAGAAAAAGAACTGATAATAGAAGTATGTTTAAAATTATTGTGTATATATATATATATATACACATATATATGTTTATATATACATATTTCTGTCTAATGCTAGACATCCCTAGGGTAGGGGGAGAAAAAAAAAGGAATTTATATAACTTTATTATATATTTAAAAGGAATGGCAAGTTACATATAATAAATTTGCAGTTCCATCTGCAATCTATTATTATTATTATTATCATCATCATCATAATACTATGTTATGGAAATCCTTGTTTTATGTATAAATTAAAACCAAAATAAATAATGTTTAAAAGAAAAAAAAGACCATAGGTATTTTACAATTAATAACAAAACATATAATGCTCTTATGTTCACAAATATAAATTGTCTATTCAATATACTAAAAAAATAACAAATTTATATATGAATATAAATATATTCATATATAATATGAATTAACAAGAATATATATAAATAGAGGACTTTTTGTCTTTTATTTTTTCTCTTTTCTATTTTTTACATCATTCAATATCTCCTTATTATAGGTATAATTTGGGTCTTCTCAGAACTACTTATGCCCAGTTGGTACATTTTTGCATCTGCAGGGAACATTCATGAAAATGGGACTATAATGATCAAAGGAAGCACAAACATGAGCTCATAGAAAATTCCAGGAATACCAGAGACATGTGTCACTTAATGTTGAAAGGCCTTGCCCTTTGAAATGGCAATGAAGTCATTTTATTGGCTACTGAGTGGAAAGAGCTGTAGACTCAAGAGCTTTGAGAGAAGAAACTGTTCTCTCCTCTTCAGGTTTGTGTCAGGACCATGGATCATAGTTAAAATCACTGATGGGTTGGGGAGAGGGACACTTTCTTTTTGTTGACTACTTGGTAGCTGTGAGTATGTAGAATCAATGATCATGTTTTGTCTAGACAAGCCTGAGACTGTTTTTTTTTTTTAGCTGTCTCTTTTGTTTTGTTTTTATTTATAGAGTACACTTGATTGAACAGCAATCTCAAGTTAACTGTTAACTTGTTAAACATGTTAAACATTGCAGTCCACCTTATCCAGCACAGCTAGATGGCACCATAGTGTTGAGCCTGAAGTCAGGAAGACCATCTTCCTGAGTTCAAATCTGGTCTCAGAAGGAATTGGGTGAGTAATTGTGTGACCGTGGACAGCTGATTTAACCCTGTTTGCATCATTTTCCTTCTTTGACAAATTAGCTGGATAAGGAAAAGACAAACTAACATACCATCTGTCAAAAAATAAACAAACAAACAAAAAAAGCAAATGGGGTCACAAAGTAGGACATAACTGGAAAAAAAACCCAAAAAAACCCCAAAAATGGAACCACAACCACCTTAGACAGAGCTCCTGAGTCCTCAGTGCAGGCCATGCCTTCTCTAAATCCACTTATACCATTTCTCAAGAAAAGAATGTGCCTACTATTCAGGGAATGAGCCCCCCCCCCCAAAAAAAAAGGCACTTAGCACAGTGTTTGGGACAGAGTAAGTATTTTATAAATGTATAAATGTTTAATCTCCAATTTTGTGGCACCACAGTACTTTATTGTCAAATCAGAATTCCTAATGAATTTGGAACACATTGAATAGGTTGTAATAGCAAAAAAAAAAAAAAATAGTTTGAGTTTTTGTGAACTGAATATAAAGTTGTACCATTAGAAAACTGGGAATGAGTCATTCCTTTTCCTAGTTAATTACAAGGAGAAAAAATATTAATCCAATGAAAGTTAAATGTGATCATGAAAGATAAAATAGATAGTGTCAATTACATGAAATTGAAGCTTTTACATGAAGAAAATTAATGAAGTATGGATAATAAATGAAAGTATTGCCTTGAAAAATAGCTTATATTAAATATTTTTATAAGGATTTAATGATTAAACTGTATTGAAAATTAACACAAATTGAACATGTACAATCCTTAGAAGATTCATTGTCAAAGTTTAAAAGCAAATATTTCTCAAAAATAAGATTTGTAAACTTATAACAATCACATAAAAAATACTAATGAAAGGAGAAATGTAAATCGAGACCCTGAGGTTTTACTAAACAGTAAGCAAATTCAGAACGAAGATAAAGATTGTGCATAATCAACAGTGGAGCAGATTCAGAAAGACATAAACAGTAATATGCTGCTAATGGAGTTGTGAATTACTTCCATTTTTTTGAAAAAGCATTTTGCAATTATGTTATGAACATGTACATATCCTTTGACCTTGAAATATTTCATCATAATCATACATCACAATTTGTTTAGCAATTTCCCAATTAGTAGGGATCCCTCAATTTCCAATTCATTGCTACTACACAGCTGCTATAAATATTTTCGAACATATAGGTTCTTTTCCTTTTTCCCTAATAATCTTTGGAAACAAACCAGCAAAAATGCTGGGTCAAAGAGTATAAGCATTTTAATTACTCTTTGAGCATAATTCCATATTATTCTCTAAAATGAATAGATCAGTTCACAGTTCCACCAACAGTGAGAGAAATATTTTTTCTATGTTGCTGTCAAACAATGGAGTATAAAATATTGGCACAGTCAGAGATCATAGGGTTTCAAACAAATGGATTAAGTTTTTATCAGTGTGTTCCAAGTGCAGCATTCTGATGAGTGAGGGTCAGAGAGATAAAGGAATGTACTATTTTGGGAAGAAATTGACTAAATAATATAGTAAGTTTTTGTCCTAGGATCCTGGAACTTTAGTAGGTACACCTGGAAAATAGCAAGTAGACAATTGTTCAATAAACTAAAAATGTACATTCTATCTTCAGAAGGCACTACAGTGACCAAACAGAGCCCAACACCTTCCACAAGTTATGCAAATAAGATGCAACACAAAACAACTGCCAAGTTAATATTTAAGGGTTGGAAAAGGTATTTTACTATTTCTTTTACTTCAGATAGGGCAGGAAACAGAAATTTCCTGATCTAAGGCCAGCAGTTCCTTTAGTGAGGGATAGAAGAGAAAGCTAAAACCCATAACATGCTAACAAATTAATAAATCATTTATTTTAACAAATTCAATGGAGTGGTGACCTAACCTGGATGTATTAATAAAGAGAAGTTCTTCTAAAGATCATGTAAAGAAAAATGTTCTCTATAATATAATTAGAAGTCTATAGCCCAAAGAAACATCTCAAACATGAAGTCTAGAAGAAGTAGTTTTGAACTAAGTCAGCTATGTTGGAATCAGTGCATCATTCTTTGAAGATGAGTAGATTATACTGAGATATACATACAATGGGGCCATGAATATGGTGGGGCTAGACAAGGAATTGTTTGTCCTTTGTTCTTGAAGGGGACCATGACATCAAGAAGGTGACACCATGACATGCAAGTGAATTGGATCTAAGAGAGGGAGAACTGTACACAGTCACCAGACTTAGTTTTTCCTCTGGAGACATCTGGATCTAATGGTAATATGTAGACTCAGAATGATCAGAGATAGCCCTAGAAACACTGAAAAGCCTTGACCTTTTCCTAGATGATGTAAGGAGGAATTTTCCTTCTTTTAAATTGTTTTGTTTGTTTTGGCAGCAATTAAAAATCAGCAATGTCTTAATTTTATATTCTATCCAAAGAATAAAAATGAGTCAAATATGAATCAAAAATAAAAATGAAATAAAGTGATGTCTATATATATGTATATATATATATATATATATATATATATATATATATATATGACTTTTAAAGAGATACTGAGAATAATTTTTCTTTGTCATTATCAGGGAGGGCGTGATCATCTCCTTTTTAGTGCTTTCACCACCTTTCCTGAGAAGTCAGGGAGGGTGTGATCACCTCCCCTTAGGGGCTCTGACCTCCCTGAGGAGTCAGGGATGGCATGACCACCTGTGTTCTAAAACAAAAGAAAGCTGGAGATGTAATGGGCTGAGGCTTAAGTTGATGCACTGAGGTCCCAAGCACATGAGGCTAAATAGTAATTGGTCTATACTCTATTAATATACATGATTGGATAAAGAATGACCCCCGTGTGGCTGTTGGTCTAGCTAGCTTATTGACTCAGCTGCACGACCAGCAGCTATCAGCATGGAACCCAGGCTCAATCTCTCCCAACTTCCCTTCTTCTCTCTCTCTGCCTCCACCCACCAAAATCATCATTTCCTATACAACACATCAGGACTTGCACAGAGAGTGGGCAGAGGTCATTCTTTATCCAATCATGTATATTAATAGAGTATAGACCAATTAGTATTTAGTCTCATGTGCTTGGGACCTCAGTGCATCATCTCAAGCCTCAGCCCATTACATGTCATCATGTATATAATTTTATACCAAATTAACAAAATAAGATAATAGATATAGCACTAGAAAATGCATTAGAGATTATCTGTAAAATTTCTTTTTTTTACAGATGAATAAATTGAGGCAGAAAAATTTACATAACTTGAGACATCATAATATGTTAGAGAAGGTGCTCTAAGTCAAAATATTTAAAAGGAACAAAAAATGATATATATATAATTATGATTATACATAAATTATGCCATAATTATACATAAAGACATAAGATATATAATATGTATATATTTATATAAGTGAGTATGGCATGTATGTATGCAAGTATGTAAGTAAGTAAGCAACTTTCTTAAAATAAACAAAAGAGATAAAATGGAAATTGTGCTAAGTAAGCAATGGGAGCAAAAAAAAGCAAAGCAGAAAGTATGATTTCTGCTTTCAAAAAACAGTATAATATGGCAGATAACATGCAAAAAAATTTATACATAAAAAAATTAGAGATAATCCTGTAGATTGTGAGACTTTAACTGAGTCTTGAAAAAAATATGAACAGACATGAAAGACAATTAATGTGTGTGAGAATTGGAATGGGGAGAGTGATGGTGGTGGAAAATTTAAAAAAAAAAAAAACTTGGAGTTGGGAGATGGAGTGTTTTGTGCCTGGAATATGAAAAATGCCAACATGAATCTGAAGGTAGAAAGGGGCCAAGTTATGAGGAGTTTTAAAAATCATTGGATTTTATATTTTATTTTGGAGGTAATTGGAAGACACTGGTGTGATTGTTATTTTTTTTTTATTATTATTTTTAATGTGATTTCTGCTTTAGGCATATCATTTTGATTAGGAGTAGAAGGTAGATTGGAATAGGGGAGACACTTGAAGTAAAGAAGATCCACGATAGATTACTATTAATAGTTCGCTTTTGTGTAGTGATATGTGCCTGCAGCAGTGTGGTTGCAATGTCAGAGGAGAGAAGAAAACATTTTTGAGAGATAATATGAAGTTACAAATTACAGGACTTGGCAACACATGAGATATAGGAACTGAAAGAAAGCAAAAACTCAGTGATAATACATATTCTATAAGCTTGGAGGAGTAGGCAAATGATCGTTCCCTTAGTAGTAATAGAAAAGTTAGGAAGGATTGTGGGTTTGAGGACAAACGATAATTAGTTCAGTCCTGAATTTTTTTAATTTAAAATATCTGTGGTATAGTCAGTTCTTTGTATCTAATAAACAGATATCAGAGTTGGAAAAATAGATTTGAGAACCAATCACAGAGAAATGATAATTGAAGCTCCTCATTTCTCACCAGGCAGCAATATTCTGAAATTTCTACAACTGTCTTTTCATAATGCTCCTAGGAAGCTCATTACTAGGATAATCTCATCATGCTGTAAGTAAGATGTCATCAGCCTCATCTCTACCCTCAGCTTCTTGAAAGGTAAGGCCATGAACTCCATTTAAGAAGAGAGCCTAACTAATTTCTCACTTGGTTACTCTACTTGGATATTTTTCAGAATTCTCTAAATTTTTGGCATATTTTTTCACCATAACCTCAAGACATGCATGCATAAAGAAGCAGTTTGAAGTACAAAAATCACAGTAAGGAATACACTAGACCTGGCAGCTGTTTCTAAAAACAAGAAAAGTTTTTGGAATAAAATGATTCAAAAGGTATATCTAGGCTTACAACCAAAAAAAATTACACTGTAAAATTAAATATAATTCTAAAATAAAAAATAGATCTTTAATGATGAAAAGATGAGAAAGTTTTATTATTATTATTATTAATTATAAACACATGAATCCAGAGAAACTTAGAGAGATAAATGTGTTTGTATAATTAGAAGAAATTATATGGTGAGATAGAGCTAAGTTCAAATAGTAGGACAAGAAAGAAGTATCCTATTACACATATGTATTCAAAGTATATTGTGAATTGAGGAAAAGAGGGGTAAAACCATTCAGGAGTATATAAATTGTTTCTCTTCTCAGTGTTTGAAGAGGGAAAAGAAAAGGGTGGGTAAAGCAAATACATGGGTGTTAAAAGGAAGGGAAAAAAAGGGGTGGGAATCTCTATTTCTGAGAATTAAGGTGTGTGAAAAGAATGTACAATCATGGTCAAAAAAGATTGGGAATTAGATGAACTTCTTTCATATAAAGTGGACAAAGGAGGGTATACACACACATACACAGTTTGGCATTTCCCAACTCAATTGGGAAATGAGTGAAAATAGGACTAGGGAGGAGTTGAGAGGCAATAATACCATTAAGAAAATGATCACAAGAAAAACAGACTTCCTGATGCTGACAGATGAAAGGAAGGGTATTGAGGTAAAATGATAAAGGAAAAAAAAATAAATGTAAATGGATACTATAGATTGTTTCAGACAAAATTGGGGAATATCAAAACAAATAATGGTATATAAATGTAATGAAATATTTATAAGAAACTATGAAACTCACAACTGAAGGTAATATGAACTGATTTAAAGCAACGTGAGCAGAACGAAGAGAATGATTTCATTTGATTAGAACCATTACTCTATAAGTGATGGAATTTTTAATATGACTGTGTCCTTTCCTGCTATAATGCATCTTTCTTTGCTATATTTGGTCCCCACTTAGGGGTATGGTGACAAGAGCTCTCTTCACTATGATATTATCCATCTAATCTTCTAGATAATTTTTATTATACAATTTATTATAAATTATCTAGATAATTTATTTTATTATAAAGCAAGGGCCATGTCTCTTCTGAACCGGCGACTGAAACCTAATCTGCAATTGGAAACAATCTTTGTCTTGAGAGGTATCTTAGATCAGGGCACAGGTGACCTTTACCCAGGCCCTCTGCTCTATTTTATGGAGTTGAGAAAAGCTAAATAACTCATCCCAGTAATGTTATTTATGGTTGGGACCTTGGCTGAGAACTTGAATAAATATCCAATAAAACTCCTATTCACATAAAAGAAAAAAAATAACTACCAAAATTATAAAGAAAAACTCCAAATGACTTAAGAACTCTTATGAATCAATGACTTACAGAGAACTTACAATAAATCATGATACTTATCTCCTGACAAAGAGTTGATAGACACAAGATGCAGAGACATACATTTTTGTACCTGGTCCCTAGGGGATCCATTTCACTTAACTATCCTTATTTTTTACAAGATTATATACTTATTTATTTCTTTTCTCTGTTCCTGTCTCTGTCTCTCTATCTCTTTCTCTCTCTTTCTAAGAGAGAAGATCAGAGCTGGTGTTTTTGCAAGAATGGCACCAACAATAAAAAGGTCATTTTTTATTCAAATGCAAAGAAGAAAAAAAAGGAAATTCAGAAAGAAGCATAGAAAAAAAAAGAGCAGTTTTTAAAACTAACACGTAAAATGCGATGTATGCTCAAAAAATGAAACAGTAAGAAATGAGAAAGTTTTAAATAGAATTCTCATGTTTTGTGATTTATTATATGTAAGGATTTATTTCTTTATTGGTATTTAACCTTAGGGTAAAATGTTTCAGAGAGAGACAAAGAAAGAGAGAAAGAGATGAAGAGACAGACAGAGACACAAACACAAAGACCCAGAGAGAGGCATGGAGAGACAGAGAGACAGAAACAAAGACAAAGAGACAAAAAGACAGAGGTAGTTAGAGATAGACACACACAGTGACAGAGAAAAAAGGAAAAGACAGACAGAGAAAAAGAGAGAGAGAGAGAGAGAGAGAGAGGTGAATATGACAAGTTTAGGGAAAGAAGAGAGAAGACAGGTGAATTGATGGATAGTTAAATAGAACCTGAAAAAATACATACATAAATGACTATAACACTGTAAACAAAAAATGGTCATAATAAATTAATTATGACAAATCTTGGCTTCAAAGAGATAGAAATATATTTTCCTTTTTTTTTCTTTGCAAAAGTAGGGGATGTAATGTTGAATTCCAAAAATGTGCTAGTTAGTGTTGATCAGTTTTTTTTCTCTTTTTTGTTTTTTCTCTTTGTCATAACTAAAATGAATGAAAAAAGGATTAATTGCTTGTTATATGTTAATAACATATAACAATACCTAGTGTTTTGTGGCCTATTAAGGTTTGTAAATTGCTTTACTGTTGTTACTTCATTTGATTCTCACAAGGTATTATTATCCTCAGGTCACACAATTATTGTTTTACATCCTTCATTTTTGAAGAGGACTAGTGACATGATGGGTGATGGCTTGACTTACTTATGAATTTTATCTAAACAAGGCAGGGTTGGGGAATCATTGGCCTTACTCTCTTTTCCTAAGTTATTGAAGTAGTATATGTCAGAAGGATTTGAATGCAGATTTTCCTGCCTCCAAATCCAATATGCAAACCAGTCTAATATTTCTACCTTGCAACCTAAGTGAAAGTTATCTAGAAGAGAAAGGGGCAGGGATATATTAGGAAGTGCAAGCAATGTGAAAAAAAAATTAGCTATATAGATATGGATATTAAATATAGATATTGATCTCTCTTGACCTATAGACATCAGCATCTATATTAGTAGGCTGATTTAGATGTAAATGAGTAGAGATAGAGAAAGAAAGAAAAATGCAAAGAAATATGGAAAGAAAAAAGGGAGGGAGAGAGGGAGGAAGGGAAGAAGGGAGGGAGGAAAGAAGGAAGGAAGGAAGGAAAGGAGGGAGGAAGGAAAAAAAATAAAAGTGATTGATAGATATATAAATAGATAGACTGACAGACATAGAAACAGAAAGTATGGGTCATTTGGCTCCCATTACAAAAAGAAAAATTTTAACAAAATCTGAAATTCATTCCAGATGCCTTTCTCAAATAGCATCAATATCTCTTACTAATTGAAGAAAGCTCCAAGTGAAGGTTATGAGGTCATAGCCTTGTGGCTTCCTGTTTGCAAAGATCAAGAGTTAAATCTAATTAGACTCAGGAGGAAAAGTTGTCCAGGGAATACAGTTAGAAATATGGGAATGTGCATCGAGGATAGAAACGTAGTTTTAAAACATGGGTCATGTTATATCTGTGTCTGTCTACCTCAGCATTATAGGATAAATGAAAACCCAACAAAATAAATAGATTATGGGATCATTTCTACTACGTGCCTCAAGCATGCACGAGATGATTTCTCCAAAGGTAACACTACCTGATGCATTGTACAAAATAAACAAACCTGCCAAGCAACCTCAGAGAGCACTCACGTAACAGAGGAAACCTAGATGTGTACACTGACTTCGTTATATATTTCCTTTCTGTTTTGATGTTTATAATTTGTAGGCATTTACTGGCATTGGATATTCAAGATGCTCTTGATGCAAGAGAATCGTGTCACATGATCTGTATCAGTCATTTCACTGAATAAAGCTAACTATGCCAATTCTCAAATTCCTATTAACTATCTCAAATATATAGAATCCCTACCAAGATAAATAAGGGTTAGAGAGGAATGACAGTCAAAGACAGAACCATAGGTGCCATAGGAGGAGAAAAATCTGGCTCCAAATCTAGCTTTATTATATTCCTAGCTTTCTCTCTAATTAGCAAATACATGTACTATCAGATCCTTGCTTTCTTCATTTGTATAATAAAGGTTCTAAATTAGATATTCTCTGAGAACCTTTTCAGTTTAGCTCTTCTGTGTTTTCTAAGAGTTCAAGAAGCTCAAAGTTCCACTGAAGTCAAATAGGCTTCAAAGCCTTCAAGCTCTCTAAGATCATTAAAAACTTTAGGCAGGTAGATAGAGAACTTATTTAGAGAGATGGAAATAAGAAAATTTTCTTTTTTTGAAAAAATCCCAAACACTTAATAAGGTACAGAATAAAATACAAAAGTATAGACTTAATAACTGTTTATTGAATTGAATTGTATTCTCATACCATATCACAAATGTATGTTAGTTGATCTTGCTTGACAAACCCTACGATCCCAACTTTTGGGACAAGAACTCATTATTTGACAAAAACTGTTGAGAAAATTGGAAACTAGTATGATAGAAGCTAGTCATTAACCCACACTTAACACTATTTACCAAGATAAGGTTGAAATGGGTTTGTGATTTAGATATGAGGGATATAATAAAATAAATTAGAAGAACAAAGAATAGTTTACCTCTCAGATCTGTAGAGAAGGAAGGAATTTGTGACCAAAGAACTGAAGTTCATTATTAAACACAAAATAGATCGTTTTTATTAAGTCAAAAGTTTTTTTGTACAAACAAAGCCAATGCAGACAAAATTAGAAAGGAAGCAATAAAATGAGGAAAAGCTTTTACATCCAAGGGTTCTGTTAAAAGCCTCATTTCTAAACTATAGAGGGAATTGACTCAAATTCAAAAGATTTCAAGCCACTGTCCAGTTGATAAATTGTCAAAGGATATGAACAGACAATTTTTAGGTGAAGAAATTGAAACCATTTCTAGTCATATGAAAAGGTGTTCTAAATCACTATTGATCAGAAAAAATACAAATTAAGACAACTCTGAGTCACTACTATATAACTCTCAGATTGGCAAAGATGACAGGAAAAGATAATGATGAATGTTGGAGGTAATGTGGGAAAACTGGGACACTAATACGTTATTGATGGAGTTGTGAACTGATCCAACCATTCTGGAGAGCAATTTGGAACTATGCCCAAAGGGCTATTAAAATGTGCATAGTCTTTTATCCAGCAATGTGTCTACTGGGCTTACATCCCAAAGAGATCTTAAGGGAGATCTTAAGGAGATAAAGGGACCCACATGTGCAAAAATGTTTGTGGCAGCCCTTTTTGTAGTGACAAGAAACTGGAAACTGAGTGGATACTCATCAGTTGGAGAATGGCTGAATAAGTTATGGTATATGAAAGTTATGGAATATTATTATTCTATAATAAACAATCAGTAGGATGATTTTAGAGACTTAGATGAACTGATACTAAGAGAAATGAACAGAACCAGGAGATCATTGTACACAGCAACAACAAGATTATATGATGATTAATTCTGATGGATGGGGCTCTTTTCAGCACTGAGATGACTGAGGCCATTTCCATTGATTTTGTGATGAGGAAAGTTATTTGCACCCAGGGAGAGGACTATGGGAACTGAATGTGGATCACAACATAGCATTTTCAGCTTTTTTGTTGTTGTTTGCTTGCACTTTCTTTTCTTTCTCATTTTTTTTTCCTTTTTAATTTGATTTTTCTTGTGCAGCAAAATAATCGTATAAATGTGTATACATATATTGGTGATTACATATATTAACATATTTTAACATGTTTATTAGATTATTTTCCATCTAGGCAAGGGGATGGGGGGAAGGAGGGGGAGATCTGAAACACAAGGTTATACAAGGGTCAGTGTTGAAAAATTATCCATGCATATATTTTGAAAATAAAAAAAATTAATAAAAATAAAAAGAAAATGTAAAAAAGAAAAAAACATGTATCATTTGAGGATAAGTAGAACCCAATTGTCTTTGAAGTATACAAATCAGTAGTAAGCAATGTACATATGAATATAAAGGCTTTGAGACTTCCATTGGAATCACAATTGTGGATTTATCAATCTCATTGGCTAATTCTGTTTATATGCCCTCTTCCTCATTTTAAAAGAAATCTAACCAGCCTGCATCAAGCATGATTAACCCTTTAAATCAATCAATGAAGAAATATTTATTAATTGCCTACTATGCTTCAGGCACTATACTAATTGCTGAGGATAAAAAAAGAGCAAAAAGAGCCCTTGCCCCCAAAGAGCTTACTTCTAATGTAGAGACAGCAATGCAAACAATATATGTAGTTGAATATATGTACAGAATAAATAGGAAATAATTAACAAAAGGGCATATATATGTGTGTATATATATATATATATACATATACATATGTGTGTGTGTGTGTGTGTGTGTGTGTGTGTATCAAAATCACCTACTAGTTTAAAAACATTCAGAATAGCAAATTAGGTGATATTACAATTTGGTAACTTTATCCTTTCCAATCTTCCACTCTAAGAATTATATGACAAATAGAGAATGATTTAAACTGACTTTACAGCACAAAGAGAAAAGAATGTCTTAGTATCTGGGGCAATAACAATAACTACATAGCACTTTAACATTTGTAAAGCACTGTACATACATTATTTCATTTGATGCTCACCAGCTACCTGTCAAGTAGATGTTATTATTATTCCCATTTTACAGCTGAGAAGACTGAGTAATATAACTCATTATTACTTACTAAGGATCACACAGCTAGAAAATACTGATTTCAGGTATTTTTGACTCTATTGATCATGTCAGCTTTAACAAAATTGTTAAAAAATCAGAATGAAAACCATGAATCATCAAAATGAGTACTGAGCCCTCCTGTCTTTCATACCTGTTTGAGTACATCAAAACCAATTGTCATATGATCTAGTTATTGCTGTGTTTTACTCTTAGTTTTACTCATTTCAGTTAGCATCATTTCATGTAAGTCTCTCCAGGCCTCTCTAAAATCATCCTACTGGAGTGAACTTCTGGGGATGGAGCCAACATGGTGGAGAAGATACACATTTCTCTCTGACCTTCTTTATAACTCTCACAATAATTACAAAATCCAGTCTCTGAATTAGCTCTGGACTGGCAGAACCCACAAATATTAGGAGTGTAACAAATTATCAGCAGAAGATAATTTCAAAGATTGCCAGAAAAGGTCTGTTTCAATTGGAAATGTGAGTGAGGCAGCCAATGCAACCAGGTGAGTACAAATGCCAGCACAGACAGCACAGAGCCCCAGGGCATTGATGACTCCACCAGCATTGCAGACTCCATGTGGCAGAGAATTTCCATTGGGAGGAATCTACAAGAATCTACAGAAATGTTGGCCACTTTTCTATGATATTCCAAAAGACAAAGGATCTTGGAATGCAGCCAGCCAAGAATAAATTATCCTGCTAAATTGAGGATTTTCTTTCAGGAAAGAAGATGAACATTCGATGAAACTGGTGAATCCAATGTATTTTTGATGAAAAGACCAGAGCTAAACAAAAAAATTTGACCTCCAAATATAGAACTCAAGAGAAATATAAAAAGGTAAAAAAGGAAAAAAAAAACTCTTAAGAACTGTATTTCTGTTTTGGGTATACATTGAAAATACATATATAATCTGATTTTACTATTATAATATAAAAAAGAAACTAGAGATGGAAAAGGGATTGTAACAGAAAAAAAAGGAGAAAGTGGAGGTAAAATTAGGGAAATTACAGCTCAGGAAGAGGCAAAGAAAACATATTATAATTGATGGAAAGAAGGGAGGGTGATGAATATTGTGTGAATCTTACTCTCATCAGATTTGACCCAAAGAAAGAATATTTGATATATTTGGTTTCACCAGGAAACATCTCTCATCTTACAGAAAAGTGGGAAGGGAAAAGAGAAAAGGCAAAGGGTAGGCTAAATAGAATGGAAAAGAGAAATAGTAGGGGAAAGGTATAACAAAGGGGGAGGGTCTCTAAAGGGCAAGTAGTGCTCATAAGTAAAATACTGTGGAGGAAGGAAAGAGGAAAAGGAAGGAGAAAAGTATAATTTGAGGTTAATAAGATGTCAGGAAATTAGTAGATTTTAGTACTTTTAGTAGTTTTAATAGTTTAATTGCAGATTTAGTAGTTTTAATTGTAAATGGAGTAAACTCTCCTATAAAACAAAAGGGGATAACAGACTGGATTAAAAGCCAGAATCTTACAATATTTTGTTTACAGGAAGCATATTTAAAGCAGGGATGCATACAGAGTAAAAGTAAAAGGCTGGAGTAGAATCTATTAGGCTTCAGGTGAAATAAAAAAAAAAAAAAAAGCGCAGGCATAGTCATCCCCAGGTATAGTCTGAGATCAAACAAAAGCAAAAATTGATTTAATTGAAAGAAATGATGAAGGAAACTATATCTTGTTAAAGAGTGCCACAGATAATGAAGCAATATCAATATTAAACATATATGCACCAAATGATGTGGCATCTAAATTCCTAAAGGAGAAGTTAAGAGAGTTGCAAAAAGAAATAGACAACAAAACTATAATAGTGGGAGATTTCAACCTTGTTCTCTCAGAGGTAGATAAATCAAACTGCAAAATAAATAAGAAAGAAGAGGTTAATAGAATACTAGAAAAACTAGATATAATAGATCTTTGGAGAAAATTGGAGACAGAAAGGAGCAGTTCTCCTTCTCAGTAGTTCATAGAACATATACAAAAATTGACCATATATTAGGACATAAAGATCTCAAAATGAAATGCAGAAAGGCAGAAATAGTAAAAGGATTTTTTTTCAGCTCAAGATGCAATAAAAATTACATTCAATAAAGGGCTAGGGAAAAATCGACCAAAAAGAAATTGGAAACCAAATAATCTCATCCTAAAGAATGAATGAGTGAAAAGGCAAATCATGGACATGATCAATAAATTCATCCAAGAGAATGACAATAATGAGACAAAATACCAAAATTTGTGGGATGCAGCCAAAGCTGTAATAGGCTTACTTGCATAAAATAGAGAAAGAAAAGATTTAAAAAAAAAAAAAATATATATATATATATATATATATATATATATGGCTTGCAACTAAAAAAGCTTGAAAAAAAAACAAAAACAAATTAAAACCCCAATCAAATACCAAACTTGAAATTCTAAAAATAAAAGGAGAGATCAATAAAATAGAAACTAAAAAAACTATTAAATTGATAAATAAAATAAGATTTTGCTTTATGAAAAAACCAACAAAATAGATAAACCTTTAGTTAATTTGATTAGAAAAAGGAAAGAGGAAGATCAAATTGTTAGTCTCAAAAATGAAAAGGGAGAGCTAACCACCAATGAAGAGGGAACTGGAGCAATTATCAGGAATTACATTGCCCAACTTTATGCCAATAAATTTGACAGTCTAAGTGAAATAGACGAATACCTACAAAATATAGATTGCCCATATTAACAGAAGGGGAAATAAGTTACTTAAATAGTCCCATTCTAGAAAAAAGAAATAGAACAAGCTATCAATCATCTCTCTGAGAAAAAATCTCCAGGACCAGATGGATTTACATGTAAATTCTACCAAACATTTAAAGAATAATTAACTCCAATACTATATAAGCTATTTGAAAGAGTAGGGAATGAAGGACTCTTACCAAATTCCTTTTATGACACAGATATGGAACCAATACCTAAACCAGGTAGGACAAAAACAGAAAAAAAGAAAATTAAAGAACAATCTCCCCAATGAATATTGACACCAAAATTTTAAAATATTAGTAAAGAGATTACTGATACTCATCCCCAGGATAATATACCATGAGCAAAGAGGATTTAGACCAGGGATGCAGGGCTAGTTCAATTTTAGGAAAATTATTAGCATAATTGACCATATCAATAATTGAATTAACAAAAACCATATGATTATCTCAATAAATGCATAAAAGCATTTGATAAAATCCAACACCCATTCCTAATAAAAACATTACAAAGTATAGGAATAAATGGACTTTCCATTAAAACTATCAGTATCATCTATTTAAAATCATCAGCAATCATCATATGTATGCAGATAAATTAGAAACATTCCCAATAAGATTAGGAGTGCAACAAGGTTGCCCACTGTCACCATTACTATTCAATATTTTATTAGAAATGATAGCTTTGTCAATAAGAGAAGAAAAAGAGATTAAAGGAATTTGAGTAGGTAATGAAAAAACCAAATTATCACTGTTTGCAGATGATATGATGGTATACTTAGAGAACTCCAGAGAATCAACAAAAAAACTACTAGAAATAACCCAAAACTTTAGCGAAGTTGCAGGATACAAAATAAATCTACATAAATCATCAGCACTGTTGTAAATTACTAATAAAATTCAACAGCAAGAGATAGAGAAATTCCATTTAAAATAATTGTGGATAATATAAAATATTTGGGCATTTATGTGCCAAGGGCAAGCCAGGAACTATATAAGTAAACCTACAAAACACTTTCCACACAAATAAAGTCAGATCTAAGCAATTGGAAAAATATCAAGTGCTCATGGATAGGTCAAGCGAAAATAATAAAGATCATAATACTCCCCAAATTAATCTATTTATTTAGTTCTATACCAATCAAACTCCCAAGAAACTATTTTACTGAACTAGAAAAAAATAACAACAAAATTCATCTGGAAGAACAAAAAGTCAAGAATTTCAAAGGAATCAATGAAGAGAAAAGCAAATGAAGGTAGCCTAACTGTACCAGATCTAAACCTATATTATAAAGCAGTGGTCATCAAAAGTATTTGGTACTGGTTAAGAAATAGACTAGTTGATCAGTGGAATAAGTTAGGCTCACAGAACAAAATATCCAATGACTATAACAATCTAGTATTTGACAAACCAAAAAGCTCTACCTTCTGAGATAAGAATTCACTATTTCACAAAAACTATTGGGAAAACTGGAAACTAGCATGGCAGAAAGTAGGCATAGACCCACACCTAATACTTTATACAAAGATAAGGTCGAAATGGGTTCATGATCTAGACATAAAGAATAATACTATAAACAAATTAGAAGAACATAGGATAATTTACCTCTCAGATTTGTGGAGGAAGAAGGAATGTGTGACCAAAGAACTAGAGATCATTATTGATCACAAAATAGATAATTTTTATTATATTAAGTAAAATTTTTTTTTCAAACAAAACCAATGCAGACAAGATTAGAAGGGAAGCAATAAACTGGGAAAACATTTTTACATTCAAGAGTTCTGATAAATACTTCATTTCTAAAATATAAAGAGAAATGACTCAAATTTATAAGAATTCAAGGCATTCTCCAATTGATAAATGTTCAAAGGATTTGAACAGACAATTTTCAGATGAACAAATTGAAACTATTTGTAGCCACATGAAAAGGTGCTCCAAATCACTATTGATCAGAGAAATGCAAATTAAGACAAATCTGAGATTTGACTACATATCTGTCAGATTGGCTAAGATGACAGGAAAAGATAAAGACAGATGTTGGAGGAGATGTGGGAAAAACTGGGACAGTGATACATTGTTGGTGGAACTGTGCACAGATCCAACCATTCTGGAGAAGATTTTGGAACTATGCTAAAAAAAGTTATCAAACTGTGCATACCCTTTGATCCAGCAGTATTTTTACTGGGTTTATATCCCAGAGATCATAAAGGAGGGAAATTATGGTATATGAATGCTATGGAATACTATTTTTCTGTAAGAAATGAACAGTAGGATGATTTCAGAGAGGCTTAGAGAAACCGACATGAACTGATGCAAAGTGAAATGAGCAGAGCCAGGAGATCATTATATACAGCAACAACAAGACTATATGATGATCAACTCTGATGGATTTGGCTCTCTTCAACATTGAAATGATTCAAATCAGTTCCACTTGTGCAGTGATGAAAATAACCATCTACACCCAGACAAGGAATAATGGGAACAAAGGCTGGAACACAACATAGCATTCTCACTCTCTCTCTCTTGTTATTTGCTTGCATTTTTTCTGTTTTTCTTTTTCTTTTTCTTCCTTCTTGGTCTAATTTTTCTTACACAACCAGATAATTATGTAAATATGTATACACATATTGGATCTAACATGTATAACAACATATTTAACATGCATTGGACTACCAACTGATGGGGGAGAGTATGGGAGAAAATAGGGGAAAATTTGCACCAAAAGGTCAATGTTGGAAAATTACCTATACATATGCTTTGTAAATAAAAAGCTTTACTTATAAATAAATAAATTATAAAATAAAATAAAACCATCTTACTGATCATTTCTTGTAGAAGAATAATATTCTATAACATTCATATTCTATAACTTATTCAGCCATTCTCCAACTGATAGGCATTCACTCAGTTTCCAGTTTCTTGCCACTAAAAAAAGGGTTGCTGCAAATATTTTTGCACATGTGGGCCCTTTTATCTCCTTTAAGATATCTTTGGGATATAAGCCCAGTAGAAATATTACTGGACCAAAGGATATGAATATTTTGATAGCCCTTTGGGCATAGTTCCAAATTGCTCTCCAGAATGGTTGGATCAGTTCACAACTCCATCAACAATGTATTAGTGTCCCAGTTTTCCCACATTGCCTCCAACATTCATCAATATCTTTTCCTGTCATCTTTGCCAATCTTATTCAGCCATTCCCCAACTAATAGGCATCCACTCAGTTTTCAGCTCTTTGCTACTACAGAAAGTGCTATTACAAATATTTTTGCACATGTGGGTCCTTTTCCATTTTTAATGATCTCTTTCAGATACAGGTGTAGTAGAAGGATTTCTGCATCAGTATATGAACAGTCTGATTAGCCCTTTAGGCATAGTTCCAAATTTATGCTAGCATTTTAATACAATATACAATGTGGGTGATAATGAGCATCTTTTTTTTCACTCATTATCTTACTGTGAAGGCTTGTAGCTTATCCATGTTACAAATAATTCATGCTGATGGTTTTAATTAGATGCTTCTTGTCTTTTGAAGGGTAAATCCATTTTACTTGTGGTTTTAATGTTGTTGTTTTTCAGTAACACTGAGTGTTATATTTGATCAAAGGCTTTTCCCTGCATCTATTGATATATGATTGGTATTACTTCAATCAATTACGTTAAGACATTTCTTTATAGTAAACCATCCCTTTGTTCATGGTATAAATCCCACTTGGTCAAAATTAGTAATCATTCTGATATATTGCTGTAGTCTCTTTTTGTTGTTATTTAGTCATTTTTCACTAGAGTCTAGTTCTTCATTACCACATTTGGGGTTTATCCTTGTAAAGATATTGGAATGATTTACCATTTCTTTCTCTAGCTCATTTTATGTGTGTGTGGGGGAGGAAATGAAGCAAATAGACTTAAGTAAATTGCTCAGGCTTATAGAGCAAGTGTGCTTTTGACTCTCTAATTGATAAATGGTCAAAGGATAGGAACAGGCAGTTTTCAGATGAAGAAATTAAAGTCATCTGAAGTCATCTGAAAAATAAAGTGCTCTAAATCTTTATTTATTAGAGAAATGCAAATTAAAACTATACTGATGTACCAACATAGCACCTGTATCAGATTGGCTAAGATGATTGGAAAAGATAATGATATATGTTGGAAAGCATGTAGGAAAATGGGGACACTAATACATTGATGATGGATTTGTGAACTGATCCAGCCATTATAGAGAGCAATTTGGAAAATTATATCCAAAGGACTATAAAACACTGCATGCATTTTATTCAGCATTGGGAGTATATCCCAAAGAGATCATTAAAAAAGGAAAAATGACCCATGTGTACAAAAATATTTGTAGCTGCTTTTTGTGGTGACAAAGAATTGGAAATTTAATGGATGTCCATGAATTGGAGAATAGATGAATGAGTTATGCCATATGAATATAATAGAATACTATTATTTTATAAGAAATTATGAACAGGCTGATTTCATAAAAGCCTGGAAATACTTACATGAGCTGATGCTGACTGATATGAGCAGAACCCGGAGAACACTGTACATAGTCACAGCAAGATTGTGTGATGATCAACTATGATAGACTTAGTTCTTCTCAGCAATATAATGATTCAAAATAATTTCAATAGACTTGGGATGGAAAATGCCATCCACATTGATAGAAAAAAACTATGAAGAGTGAATGTGGATTAAAGAATTTTTCTTTTACCTTTTTTTGTTTTGTTTTTTCTTTCTCATGATTTTTCCTTTTTGTTCTAATTTACTTTCCCAACCTGTCTAATATGGAAACATGTCAAAATTGATTGTACATGGGTTTCCTTTGGAGTAGGAAATAATATGAATCATGACATTAGAGGTGAGATACCATAATAATTGTAAAAGAAAATAATCATGAGAAAAGTAAGGGGTAGGAGTGGACAATTTGGGGCTGATTGTAAGTGGCAGAAAAAAATAATGTAATAATTTTCTCAAGGAAAAAAATTAATATATACCCAAGGTTCAATAAATTTAGCAGTGTATTTACCTAACTGGGTATGGATCAGGGTAGGTACAGGGTTTCTGTCCCAAAGGTGCATTCCAATTCCCCTCTGCTTCTCCCATGCTTCTTTCAAAGTCCAGTTTATGTGTCATCTTCTCTGAGTAGACTTTACTGGCTCTCCTTGCTCCTTCCAACTCTTATGTACATACTTATCTTTGTATAGCCTTTGCTCTCCCTAAGGCATCCTTCAACCTACAGTATAATAGGAAACAAAAGAAAATAAATGTGCATTGATACTATAAATCCAGACTTTTTAAACTATTACTGATAGTGTACTTTGGTGACAATATGTCTATTACATGTGAGATGCAATACATATATACCTCTAGTAAAGATATCCATAGTACACAATTATTTAGAAAAATAAAGAAAGTATGATTCATGAATATTATAAAACTACCTAGCTATATATAAAACACCAGGTTATAAAAAATAAAGCATTATTATAGGCATTAGTTCATGTACAAATAAATAAGCAAAGCAATAGACATCACTAAAGCATAAATACAACACAGAACATAATCAAATGAACATAAGAGCAAAATAATATACAATAAAATACAAACTTGCAGCAATTAACCTGCGTAGTAATAAATATATGACTAGAAGTAAGGCATATGGGCAATCTCTATTATTATTCCCTGCATATTTGTGTAACTACTTCTACAAAGTTCACTTATAACATCATAAATTAGTTTATTAATGATCTGAGTCCAATTCATTAGTCACTGATCTCTCTGCTCCTATATTTAAGCTAGAAGACAACCGTTATAAACTAACTATGAAAATCATTACTGACTTGTTTGCCTATGGTGTGGAACAGCAGGAGGAGAGGAGGAGGCAGATTGAGATTAACCTCACTAGGCTTTTGCTCAGTGGTAAATGCATAAATTCAAAACCATGAAAGCATTCTCAATAATTTTTAATGCATTAGTATAATATATCTAAAATAATTTTAAGGTGGTAAAGCAAAATTTATTCCAGAAATGAACTGATGGTTCCATATAAAAATTCATAAAATAATTTAAACTAAGCAAAGATATGATCCTATTAATAAAATACATAAATATCCATAAAATCCAGTGTCCATTAATGATTAAAAAACAAACAAAAAACAAACAAAAATAAAAACAAAGGCATTCAAAATGGAAAGAGACTTTATTTAACACAACCAAAAATATTTACTTAAAAATAAGGTCCAACATTACAAACAATAATAAAATACTAGAAGC
Source organism: Sarcophilus harrisii (assembly GCF_902635505.1). Taxonomy (NCBI): domain Eukaryota; kingdom Metazoa; phylum Chordata; class Mammalia; order Dasyuromorphia; family Dasyuridae; genus Sarcophilus; species Sarcophilus harrisii. The sequence continues at coordinate 314,121,328 of NC_045429.1, read as the reverse complement.
ATCACAATAAGAACAAGAATATAACAATGTATTTCTATTCAGCGTAGGTTTTTAAAATGTTAACACAGTAAGACATAGAAAAGGAAATAGCAGTAATTTGGAATATCATTATATATGAAAAACATCTATCTTCCAAAGGGCTTAATGGAAAAATGTACACACACACACACACACACACACACACACACGCACCATTAAAAAAAATTACTATCATTTAGTTTAAATCATGTCTTACTCTGTGTGAGCCTATTAACAAAGACTCTGGGGTTGTGGTTTGCCATTTCCTTCTCCATTTCATTTTGTAGATTAGAAAACCTATGACAAATTGGGTGAAGTGATTGACCCATAATCCCACAGCTAGTATTGAGGTCATGTGTGAATTCAGAAAGATGAGTCTTCCTGATTCCAGGTTTGGCATTATACATAGTTATAATAAACAACTATAAAAATCAGTGAAAAAAAGAAATATAACTTTCAATGAAAAAAGTAATATGTTTAACAGAACTACCACTTTCCTGGTTTTTACCACTGAGTCTCTTTTAGGCAGTTTTAAAAGTTATTTTGTTTTGTTTTTCTCTTCCATATAAGACCTTTGACTTTTCCTGAACTTGTCATTCACTAAAAAAAATTCTGAACTTCTTCAAATAACTTGATGTATAGTTACATCAATTCTATACTTCCTTGTAACCATCTAAAATATTACTGCTACAATGCATTCCATTTTGCTTGGATTAGAGTTCTTATACATCTTCCATAATGTATTTAAGGAGGTTTGTAGTAGCTTAGCAGAGACCAGGAGCCAGATACAAAGCTTTGGCAACCTAATTTACAGTCTTTATATCCTGAAACCACTATTTGACCTTTTCTTTCCTGGCAAACAGTCAATCAACATGCACATATTAATTAAGTCAACCTGTTTTAGTATAATTTCATTCACTGAGGTATTAATTAATTCAGCAAATATTTGAGCACCTTCTATATACAAGCGCTGTGTACAATTTGCAAAAATTAGTTAATTTTCCTTCCATTATATACCTCTTCTAAAAGAATGATTTCTTTCATGAAGAGGGAGAGAGGACCATATGCAACTTAAATGTTTCTCACCTACAGCTATTTTAGTCTTTGGAATTTATTTTATTTTTCCACTGAGCTCTACTATGAATTGGAATAGGAAGAGGAGAAGGGGTTGGGGGATGGGCTGTTTCTTTCTAGATTTAGTGAATTCCAGGTATCCTTAATACCCCATCCCTTACATAAACCTGTGCTTTCAGCTCCAGGCTTCATTTTTAAAAAGGGTGGGGGGTAGATAGTCTGCAGATGAAACAGATGCCAGATGGAAACTACTTTGCTGACTTCCTCCAAACATCCTTGCAGCTGTTACTGTTTCCCTGATTTTTTCCAGTGAAATTTTTAGGCCTCACCTGTTGATATGCATGACAGTGTTTTCCCTCCCCCTCTCAACTTTTCCTTTGGAAAGTAAAGGAGAGTGGGTGGTTATGGAGCAAGTCCAGGGATGACAGATCTGGACACGCCACTGATATGGATTAAAGAAAGCAAGGAATCTCGGATGGGAAAAGAAAAAGGGGAGCAGAAAGATTCTAATCACAGGGCAACCTTTTCTCCAGAAACTGCAGGGTTAGGACTATTGCTGGGCTGGAAGTCCCTATTAGTGCTGTTCCTCCAGAGAGTGTCTTTTTATTGCTCTTAAAAATAAAATAAAATTAGAGTGATTTTTCCCACTTTGGACTTTAACTGAGGGCTTCCCAGTTGAGTGATCCACATTGCTAAACATTCATAAAAATACACATGAAAGCTTGGGACATAATAAAACAAACAGAAGATAAAGTTTAGAATATATGCAAGTTGTAAAGGACAGATTTACTTGGAAAAGAATCAGCAGTTAGAGAATAGAAATGGCAGTGATGTAAGCAAAATGATGAGTTCCTCTTCTGAAAGAGGCAATAGCTGCATGTCTAATTTGTTAGAAATGGGTGTTTTGAAGAAGATGGAGAGGGTTTTTAGAAATTTAATTATCTCTTCTGACAAATTCTAATGTTTTTTAAATGGCATCATTGGACAGTAAATGGCTAGTTTTCTATTATCTAATGTAAAAACACATAATGTTGAATAATAAAAATTTGTAGAAAGAATTGGGGTGGAGGATGGCAACTGGGTATAATGATAGACAACTACAATGACTACAACTGAGGAGCCTGAGGTTGACAAATTGCTTGAGCTCAGGAGTTCTGAGTTACAATGGGTTTAAGCTGACAACACTCCCTCAAAGAGTTTAGCAGCAATATGACTAGCTGTCCTGATTGTGGTGAGGGAGGAGCCATCAAGAGGCACAAAATGGCATAGGTAAGAATACAGACCTGAGAAAAGTTTCTCTGCTGATTAGAATGGGATTTGGTTCATGATTATCCTCATAATTTTACTCAAAAAGTGATACTGATGTAATATAGATTCTAGGGGAGACAGCAATAATTTTAAGGTCCCCTGACCTTAGGGGGCTTCTGATTCTAAAGCCCTGGTTTTGAAATCTCTAACCTGAGGTCTCCTATCCCCCAGCCTAAGAACACTATTGTCCTAACAATCTATCTGTCAACAAACATTATTGTCTATTGGTCAGTGATAACCAAATTTCAGAGACCATTCCTTGGTGCTGTCTCTGGACCATAAAATTAGCATATCTATAACATAAATGTATCTCCTTGCTTCTATTTCTTGGCTAAATTCTCTTGCAATTTAGATTGCTTTAATGACCTTACAATTACAATAAACTTTGCCCCTTGACTTGGAATGGATTTAAGTCTGCAAATTCTTTTGAGAGACCGTGGGACACTGTGTCTGCTACCCCCAACTTCTTGATGTTGGAATCTTTACAAAGTGTTAAGCCATTGGAGTTGATTTGATCTTAGAAAGAGATATTTTGGGCCAGAACTTGAAACAAAGTACTAAGTGGAACTGATAGAACAATGCTTGTGTTCACACCTTTAGAGAGCTCATAAGTATCATAAGAGCTCAATGGAGTTCACACGTTTGGGAGAGTTCAGGGTTAGGGTTTTACACTCTGGGAGATAACCCAGAATCCCTCTCCTTCCAGAAGGTGGAGTTAACCTTTGGGAGATCACATAAATAGAGGGAGCTCTTGGAGCTTGGGAATTGACTGGAGGTACAAAGAGATTCATTGCATCTTCCAACTTGGTGCTGGCTGGAGGCTGAAGAAAAAAGAGGGAGAAGCCAAGGACAAAGCTGCAAGATCTCTTGGAGCCAAGCGTAGAGTTAGGCCTCAATTAACCGGGCTAATTTGGAAGGAGAAATAAACGTTTGCATTTTTACCAGCTGGCTGCGATTTTGGAGTAATTATTTATTTCAACTGGGACTAAGGCTGCCTCCAGAAAACCTTCACACTTAGGATCTCCCCAACCTCAACATTTGGTGGTCTGGTATGGGACAGTCTGGCCTTCCCTGGCTTGATTGTCTCCTTGTCAAGGTAAGCCCCCCATTTTTTTCCTCCCACAGTCCTACATCTGGGACATCCCAAGCCACTAGGAGAAGGCTTGTCTGGGTCTTCATGAACTAGGGGATCAGCAAATTTTCCTTGACTGGGGATGCCAGACTGGGAAATTCTTGCAATTTTCAGCAAAGTTCCTAGGGAACCCTTGCCATCCTTTGACCTTTTCTGGAATGCCAGAGAAGACAAAATGCTATAGGATAGCTTTTGGAAAAATGTTATGGCTTTTGGCAAGGATGGGACAGTTCTCTTTCATGTCATTTTGTCTGTGTCTGCATCTCTGTGCAGAATATCTGTAACAAATTTGTTCTGTGAGCCAGATTTTGTTAACTGGAAAGATTTAAAATGCAACCAGCAAGAAAAAAATCTCTATGCTGCAGTTAGAATGCTGGGAAAATTTCTTTAAAAGCCTAACTTTTTCCTGTGGACTTCACTTCTGGCCAAGCTGGGGCTACCAAAAAATAGTTACCTAATTAAAATTAAAATAACATCTTAGCAGATAGATTCTCAAAGTTTTGAGAGCAGTGATTAAGAATTTTTGGCAACTAGTCATTTTAAGATTGCAAGAAAAATTCCTGAAACATTGGGGATAATTCCAGGAATTTACCCCATTCTGAAAGAAAAGAAAAAGGAAAAACAAATTAAGTAAATAGCAACTTTTTTTTGCTAGCCCTTCTATGTGGGACAGATGCTAGGGACACCCCACCTTCCCCCGATTAACTAATCAGAGACATCTTTAGGTACAAATGAAGAAGGGACCCTGAAACTCTAAAACTCCTTGAAGTTGAAAATCTTCAACTCTGCTTCAGTGAGGGACCCTATCCAAGGGGAAAAAAGACACAATTTCATTCTGTTATCTAGGTGGGGTTGCTTCAGTCTTGGAAAAAAAGAATTCCAACCTTATTGAATTAAAGAAACTCATTCAATTCTATCCAAATTCCAGCTCAAGCTGAAACCCAGCTTGTAAATGAGCCCACTCGGGCTATCCCAGCCCCCACTGGGTCTGACCTGCTTGGGTTGTCCCAGCCTCCACTAAGCCCCAATATAACAGCTTCCTTCAACCAAGGTCTTTTGCAGATGGATCTTAGTAGGTCTCTTTGCTGCCAGGACCTTCGGTCCTCTGAGAACTGCATTCTCTCAGTGCAAAACTTCATTTTCCAATAGATCTGCCATTATAGAAGTCAGTCTCTTGGTAAACTGATTTCTATCTAACAATAAACTTTTATTTTGCAACTAATAACTTGGGAATAAGTGAATTCCTTCATTCCTAAAACCTGTGGCTGATTTAAAGGGGATTCTCTCTTATAACCACCAGAAATCTAGACCACTCAAACAGCATCACAAAGAGAAAGTATTTATTTAATCTGGGCTGGAAGAGGCTCAAACACACCTAGGAACAATCTCAGGTCCCAACATATGCTCAGTCTGATAAACTGAAAACAGTAAAGCTGATTAAATAGCAAAAGACCCAAGTCTTTTCATTGGATAGATTAAAAGGAAGTGACCATCATTGATCAATGGTCATTAATGTTTGTTTTTTGTGGGTCATGTCACTTCCTGTCTCTGACCAAAGGACTTGGCCTTTAGAGACCTTTAGATCTAGAGATCATGTGACTTCTTGCAACCTGGACTTAAGACTTGATCTTCCAGCTCCACAGACTTCTGGGAATAGGGATCATGCAATTTAGGCCTAAGTTTGACTTACTCCATCTCACAGACTGAGAAAACTTCATCTGGTTTCACTTTCTTCTTGACTCCTATCTTGTTTGGGATAGGTCTTCTGCTCTTCTGCTCCTTTGGGAAAGCATCCCAAAAGGTAGTAAGGGACCTTCTCCACTCCATTCTCTGGAGTGGTCCTGAGTGCATCTCAGTTGTGGGGATTGCTAACAATATCAATATAGCCCAATTCCCTTTGTTTGCTACCTCTTCTCATCTCAGAACTGCAGTGAAATTAAAATTACACCTCGCCTGAGGAAATAGAAAAAGCAGCAAAACCGTGGGGACCCCACACCTCCCCAACTCAATTTGGGGGGAGTGAGAATAAGGCTCAATGGTCAGCATTCCCTGAACCCTGGTACCTGAAACTACTATCAAAGGGATATCCTAGCACCAGTCAATCCAGCTTTCAGCAGATTCTGTCCAGGAGCTGCCTGAAAAGAAGCAGCTACCCCTGGCACCACCCAGCATGGCAACATGAGGTGAGAAAGCCAGTCAGCTTCTGCATTTGGTAAGACCATCAGTCTCTGTTTCAATTGTGTATGTATCATAGTTATGTAATTTAGGGAAATTGTTTTATCTCTGCCCAGGTTTTTGATTTGTAAAGAGAAGTTGTTGTGAAAATCACATGATTGCAAAAAGGCTTAGCATAAAACATGCCTTATGAATATTAACTGCTTTATTGGATATAATTGCTTCATATTTGATAACTATATGGGGTTTTTAGATGTGACCAATAGATAAATGATTTCTATGTGTGTGCACAGTAATTTGGAAAGTTGTCTGACATACGATAGTAAAAGCAGTTTTAAAGGAGCACTAATTAAAGTCCACTGAAGGGACACATAAATTGTAATTTATCTGCACTGATAATGTTAACAGAAAAGTTTGGAACTTTAGGAAAACAGAAAAATAGTTTGCTACTACTTTAAAAACTAGTTATCTAGAGTCAGACTTCTGAGGACCCTGTCCACTGGCACCTTAGCCTATAATGGAAAATAATCAAATTGCAATTCAATTTGTCTAGAACATTTAATCAGAATCTAGGCAATCTCATTAACTAAGTTGTCAATTTTTTAATCTGTTCTATCTCAATTTTATGAATTGTCTTGTTTTCTCCCTAAAACAAAAGATAAACTTATTTAAGGGAAAAGAAACTACAACTAAGATTATTTGGCTATTACTTAGGAAAATTCTAATTGTTAATTAAGTTATTTTGAGTTATTGTCATCATGATAAATTGAAAATTGATAATTAGAGGGGCACAGCCAAGATGATGGAGAAGGCACATTTGACTTTCTAAGCTCCTCTCATTCCTTCATTACTAATTATTAAAATCAGCCTCCAAAATAGCACTTCAGTGGTAAAATTCACAAAGACTGGAAGTACAACAATTTACCAGCCAAAGATAATCTGGAAGATCACCAGAATAGGCTTGTTCTGAGTAGTGAGAGCAGACCAGCACAAGCAGGGAAATAGAGAGGATAGCAAATATAGTGAATAGGGGGCAGGGATGGTCTCTGTGGCTGCAAAATTTACACGGTGGGCTCTACCATAGGTTGGTTATTCTGCTATGGTTGCAAAGCAGTAATCCAGCAGATAAATTAAAGCCAAAAACAGAGGGTAGTCTAAAAAATGCCAGAACTTAACAGGATTTGGCCATACCCACCCCAAACTGGGAGTGACTCAGCACAGACCACAACACAGCTATGCAGCCACATTCCACAACACGGGACTTTTGCTGGGGCAGTCACAAATCTTCACTACAGTGGGGGTACAGCCTGGGACAGCCTCTAATCTGTACAGTGGCAGGCTCAGCCTGGGGCAACAGAATTTCAGCAGCACAATTATGTTCCCCAGATTTGAGACACTTCCAGTGCCAAGTAGGGTAGGGAAAGTGCTAATACAAAAAGTGGTCTTTAGCCTGGGGCAGTGACACTCTTGCTGCTCAGCCTCTAGCCCCAAGGCAGTCACTAATCCTCACAGTTGGGCCCTTAGCAGGCCACTTCCACAGCTTGGTCCATGCTACTCACGCCTGAGTCATTTCTGGTGCAGAGCTTTTCCTAGAGTACTTCCACAGCCTGGCTGCTCTTTGCAGCCCATTTGGAGACAGCTACTATCCATATATCTATACCTGCTCTGCAGAAGAAGCTAGTAACCTCCTTACCCTGAAGGCAGACTCTAAAGGCTTAAAAAACCGTGAGTTAAAAAAGCCAAAAGGACATTCAATAGCTTCTATATAGAAAGAGAGTAGGTTTTCAACTCCCAGAAGACTAATAGCAGACAGTCTTCAAACAAAAACACAAAGGGGGAATGTAACCTCATCCCCATCATACAAGGCTCTCCTAGAAGAGACTATTAAAAAAACTTAAAAGAGAACTAGAAGAAAAATGGGGATAGGAAAGAGAAGCTATGCAAGAGAGTAACAACTTCTTTAAATGTGAATTGGAAAAGGTAAAGAATTCCCAGGAAAGTAGGATTTGTGAATTAGAAAAGATAAAGAACTCCCAAGAAAAGAGGATTTGTGAATTGGGAAAGAAAATAACTCAGTTAAAAAAAAATACTGAAATGGGAAAAAAATTCCATAGAGCAAAACAACTCATTTAAAAACTCAATTGGACATATACAAAAAGAAGTAAAAAAAAAAAAAAAAAAAGCTAATGAAGAAAATAACTCATTAAAAATCAGAATTGAACAAATATAAATGAATTATTAATTGAGTCATCAAGAATCAGTCAAGCAGACTTCCAGTATCCTTTCTGGAATCCTAAAATAAAAACACCAAGAAATATAGTGGCCAAATTACAGAACTATCAGATGGAGGAAAAAGTACTGCAAGCTGCTAGAAAACATCAATTCAAATACAGAAGAGCCACAATAAGGATTACCTAGGATCTAGCAGTGTCCACATTAAAGGATAGAAGGGCCTGGAATATGATATTCCGAACGACTAAGGAACTTGGTATGCAACAAAAAAAAAAAAAAAAAAAAAAAAAAAAAAAAAAAAAAAAAAAAACTTACCCAGCCAAAATGAGCATGTTTTTTTCCAAGGAAGAAGATGGAAATTCAATGAAATAAACAAATTTCACTTATTTTTGATGAAAAAAATAGAACTTAAGAAAAAAGTTTGATCTACAAATACAGAACTCAAGAGAAAACTAAAAAGGTAAAAAGAAATCTTGGGAACTATACTTCTGCTATAAAGATATATAAAGAATACCATGTATACCTTGTTCTAGAAACTAAAGGTGGAAAGGAAATTGTACCTAGTAAAGTGGGAGTACTACATCTCACAAAGAGGCAAAGGAAACCTCTTATATCTGATAGAAAGAATGGAGGGGGATGAACATAGTGTGTATCTTACTGCCATCCGAATTGGCTTAAATAAAAAAAATCAGTATTACTCGATTTATGATGAAACATTTCCCACCTCCTTGGAAAGTGGGAGGGGAAAAGTGATAAGGGAAGGATTAAGCTAAGCAGAAGGGAATACAGAAATTTTGAGGAAAAGGAGTAAGATAGGGGGAGGAACTCTAAGGTGGGGGGAGGGATACTAAAAAGGGAGGGCTCTGAGAAGCAAGTGGTACTCACAAGTTTAATACTGGGGAGGGGGGTAAGGGAGAAGAAAGTGAAAAAAACATAAACAGGAGTTAACAAGATGGCAAGTAATACAGAATTGGTAATTTTAACCATAAATGTGAATGGAGTAAACTCCTCCATAGAGAAGAAGCGGTTAGCAGAATGGATTAAAAGCCAGAATCCTACAATATGTTCTTTACAGGAAACACACCTGAAGCAGGGAGATACATAAAGAGTAAAGGTAAAAGTTTAGGGCAGAATCTACTATGCTTCAGGTTGTCAAAAAAAATCAGGGGTAGCCATCCTGATCTCAGATCAAGCAAAAGCAAAAATTGATCTAATTAAAAGAGATAAGGAAGGGCACTATATCTTGCTAAAGGGTAGCATAGATAATGAAGCAATACCCATATTAAACATATACACCAAGTGGTGTAGCATCTAAATTCTTAAAAGAGAAATTAAGAGAGCTGCAAGAAGAAATAGACAGCAAAACTATAATAATGGGAGATCTCAACCTTGCACTCTCAGAATTGGATACATCAAACCACAAAATAAATAAGAAAGAAGTCAAAGATGTAAATAGAATACTAAAAAACTTAGATATGATAGATCTCTGGAGAAAACTAAATGGAGACAGAAAGGAGTACACAGTCTTCTCAGCAGTTCATGGAACCTATACAAAAATTGACCATATATAAGGACATAAAAACCTCAAACTCAAATGCAGTAAGGTAGAAATGGTAAATGCATCCTTTTCAGACAACTATGCAATGAAAATTATATTCAGTAAAAAGTCAGGGGAAAGTAGACCAAAAAATAACTGGAAACTAAATAATCTCATACTAAAGAATGATTGGGTGAAACAGCAAATCATAAACATAATTAATAACTTCACCCAAGAAAATGGCAATAATGGGATATCATACCAAAATGTGTCAGATGCAGCCAAAGCAGTAGTAAGGGGAAATTTCATATGTCTAGAGGCCTACTTGCATAAAATAGAGAAAGAGAAGTTCAATGAACTGAGCTTGCAACTAAAAATGCTAGAAAAGGAATAAATTAAAAGCCCCCAGTCAAACACTAAACTTGAAATTCTGAAAATAAAAGGACAGATCAATAAAAATGAAAGTAAAAAATCTATTGAATTAATTAATAAAATTAAGTGTTGGTTCTATGAAAAAAACAACAAAAGACAAACTCTTAGTAAATCTGATTTAAAAAAGGAGAGAGGAAAATCAAATTTTTAGTCTTAAAAATGAAAAGATAGAACTCACCACTAATGAAGAGGACATTAGAGCAATAATTAGGAACTACTTTGCTCAACTTTTATGCCAACAAATTGGACAACTTAAATGAAATGGAACAATACCTTCAAAAATATAGCTTGCCCAGATTAACAGAGGAAGAAGTAATAAACTAAACAGTCCCATTTTAGAAAAAGAAATAGAACAAGCTATTAACCAACTCCCTAAGAAAAAATTCCCAGGACCAGATGGATTTACAGTGAATTCTACCAAACATTTAAAGAAAAATGAACTTCAATGCTATATAAACTATTTGAAAAAATAGGGACTGAAGGAGTCCTGCCAAATTCCTTTTATGACACAGGCATGGTAGTGATACCTAAACCAGGAAGGTTGAAAACAGAGAAAGAAAATTATAGACCAATCTCCCTAATGAATATTGATGTTAAAATTTAAATAAAATAGTAGCAAAAAGATTACAGAAAATCATACCCAGGATAATACACTATGATCAAGTAGTTTTTATGTCAGGAATGCAGGGCTGGTTCAATATTAGGAGAACTATTAGCATAATTGACTATATCAATAACCAAATTAACAAAAACCATATGATCATCTCAATAGATGCAGAAAAAGCATTTGATAAAATCCAACATCCATTCCTATTAAAAATACTTGAGAGGATAGGAATAAATGGACTTTTCCTTAAAATAATCAGTAGCATCTATTTAAAACCATCAATAAGCATCATATGTAATGGGGATAAACTAGAACCATTCCCAATAAGATCAGGAGTGAAACAAGATTGCCCACTATCACCATTACTATTCAATATTGTATTAGAAATGCTAGCTTTGGCAATAAGAATTGAGAACGAAATTAAAGGAATTAGTGTAGGCAATGAGGAAACCAAATTATTACTCTTTCCTGATGACATGATGGTATACTTAGAAAACCCCAGAGATTCTACTGAAAAGCTATAAGAAATAATCCACAAATCTTTAGCAAAGTTGCAGGATACAAAATGAACTCACATATGTCATCAGCATTCTTATATATCACTAATAGAATCCAATAGTTAGAGTTACAAAGAGAAATTCTGTGGTGCTTTTCTTCTTTAAAATATGGTTCTCTCTGGGAGCAGGTTTCTTGGGGAGATTTTTCTAGAGCCAGCTTTAGTTTTGGTTAAAAGTAATAATTACCCAAATGCAGCCAGGTGCTAAAAGTTCTGATCTTTTATTGTCTCCAATATAGCCTGGTTAGTTTTCTTAGAGGACTCTCTCTCTCCTTGGTTCTAAGAGCTCTTGCAGCTTTGTCCTTTGCTTCTGCCGCTGCTTTCTTCAGCCTCCAGCCAGCACCAAGGTGAAAGTTGGAAATGAATCTCTCTTACTTCTGAGAGAGAGCTTGTGGGCTTCCTCCCAGAGTGCTCCTCTCCGATCCCTGGCAATGTTCTGAAGTAACTCACTTGACTGGCTCCCTGAAGCTCTATGTTCCTTCTCTGAGAGTGGGATTGTCGGATACAAGAGTGGGATTATGGGTTTCCTCCCAGAGTGCTCTCTGGCCCAAGAGTTTCAAGGGAGATGTGAATTCACAAAGTTACCATGTTAACTTTTGTGAATCTCCTATACTTGTGAACTCCAATGAGTACTTAAATACTTCTTGCTGATATGAGCTCTCTAAAGGTGTGAACACAAGCATTATTGTCTATCAATTCTACTTAGTACCTTGTTTCAAATTCTGGCCCATAACATCTCCTTGTAGGATCAGATCAATCATATGGAACCATGCTAAATTAGATAATTATTGTCTCTATCAACTCTAATGACTTAACACTTTGTAAGGGTTCCAACAAAATTCCATTTAAAGTAATTATCAATAGTATAAAATATTTAAGAATCTATCTGCCAAGGAAAAATCAGGACTTATATGAGCAAAACTACAAAACACCACAAAACACTTTCTACACAAATAACATCAGATCTAACCACTTGGAAAAATGTTAAATGCTCTTGGACAGGATGAGCAAATATAATAAAGAAGACAATACTACCTAAACTAATCTATTTATTTTGCACTATACCAATCAGACTCCCAAAAATCTATTTTAATGACCTAGAAGAAATAACAACTTCATATGGAAAAACAAAAGGTCAAGAATTTCTAGGGAATTAATGAAAAACAAAATCAAATGAAGGTGGTCTAACTGTACTAGATCCAAAATTATATTATAAAGCAGCGGTTACCAAAATCATTTGGTGTTGACCAAAAAACAGACTAATTGATCAGTGGAATAGGTTAAGTTCAAAAAACAAAATAGTCAATAACTTTAATAATCTAGTCTTTGAAAAACCAAAGACCCCAGCTTTGGGATAAGAACTCACTGTTTGCCAAAAACTACTGGGAAAATTGGAAATTATGATGGCAGAAACTAGGCATTGACCCACACTTAATACCATACACCTAGATAAGGTCAAAATGGGTTCATGACCTAGGCATAAAAAGTGAGATTATAAATAAATTAGAAGAACATAGGATAGTTCACCTTTCCGACCTGTGGAGGAGGAAGGAATTTATGACCAAAGAAGAACTAGAGATCATTATTGATCACAAAATAAAATTTTGATTATATCAAATTGAAAAGTTTGTATACAAACAAAAATAATATATATAGAGAGAATATATAGAGAATTGACTCTAATTTATAATAAATCAAGCCATTCTCCAGTTGATAAATGGTCAAAGGATATAAACAGACAATTCTCAGATGAAGAAGTTGAAACTATTTCTAGCCATATGAAAAGATACTGCGAGTCCTTATTAATCAGAGAAATGCAAATTAAGACAACTCTGAGATATCACTACATACCTGTCAGATTGGCTAGAATGACAGGGAAAGATAATGAGGAATGTTGGAGGGGATGTGGGAAAACTGGGACATGGATACATTGTTGGTGGAATTGTGAATACATCCGGCCATCCTGGAGAGCAATTTGGAACTATGCTCAAAAAGTTATCAACTGTGCATACCTTTTGATCCAACAGTGTTACTACTGCGTTTATATCCCAAAGAAATCTTAAAGAAACCAAAGAGACCTGTACGTTTAAGAATGTTTGTTGCAGCCCTCTTTGTCATGGCCAGAAACTGGAAACTGAGTGGATGCCCATCAATTGGAGAATGGATGAATAGATTGTGGTATATGAATATTATGGAATATTATTGTTTGGTAAGATATGACCAACAGGATATTTCAGAAAGGCCTGGAGAGACTTATATGAACTGATGCTCAGTGAAATAAACAGGATCAGGAGATCATTATATACTTCAAAACAATACTAGATGATGATCAATTCTGATGAATTTGGCCCTCTTCAAAAATGAGATGAACCAAATCAGTTCCAATAGAGCAGTAATGAATTGAACTAGATACACTCAGTGAAAGAACTCTGGGAAATGAGTATGAACCACGTCATAGAATTCCCAATCCCTCTATTTTTGTCTACCTGCATTTTTGATTTCCTTCACAGGTTAAATGTACACAATTTCAAAGTCTGATTCTTTTTGTGCAGCAAAATAACTGTACAGACATGTATACATATATTATATTTAACTTATACTTTAACATATTTAACATCTATTGGTCAATCTGCCATCTAGGGTAAGAGGTGGGGGGAATGAGGGGAAAAATTGGAACAAAAGGTTTTGCAATTTTCAATGCTGAAAAATTACCTATGCATATATCTTGTAAATAAAAAAGTTATAATTTTTAAAAATTGTAATTATTATGTGTGGAACAAGAGGGATGAGCTGAAAGCCTTTTCAGTTCACTTCCAAATATGAAGTATACCTTTCCTCACTTCACAGAATTGGGGGAGATATCAAACAACACAACCCACAAAAACACTAAAAACAGTTGGGGTAAGCTGCAGTCATCTCAACCCTTTCCCTGGGATCTCTGTTAACTCTCCTTCATTTGCAAACCTGAAACTATCAAGATAAGCAAAGTCATCAGCCCTGAGAAATGAGCCTGTTTAAGATTTATAGTTTACTAAGAATTTGTAAGCCTGTATAATGATTTGTACCAAGATTTGATTAAAAATATTAAATAAAATCTCCTATATGTGTAAGTCTTGGTAAATTTTTAAAATAATGCATCTAGCCCTAAGTGCATTCATTAATCTATAAGTCATTTCATTTATATATACATATAATTCTCTTTTCCTTGCATGAATATATAATATAAAATACTCTCTATAAAGTCAGTTTTAGCTGCCACTTAAAATTTTGCTGTTTTATTATCATTATTTAAATGTTTGTGATTTTTTCTATTATTTGATTTCTGATCCAAATTATAACTTTTAGGGTCATCTTTAAGCTTTATTTTACGTCTGAACCTTTTTCTTGTTTCCCATGGTTTTTTTTTTTTTTTCCATGCATCATTTTTTTTAGCATCTGGAAAAATCATATTTAATACATTACTTTAATGATCCTAATAAAGAGGCACCATAAGTTTGGTACATTTAATTTATTCAAGTTTTATTGATTCATGTTTCTTTTTTTCCTTCTTCTCTTTTAAATTTTTATACTAGATTTATCTATTTCTGACAAAGGGTCATTAAAGCCTCCCACTCTACTATGGGATTCAGTTCTTCCAAGTTAATGGTTTTCAGAGTGATACAGAGTAAAGATAAAAGGCTAGAGCACAATTTGTTATGCTTTCAGCTGAAGTTAAAAAAAAAAAAAAAAAAAAAAAAAAAGCAGGGGCAGTGATCCTGATCTCAGATCAAGCAAAAGCAAAAATAGAGATAAGGAAGGAAACTACACCTTGCTAAAGAGTACCATTGATAATGAAGTAATATCAATACTGAACATATATGCACCAAGTGGTATAACATCCAACTTCCTAGAGGGGAAGTTAAGAGAGTTCCCAGAAGAATTAGACAGCAAAACTATAATAGCGGGGGATCTCAATCTTGCTCTCTTTGAACTAGATAAATTGAAACACAAAATAAATAATAAAGAATTAAGGAGATGAATAGAAGTCTAGAAAAGTTAGGTATGATAAACCTTTGGAGAAAATTGAATGGAGACAGAAATTAATAGACTTTTTTCCCCTGCAGTACATGGAACCTATATAAAATCCTTAAAATCAAATAAAGGAAGGCAGAAATAGCAAATATTTTTTTTTCTCAAAACACGCTGCAATAAAAATCACATACAATGACAAAGGTCTTGGGAAAATTGACCAAAAATTAATTGGAAACTAAATAATCTAATCTTAAAGAATGAATGGGTGAAACCACAAATCCTATACACAACCAATAATTTCATCCAAAAAATGAAAATAATGAAGCAACATACCAAAATTTATGGGATGCAGCCAAAGTTGTTCTTAGGGGAAGTTGTATATCCCTAGATGCTTACTTACATAAAATAAGGAGAAAATCAAGGAATTGGGCATGCAACTAAAAAACCTAGAAAAAGAACATGTTAAAAAAAATTAAATACCAAATTTGAAATTCTGAAAATAAAAGTGATTAATAAAATTGAAAGTAAGAAAACTATTGAATTAATAAACAAAAATAAGACTTGGTTTTATGAAAAAAAATCAAGTTAATTCGATTAGAATAAGGACAGAAGAAAATTAAATTGTTAATATCAAAAATGAAAAGGTAGAACTTTCCACCAATAAAAAGGAAATTAAAGCAATAATTAGAAGTTATTTTGCCCCCAAAATGGCAATAAATCTGCTAATCTAAGTGAAATGGAGGGATATTTATAAAAAAAAAAATAGATTGCCCAGATTAACAAAGGAGAAAATAAATTACTGAAATAGTCCCATTTTAGAAAAATAAATTGAACAAGCTTTTATCAATTCCCTTAGGAAAAAAAAAAATCTCCAGGGCCAGAAGGATTTACATATGAATTCTGCCAAACATTTAAAGAACAAATAATTCCAATACTGTGCAAAGTATTTGGAAAAATAGAAAAAGAAGGAGACCTACCAAATTCTTTTTATAACACAGACATGGTGCTAATACCTAAACCAGGTAGAGTCAAAACAGAGAAAGAAAATGATAGGTCAATTTCTCTAATGAATATTGATACAAAAATTGTAAATAAAATATTATCAAAAAAATTACAGCAAATTATCCCCATGATAATACACCATGACCAAGTGAGATTTAAGCCATGAATATAAAACTGCTTCAGTATTAGGAAAACTATTAGCATAATTGACTATATCAATAACCAAACTAACAAAAATCATATGTTTATCTCAATGGATTCAGAAAAAGCATTTGACAGAATCTAACACCCATTCCTATTTAAAATACAAAAGAGTATAGAAACAAATGTAATTTTCCTTAAAATGATCCATAGCATCTATTTAAAAACATCAGCAAGTATCATATATACTGGGGATAAACTAGATTCATTCCCAATAAGATCGGGGTGAAACAAGGTTGACCATTATCACCATTACTATTCAATATTCTATTAGAAATGTTACCTTTGTCAATAAGAGAAGAAAAAGAGATTAAAGGAGTTAGAGTAGGTAATGAGGAAATTGAATTTGCAAATGATATGATGGTATACTAAGAAAATCCTAGAGAATCAACTAAAATTTTTTTAGCAACAATTATCTCTACTTTTTTTTTTTTTTTTTGAGGCAATTGGGGTCAAGTGACTTGCCGAGGGTCACACAGCTAGGAAGTGTTAAGTGTCTGAAGCTAGATATGAACTCAGGTTCTCCTGACTTCAGGGCTGGTGCTCTATCCACTACACCAACTAGCTGCCCCACTAGCAACAATTATCAACTTTAGGAAAGTTGCAAAATACAAAATAAATCCATATAAATCATCAGCATTTCTATATGTTACCTACAAAGTCCAGCAGCAAGAGAAACAAAGAAAAAGTCCACTTAGAATAACTGTAGATAATATAAAATATTCGGAATCTATCTGCTGAGGCAAAGTCAGGAACTATATGAACACAATTTCAAAAACTTTCCACAAAAATAAAGTCAGATCTATCCAATTGGAAAAACAACAAGTGCTAATGGGTAGGCCCAGCTAATATAATAAAAATGACAATACCCACCTAAATTAATCTATTTTTTCAGTGCCAATCAAATTCCCAATAAATTACTTTATAAAGCTAGAAAAAATAATAAGAAAGTTCATCTGGAAGAACAAAATTTCAAGGGAATTAATGAAAAAAAATATGCAAATGAAGGTGGCCTAGCTCTACCAGACCTAAAACTATATCATAAAGAAATCATATCATAAATCAAAACTATTTGGTAGTGGCTAAGAAATAGAGCAGTTAATTAGTGGAATAGGTTAGGTTTACAGGACAAAGTAGTCAATGATTATAGTAATGTGTTTGACTCTAGCTTTTGGGATGAGAACTCACTATTTGACAAATTCTGCTGAGAAAATTAGAAATTAGTATGACAGAAACTAGATGTTGACCCACACCTAATGCCATATACCAGGATAAGATCAAAATGGGTTGATGATTTTATAATAAAAGGTGGTACTATAAGCAAATTAGAAGAACAAAGGAACAAAAGAACTGTCAGATCCATGGAGAAAGAAGGTATCTATGGCCAAAGAAGAACTGTAGTACATTATTGAATACAAAATGGATAATTTTTATTATATTGAGGCAAAAAGGTTTTTGTACAAACAAAACCAATGCAGACAAAATTAGAAGGGAAGTGATAAACTGGGAAAACATTTTTATATTCAAGGGTTCTGATGAAGGCCTCATTTCTAAAATATAAAACAGTAGTAAACTTATCTTTCCCCAATGTGATAAGATAATTCCTATTTCTTTTTTTTAATCACCTATTTTTTATTAAAGTTTTTGTTTTATTTTCAAAACATATACATGGATAATTTTTCAACATTGACTCTTGCCAAACCTTGTATTCCAAATCCCACCTACCGTACCCCCTTCCCTAGATAAGTAATTTGATATGTTAAACATGTCAAAAATATATGTTAAATCCAATGCATGCATATATATATATATATATATATATATATATATATATATATAATTATCTTGCTGCACAAGAAAAACCAGATCAAAAAGAAAAAAAATGAGAAAGAAAATAAAATGCAAGCAAACAACAACAAAAACAGTGAAAATGCTATGTTGTTACCCTTAGTTTGCATATTCTTCTCTCTGGATATAAATAGCTCTCTTCATCTCAAGATCATGGGAACTTCTCTGAATCATTTCATTGTTGAAAAGAGATAAATTTATCAGAATTGATCATCTTATAATCTTGTTATTGCTCTGTATAATATTCTCCTGGTTCTGCTCATTTCATTTAGCATCAATTCATGTAAGTCTTTCCAGGCCTCTCTGAAATCATCCAGCTAATTATTTCTTATAGAAATATTCCATAACATTTCTATACCATATCTTATTCAGCCATTCTCCAACTGATGGGCATTCACTCAGTTTCCAGTTTCTTGCCACTACAGAAAGGGCTGCCACAAACATTTTTGCACATGTGGGTCCCTTTCCCTCCTTTAAGATATCTTTGGGATATAAGCCCAGTAGAAACATTTTTGCATCAAAGGGTGTGCTCATTTTGATAGTCCTTTGGGCATAGTTCCAAATTGCTCTCCAAAATGGTTGGATCAGTTCACAACTCCACCAACAAAGTATTAGTGTCCTGTTTTTCCACATCTCCTCCAACATTCACCATTATCTTTTCTTGTCATCTTAACCAGTCTAAGAGGTATATAGTGGCATCTCAGAGTTGTCTTAATTTGTATTTATCTAATCAATAGTGATTTAGAGCATCTTTTTCATATGGCTAGAAATGGTTTCAATTTCTTCATCGGAAAATTCTCTGTTCGTATCCTTTGCTCATTTATCAATTGGAGAATGGCTTGAATTCTTATAAATTTGAGTCATTTCTCTATATATTTTAGAAATGAGTCCTGTATTAGAACACTTGAATGTAAAAATGTTTTCCCAGTTTGTTCCTTCCCTTCTAATCTTGTCTGCATTGGTTTTGTTTGTAGAAAAATTTTTTACTTAATATAGCAAAAAATAGCAATTTTATGTTCAATGATGAACTCCACTTCTTCTTTGGCCACAGATGTCTTCCTTGTCCACAGATCTCAGAGATAAACTATCCTTTGTTCTTCTAATTTGCTTATAATATCATTCTTTATGTCTAAATTATGAACTCTTTTCACTTTTATTTTGGTATCCAGTGTTAGGTGAGGACAATGTATAATTTCTGCTATACTAGTTTCCAATTTTCGCAACAGTTTTTGTCTTTGGGTTTGTCAATCACTAGATTACTATAGCCCTTGACTATTTTTGCCTTGTGAACTTAGCCTATTCCACTGATCAACTACTCTGTTTCTTAACCAGTACCAAAGGTTTTTGATTACCACTACTTTATAATATAGTTTTGGATATGGCACAGCTACACTACATTTATATTTTTTTTCATTAATTTCCTTGAAATTCTTGACCATTTGTCTTCCAGTTGAATTTTGTTATTTTTTTGTAGATTTGTAAAATAATTTCTTGGGAATTTGATTGGCATGGCACTGAATAAGTAGATTAATTTAGGAAGTGTTGTCATTTTTTATTGTATTCACTTGGCCTACCCATGAGCACTTGATATTTTTCCAATTGATTAGATCTGACTTTATTTGTATGGGAAGTGTTTTATAGTTGTGTTTATATAAAGTTCCCAACTTTGACTTGGCAGATAGACTCCCAAATATTTTATATTATTGACATTTATTTTAAATGGAATTTCTCTATTTCAATAAAGCCAAAAGTTACTCTTGTGTATAAGGGGAATAAAAGAGAAAAAAGGATCCTGTTGTCAGCACCATTATTTGGCATAATAAGAGATATTAGCAACAACAGTAACACAAGGGAAAAGATATCAAGTGAATCAAGATGGACAATGAAGCAATAAAGTGCCATTTTTTTTACAGATGGTATGATGTCTTATTTTGGGTAGTAAGAGTAATATCCTAATTTCTGTCCCCTTTGAAAGTTAGGCTACTTCTTACTTAAAAGAACTGAAACTCTTCTTGAAACTTGATTGCCTTAGGGAACTAAAGCTTCAAGTAGTTGATGTTGCTTAGTTGTCCAGTACAAATTCTTCACAAAGAATTCAGGGCTTCTTCTGAGACTTAGATAGTAGAAAATAGAAAGGCACATAAGCAAAAGACTTTGCTCACCTGAATCATCTCTAGGTGTCCTGGAAATCTATCTCTACTAGCCTCCTGAATCCTTTGAGTCCATATTTTATCAAAGTTTTTAATCTAGTTTTAGCCTCAGATTATTCCCACTATCCCACCATCTATTATCTTTGCTCCTACTCAAGTACTGTTGATCAAAGTAGTGAAAAATCCATTTCTATTACCAAAACTATGCATGTTAACCATTTATCTGACATTTACCCAGTCTTTCTAACTCTAGGTTCAGTGTTCTACCCACTGAGCTACCTAGGTGCCTGCACATAGTAAGGCCTTAATAAATATTTATCAACAGGGGCTGCTAGGTGGTGCAGAAGATAGAGCACCAGCCCTGAAGTTAGGAGAAACTGAGTTTAAATCTGGCCTCAGACGCTTAACACTTTCTACTGTGTGACCCTGGGGAAGTCACTTAACCCCATCAACCTCAGCAAAATAAATAAATAAATATTAATTCATTCATTCATTTATTGACTAACACCTATGTGCAGGCCTCAGATGTTTACTAGCTGTGTGATCTTCGCAAGTCACCTATTCTCTGTCTGCCTTAATCCACTGGAGAAGGGAATGGCAAACCATTTCAGTATCTACCCAAAAAAAAAAAAAAAAATCCCATGGCCAATAGGAGCATGCTGAGGAATAGCAAGGGGACCTGTATCACTAGATTGTGAAGTGCATTGGATAGATTGAGATATAAGAAATGAAAAATGTAAACAAGTACCGATTATGAAGGGCTTTAAAAGCCAAATAAAGGATTTTATATTTGATTCTGGAGATTATAGGGAGCCACTGGGTTTTGTTTGTTTGTGTGTCAATGTGTGAGTGTGTGTGTGTGTGTGTGTGTGTGTATGCATGTGAGTGTATGTTGGGGAGGAGATAGGATATGACTCTGGTGCTTTTAATAATATAAAAAAAATCTCTTCCCAAGACTAATTCTGAAGCTCATGTTTATTTATTTTGGATTGGAATCCACTGGGTATCACTGAGGAGTGGGAGATGTCTATGCTTTCTTCATTTTCTTTTCTAGAATGGAGTAGATGAGGCAAAAGTCCTCACAGATGATTCCTAATCCTAACTACTGGATATGATGGAAGGTATAACTTTCTCTTCTAGTCTTTCCTTGCTTCCCCTTCCTTTTTTCCCCTTTGACCTTCTCCTGGGTCTTAATGGAAGATCACATTTAGGAAAAGACATATGGACCTGGAGCTGTTCAGATAAATTTTGTTTTCAGGTACAAGGAGAATACAAATAGACTGATTTATACATCTATGGCCAGAAAAGAGGAAAAAAAAAACTCAAATATTTTTATGTTCTATTGTTGGAGTTTTAAAAGTTATTAAATACAGAAATAAACAATTTATAAATATCTCTGTTGGCTTTTTGCCTACTAAGATAGAATGAAAGAGTTCTGGATTCTGGCAGCTATACATACTATATATATACCATATACATATATGTGCATATATGTATAAATGTATATATGTGTGTACATACCACATATATACACATATCTGTGAATAATCTTCTCAGAGTTGTAACACTATACACGTGTGTATACATACATGCCCCAACTGATATTAAAGATATTTTCACATAAAATTTGAACAATCTTATTAATAAAATGAAATCAGACATAAAATAACACTGGAAATAATTCAGGGCACTAATTGGGGAGCAACTGACTGGGAGCATTAGGATTTTTATTTAATTTGTTCGGAGGGTTACATTAAAAGCTTGGATTGGAAAGTCTAGATAAATAGGGAAGAGAGCACTCTACTTGCTGTCTTAACTTCAGGACAGGAGAATATTCAACAGTACATAGGACTTGTTTTCTATCCAATCATTGCTGAGCTGTCTCCAGTAAATAATGATTTCTGATGACATTGAATCATCAGTATCATCCTTCTAACTTTTTCTTGAAGTTTCCTCTTCCTCTTCATATTTCCCCTTTCTGGTGCACTACTTTAGAAATACAAGAGTGCCAAAACTTTTCTCCAGTTTCAAACTTTAAAGGTCTCTCCAAATTCCAGTGTAGTTCCAAAGCTTTGGAATATTTCCTAGGCCAGTTAGATGGAGGGAGGGAGGGGAGGCGGGGAGGAGGGGTGAGGAGGTGGGAATCAAATTCCCAGGATCTCCAGTAAGAATTCAAATAACTTTCTCTCTCTCTATGGAGTCGATTGTAATGAATTTTGCCTTGCCTATGGTGCTAAGAAAAGTGGATAAAATGCAAGGAATAATCAGAAAAACTTATCTTCCTGACTTCAACTGTATCCTCAAATACTAACTATGTGACTGTGGGCAAGTCAGTTAACTCTATTTGCTTCAGCTTCCTCATCTGTAAAATAAGCTGGAGAAGGAAACTGAAAACCACCCCAGGATTTTTACACAGGTTCACAAAAAACAGAAGACTGAATACAACCAAAAAATAGGTATTAAAATATTTAGTAAGCAAATTTACAAATAGACCAAACATGACTATTCTGAGGAATCAAATGTCTAGGTCAAAAAATAGATTTAGTTTTCTTACTAAAACCATAATCCCATCAAATATATTTTAGTTCCTATTTCTCCTGAATGCTTGTTAATGAGGTGTAAAGTTTTTGTTTGTCTACACCTTTGTTGCTCCAGTCTTTATCCTGTTTAATCATTCTCAGAAAAATCAAGCTCCTAATTTCCTTGCTTTAAATGTGTTTTATTTTTGTGTCAGCTTAAAGAGGTTTTACTTTATTTACACTATTTTCATCATGAACTGGTTATTTGCTGACAGATCTTACCTGTTTACTGGTTTCAAACAGCTGCAGACTGGTAATTAGATCTTATCAGTTCTGACCATATCCTGGTGAGCATTATTGTACACCCCTATGCCACAGGTTGCTTAAACATCTTAAGAGGTTGGCAAGTTTACAAACTTCCTTATTTTTATACCCTTCCTACAAAGATCCTGTGTTTTAATTAGTTAAATCAGCTTTGTTTACGTAATTTTCTTTAAACCAACATTCCTTGTAATATCAGAGGATAGTTTTTCAGAATGCCTATTAGTAAAAGCTAAATATAGAAGAGTCATTACAGATTATTTGATCCATCCCTTTCATTTTACAGGTAGGGAAATTAAGGTCCTGAAAAAAACTAGCGTCTCAAGCATATTACATAGCTAATAAATATTAGAGGCAGCTTTCAAATTATTTAATTCCAAGTCCTTTGGGATATATATACAAAGAGAGATACTATGTACACTTATAACAATGGTAGTTGTTTATGTAGAATTCCAAACAAATTATTCAGGTGTTTCCCCCTGTGTAGAAAAGAAAACTGTTATAATAAATCACCCTTGTGGCAAATAATATCAAATGAGTTTCACCTTGGAATAGATAGTTTGGTCAGATTCAAGGTGTCTATTTTGTTTTTGATGCTCAGATCAAATTGTACATCATTATTTGAGGTGGGATCTATATGATCTGGTCTAATCTCATCATTTGACAGATAGACCTAGAGAAATTTGATTTGATGTGAGAGTGATGAGGTCCAGATATGGGGTACTTAAATGAAATTAAGGTTTAATTGAGGTCTAGTGGCAGATTCGGGGCATAGGGAGTCAAATAGAACTCCCCTGCAACCCCATTGGATTTGGCACAAGGATATGAAGTTAAATGAGGTCTAGAAGTGGCACAAGTTCCCAGTAAAGGAATTTATAGGCCTGAAAAGCTAGATTGATAAGAGGTTTATTATGGGGTTAGGAAGTAAGGTTAAAGTATAGTTAAGGAAATAGGAAAGGATAAAGAGATAAAAGGACACCGGAAACAAGATTCCAGTGGACAGAGATCCCTGGCATGCCAGGCTGGAATGTTTGGAACTTCTGCAAAGAGAGGATTCCAGTTTGGCTCTTTTATAATGAGAGATTTAGCTAAAGGGACTTGTGGATGGAGTCCCAAGTTGGCTTCTCGATGCATTTCAGTGGGGCTTGAGTCTGTTTGGTAGGGATTGGGAAACCTGAGCAGATCATTAGAATGGGGGCTGGGACAGCCCAAGTTGGCTCAGATCCAAGTCAGGGTTGGGACAGGACTGGATCTTCTATTGGAATTCAAAGGGACCAGGATTTGTGAATCAAAGGTCCTAGCTTCCTGGATTGATAATGCATCAGCTAAGGAGAGGTTGGGAATCAGAAATAAAGGAATAAATCAATTCTTAAAGGGACCACAACCCGCATCAAGAGCAGTGAAAAGAATACAGAAAATAGAATTAGAATATCTGGATTTGAAGACTGACTTTAATACATCTAATCTTGTGGGCAAATTTCTCTGAATCTCACTTTACTGAAATAATACTTATCTCTTTGTGTGTATTCATCTGTATATTCAGTGCTGAGCTCAGGGTCTAGCACATAGTGGGTATTTAAATATATGTTGATTAGCTAACTACATGAAAACAAAACATTTTATTAATCACTATTTAAATATAAACTATCAAGATTATCAAAATGTAAGCTCCTAGAGTGAAAGGACAATTCTAATTTTTATTCAATGGCTATCATAGTACTTAATCAAGTGGGTTTTTTGTTTGTTTGCTTTTTTTTTCTGATACATAATACTTCAAAAGAGCTGGATGATGCAATAGATAGTATATCAGACTTTGTCAGAAACAGAAGATCTGAGTTTGAATCTTTCTTCAGATAACTTACTCTGGGTAATGCTGGATCAGTCATTTAAACTCTCTCATAGTCTCCTTATCTATAAAATGAGCATAATAAGAGCAACCAGCCTCAGACTTGATGTGCAATTTGAATTTGATAACATTTATACAGTATTTTGCTGATCTTAAAGTGCTACATAAAAGCTAGCAATTATTCCAGTCATCCTTAATTCCTTTGACTTTCTCAATAAGTGAACAAATTTATTTCTACATATTGTGGTAGAAAGAATATTCTAGAAGAGCAGCATGTACCAGACTACATGTCTTATTAATTTCTCTTTTATTGGGGAATTGTGCCACCTCTCACCTACTCCTCCTACCTGCTGATTGACAGCCCTGTCTTTAATTAGTTCAGAGTTCTGGGTGGTTAATGATAACTTCTCTGAATCATCACTTCATTGTGATTTTCTTTTTTTCTTTAGTTTAACAATAATTACCCTAGTAGAATCAAGTCAGAGACTGGTGGCACATGCATTAGGATAGAAATATTTTCATCATAAAATCTTAGGATATTTTTCTGAAGTAGAAAGGAGTGGTAAATCAATCCAGAGACCAAATCATAATAGAACAGCAATCACCAGGACAGAATTCCTGTAAGCAAATGTCTGAAGATTTCTAGGAAAAGGGAAGCTGCTACCTTTTCTTACCAAAAAGAGAAAAGTAGGAACAAAATGTACATGTTACACAAAAGCTTAGATTCCACCTTTCAAAGTCCTCTCCTGATTCCCTCAGCTGCTAAAGCCTTCTCCTTTCAGATTATCTTCATCAACTTCTTTGGTCCTGATTATTTATTCCTGGTTTCCCTAATTAGAATGTGAATTACTTATAATGGCAGGGTCTTTATTTTTTTGTTTGAGGATAGGGGCTTTGTGGGTGTGTGTGTGGGTGTGTGTGTGTGTGTATGGGTGTGTGTGTGTTTCTAATCCATTACATAGTGCCCTACACTGTAACTACTTAATAAATGCCTGTTGGTTGACTGAATAAAAAGGAAGTATTGATCAAAAGATTTGGTGATAAATACCTTAGGGACAAGTAATTCAAACTGGATTTAAATTTTTCGAAATTTCTCTTTCCCTATAGTAAAAGCATTTTTCCAGAAAAAAGAAAAATATTTTAATATCAGACCAGTAAAATAAAATATTTTACATTTAAAAGTACATTAAATTAATAGTCTCTTCTGATTCTTACAAATACCCTGTGAAAGAGATTTTGTCAGTATTGTTAATTCTATTTTAAGAGGAAGAAAGTAAGGTTCAGAAAGGGTAATTGCCCAAGTCTTCTTGGCCAAGAAGTGATATAGTTAAGACATTAACTCAAACCTCTAAACAGGAAATTTGAGGCTCCATTTGAATAGACTAGTTCAGGATTAGTGAGTTCCCTTTTCCAAGAAACTTTAAAGCAAACCTGAATGACAACTTATTTGAAATATTATAGAACTTCTTGTTCACATTCGTATTAGAAGATGGTTTCTGTTATTCCTTTGAAAGTTGAAATCAGTAATTCTTTGAATCTAAATCTATCTCTATCCCTCCCCACTTTTAACTCTAGATAAATTAGAGAAACATTATATAGACATTTTCCTTAGTAGTAATAAAATGCACCAAATTTGAAAAAGTAGAACTATCTACCAAATATAGCATACAAACTAACAAAATAATGAAATATTTTCTAAAAGGAACCTGAGCTTTATAGATCCCATTAGCCTAGATTAAAAAAAAAAAGTGAATAGGAGTTCACAGCTTTACTTCTAAGAGATTTCTTATAATTTTAAGTTTGGAAGGAACTTCAGAGGTCTTCTGGTCCAAGATTATTTTATAAGAGAATCTAAGAAGTCTCAAAGAAAAAGACTGAAGGATTTATTCAATGTAACATAGACTATATGAGGCAGTTTTATCTTCAGGGGGAAAAAATAGCCCTGACACATTTATGTGGTCTGCATTATTAGCATTTCCTAAATCTAGATAATCAACAAAACAATAAATCAATTCCTGATTTGTATGTTTGTCAATTTCTAGATCTAAAAATAAATAATGAAAATTTAATAATTAGACAGCTTATTATTAAGCTAGCTTATACATGTACTTGGATTTGTCTTACTCCAAATTCAGTGAACTTTATATTCTAAAGCTCTTATTTTTACTGTCCTTAAAACATGAGAAATGGTTAAAAACAGTTTTATTTAGAAATGAATACCTTCTTTTAATCATAACTAACATAATTTTAATCATTGATCTTTAGTTTATATAATTGCTTCTTTGAAACCTCTTAGTGATGTGTATTCAACTTGGCATTCTTAATGCTTAGAGAGTGGAAGGAACTTGCAGACACACTCCACCAATCCAGAGCTTTGACAAGGGATCCAAAGATATACTGTATTTCTGTTGCCGAATTAATGGCAATTTTAAATTTGGAGAGGCCCATCACTGTTTTAATCACAGGAGATTTTTTTTTTTTGGGGGGGGTCAGGACAATTCTTGAAAAAGTTAAAGAAGTTTCTTTAAATACTTGTAGTTCTTTGTTTCAATAGCTAATTAGCCAACAATGCACTTATTAAGCTCCTACTATATGCTAGGCAGCAAGAAGCAGGTAGGTGACTCAGTAAATAGAGCACTAGTTCTGGTTTCAAGAATATCTAAGTTAAAATATGGACTCAGATACTAGCTATGTTGCCCTGAATAAGACATTTAATGTCTGTTTTCTTTAATACACTAGAGAAAGAAACAGCAGACTAGTAACTTTGCCAAGAGTCCCTGTCCCACCAAAAATAAGGGTCACAACAAGTCAAACACAACTGAACAACTGAACAACAATGTGCTAGGCATAATACGAAGGACTTGGGATAACAAAAAAGAAAAAAAAATAGCCCTTTGTCTTGTAGGTCAATTTTTAACTATAAAAAGCCTTTCCTGATCTCCTTTGCCCTTAATGTTACGGACTTCCCCCAATTACTGCAATATATTCTATCTATATGTTATTTGTACATAGTTATTTGAATTTTTTTCTTTTTTATATTAGACTGGAATCTGCTACAGAGGAAAAACTGCTTTCCCCAATCAACTATTTTTGTCATTTCCCATGCTTAGCCTAGTGCCTAGAACATAGTAGGTAATGTTTGTTGACTGATTAAATAACTACAATGACTAAAAGATTTACTGATCCATGAAGTTTTGAGGGAACATTATTCCAATTTATAATTAGTAACTCTCTGCAAGTTGTTTGACAGTCTTTGAATGAGCAATAACATTGCATGTTAACACCTAAGGAGATGAGAAATAGAACTAAGCTCCTTTTGACTTTAAAATTGAAGGAATTCTTCCTACCTACCTTTTTTATCTTCCCCTTCTCTGGAAAATAATGACTTTAAGCACAACTACATTTAAACGAGGCTGAATTTAGATTACATTTTAATTGTGTTGTGAGGGTGCTTCTTTTCAGCAAAGGGAGAATCCAGAAAGTTCATCAGAGAAAGTTGCAGAACTGCTCATTTTGAAAATGTCTTGCAAAAGAGGAGAGATAAATTACATAATATTTGGATGTTTTGATATACTGGGCCTTGTGCAGTTTCTTTCTCATTCATTCATCTTTGTCAATAATTCACAATTGGCCCTTTGCATAACTTGGAAGGGAAGTCAATCTCACTGTTAGACTGTGGTGATCTTCTTCTTTAAAATATAAGAAAACCTCTTGGAGAAACCTGCTTTCTCTCAGAGAGAATTCTTATATTTTAATGAAGAAGATCACCACATTAGACTCTTAAAATTTCTACTTCTTTCAAATTTCACATCAAAGGAAATCTACTTGAGGACTTTCTTAACCTTCTCCAGGTTCCAATGTGTTTTCTTACCCCCATGAATGGCCACACGCACGCGCACACACACACACGTACATTTGTGTAAATGATAACTCACATACACATGTATATATGTGTAAATGCTAGCTTCCTTGTAAATTCCTTGAGGGCAAGGGTTTATTTCATTTCTGTATTTGTATCCTCACCATCTATGATACATAATAGTCATTTAAGAAAACTTTGTTTATTGTTCCACAGCTCTTATTTTTGGAGTGCCGATCACCTACACAATATGATTGATAGAGTACTTTTGAAAGCACCAACACTTGAAAATGGACCATAAGTATTACGTGAAGACAAAGAAAAGATTATCCATTCAGATGGCCCTTTCAGCAGTTTTAGGTCCTATGTTGAGTTAATCTCTAATTCTTTTGCTTCAGTTTCGCCAGTAAAACAAGGAAGATTTTGGAATTTTGTAACAGAACCAGATTAAAGATATTAATTTGCCTGAACTATTTCATTTTATAGGAGAGAAATGAGGAGGTAGCCATGTATCTTACTTATAATCTAGCATAGTTAAAATCTAAAGCCAGTTCTTTTAACTCCAAATTCAAGGTCTTAATACTAAAATAAGTGTTTATATTGTATTGTATTCTTTACCTTTGTATTGATTCCTTACCTTTTCTTGACTAATGCAGTATAGAAACTGAAGAGAAAACTTGTAAAGCCTTATTTTCTAAGTCATATTTTCATCTAAAAACTTTATTAATATTGCAGAATTCACCTCAACTCAACAGCTAAATATTCGAGGACTACTATATGCCAGACACTATACCAAGTACTAGAGGATATAATGATACAAGGACAAAAATTAAAATAATTATCCTCAGAGTGCTTAGTTTTAATAGAAGGGAATGGCATGTTCATAGTATAATCTTGGAGAAACTGAGGCAAGACAGAGATTAGATTTAATAATGGAGAATTTGGACTACTGGCCAAATGGGACCCATGTCTGGCCCCCAGCCAGCTGATTGGGACTCTTGTTTCAAAGTATCCAGCATCCAGCAATTAATTCCAGAGACTTTTATAGGGCTCCAATTATCAGGGAAACAAAGGCAAGGAGGAGCAGAGCACTGGATGAGTGGAATTCCAGGAAGGATGATAACTTTTAAATTCTGACAGGTTGAGGGTCAAGAAGGTGGTCACATAGGAGATAGGAAGTCTGGGTCAAAAAGATAGTGAGTACCATCCAAGAATTTGAGATAAGCCATCTGGAGTTTTATGACTCTGGAATGTGAGAGTGGCCAGAGCTTCAAGGCCCCAATTCTCTCAATCCCAATTAGGCAAGGAAAGGGGCTGGCCACCAGGGAAACTGAGGCAGAACAATGCAGGGAAATTGAGGCAGGGAAACTGAAGTATTACAATTGGTTCATAATATTGTTGTTGTTATTAAATCTTGTCTGATTTTTTGTGACTTCATAGACCAGAGTACACTAATGCTGTCCATGAGATTTTCTTGGCAAATTTATTGAAGTGATTTGCCCTTTTTTCCTCCAGTGGATTAAAGTAAACAGAGTTAAGTGATTTGCCAGGATCACCGAGCTAGTAAGTGTCTGAAGCTGAATTTAAACTCAAGTCTTCCTGCAAATGTTAGATTTGGGAGACATGGAGGGTGTTCAAACTATGAGTGTCCTTCAGTTCAGAAATACAAATGAAATGTGTGAGAAACAAGAAACAAAGAAACTTTTCCCACCTTTTTTTTTTTTTATACAGAATTCCTCTAGATAAAAAAGTAAGGGAGTTACATCTTCAGCAGGATTCTTTGGGTCAAAATTCTTAATCATTTATCTGAAGAAATTGCTTCTAAGAAATAACATGGATCTGCACTTCAAAAAATAAAATTAATATTATTTTTAATAAAGAAATCAGAAACCAAAGTATTTGCAAGGAAATAATGAAGCTTTAATCACAATGCCATCTAAAGTGTCCTCTGATGTGTACTGAAGTCCATGTTGAGGCTGTCATCACTGTTGAGAATAGACAGCATTATTGTAAGATTCCACTTCTCTAAAATTTAGTTCAATTTAAACAAAAATTTAATCAAATCCAATAGCATTTAGATTCTCTCCTGCTCTCCTATTAAACAGCTTTATAATCGCTAGTTTTTACAGATCTCTCATAATTCTGCCTATCTGGAATTTTGTTTTACATGGTATGTTGGCCCTAGACCATAGAAAACAATAGTTTAGCTCCCATTGATGTTTTTAGTCTCTCCAGATGCCCATCAATTGGAGAATGGCTAAATAAATTGTGGTACATGAATGCTATGGAATACTATTATTCTGTAAGGTATGACCAGCAGGCTGATTTCAGAGAGGCTTGGAGAGACCTATATTAACTGATGCTAAGTGAAATGAGCAGAACCAGGAAATCACTATACATGGCAACAAGACCATATGACGATCAATTCTGATGGACATGACTCTCTTCAACATTGAGATGATTCAAACCAGTTCCACTTGTGCAGTGATGAAGAAAGGCATCTACACTCAGAAAGAACAATGGGAACAGAATGTGGAACACAACATAGCATTCTCACTCTTTTGTTATTTGCTTGCATTTTATTTTCTCAGTTTTTCTTTTTCTTCCTTCTTGATCTGATTTTTCTTGTGCAACAAGATAACTGTATAAATATGTATACATACATTGTACCTAATGTGTATTTCAACATATTTAACATGTATTGGACTACCTGCCAGCTAGGGGAGGAGGTGGGGAGAAGGAGGGAAAATTTTGGAACAAAAGGTTATGCAAGAGTGGATGTTGGAAAAATTACCCATACATATGCTTTGTAAATAAAAGGCTTTAATAAAAATAACAGTAATAAATAAATAAATACTGTTCCTAATCCTTCCTATATGCAACTTTCAATTATATAGTTCCTTTAAAACTCAAATTCTATATTGCTTTATTGTTACTCACTGCCTTTTCCATAGAAAGTAAAATTGTCATACTGTATATCCTAAATGGATATCCATAAGTTGTCTTTATTCATAAGTGTAGGTAAGTTGTTTTCTTCATGTGTAGGACTAACTTGCAAGCAGTCAATGTAAGCTAACATAACAATAACTGCAGAGCATTCTTTATCTAAAGACATTCAGAAGTTTATATAAAGATATTTAGTATATGCATGGAGTAATTCAAATGATTAAAATTTCTGATCTAAGAAAAATTAGCTAAGTAAAAAAGTATAAACGTTTGTTTCTAGTTCAGAAATTGAGTAAACATTTAAAAATTGATTATATGTACAACTCTGATCTAAAGATATTTTCCAGATGGACAGAAGACTCTTAGATTGACAACCAAAAATTAATGTCCAATTGAAAAAAGCTAAAAATGGTGTCATTTCTATGTCAATACTTCAGTGATCTATGATTCCTTTTTATGGGTACTTCCTCCTCATTATATCCCCTCTTTCTATGCCTTTTTAACATGGGAAATACTGCTACTGAAGAAGTCATATTTTAGCCAAACTACTCATTAGATTCTGTATATTGTTCTCAATATAAAATTTCTTGACTTCATTACTTTGAACAATCTGCATCCTCATCAGGAGGTATTCCCTGTAAATGACAACCTGCCCTTATCTTTTCATCTTGTATGACTCTTCATTGTGTTGAGCTTCTTTCTAAAAGGCACAGGAGTCTTTATATGTGAAGAAAAAAGAAAACCTTCCTAACAACTGGAGTTATTCCTAAATGCAAGTCATTTATAAAGCATTTACACTTACAAGAATTTACAAAACATTCTCTATGCACTAGCTACTGTACTTGAGATCCAAAGAAGGTTAAGAAATAGTCCCTCATTTCAAGGATCATATTCCCTAATGTACAGGACAACTTATAAATAAGTACATATGAGATAAATACAGAATAGATAATAGTAATCTCAAAAAAGAAAGCACTAACAACTGGAGGCTACACGAAAAGAGACATACATTCTTCCTCCTCATTGGATGTAGAAGACCAGACAGAACCTTGGTGAAGTATACTTGAAACAAAGTTACAACAATGTGTTAACCCAGTGGAATTGATGAGATGATTGTTCTTTAGTATACATATACTTAGTACTTAGCATGGTGATGTAATAGTTCTCTAGTTCACACATACATAAGGTGCTATAATGATGTGATCATACCAAGGTATTTAAGGGCTGAGAAGGATTGGAAATGAAACATTCTATCTT
Source organism: Sarcophilus harrisii (assembly GCF_902635505.1). Taxonomy (NCBI): domain Eukaryota; kingdom Metazoa; phylum Chordata; class Mammalia; order Dasyuromorphia; family Dasyuridae; genus Sarcophilus; species Sarcophilus harrisii. The sequence goes on along the minus strand of NC_045429.1, from coordinate 314,088,297 downwards.
TGACCATCCTCCTGGTGGCTCTCCTGCCTCCTGCACTCCTTCACTAAGATCAAATCAGTCAGAGTCAGAGACAGTGAAGGAGAGGGTGAGAGTGAGTATGAGTGTGCTCTAGCTTGATCTCAGACTCAAGACTCAAGAATAAAGACTTTAGGCTCTATTCCTGACTAGATGGCAAGTAGTCCCATACATGCTAAATATGTTAAAGTATATGTTAAATCCAATGTATGTATACATATTTATATGGTTATCTTATTGCACAAGAAAAATTGGATCTAGAAAGAAAGAAAAAAACCTGAGAAGGAAAACAAAAATGTAAGCAAACAATAATAGAAAGAGTGGAAATGCTATATTGTGGTCCACCCTCGTTTCTTAAAGGTCTCTCTTTGGGTGTAGCTGATTCTCTTCATTACTGAACAATTGGAACTGGTTTGAATCATCTCATTGTTGAAGAGAGACACATCCATCAGAGATGATCATCATATAATCTTCTTGTTGCCATGTATAATGATCTACTAGTTCTGCTCATTTCACTTATCATCAATTCATGTAAGTCTCTCCATACCTCTCTAAAATCATCCTGCTGGGCATTCTTACAGAACAATAATATTCCATAACATTCATATACCACAGTTTATTCAGTCATTCTCCAATTGGTGGGCATCCATTTGATTTCCAATTTCTAGCCATTAGAAAAAGGGCTGCCACAAACATTTTTGCATATGTGGGTTCCTTCCCCTTCTTTAAGATCCCTTGGGGATATAAATCCAGTAGTAAGTAACACTTCTGGATTAAAGTGTTTGTACAGTTTGATAACTTTTTGAGCATAGTTCCAAATTGCTCTCTAGAATGGTTGGATGATGATTTATGTGGATTTATTTTGTATCCTGCAACTTTGCTAAAGTTGTGGATTATTTCTAATAGCTTTTTAGTAGATTCTCTGGGATTTTCTAAGTATACCATCATATCATCAGCAAAGAGTGATAATTTGGTTTCCTCATTACCTACTCTAATTCCTTTAATCACTTTTTCATCTCTTATTGCCAAAGCTAGCATTTCTAATACAATATTGAATAGTAATGGTGATAGTGGGCAATCTTGTTTCACTCCAAATTTTATTGGGAATGGTTCCAGTTTATTCCCATTACATATGATGCTTACTGATGTTTTTAAGTAGATGATACTATTTTTTTTAAAGCCCATTAATTCCTATACTCTAGTGTTTTCAATAGGAATGGGTGCTGGATTTTATCAAATGTTTTTTCTGCACCTAATGAGATGGTTATATGTTTTTTGTTAATTTGGTTATTGATATAATCAATTTTGTTAATATTTTTCTTAATATTGAACCAGCCTTGCAATCCTGGTATAAATCCTACTTGGTCATGGTATGTTATCGTGGGTATGATTTTCTGTAATATTTTTGCTAATATTTTGTTTATGATTTTAGCATCAATATTCATTAGGGAGATCGGTCTATAATATTCTTTCTCTGTCTTCATCCGACCTGATTTAGGTATCAGTACCATGTTTGTGTCATAAAAGAAATTTGGTACGACTCCTTCAATCCCTATTTTTTTTTTTTTTCAAATAGGTTATATAGCATTGGAATTAATTGTTCTTTCAATGTTTGGTAGAATTCACATGTAAATCCATCTGGTCCTGAGGATTTTTTTTTTTTTTTTTTTTTTTTTAGGGAGTTGATTTAAATAGCTTGTTCTATTTCTTTTTCTAAAATGGGACTATTTAAGCAATTTACTTCCTCCTCTGTTAAACTGGGCAACCTATATTTTTTTGTAGGTACTCCTCCATTTCACTTAGGTTGTCAAATTTATTGGCATAAGTTGGGCAAAATAACTCCTAATTATTGCTCTAATTTCCTCTTCTTTAGTGGAAAGTTCTCCCTTTTCATTTTTAAGACTAACACTTTGATTTTCCTCTTTCCTTTTTCTAATCAAATTTACCAAAGATATATTTTTTTTCATAAAACCGACTCTTACTTATTAATTCAATTTTTTTTTACTTTAAATTTTATTAATCTCTCCTTTTATTTTTGGAATTTCAAGTTTAATATTTGATTGGGGATTTTTAATTTTCTCTTTTTCTAGATTTTTTTTTTTTAATTGCAAGCTCAATGCATTGATTTTCTCTTTCTCTGTTTAATGCAAGTAAGCCTCTAGAGATATAAACTTTCTCTTTATTATCACTTTGGCTTCATCCCAGCAATTTTGGTATGTTGTCTCCTTATTGTCATTCTCTTGAATGAAATTATTAAATGTTCTATGATTTGCTATTTCACCCATTCATTCTTTAGGAGGAGATTATTTAGTTTCCAATTACTTTTTGGTCTATTTTTCCCTGGCTTTTTATTTAATGTAGTTTTTATTGCATCGTGATCTGAAAAGAATGCATTTACTATTTCTGCCTTTCTGCATTTGAATGTGAGGCCTTATGTTCTAATACATGGTCAATTGTTGTATAGGTTCCATGAACTGCCAAGAAGAAATGTACTCTTTCTGTCTCCATTCAATTTTTTTTCTAAAGATCAATCATACCTACTTTTCTAGTATTCTATTTACCTCTTTAACTTCTTTCTTATTTATTTTGTACTTTGATTTATCTATTTCTGAGAGTGCAAGGTTAAGTTCTCCTACTATTATAGTTTTGCTATTTTTTTTCTTGCAGCTCTCAACTTCTCCTTTAGGAATTTATATGGTATACCACTTGATGGATATATGTTTAGTATTGATATTGCTTCATTATCTATGGTTCCCTTTAGCAAGATATAGTTTCCTTCCTTATCTCTTTTAAGTAGATCAGTTTTTGTCTTTGCTTGATCTGAGATCAGGATGGCTACCCCTATCTTTTTTTTTTACTCCACCTGAAGCATAATAAATTCTTCTCCAGTGTTTTACCTTTACTCTATATATATCACCCTGTTTTACATGTGCTTCCTGTAAACAACATCATAGGATTCTGTCTTTTAATCCAGTCTGCTGTCTGTCTCTACTTTATGGGAGATTTCACCCCATTAGCAATTATGGTTAAAACTACTAATTCTGTATTTCCTGATATTTTATTATCCCCAAATTATACTTTTTTTTTCCTTTGACCTTTACCCCCTCGCCCATATTTAACTTATGGGTACCACTTGCCTCAAGCTGCTCTTCCCCTTAGGGTTCCTCCACCTTTCTTATACCTTTCCTCTACTATTTCTATATGCCCTTCTATTTACCCTACCCCTTCTCTTTTCACTTTCTCCCTCCCATTTTTCAATAATGTGAGAGAAGTTTCTCTGTAAACCAAATATGTCTAATATTTTCTCTTCGAGCCAAATCTGATGAGAATAAGATTCACACAATGTTCAACCCCCTCACTTCTTTCCCTCAGATACAATAGGTTTCCTTTGCCTCTTCATGAGATGTAATTTCCCTCTTTTTACCTCCATTTCTTCCTTTTTCTGGTATAATCCTCTTTCTACCTCTAGTTCCTTTTTAATATTATAACAGCAAAATCAAATTATACATGCACTGTCTATGTATACCCAGAACAGAAATATAGTTCTCAAGAGTTCCTTTTGCCTTTTTACATTTCTCTTGAGTTCTATATTTTGAGGTCATTTGTTATTGTTGTTGTTTAGCTCTGATTTTTTCATCAGAAATAAATGGAATTCACCTGTTTCATTGAATGTCCATCTTCTTCCCTGGACGAAAATGCTCAATTTAGCTGGATAGGTTATTATTGGCTGCATTTCAAGTTCCTTTGTTTTTCATAATATAAGATTCCAGGCCCTTCTATCCTTTAATGTGGAGGTTGCTAGATCCTGAGCAAGCCTTATGGTGGATTCGATATTTGATTTTTTTTTCTGGCTGCTTCTAATATTTTTTTCTTGACTCCAATATTTCTGAAATTTCCAATATGCCTTGCAGTTTTAATATTGGGTTCTCTTTCAGGAAGAATTCAATGAATTCTTTCAATGTCTTTTTTACCTTTTCATTCTATGACATCTGGGCAGTTCTTTTTGATGATTTCCTTAAAAATAATATCTAGGCTCTTTTTTTCATCATGATTTTTAGGGAGTTCAATAATCCTTACATTAACTCTTCTAGGTCTATTTTCCATATTTTTTTAATTTTCCCAAGTAGGTATTTAACTTTTTTTCTATTTTTTTTCATTTTTTTCTTGGTTTTGTTTGACTGATTCTTGATGTCTCATTCAGTCATTCATTTCCATTTGTTCACTTCTGATTTTTAATGAATTATTTTCTTCATTTACTTTTTTTTTTAACTTCTTTTTATATTTTTCCAATTGATTTTTTAAATGAGCTGTTTTGTTCTATGGAATTTTTTTTTCCATTTCACAAATTATTTTTATGGAGTTATTTTATTTTTCCAACTCACAAAATCTGTTTTCCTGGGAGTTCTTTACCTTTTCCAATTCACATATTCTGTTTTACAGAATTTGTTTTCTTTTTCCAATCTGTTTTTTTAATGAGTTATATGTCTTTTCAAAACCCTGTTGCAAAATTTTCCTTTCCTTTCCCCATTTTTGTTCTAGTTATCTTTTAATTTCTTCTATGAGAACCTTGAATGCTGGGGATCAGGTTATATCACCCTTTGGGGCTTCATCTGGAGATAATCTGATTTTAGTGTCCTCAGGGTTTGAAATCTGTTTTTCTCTTTTGCTATGGAAGCTGTTTATAATTAGAGTTTATTTTGCCTTTTTTATTAAGTTTTTTTAAAAAGTTGGTATCTGCTTTTAGGGCAAGGAAGTTCTAAGCTTCCTGTACATATACCTGGAAGTGGCAATGTCTGCACTGGGATCACAGAGTCACTCCTGGTGCTGTGTGGATGTGGCCAGGTCCTGAGAGACTCTGACACTTTGGGGTACACTCTTTACCTTTTGCATTTGTTTTGGATGTTTTATACCTTCTCTGCTGATTTACTGGCTTGCAACCAGGGCAGAGTAGCCAACACTGTGATAGAGTCCTCCCTGTAGATTTTCTGCCCTACAGAGACTGCCCCCCCACTCCCAGTCTGCTCAGCATAATTTTAAAACAGTATTTATTTTCATTTTTATGACCAAAAACCTAAATGTATGATTCAAAGATAACAAAGTAACAAGGCCAAAAATCTAACTTTGTCAACATGAAATTTACACTATTTCTATTTTGGAAACAGTGTAGTATAGGGCACATAGTACTGGATTTGGAGTCACGTAATCTGGATTTTAATTCTACCTGTGATGCTTCCTAATTGTGTAACAGTGAGCTAATCATTTAATATTTTGGTTTCATTGTGCAATGTGGAGATAATTATCCTTTCAACTTTATAAAATTTTTGTTAGGATATATGTGTTTATGATAAATCTCAGAGGATATCATCTGTTCTTATTTTGAGATGAAGAAGATAATACCTAATTCTTCAGGTCTTATTGCCTTATAATATCTATTTTGCCAGTCTAGTAACAAAATGATTGTATCCCACACTGAAAAATTATTAAGTAGATCCTGAATGTTGCATATAACATATTGTCTTCTAAATACTATAATCAGAATTATGCTGGAGTCACATGGTACTATTAAATGGAACTCAATCATTCAAATTTTCAGTGTGGGTATTTATAGCTCTTTGTTGTTATTCATTCAATCATTCAGTTGTGTCAAACTCCTTGTGACCTCATTGGGATTTTCTTTTTTTTTTAAATTTTTATATATTTATTTATTTATTCTAGCCTTTTATTTACAAAATAGATACATGGGTAATTTTTCAGCCTTGATAATTGCAAAACCTTTTGTTCCAACTTTTCCCCTCCCCTTTCCCCAGATGGCAGGTTGAACAATACATGTTAGATATGTTAAAGTATAAGTTAAATACAACATATGTATACATGTCCAAACAGTTATTTTTCTATGTAAAAAAGAATCAGACTTTTTAATAGTCTACAATTTGTCTGTGAAAGAAATCAAAAATGCAGCTGGACAAAAATAGAGGGATTGGGAATTCTAGGTAGTGGTTCATAGTCATCTCCCAGAATTCTTTCACTGGGTGTAGCTAGTTCAATTCATTACTGCTCTATTGAAACTGATTTGGTTCATCTCACTGTTGAAGAGGACCATGTCCATCAGAATTAATCTCATTGGGATTTCCTTGACTGAAGTGGTTTGTCATATTCTGCTCCAACTCATTGTACATCTGACAAACTGAGGCAAACATAGACAGGTTATTTGCCAAGAATCACACATGTAGTAAGAATTCAGAATCTGAGTCTGATTTGAACTCAGAAAGGATGAGTATTCTTAACTTTCAGCCCAGGGAACTCTATCCACCATGCCATTGACAAATGCTATAAATCATGGATTGGTTTAATATTTGTTGATGGACTATACTTAAAGAAATGATACAATATTAATAATGTATTTCAACCTTCGAAATATGTTATTTTGAAAGTCCGCTTCTAAACATCTACCAGAGCAACCTTGCACAGAGAGGGAAATGATGTTTTTTTTGGAGAATCAGAGAGGATAACTGATGTGTGCCAAGGGGAAGCAATAGATATAATTTTGTTGAAATCAACTGATTATCCTCTTAGTGTATCTTCAGTTAGCCTATAGAAGACAAATTAATTCAGTCTTTTGCATGGATATTTCTGGTCCTCATATTTTAAAATTGATTCTGTCCTAAGGAAGATTAAGGAAGCAAGGTAAGGTCTTTGAGTAGCAGAGGAGCAAAACTTAGAGGAGTCTGGTTATCTCAATGGCATTCTTCTGGGTTTTCATATGATTCTATGTCTTTCTCTCTCTCTCTGACTCTCTCTGTCCCTGTCTCTGTCTGTCTTTGTGTCTCTGTCCCTGTTTCTCCCTCTGCATCTCTTTGTCCCTGTTTCTCTGCTTCTGTCTCTCCCTCCCTCCCTCCTTCCTTCTGTCTCTGTTTCTATTTCTCTGTCTCTCTCTATCTCTGTGTCTTTCTTTGTCTCTCTCACTTTGTGTCTCTCTATCTGTGTATGGGGGTCTCTCTCTGTCTCTCTCTCCCCTCTCCTTTATCCTTCTACCTACTGAACCACTTTTTTCATTATCTTTTTATGAGTCATCATCTATATAACAACTCGTGACTGTGGGTGTTTGCTTTACCCAGGGCTGTTCTTTTGTCTTTTTATACTCCCTGTCTGATGCTGACCTCATAAATTCTCATGAAAATGATTCCCAGGTCTTTTTACCTAAACTCATTTTCTCCTCAGCTTTAGTCCCACATCATCAAGTATCTACTAGATATTTTAAACTGGATGTCCCATTAATGCCTTGAACTCACTATGTCCAAAATAGAGTTCAGTTTATCCTTAGGTCTATCCCAAGCTACCTCTTTTCCAAACTTCCTTATTTCCGTTGAAAATAATGCCTGTCAACTTAACATATGCTTTCTCAATTGGAGTGAAGATAAAGGAGAGAATCTGAAACTCAAAGTTTTAAAGGCAAAGAAAAAATATTTTAAATGTAACTGGGGAATATATATTTTATTTAAATGTAACTGGGAAAAAATAAAAATATTAATAAAATAAAATAAAATAATACCAGCCTGATATTATTTTATCTCCTTTCCCCATTTAACTTATGTCTTGATTAATTTCACCATTTCTATTTCAATATCTCTTACATTTATACCTTTTTTGCTATTCATATGATTATTAGATTAATTTGAGGCTTCATTATGAATCTTCTATTCTATTTTAATGGGATCCTAATTATTTTCTCTGCTCTAAGTCTTTCTCCATTTCAACTTATCTTCTTTTTTAACAAAGCTTTTTATTTTTAAAATATGTGCATAGATAAGTTTATTCACCCAAGCAAAACCTTTTTTTCCAAGTTTTTTTCCTTCTCTTTTCCCCACCTCCTCCCTTAGATAGCAAATAATCTAATATATGTTCAACCTATGTTCCACAGAGCTGCCAAAACAATTTTCTTTAAGCATAGATATGATCATTCCATTTTTCTATTCAATAATCTCCATTGGATCTTTATTGCTTTTGATTAAAATATAAGTTCCTGTAGAGTTTGAAGTTCTCCATAGCAAGGCCACATTATATATTGTTCCCATACCATTATACAGTACAATGGATAAATTGTTGGACTTGAAGTCAGGAAAATCCAGTCTTAGATACTTACTAGTTTATAAGGCTTCCTCATTTGCAATAATAATAATAATAATAATATATATATATATATATATACATATATATATAATAGTACCTATAACAACAGTTGTAAGAATTAAAGAACACAATATGCCTGGCACATAGTAGATGATTAATAAGTATTTGTTTCTTTCTCTTCTCTTTTTCCATAGCCATAATCCAAACATTCCAAACTCTAAAACTCAGCTAAACTAACCTTCCTTATCTTAGTCAAAAAATGACCCTTGATGTCTTTGCACTAGCCATCCTCCATGCCTGAAATATACTTTCTCAGTTCAATATATTTTCTCTTCTTTCTTCAAGATGCAACAAAGTATTACATCCAACATAAAACATCTTTTGATCCCCTTATTGGTAGTGTTATTGTAATCTCTCCCTAAATATCTTGTATTAATCTTGTGTTTATTTAAATATATTCTTTATGTATGTATATATATGTCTACATATATTTTGTATATATGTATGTATGTGTATTTGTATAGATATACATGCATGTATGCAGCATACATCACATGCATATACATATAAGCATATATACATGTGTGTTTATACATGCACTCACATGTATGCTGTTTCCCACAGTAAAGGTTTTTGATAGTAAAGATTGTTTAATTATTTTTTATTCTTATATTTCCAGAATCCAATACAATATCCATCAAATAATAAATTCTTCATTTACACTTGGTGATTGATTGATTGATTTGTGCTGTATTTCTGTTGCCTTATGCTGTGTGTATATACCTAGAAACAATCTTATCAAGCAAGCTGTGGCAAACTGATATTTTAAAGAACAGCAGACCAAAAGAAGACGTGTCCTCTTTTGTTCTTGGTCCCTTATGCCAGAAGTTATGGACACTTGGTAGCCTAGGATCACATAGTAAGTACCTGAGGCTGGATTTAAACTCATTCCTAATTTCTAATTCTAGGTCCAGTCCTCTTTCTACTGAGTCATCAAAGTACTTAAATTGACAGATATACTTTATTTGGACATGAAATACTGAGATATAGATATATAGATATAGATATATAATATAATATATATATATATAATATATAATATATTATATATATATATATATATATGTTACTTCAGAGGGCATAGTGTCAGGGCTGGATAGAGTTAAAATGAAATTTTGGGGTAGAAAAGTTGAGGAGGATAAGAATGTGGAATCAAGTGGTAGAGGGGAATGCAGTGTAGCCCAGATGATGATCTACAGGAATTCATAGTCACTAAGATGTGAAAGGTATGACCAGGTGTAAGAATGTTTATCATTGAATGCAAGACACCACTGTTCAACCTTTAAAGAATGGGATAACAGGAGCTGGAATGCCTGAAGTCAAAATGAAGTTTCTTTTTTGCCATTCTAGAGGTTCTACAAATATCTCCTGGATATTAGGCTGGCAACATGAATATCTTCTTTTGCAGAAAAGAAAAGAAAATAGAATGGATTATAAAGTCATGCATCTTCAATATGTAAGCTTTTATTTAGGTATATTTCAAATTACCCTGTACCTTTTAACATTGTCCTTTTTATCTGTCTCCTCATCAATCTCACTCTGTTCTCTTTCATTAACTTTTCAATGATTTATTGGTATACTTCTCTTTATTTTCTTCTTTCATTTTTGTATCACCACTATGACACTTGTCCCTTAAGTCCCGCTCTCACAAGAAGAAAGATTTATTTCATAATTAATACATATTCTTAAATAAAACAGATTGATATATTGGCTGTGTCTCAAATGTATGTCTCATTTTGGACCTCTCATCCATTAATTCTCTGTCAGGAAGTGGACAGGCTTCAAGGTTCATGATCAGTCATTACATTAATTAAAATATTTAAGTCATTCCAGTTGTTTTCCATTATACTTAGTCATTTTAGAAATTATACTTTTTCTTCTTACTGCACTATGTATCATTTTAAACAAGTCTTCCCAGTTTTCTTTGATTCTGTCTTCTGTATGATTTCTTATGCTTCAGTAATATTCCATTGCATTCTTATGTTCAGGAATTTTTCATTGATGTGCAACAATTTCGATTCCATTTTTTCTGACAACAAATATTTCTCATTTTATTTTGCCTTACATGTCTCTTTCCCACTATTTTTGGTCATTTTGATGTATATACCTAGTAGTAGCATAAACTGGCTATTAAAAAAAAAATGGGCTTTGACATTTTAAATCCAATTTTTTTCCAGAATGTTGGGTCAATTCTGAGTTCTATCAATATGCATTTTTTGTGACTTTCTTTTTAAAAAGAATTCAATAATTGCCATTTTCAGTTTATTGACATATTGGCCAAACTTATGGATACAAGATTGCACTTCTAATTTTTTTTTATTATAACTTTTTATTGACAGAACATATGCATGGATAATTTTTTTTTACAACATTATCCCTTGCACTTACTTGTGTTCTGACTTTTCCCTTCCCTCCCTCCACCCTCTCTCCTAGATGGCAGGCAGTCTTATACATTTTTTTAAATTATATCTTATTATTTGCAAGTTATATGCATGAATAATTTTCCAGCATTGACAATTGCCAGACCTTTTGTTCTAATTTTTCCCCTCCTTCTCCCCATCCTCTCCCCCGGATGGTAGCTTGACCAATACATGTTAAGTATATTAAAGTATAAATTGAATACAATATAAGCATACATGTCCTAACAGTTATTTTGCTGTACAAAAAGAATCAAGAGTTTGAAATACTATACTATTAGCCTGTGAAGGAAATCAAAAATGCAGGCAGACAAAAATATAGGGATTAGGAATTCTATGTAATGGTTCATAGTCATCTCCCAGAATTCTTTCACTGGGTGTAGCTATTTCAATTCATTACTACTCTATTGGAGCTGATTTGGCTCATCTCATTGTTGAAGATGGCCACGTCCATCAGAAATGATCATCATATAGTATTGTTTAAATATATAGTGATCTTCTGGTCCTACTCATTTCACTCAGCATCAGTTCATGTAAGTCTCTCTAGGCCTTTCTGAAATCATCCTGCTGGTCATTTCTTACTGAACAATAATATTCCATAATATTCATATACCACAATTTATTCAGCCATTCTCCAATTGATGGGCATCCACTCAGTTTCCAGTTTCTGGCCACTTCAAAGAAACCTGCAGTCTTATACATGTTAAAAATGTTATAACATATCCTAGATACAATATATGTGTCTATAACTATACAGTTCTCTTGTTGCACAAAAAATAATTGGATTCAGAAGGTAAAAATAACCTGGGAAAAAAAACAAAAATGCAAATAGTCCTCATTCGTTTGCAAATGTTCCTTCTCTGGGTGTATCTGATTCTGTCCATCATTGATCAATTGGAACTCAATTAGATCTTCTCTTTGTCAAAAATATTCATTTCAATCAGAATACAACCTCATACAGTATTGTTTTTGAAGTGTATAACGATCTCCTGGTTGTGCTCATTTCACTCAGCATCAGTTCATGTAAGTCTTTCCAAGCCTATCTGTACTCATTCTGTTGGTCATTTCTTTCTTTCTTTCTTTCTTTCTTTCTTTCTTTCTTTCTTTCTTTCTTTCTTTAATAATTTTTATTGACAATACATATGCATGGGTAATTTTTTACAACATTATCCCTTGCACTCACTTCTGTTCTGACTTTTCCTTCCCTCCCTCCACCCCCTCCCCTAGAGGGCAGGCAGTCTTATACATGTTAAATATATTATATTACATCCTAGATACAATATATGTGTGCAGAACCTAACAGTTCTCTTATTACACAGGAAGAATTGGATTTGGAAGGTAAAAATAACCTGAGAAGAAAAATAAAAATGCAAACAGTTCACACTCATTTCTCAGTGTTCCTTCTCCAGATGTGGCTGATTCTATCCATCATTGATCAATTGGAAGTGAATTAGATCTTCTCTTTGTTGAAAATATCCATGTCCATCAGAGTACATCCTCATACAGTATTGTTGTTGAAGTGTATAATGATCTTCTGGTTTTGCTCATTTCACTCAGCATCAGTTCATGCAAGTCTCTCCAAACCTCTCTGTATTCATCCTGCTGATCATTTCTTACATAACAATATTCCATAACATTCATATACCACAATTTACCCAACCATTTTCCAATTGATGGACATCCATTCATTTTCCAGTTTCTAGCCACCACAAGAAGGGCTGCCACAAACATTTTGTCACATATACGTCCCTTTTCCTTCTTTAGTATCTCTTTGGGGTATAAGCCAAGTAGTAACACTGCTGGATCAAAGGGTATGATTGATAACTTTTGGGCATAATTCCAGATTGCTCTCCAGAATGGTTGGATTTGTTCACAACTCCACCAACAATGCATCAGTGTCCTAGTTTTCCCACATCCCCTCCAACATTGATTCATCATTATTTTTTTCCTGTCATCTTAGCCTATCTGACAGATATGTAGTGGTATCTCAGAGATGCCTTAATTTGCATTTCTCTGATCAATACTGATTTGGAACACTCTTTCATATATGTGGAAATAGTTTCAATTTCATCATCTGAAAATTGTCTGTTCATATCCTGTTGGTCATTTCTTACAGAACAATAATATACCATAACATTTATATACCACAATTTACACAACCATTCTCCAATTGATGGGCATCCATTCATTTTCCAGTTTCTAGCCATTACAAAAAGAGCTGCCACAAACATTTTGGCACATATAGGTCACTTTCCCTTCTTTAGTATTTCTTTGGGATATAAGCCCAGTAATAACACTGCTGGATCAAAGAGTATGCACAGCTTGATAACTTTTTGGGCATAATTCCAGATTGCTCTCCAGAATGTTTGGATTCATTCACAACTCCACCAACAATGCATCAGTATCCCAGTTTTCCCACATCCTCTCCAACATTCATCATTACTTTTTCCTGTCATCTTAGCCAATCTGACAGGTATCTCAGAGTTGTCTTAATTTGCATTTCTCTGATCAATAGTGATTTGGAACACGCTTGTGTATGAGTGGAAATAGTTTCAATTTCATCATCTGAAAATTGTTAGTTCATATCCTTTGACCATTTATCAATTGGAGAATGGCTTGATTTCTTATAAATTAGAGTCAATCCTCTATATATTTTGGAAATGAGGCCTTTATCAGAACCTTTAACTGTAAAAAATGTTTTTCCAGTTTGTTGCTTCCCTTCTAATCTTGTTTCCATTAGTTTTGTTTGTACAAAGGCTTTTTAACTTGATATAATCAAAATTTTCTATTTTGTGATCAATAATGATCTCTAGTTCTTCTTTGGTCACAAATTCCTTTTTCCTCCACAAGTCTGAGAAGTAAACTATCCTATGTTCCTCTAATTTATTTATACTCTCGTTCTTTAGGCCTAAATCATGGACCCATTTTCATCTTATCTTGGTATATGGTGTTAAGTGTGGGTCCATACCTAATTTCTGCCATACTAATTTCCAGTTATCCCAGCAGTTTTTGTCAAATAATGAATTCTTATCCCAAAAGTTAGGATCTTTGGTTTATCGAACATTAGATTGCTATAGTTGACTATTTTGTCTTGTGAACCTAACCTATTCCACTGATCAACTAATCTATTTCTTAGCCAATACCAAATGGTTTTGGTGACTGCTGCTTTATAATATAGTTTTAATCAGGTACAGCTAGGCCACCTTCATTTGATTTTTTTTTTTCATTACTTCCCTTGAGATTCTCAATCTTTTGTTCTTCCATATGAATTCTGATGTTATTTTTTTCTAGATCATTAAAATATTTTCTTGGGAGCCTGATTGGTATAGCACTAAATGAATAGATTAATTTAGGGAGTATTTTCATCTTTATTATATTTGCTCTGCCTATCCAAGAGCATTTAGTATTTTTCCAATTATTTAAATCTTACTTTATTTGTGTGGAAAGTATTTTGTAATTTTGCTCATACAATTACTGACTTTTTTTTGGTGGATAGATTCCCAAATATTTTATGCTATCGACAGTTATTTTGACTGGAATTTCTCTTTGTATCTCTTCCTGTTGGATTTTGTTGGTGATGTATAAAATGCTGAGGATTTATGTGGATTTATTTTGTATCCTGAAACTTTGCTAAAGTTGTAAATTATTTCTAATACTTTTTAGTAGAATCTCTGGGGTTCTCTAAGTACACCATCATATCATCTGCAAAGAGTGATAGTTTGGTTTCTCATTACCTACTCTAATTCCTTTAATCTCTTTCTCAACTCTTATTGTTGAGGCTAGCGTTTCTAATACAATATTGAATAATAATGGTGATAGTGGGCAACCTTGTTCATTCCTGATCTTACTGGGAAAGGTTCCAGTTTTTCCCCATTGCATATGATGTTTACTGACAGTTTTAAATATATGTGCATGACTATTTTAAGGAAAAGTCCATTTATTCCTATCCTCTCAAGTGTTTTTATTAGGAATGGATCTTGAATTTTATCAAATGCCTTTTCTGCATCTATTGAGACGATCATATAGTTTTTGCTAATTTGGTTATTGATATAGTCAATTATATTAATAGTTTTCCTAATATTGAACCAGTCCTGGATTCCTGGCATAAAACCTACTTGGTCATAGTGTATTATCCTGGGGATGATTTTCTGTGATGTTTTTGCTAATGTTTTATTTAAGATTTTAGCATCAGTATTCATTAGGGAGATTGGTATATAATTTTCTTTCTCTGTTTCAGCCTACCTGGTTTAGTATCAGTACCATGTCAGTGTCCTAGAAGGAATTTGGTAGGACTCCTTCAATCCCTATTTTTTCAAATAATTTATATAGCATTGGAGTTCATTGTTTTTTAAATGTTTGGTAGAATTCACTTGTAAATCCATCTGGTCCTGGGGATTTTTTCTTAGGGAGTTGGTTAATAGTTTTTCCTATTTCTTCTTCTAAAATGGGACTGTTTAATCTATTTACTTCTTCCTCTGTTAATCTGGGCAAGCTATATTTTTGAAGGTATTCTTCCATTTCATTTAAGTTGTCAAATTTATTGCCATAAAGTTGGGCAAAGTAGTTCCTAATTATTGCTCTAATTTCCTCTTCGTTACATATTATATTCATTACATGTATACATATTTATACAGTTATCTTGCTCCACAAGAAAAATCAAATCAAGAAACAAAAGGAGGAAGGAACAATAACAACAACAACAACAACAAAAACAGAAAACCTGAGAAAGAAAACAAAATGCAAGCAAACAACAACAGAAAGAGTAAAATTGCTATGTTGTGGTCTACACTCTGTTCCCACTGTCCTCTCTCTGGGTGTAGATGGTTCTCTTCATCACTGAATAATTGGAACTGATTTGAATCATCTCATTATTGAGAGCCATGTCCATCAGAATTGATCATTCTATAGTCTTGTTGCCAGGTATAATGATTTCCTGGTTCTGCTCATTTCACTTAGCATTAGTTCATGTAAGTCTCTCTAGGCTTCTCTGAAATCATCTATTGATTGTTTCTTAAAGAACAATAATATTCCACAACATTCATATACCACAATTTAGTCAGCCATTCTCTAATTAATGGGCATTCATTCAGTTTCCAGTTTCTTGCCTCTATAAAAAAGGTTCCCACAAACATTTTTGGTTTGCAATTCTTCTATACACATCTCCATAATTATCGTGCTGTACAAGAAAAAAAACAAGCAAAAAAGGGAAAAAATGAGAAAGAAAACAAAATATAAGCAAAAAGCAATTAAAATGTGAAAATACTATGTTGTGATTCACATTCAGTCTCCACAGTCTTCTCCCTGGGTGCAGAAGACTCTTTTCATTGTAAGACCATTGGAACTGTCCTGAATCACCTCACTATTGAAAAGAGCCATTTCCATCAGAACTGATCATCACATAATCTTACTGTTGCTATGTACAATGTTCTCTTGGTTCTATTCATTTCACTTAACATTAGTTCATGTACATCTTTCCAGCTCTCTCTGAAATTATCCTGCTGATTGTTTATTATAGAACAATAATATTCCATAAATCATAACAATCATTTTCCAAATGATAGGCATCCACTCAGTTTCAAGTTTCTTGTCACTACAAAAAGGGTTACTACAAACATTTTAAGCATAAATATCCTTTTCTTTTTTTTTTATGATCTCTACAGACTCAATAGAGATACTACTGGATCAACTAGAATGCACAGTTTGAAAGGCCTTTGGGGTAATTTCAAATTGCTTAGAGTGCTGAACTTTGAAAGCAGGAAATTCTGAGGTCAAATCCTATCCTTGATCCTTTCTCATCATATATCCTTGGGCATGTCATTTAATCTCTCTCAAAGATAAATTACAACTTCTCCCTTATTTTGTCTTCTTTACTCCAAAGAATTAGGAAAGACATGATATGAATGATACCATCAAAATAATGTGATTTTAAAAAGGAAAGTCTAATATCAAAAAATAAAATGAATAAAGAGTATGCCCAAATATGTCATTAGTATCTTTGTAACATAAGAAACATGCGGAGAAAATTCCTAATATATTTTGTGGAAAATAATGGGAGGATATAGATAAGAGTTACATAGAATGAACAATTATGTATTGGTTGAAGGAATTTGGAAGGAATAATTAAAACAATATAAAATTGCATTATAAATCCCATGAAGTGGGGCAGCTAGGTGACCCAGTAGATACATCATCAGCCTTGAAGTCAGGAGGACCTGAGTTCAAATGTGTCCTCAGCCATTTAACACTTCCTAGCTGTGTGACTCTGAGCAAATCACTTAATCCCAATTTCCTCATCAAAATAAATAAATAAATAAATAAACCCTGTAAAGTATTGGAATGCTTTTGTGAAAACATTTTTCTCATTGCCCATCCCCAAATTGATTTTCAGATTTTATATTAAATGGTAAAACAGTATATAGTAACTTCAAAAATTAGGATTTGCCTTAAACAGAACTCCTTGCTCAAATTCCTAGATTACCATCTCCTTCATGCTCACTTTACACTAAGAAGCCATTCCCCATAACAGTGTATATTTTCTCTTTCAGAAATAATGGAATGAGTTTGAGGATGAGTGAGTCATGGTTTATGGTTTGTGATGAATCATCAAAATTCAATGTGGTAAAGCAATCATCTCTGAAAAAAAAAAGGCACCATAATTTAGCAAAGTGGGATATCTTTGTCTATCAAGAGTGAGAACAGAACTGTTACTTGGACTTTTTCCATTTGAGCAAAAATAGATACATATACATATGTGTGTATCTGTCTATCTATCTATATAGATATCTTTATATAGATATACACACAGACACACACAGACACACACACACACACGCACATTCACTGCTGGAAAGCAAGCTCTCCTGCACATAAAAAAAGGAGAGATAGAACAAAGGTCAATATGACTACTTGTTCAAATGCACTAGCCCAGAGAGTGACCTTTCTCCCAGAGAGTTTGGCCCTTCACCAGGTGAGCTGGGTTCAGGGGCTCCCTTGGGAGAAGCTTATAGTAGGAGACTAGAGCAATGGTGATGGGGCCCTAATTGGCAGCCTGGTCACTGGGTCACTGGAGGGTATTGTTGCACGAAGCAATAGTATGGCAGTAGATAACTATAAGATGAATAATAAGGATGGTGACTTCTGTTTCAGAATAAAAAGCAGTAGAGGTACGTGGGGAGTTATGAGTGAGCCCTTCTAGATGTTGGAACCCTCAATCAAAGTCCTATTTATCCTCAAGATCATTACAGCTCTGTATGAGATCTGCTGTCTGACAAAACAGAAGCAGATCCATCTTCAGACACTTTTAATTATATAACAACATTTAGATCAAGTGAAAATAAATGTGTACTCTGAGTCAAGGAATAAATGAGGATCTTTCATTTAAGTATTATCCTTGAATAATTAAACGTATGTTTATTGCTTTGTTGTCTTAGGGACAGATGGGAGAACATACATTAGTAACTTTGTGACTACTACTAGTAATCATTAACTCTTCACCTTGATTTTGCAAGAAGTAGGAGAGGGTAATGATTTTTTTTTGATGGATGGATCTTTTGAATCTTTTATGATGGATTTTTTAATGATGGATCATTGAATCTAATCTTCTTCCTTCATGTTTTTTGCCTTTTTTCCAGTGTTCATTTTTAGCTACATCCCTTGCCATCCCTTGCCTCTTTCTCCTTCATACTCTTATCTCTTTCCATTAGAAGTTCTTCACTTTTTGAATTCCCTTCCACCTGCCCACCCCCAAATACATTTGATCCTGTTTGGATCACTTCAAAGAATTCAGCTTTGTAAATATAATCAGCCTTCTCCTTGATGATTTTGGCATGTGATAATTGAACCTATGGTGATTGTTAAGGAGATTTGAATATATACAGCCTTATCAATTATTCTTATCAAAATTCTTTTGAGTACATTTTAACCAAAGCAGGAAAATTGTTTATTAGAATTTTGATGGATCTCTGATTTCATGGATATGGAAATTACTGCCACATGGAATTGTACAAGGATTGCAGCCTGTCTACATCACCTGTTCATTTTATTATTTTTTACCATGTCATTCTATTAATGCTGGATATAATATATATTCAATAATTGTTCAATTAAACTGAAATCTTTTTTTGGTTCTTTAATATCTCAATAATATTACAGTGTTATCCATACTGCTGCTACCTAACAACTAACATTTAAATAGAGCTTCAAAGTGCTTTACAAATATTATATTACTTTATCTTCACAACAAACCTGGGAAATAAATGCTGTTAGTATTCTTATTTTATAGATGAGGAAATTGAGACATATAAATTACTTGCCTTGAATCACAATATTAGTTGTGTCTCACATCAGATTCGAACATGGGTCTTCCTGACTCCAACTATAGTACTCAATCCATTGAGTATTGTGTGTACTTTCTTCCTGCATAATCAATGTACCTTCACTTCCAATTAAGTGTCTTTGATAATGTCTCTTATTCAACTTCTTATGAATAAACTATTGTCTGTATTATATTATAGGATGTTTACCTTCAACATGTGTTTTTCCATCATCCTTGGATAGCATTTTTGAGCATTTTGATTCTTCTGATATACTATATAGCATCGCCAGGAAAATAATTATTTCTCTCTGAGAAATGAAAATAAAGGTCGGGTTTAACTTCTAAAAGCCTTGTTTTCACATTCCACTTAGGATTATTTAACATACTACACAACTAGAAAAATATGGTCCAACCCAATTTCCTATTGGATTCTGAACTCAAGTTCATTTTTTAAACTTAGAAAAATCTCAGTATGTTTGCTAATGAATATCAGTGAGTCTGGGAAAGTGAGTCTGTTTCTACATTATATAAAAAATAGCTCAGTGATTCTAGCAATTACATCAAACTGATCATTTCAGCTAAAATAATAAAACCAAACAAACCTATTTAGTTGTTTACTTGTTAATTCCTTATACTGTGTATGGCAAATACATTATTTTCATGGAATTTAACTTAAAAATTATAATTCTGGGATTGGGAATTCAGTTAGAATAAAGCTGTCTGGGCAATAATCTGTGCCATCACATGATTTCTGCTGCTGGTAGCATCTTTTAATTCTTCTGTCTTATACAATGTCTTTTTCTATTTATTCAATGTTTTGTGACCAAGGTCTAAAAACATTGTAATCCCAAATAGTAAGAGAATTCCTTCATATTAATCTTCCCCCAATTTGTTCTGGCTTTACAGACCTGATTGTAAAAATTGTTCTCTATTGACAATCTATCCTAATTTATTTTTCATCCTCTAATACTCTAAAAGTTATATACAGTAAGCACCTTAACAATACAGATGTAAAGCAAAAATTTTTACTTTTTTTGCTATTATATATATATATATATATATATATATCTGAAAATAATAGAAATAGCAATGAGACAAGAAAAAGAAAATAAAGGCATAAAGATATTTGCTGATGACATTGTGAGAGTACCCCTGAAATTAAATATCTGTTTTCTATGAGTTACTTAACCAGGTACAGTGTAAGCTTGTTTGCTAAAAAGAGCCAATCAGGAGCCTGCTTGAGCCAAAATCTCCTTCATTTCCACTTGCCTTTCCTTATTTTCGATGACTGATGTTGCTGAAGTTGACACCCACACTAACCTACACCCTGTGGTCAATTGTTTATTCAAAATAGCCTTCTTCTGTATCCTAATCATTCCTAAAAATGACTGTCCATTAATCCTTTCCCTAAACATTACCTTTGAAGTTTTCAAGCATAGTTTCTCTTGGCTGTAGGTTCTTCTGTATTTTGTATTGGAGTGGTATAGCATTACGGCCAGATTTTCTTCCTCTTAAAACTTTCTGCTTTCAACTTAGCTTCAACACTTCTGAATTTGGAGGGGTGGGCTCTGCCCTGTTGGTAACATGATGGTTTACTTAGACTTGGTCATATTTCTACACTATTTGGAAATTGATTTCAGTCCTGTCTCTGTGACTTATAACTGTTAATTCTGAGCAAATCAATTAGTCTCAGTCTGCTTTGGTTCTCATTTGAAAAGAAAAATGTAATTAATAATATCTCTTTTAACTAACTCATAGGTTAGTTTGAAAAACACTTTTTCAGATTTATCATCAAGACAATCCTAGAAGGTAGGTGGCATTTTTATCCCCATTTTACAAATGAGGAAATTAAGACAGAGGTATATTACATGATCTGCTCAGGATCACACAATTAATAAGCTTCAAAGGTTGAATTTGAACTCAGATCTTCCTTATTCCTGATTGTTTTCACTTCAGTACTACCTGCTTTTAAGAGAACAGTATAATTTAAGGTTTTAGAAGTCAAGGAAGTAGATTGTATTAGGAGGGGAGTGAGGATATGTCAACCATATCAAATGCTTTATAGAAGTCAAAGAATATAATAATTGGTGATGAAAATACAATTATTTTGGACAATTCAATCATTAATAATCTTTGAGATATAAATTTTGATAGCACAGTGAAAAAAATTTTAATGCTATATTGTAAGATAGAAGTGAGGAAGGGAAAATGAAATCCAGATATTGGAGACAATATGTACAAAGATAAAAAATGGGGTATAGAATATCATGAAGGGGACATTTGTTTATTATTTTTAATCCACTTACAACAGAAATCATGTTTCTTTATATATCAGATGTACAAAACGGTCATAAGATGGAATAATAAAAACTACTCAAATGGAAGTGGTAAAGGGCCAAAGAAAAATTTTGCCTATTTTGCAATTTTGCCTAGGAACAGAAGTGATTTTTTTTTTTTATCTCAAAGATCAATGTAAATCCTTAGTACTACAGAGAAGTTCATCCTTTTGAAACAACGTCAAGATTGCTCATTTTTTATGCATTTAAGGAATATATTTATAGGGTTATTACCAATGCATTACTACATATAATTGCTCATTCACTGTATTATGACATAGACACAGACTGAAAATGTTGGCATGATCTTATTTTTCAGCTAAATTTTGTAATAAGAAAAATAATCCTGATGGGTACTAATTTTCCTACTATGGCCCTTGTTCCTTTGTTTTATTATTAATTATTAATAGTCTCAATTCAATATACATATAAGTACCTTATATATGTCTGGTGCTGTTTTAGGAAATAAGGATAAAAAGACAAAATTAAAACTGTCCTTCCTTCAAGAGGACTATGTTGTATTCAGGGGAAGTATATATACACATATGTGTGTGTGTACATACATTTATATATTTACTCATCCTCATATGTAAAATACAAATTTTTGTATATCTGATACTATAGCCAACAAAGAAGATCCCTTAACTTTTGGATAGAGATAGATAGATAGACAGATGGGCAGAGAGATGATAGATGATAGATAGATAGATCAATAGATATATCTGATACTACAATCAACAAAGAAGATCCCTTAATTTTTGGATATATATCTATAAGTATTTACTAAATTTTCATTTATTTCAGTGACATGTTTATTATGATTTATTTATGTTCAGTGATTCAAAGAAATCCCAATAGTAAATGCTACTGCATCCACAAAAAGAACTAAGGAAACTAAATGTAAATCAACTCATGCTATATTCACTTTTTTCTTTTTTTTTTTTTTAATCTCTCCCATGGTTTTTCCCTTTTGCTCTGATTTTTTCTCTCCCAATATGATTCATAAAGAAATGTATTATAAAAATAAATAAGTAAAGTTAGAAAAAAATTTTTTTAATTTTATTTCCCCTCCAATAACCCCGTGTGACATTGGAAATACAAGATTTTTCCTTGTGAGGCAATGGAGGCTTAAAAGGATAAGTGACTTGATTACAGTTGCATAGTGTCAGAACCAAAGATATAAGACCTGAAAGGTTCCTTAGAAATAATAATTTATGTGATTCACTTGTCACATCCTCATCGCAGAATATAAATTACATAATACATAAATTGTTCCCCTGTTTTGTCATTGTATCTCAGGGAGTTCTCACAGTTTCTTGTATCTATTTTTGAATAAGGGCTTCTGATTTCATTGTTGTACAGTCCTGGTATGAAAATTTCTTCCACCAACAAAAACTGTAATTTGAAGTCAGATCTTTTTGCTTTAATACTCAATTGTTTTAGTCATGTCTGACTCTTCATAACTCCATTTGGAGTTTTCTTAACAAAGATACTACAGTAGTTTACAGTTTCCTTCTCTAGCTCATTTTACATATGAGGAAACTAAAGCAAATATGGTTAGTTTTCTTGTCCAGAGTGACACAGCTAGTAAGTGTCTGAGGCTGGATTTGAACTAATGTCTTCTTGACTGAAGGCCCAGCAATCTATCCATTTTACCATCTAGTTTCCCTACTGCCTTAATGGCAGTCTTCTGTCCCCTGAACCATACTGTTTTTCCTTTGACTTTGTACATACATAGTATGAGCAATTGAATTGAATCTTAAATGAAACAGTATAATAATATAATTCATAGCTTATATTAGTAAATATATGAAATGAGTATTTAATTATTTTAAATTCATTATGTTAATCTACATTCAATATAATGAATCCAATATTTATTAACCAATCTCTACAGATTAAAAATGAATTATATATCCCTCATATAAAGGTCTTCCAGTCCCTAGGGAGATAATCAAATAATACAAGACATCCCCAAAGTCTTAGTGTAAAGTTTTAAGCTTTAATATTTTTAATATCTGAAAATTACACCAAGATTTTTGGGATAACTTATATAATTAGGATTTGGCAGAAATTTCATCCATTAAAATATGATTTGAAATTTATGTTTCTTCCCTAATCAAAATTATTAAATAATGCAGATGAATCTTAGAAATTACTATTCAATAAATAAAGCTCAATGGATTTGACAACTGATCATTTACACAGTCAATTATAATTTAGAACAGCCTCTAAATTTGGCTCAGTTTGACTTGAAAATTGGTTCTATTTGTAAGCATAGGGAGAAATAATACATTTTTTTCCCCCAAAGGATAAATATATTGTGAATACTAAAACAATTAACAGAGTGTGTGATTCATCTAGAACTAAAAATAAATCAGTTTAAAATTTTTTTCATATCAGTAATAAGATTCTTCATTATGAAAGGATACATTCAAAGAATTTGACTGAAAATTTCCAGTAGAAACACAATATTAAAGAACATGAATTTTTCAATTCTCTAACCAACAAATCTTTCTAAAATGACATCAACAAACAAAATCTAGAATTTTTTATTTACCTTTAAAGGTATAATAAGAAACTGGTATATGTATAGAGAGGTTAACATGGTATCTTTCCACATGAAAAAGGTTTGGGAGCCTGTTTCCAAGAGAATTATGATGATATAGAATGGAATTATGTTGGAGAGACTGTGCATTATTCACAGACATTTCTCAATTGGGTCTGTTTGTCATCATGAAGGAGACAGATGAGAAAATGTACTTTGCTCCTTCAATGGTAGTAGGGGAGGCACTTGACTGTGTAGTACTACATTTGCTCACAAACTTGATTGGTATGTTCATTAGTTTAACTATACTGTTTCTATTATTCATGTTTGAGATGATCTTTCCCTCCTCTTTATTGTTTCTTTTATTTAAAAAGAAACATTCTTTATTACACAGAGTGACTCTCTGTTTAAAGGGAGAACTTATTCATTAATGAAAATATGTAAAACAAAAGAGATCAATAATGTAAATATTCACCAGAGTACTTTTAACCTGTGAAAGAAAAAAATGTCAATTGTGCATGTATTTTTAATTACTTGATTAATAGTATACTATTTTTGTTATCATTATTATGTTTCTGAAAATATGTCAGAAAACAGAAAAATAGGAGATTACTGAACTGTACATCCAGTTTTAGACAAGCAAAACAGAAATAAAGGAATCTTGAAATAAGAATAGATAAAATGCAAAAGAATTGAAAAACAAAACTAATAGTTGGTTCTTTTACAAGATTAACAAAAAAATTAACTTTTAGATAAAGAGTAACAAAAAATCAAATAAAATAAACAAGGTGAAATCACAACAAACAGAATTTTTATAACAAAGACTAATCATAATGAACACTTCAAAATTATTTTCCAATAAATTTGAAATTTCATGAGACTACCTAAAAATATAAAATACTGAAATTTAGGGCCTCTATATGGTGCAGTGGTTACAAGACTGGGTTTGAAGTTAGAAAAAACAGTTTAAATCCACTTTAGATATTTAATAGGTGATCCAAAGGTGATCTTAGGAAATTCACTTAACTTCTATTTGCCCCAGTTTATTTAATTACAAAATAGGGATAATATAATAGCCCCAATGTCCCAGGATTGGTGTGAGGATCAAATAAGATAATAATTATAAACTGCCTATCACATGCTTGGAATAGGGTGTGTATATATATATATATATATATATATATATATATATATATGTCTCTGTGTGTGTGTGTGTGTATAGTTATATAAGTGTTAGTTATTATTATTGTATTAACAGAAGTTAAAATAGATCTCATAAACAATCAATCACCAAAAATGAAATGAAATGATGACAAAGGAATTTCCAAAGCAGGAGGGATCACACACACACACACACACACACACACACACACACTCCTAAGTATGAAATGAGAAATAAGGGTGTGAAATATGATACATGTTGGCATGACAGACACAGTTGCTACAGTGTTTGGATTTGCTAAAGTTTTTTTTTTTCTTTTTTTCTTTTTTAATCTGTATTTAAAAGGTAGGCTCACTTCTCTTGGTAGAAAATAGAATCAAGAGTAGTGAAAGAATTCAGAATTGAATGTGTTATTAAATAACAAAATAAATCAGTAAACAACAGAAAACAAAAAAGACAAAAATCTACTCAGAGCTGTGTCTACTCTGGTGAATTGAAGTCTCCTGTGTTTATTTGTAAATAATAACACATTTTGTATTTCCAACATTGCTGCCACAATTGAAAATGTAAAGGGGAATGAGCAAGAACATATTTTTTCTTTCATTTTAATTGACTCTGTTAACTATCTCCCATTGACTGTCTTTTAAATCTTAATTTGTTCTATATCTCATTCATCAGGCTTGTGCTGAGTTGATACTATGTGATATTTGTAGCTCATATCAAAATATCAGGGACTGATAATGACATTCTATTTTATTCATGAATGGACATGAGAGAGATTTACATTTTATCTTCAATGGTTTAATGTAAAGGAAAAAGTTTCTGATGCTATATTTCTAGACATTGCAGCGAATGGATAGACAAGGATTATTTTGGAGAAAGGTATTTCTTTTCCTTCAGTTCAAATCATGTTGGTGGCTATCTACGCTGACTCTGTTAAGTGTAGCTGGGACTGCAAATATATAGTAGGTAGTATATGTATGTTTTTTTTTTCTTTCTTTTTTTTTTGTTTTTTTGTTTTCTGATTTTTTTTTTTTTTGAGAGACTATTAGGGTTAAATGACTTACTGCAGGTTCACGCAGCTAGTAGTAATGAGTTCAAATTTGAACTCAGCTCCTCCTGACTTTAGGGCTGGTGCTCTATCTACTATGCCACTGGTCATATAATCTATTTGGCCCAATTTTCTCATCTGTAAAAGGAACTGGAAAAGGAAATGGTAAACTTCTATAGTATCTTTGCCAATAAAACCACAAATGGGGGAACAAAGTGGGATGTGATTGAAAAGACTAAAAAATAATTACAAATAGAAAAAATGCAAATGATTTAAGTTCTAAGTCATAGCACTCTAGGACAAAGCTGTAGTCATGCAGGTCTATTGATTAGGGAAAAATTGAGTAGGCCTATTATCTGTCTCATTCTCAGTGTTATGCATCTATTATTCTATTTCAAACCAAGAACTTGGTTCATTGAGGAGTTATCTAGCTAAATTTAATATACTGTTCATTTTAAAAACAGTAAAATCTGTTTCTTTACCATTCATCTCTTATGAACTTACATCATTTTCCCTTTAGTGGATACATATTTTATTTTGTTTTGTTTTGTTTTTATTTAAATGAATTGTTTCTAGAAATTTTAAAACCCCTCATGTTATATATATACATATATATATATGCATATATATATAAATATATGTATATATATAAAACAGCCAAATGAAACTACAAGTATGCCATGTTTTAAAGGAATATAATTTGCATAAGAGACTATAAAGTACAGGGGAGAGAAAAGCAGTTTCAAAGCCATACCCAGGGTCATGCATACAGGTGATATGATCTTGGGCAGGTCACTCAATCCCAGAGTCTCTTAGGTAACTCTTTCAAACTATATATTGCAGAGAAAGTGCCATCCTTCATGGTTGAGGGAGTTTTCTCATTAGGCAGTTGCTTAAACTAATTAAATCACAATCTATCAGTCTTAATACAGTTATTTAAATTTACAAAATAAGATGTGATGTGTACAATGACTTTTCACATCCCAAAAGAGCACTACAAAGTTATTTGACTCAGATTCTCCAAGTGGTTTTTAAATGTTTTGATTGCCAAATGTTTAAGATATAAAATTTCAGAAGGTTTGTGTTTTAAAATGAGACACCTGTACAGAGGAAGTATTTAGTCAAAGAAGTTTTACATGTTCCTTTTTCAAAGATTTTTATCAATCAAGTTTTCAATTCAAGCCCTGCCAATTTGGCACCTTTAAATAGTTTCCTATTCAAAGGAAATGATGGACTGATTGACTCAAGTCCCTTAGCCACTCCATCTTTTAGTTGAAAGTGCTTTTAACCAAATCGTTTCTACCTCCAATAGTCTATTTTTGATCAGATCTTTTTCTACTCAGAAAAAAAAAAATCCATGTTTTTTATTTCAGACAGGCCTTATTGTGTTTTGAAATAGATAGTATTGAAAATATTTATTAACAGACCTAGGAAGGAAAAATAACAAGCATGCTATCACACTTAGCCTAATTAAAGGAATGGGAAGGTTTATTAGGTGACTATTTTTAACAGACCCCCTAGTGGATTCAATAACCTGTAAGCCCAACAAACAGGAAGTGATCTCACTGGTTGCCAAGAAAGAATGAATTATGTTTGTTATTTTAAAAGGATATGTGTATATTATAACATCACTGAAATGGTGTTATTTCTAAAAAAAAAAGGTCAAAAAGAAAGTTTTTTTTTAATTGCCTGACCATCAAATTAGTTCTTTCAGAAGAACTTGACTCTAATCAAAAAGTAATTTTGCCTTAAGACTTTTAAGAACAATTGCAAATCAAAGTCTCATTCACTCTCTTCTACTGTCCTTCCTCTCCATCCAATCCTGGGAACCAGGACTAAAAGGTAACAGGAAATTTGAACTCTAACAGTAAAACACACCATATTCAAAGTTGTAAGCAACACTTTTTTGACATGGGAAATATTTGATCATAGGACAAAACCTGAAGACATAGTAAAAATATGGCATTCTTGGATACTATACAAGATTAATATAAGCTCTATAGGCCAACTTTGCAGGAAGTAATAATTTAAGATGTGTGAGCATACATATTGTGCTGAGCATTTCTTGCCTGTTTAACAACATGTTTATTGACATAGTTTACTTTAGGGGGTCCTTCTGAAGATAGTGGAACAGACAATCATCTTTTCTGAACACTCTAAAATCCCAAGAGTCTATTTAGCATAAATCTTAATTGCTCAGGAATTTAAACATCTAGTCTACCTGGCTTCAAAGTCTACCTCTGTGGCATACAATGATATGTGATGACGAAGAAGGTACACATTTTTAGTACCTCAAGAAACTTTTAAGGAATATAAATTGAGAGAAACTACCAGATTGTATTGATGGAAGAAGTTAAAGCATAAGAATATAAATCACTGGTGTTTGGATAATTATTTCTCTATTCCATCCATTCAAAATTGTTTTTTAAAAATGTAGGTTCAAATGACTAATGCTTTGAATATTTTTCTAAATCTTTAAGATTAATGTCATTAATATTTAAGAAACTTTTCTATATTATTTTGACACTAAAACAACATGCACCTAGTCCCAATATTGCCATGTGAGCCATCAAAATAATATCTTATCTTTGATAGCTGAGTATTTTGATCTTCATAAATCATAGGTTTTGTTTTATGTATTTATCTAAGACAGACTGTATATTTCTTGCTTAAAAAAATAAAAGTTGACATAGAGATTTCAATGTCTTTTCACTACCGCAAAAAGACCCAAAAAAATTTCTCTCAGGAAATATTCAGACTTGGCACTTTTGCAAAGCTTAATTTTAAAACTACAATAAGCCCAGCAATGTACATGGTGTTGAGCCCAAGTAACTCTGAAAGACTACAACTTCAGTGTAAGAATGATAGCTGTTACCTAATGACTCAAATTTTTCCTGCTTCAATTTCATTGGGAAATTTTGGATGCTAGAAACGGAATGATATATTTTCACAAAAGAATATTACTGTTAAATGAGAATAACATTTTTGAGACTAAAGGAAATAGAAAAAATAAATCAATCCAGAGTACATTTTTGAGAAATTCTGAATGTGGTAAGCAGGGGTTCTCATTCTGACAACAGGAGACAAGAGAAACAGCAACAGTGTTTCTGGTTTATGGAAAATTGTCATCAGCCTATAACGTTTTTTACTAACCACGGTCCTTACTTCTTTAAATCCATAAACTGGGGGAATAAAGTCCAGAAATAAAAAGAAAACAAACTAATTCGTCTCTTTTCCCTGAATCTCATCTTGAAAGACCTTTACCCTTTCATATGAGCCTATGTATATAAATGCATATGCTTTGTTATGTAAACCATCACAATTGTGCTGTGATTATATATATATGTATATACATATACATATGTATTTACACATACATATATAATAGTAACCATATATCATATACTATATACTTATCTTCATAAATCATAGATAGGTATCATCTCATACTTATCAGATTAACTAGTATGACAGAAAAGGAAAATGATAAATGTTGGAGAGGATATAGGAAAATAGGAACAGTAATGCACTGTTGGTAGAATTGTAAAGTGATGTAGCCATTCTGTGACTATACTCAAAGGGCTATAAAACTATGTATATTCTTTGATTTAAGAATACTACTATTAGTTCTGTATTCCAGAACACAAAATTTTGGGGGTTAGGGAAAAAGGATCTATTTGTATAAAAATATATCTTTTTATGGTGGCAAAGAATTAAAAATTGAGGGAGTATTCATTTTGGAGAAAGGCTAAACAAGTTGTGGTATAGGATTCTAATAGAATACTGTTGTGCTATGAGAAATGATGAACAGAATGCTTTCAGAAAAACTAAGACACGAATCAGAACATTGAATATAACAACAATATTGTACAATGAGCACTTTTAATTAATATACCTATTCTCAGCAAAACAATGATCCAACACAATTTCAAAGAACTCACAATGAGAGATACTACCCATGTGCAAAAAAAAAAAAAAAAAAAAAAAAAAAAAAAAAGTAGAGTCTGAATAGAGATTAAAGTATGTTATTTTTCACTTAATTTGTTCATTGTTTTGGGCATTTTTATGTTATTTTTTTTAACAACATTTTTAACAACATGACTAATGTGCACATAGATTTGACTTGATTGCACATATATAAACTATATCAAATTGGTTACAGTATCAGGAAAGGATAAGGGAAGGGAAAGAAATATTTTTAAAATAAATCTTAACCCTACTTTTGGGTAAGAATTCACTATTTGAAAAAAACCCTGGGAAAATTGGAAACTAGTATGGCAAAAACCCATTGACCCACACTATATATCAAAATAAGGTTGAAATGGGTTCATATCTAGACATAAAGGGTAATATTATATACAAATGAGAAAAACATAGGATAGTTTACCTTTCAAATCTGTGGAGGAGGAAGGAATTTGAGACCAAAGAAGAACTAGAGATCATTATTGATCATAAAATAGATAATCCTGATTATATTAAGTTAAAAAGTTTTTTATACAAACAAAACTAATGCAGACAAGATTAGAAGGGAAGCAATAAGCTGGGAAAACATTTTTTACAGTTAAAGGTTATAATAAAGGCCTCATTTCTAAAATATATAGAGCATTTACTCAAATTTATAGGAATTCAAGCCATTTCCCAATTGATAAGTAGTCAAAGGATATGAACAGACAATTTTCAGATGAAGAAATTAAAACTATTTGTAGTCACATGAAAAGGTGCTCCAAATCACTATTGATCAGAGAAATGCAAATTAAGATAACTCTGAGATACCACTACACACCTGTCAGATTGGCTAAGATGACAGGAAAAATAAAGACAAATGTTGGAGGGGATGTAGGGAAAACTGCAGTACTGATACATTGTTGATGGAACTGTGAATGGATCCAACCATTTTGGAGAACAATTTGGAACTATGCTCAAAAAGTTATCAAACCGTGTATACCCTTTGATCCAGCAGTGTTTCTACTGGGCTTATATCCCAAAGAGATCTTAAAGGAGGGAAAGGGACCCACATGTGCAAAAATGTTTGTGGCAACCCTTTTTGTAGTGGCAAGAAACTGGAAATTGAATAGATACCCATCAAATGGAGAATGGCTGAATAAATTATGGTATGAATAAAATATGGAATATTATTGTTTTGTAAGAAATGATCAACAGGATGATTTCAGAGAGGCCTGGAGGGACTTACATGAACTGATGCTAAGTGAAATGAGCAGAACCAGGAGATCATTATACATGACAACAACAAGACTATATAATGATCAGGTCTGATAGACATACCTCTCTTCAACAATGAGATGATTCAAACTAGTTCCATTTGTTCAGTGATGAAGACAGCCATATTCACACAGAGAGAGGCCTATGGTAACTGAGTGTGAACCACAAAATAACATTTTTACGCTTTCTGTTGATGTTTGCTTGCATTTTGTTTTCCTTCTAAAGTTTTTTTTTTTCCTTTCTTGATCTGATTTTTCTTATTCAGCAAGATAACTGTATAGATATGTATATCTAAATATTGGATTTAACATATATTTTAGTATATTTAATATGTGTTGGACTACCTGCAGAGGTCAATGTTGAAAATTTACCCATGCATATATATTTGTAAATAAAAAGCTTTAACCAACCAAACAAACAAAAAAAAAAAAAAAAAAAAAAAAAAAACGATTTGAGGAATTTAAGCTAATGATCAAGACTGCTCAGCAAACTATGTAAGCTTCCTGGGCAGATGGTACTGATTTAGAGATGTTTTTGAAATGGAAGGGGAGTGAATGGTTAGAAGTAAAAGTCTGACATGAGTGAAGTGGGTGAGTAGGAATAGAAGAGATTGGAAGCCCAAGAGCCTTTGGTGAAGCTTAAAGAATGACTTTGGAATAGTGTAAAATGATCTAGAGCACACAATAAAGCCGTCATAGTACTTTTAACAAGGTAGAGAAGTGCCATTGTCTAATCAGAATATTGGTAATAAAACTAAGAGAAAAGTGAAGGAAGGGATGCTGGGGTGAGAACAAGGTCCAAATGGGAACAATTTGCAGCTGCTCAAGTGAGAAATATAAGGCTGTAGTAATAATGACTATTCTTTGTCTTCATAAGTTAAAGAGGATAATCAATCAAATAACCAAATAATTAAAACAACATAACTCTATATGATACTAGATTTTGCTTTCCAGTAGGACTCATTATTTTTCAGTATGTCCCTCACTCTAATCTCATTCATAGATTAGATTCAGTATTATAAAGAGAAAACTGAGATTCATTTCATTATATCTGTCAACTCAGCATTCTGGGGAAACATAAATTAAAACTTAGATTTGCTTCACTAAGACTTAGCTCATGACTGGAGTTTCCCAAAGGAGTATAAAGATGCTTAATGTACAATGTAGATCAGGTGTAGGACAGCTGTTTCTTTCCTCAACATAAAAGAAATGCTTAAAACTGGAAAGAGTCAGAAATGAACATTGACAAAACCTTATAATGAATGAATTGATGAAAAAGCATTTCTTTAGCACTTATTTTATGCAAAGCATGGCGCTAAGTGCTAGGGAAATAAATAGAGAAGACAGGTGCAACTCTCAAGAATCTGACATTCTTGAGAATGTGTATGATAAAAAAAAATGTTTTAACTGCAAATTAGATTGGAAAGGCTAAGTAGATTTTAAGTTGTTGGTAATGCCTCCTCTTAATTGGTATTTCTACTGATAAAACCATATTGGTTTCTGATATTTAATCATTTTACAGTATCAGAGATTTTGGCAGAGAGAGCATTCTTTTCCAAGTCCTCAATAGATGTAAATCTGCTGAAACAATTGAACCTCCGTGAGTGAGAGATTTCTGCCTTCTATGATAGCTTCTGGAGTAAACTGAAAGTAGATAGGATTGTTATTCCTGGAATTCCTGAAATTACCTGTACATTAGTGGCAATTGGTCATGACAGGGATGTTGAATCTCTTCCCATAAGAGTTCATTCCATCCATGATAGCTCCCAGCAGGTAGAGTATTGTGGTAGAAGGATAATATTATTTCCAAGATTCTTAGATTCAGGATCCTAGTTTGTCTGCACAGAAGTCTGAGAAGTCAAAGTTATGACCATGATTTTATTCTCCCCAACACACTATGCCTCTTGACTCATCCTCAGTATGGTTTCAACCCAGCTATCTTGTCTGCCCCTTTGACAATTGATGTTAGTGGGGAACTTAAGGCCTTTCTTTTCTCCATAAATATTGTGTCTTTCTGTAATGCATATTCCTATTATACTCTCCTGAAAAAGTTCTACTTAAAATTTGGAACATTTAGTTGGACCACTGAATAAGCATTGCACTTTACATGAGCTCTGTTCTATCTAAACAATTCCTTCTATCGTTTTTTTCTAGAAATTCAGGCAGAGGTTGTTTTTTTTTTTTTTTTTTTTTTTTTTTGGTTGTTGTTTTTGTTGTTTGTTTGTTTGTTTTCCCCAAAGGAGAATTTTTATATTGCAGGGAAAATCTGCTGCAGGATATCTAGCTCCAAATCAGAGATCTAGGATCTTCCAATCTTTCTAAATCTATCATGTATAAAAATGTCCTTCTCAGATGACTGTTTCCCTATACCTAAGAAACACAAAGTAGAAGAGGCAGCAGGATCTTGAACTCCTGATTTAGCTTCTCCAAAATGAGCACATGCTCTTCCTTTTAGGTTTGCTGTTTAAGTATCTATATATGGGAAATCCAAGACACAAAAAGGTTCATGCCAGGTATTGTAGAAGCACCTGTCTTCGCTATTTATTTCCCTAGCACTTAGCGCCATGCTTTGCATATAATAAGTGCTAAAGAAATGCTTTTTCATCAATTCATTCATTATAAGGTTTTGTCAATGTTCATTTCTGACTCTTTCCTGTTTTAAGCATTTCTTTTATGTTGAGGAAAGAAACAGCTGTCCTACACCTGATCTACATTGTACATTAAGCATCTTTATACTCCTTTGGGAAACTCCAGTCATGAGCTAAGTCTTAGTGAAGCAAATCTAAGTTTTAATTTATGTTTCCCCAGAATGCTGAGTTGACAGATATAATGTGAAATGAATGAAAAGTGAATAAAAGTAAAAGTATGTTTCCTTTTACAGTCTACTAGGTATACCATTCTTTCTGACTCAGTGGCCAGTTCTCTTTCGCATAGTAGCCTCTTTTAGGATTGGGACTAGGGGATTCTTCATTCTCCCATGTTACAAGGTTCAGGTCTCTTAGTGCCGAGCTCATGTAACTCTGGAAATATCCAGGGAGGTCATCACATATTCCATGGGATGGTATTATATGCTTCAACTATGAATTTATTACAAGTAAGCTCCACGTTATATATTCCAGTCTAAACTATGCTATATTTTCCCCAGTTAGATAATTGTTATTCTATACAAATTAGTTGGGATGCCTCCAGCACTTTTGCCCCTATTCCTAAATTTGGAAGATTCTCTGGGGATCTAAGGAGGTTCAAACATTATCAAGTGCCTCCCCCAGTTTCTTTCAGTAAAGCATCTGCATGAATTCTACATTTTTATGGCTTCCTGTAAATAATGCCATGTAAAAAATCTACTCATCATTAGTAGGGATTATAGGAATTTGTAATTAGTAGAGATTTATAAGGTTCATTTTTCCACTACTGAAGTTATAAAGTAGAGATAACATTAAATAAAAAAAAAATTAAGCAAAAAAAGACATATCACAAAGTTCATAATGAATTAACAATTTCCTTGTACTTAAGATATTTTTATTAATTTTTGTTTACTTTTTTCATAATTATAACTTTTTATTGACAGAACCCATGCCTGGGTAATTTTTTACAACACTATCTCTTGCACTCACTTCTGTTCTGACTTTTCCCCTCCCTCCCTCTACTCCCTCCCCCAGATGGCAAGCAGTCCTATACATGTTAAATATGTCACAGTATATCCTAGATACAATATATGTGTGCAGAACCAAATAGTTCTCTTGTTGCACAGGAAGAATTGGATTCAGAAGGTAAAAATAACCTGGGGAAAAAAAAAACAAAAATGCAAGCAGTTTAAATTCATTTCCCAGTGTTCTTTCTTTGGGTGTAGCTGCTTCTGTCCATCATTGATCAAATGAAACTGAGTTAGATCTCCTTGTCTTAAATCCACTTCCATCAGAATACATCCTCATACTGTATTGTTGTTGAAGTATATAATGATCTCCTGGTTGTGCTCATTTCATTCAGCATCAGTTCATGTAAGTCTCTCCAAGCTTCTCTGTATTCATCTGTTGGTCATTTCTTACAGAACAGTAATATTCCATAACATTCATATACCACAATTTACCTAACCATTTTCCAGTTGATGGGCATCCATTAATTTTCCTGTTTCTAGCCACTACAAATGGGGCTGCCACAAACATTTTGGCACATACAGGTCTCTTTCCCTTCTTTAGTATCTCTTTGGGGTATAAGCCCAGTAGTAGCACTGCTGAATCAAAAGGTATGCAAAGTTTGATAACTTTTTGAGCATAGTTTCAAATTGCTCTCCAGAATGACTGGATGTATTCACAATTCCACCAACAATGTATTAGTGTCCCTGTTTTCCCACATCCCCTCCAACATTCCTCATTATCTTTCCCTGGCATTCCAGCCAATGTGACAGGTGTGTAGTGGTATCTCAGAGTTGTCTTAATTTGCATTTCTCTGATTGATAATGACTTGGAGCATCTTTTTTTTTTTTTTTTTTTAATAGCCTTTTATTTACAGGATATATGCATGGGGAACTTTACAGCATTAACAATTGCCAAACCTCTTGTTCCAATTTTTCACCTCTTACCCTCCCACCCCCTCCCCTAGATGGCAGGATGACCAGTAGATGTTAAATATATTAAAATATAAATTAGATACACAATAAGTATACCTGACCAAAACGTTATTTTGCTGTAGAAAAAGAATCAGACTCTGAAATATTGTACAATTAGCTTGTGAAGGAAATCAAAAATGCAGGTGTGCATAAATATAGGGATTGGGAATTCAATGTAATGGTTTTTAGTCATCTCCCAGAGTTCTTTTTCTGGAGCATCTTTTCATATAACTAGAAATAGTTTCAATTTCCTTGTCTGAAAATTGTTTGTTCATATCCTTTGACCATTTATCAATTGGAGAATGGCTTGATTTCTTATAAATTAGAGTCAATTCTCTATATATTTTGGAAATGAGGCCTTTATCAGAACCTTTGACTGTAAAAATGTTTCCCCAGTTTATTGCTTTCCTTCTAATCTTGTCTGCATTAGTTTTGTTTGTATAAAAACTTTTCAATTTTATATAATCATAATTTTCGACTTTATAACCAATAATGATCTCTACTTCTTCTTTGGTCATAAATTCCTTCCTCTTCCACAGGTCTGAGAGGTAAATTATCTTCCAATTTATTTATAATCTCATTCTTTATGCCTAGGTCATGAACCCATTTTGACCTTATCTTGGTGTATGGTGTTAAGTGTGGGTTAATGCCTAGTTTCTGCCATACTAATTTCCAATTTTCCCAGCAATTTTTGTCAAATAGTGAGTTCTTATCCCCAAAACTGGGATCTTTGAGTTTCTCAAACACTAGATTATTAAAGTTATTGGATGTTTTGTCCTTTGGACCTAACCTATTCCATTGATCAACTAATCTATTTCTTAGCCAATACCAAATGGTCTTGTTAACCACTGCTTTATAATATAATTTTAGATCTGGTACAGCTAGGCCACCTTCATTTGATTTTTTTTTTCATTAATTCCCTTGAAATTCTTGACCTTTTGTTTTTCCATATGAACTTTGTTGTTATTTTTTCTAGGTCATTAAAATAGTTTTTTGGAAGTCTGATTGGTGTCGCTCTAAATAAATAGATTAGTTTAGGTAGTATTGTCATCTTTATTATATTTGCTTGCCCAATCCAAGAGCATTTAATATTTTTCCAGTTGGTTAGATCAGACTTAGTTTGTGTGGAAAGTGTTTTGTAGTTTTGCTCATAAAGTTTCTGATTTTCCCTTGGCAGATAGATTCCTGAATATTTTATAGTATCAGTAGTTACTTTAAATTGAATTTCTCTTTGTAACTCTAACTGTTGTATTTTGTTAGTGATATATAAGAATGCTGATGACTTATGTGGGTTTATTTTGTGTCCTGTAACTTTGCTAAAGGTGTGGATTATTTCTAATAACTTTTTAGTAGAACCTCTGGAGTTCTCTAAGTATACCATCATATCATCTGCAGAGTGATAATTTGGTTTCCTCATTACGTACTCTAATTCCTTTAATCTCTTTCTCAACTCTTATTGCCAAAGCTAGCATTTCTAATACAATATTTCATAGTAACAGTGATAGTGGGCAATCTTGTTTCTCTCCTGATCTTATTGGAAATGGTTGCAGTTTGTCCCCATTACATATGATGCTTACTGATGGTTTTAAATAAATGCTACTAATTATTTTAAGGAAAAGTCCATTTATTCCTGTACTCTCAAGTATTTTAATAAGAATGGATGTTGTATTTTATCAAATGCTTTTTCTGCATCTATTGAGATGATCATATGGTTTTTGTTAATTTGGTTATTGATATGGCCAATTATACTGATAGTTTTCCTAATATTGAACCTCCCCTGCATTCCTGGTATAAATCCTACTTGATCATGATGTATTATCCTGGGGATAATTTTCTGTAGCCTTTTTGCTAATATTTTATTTAAGATTTTAGCATCAATATTCATTAGGGAGATTGGTCTATAATTTTCTTTCTTTGTTTTCAACCTACCTGGTTTAGGTATCAGTACTATGTCTGTGTCATAAAAGGAATTTGGTAGGACTCCCTCATTACCTATTTTTTCAAATAGTTTATATAGAATTGGGGCTAATTGTTCTTTATATGTTTGGTAGAATTCACATGTAAATCCATCTGGTCCTGGGGTTTTTTTTTTTAGGGAGTTGATTAATAGCGTGTTCTATTTCTTTTTCTGAAATGGGACTATTTAAGCAATTTACTTCCTCCTTTGTTAATCTGGGAAGCCTATATTTTTGGAGGTAGTCCATCCATTTCATAGGTTATCACATTTATTGGCATAAAGTTGGGCAAAGTAACCCCTTATTATTTCTTTAATTTCCTTTTCATTGGTGGAAAGTTCTGCCTTTTCATTTTTAAGACTATTAATTTGATTTTCCTCTTTCCATTTTTCTAATCAGATTTACCAAAGGTTTATCAATTTTATTGGTTTTTTTCATAAAACCAACTCTTAATTTTATTTATTAGTTCAATAGTTTTTTTTTTTTACTTTCAATATTATTAATTTTTCCTTTTAATTTTAAAATTTCAAGTTTAGTAATTGATTGGAGGTTTTTAATTTGGTCTTTTTCTAGCTTTTTAAGTTGCAAGCCCAATTCATTGATGTTCTCTTTCTCTATTTATTCAAGTAAGCCTCTAAGGATATAAAATTTCTCCTTATTACCACTTTGGGTGCATCCCATGAATTTTGGTTGTCATTAGCTTGAGTGAAATTATTAATTGTGTCTATAATTTGCTGTTTCACCCAATCATTCTTTAAGATGAGATTATTTAGTTTCCAATGACTTTTTGGTTTATTTACCCCTAACATTTTGTTGAATGTAGTTTTTATTGCATCGTGATCTGAAAAGAAAGCATTTCCTATTTCTGCCTTCCTGCATTTATTTTGAGGTTTTTATGTCCTAATATATGGTCAATTTTTTGTGTAGGTTCCATGAATTGCTGAGAAGAAAGTATACTCCTTTCTGTCACCATTCAGTTTTCTCCAAAGATCTATCATACCTAATTTTTCTAATATTCTATTCACCTCTTTAATTTCTTTCTTATTTGTTTTGTGGTTTGATTTATCTAATTCTGAGAGTACAATATTGAGATCTCCCACTATTATAATTTTTTTTATTTCTTCTTGCAGCTCAAAAGAGATAATTTTAACCCAAGTAACTAGGGAAACAAAAAAAATGAAATATTTTTAATTAAACTATTTTTTATTATTAAATAATAATTTATTTAATTATTAAATAATTAAACTTTAATTTAAAAAACATAACAGAAACAAAAAGAAAAATCAACCATTCCTTTTAAAATAAATTCATATTCATATATGTTAGGTATAAAGAGCATAGAAGCAATCAACCACAGTAATATAGTCTTCAGTAAAGTCAAGGACATTAACTTCAGGGTCAAGGACTCATGATTTGATTTTTTAAGAATTTCAGGAAAATTTGAAAGCAGTCTGAAAGCAGTTAAGTTTAGATTAAAATTTCATTCCAGGTGTTTTACAAATTATAACCCAATATAATTCTCCTCCCGTTTTTATAAGACCCATAAGCTAAGAATGATTTTTATATTTTTAAATTACATTTTAAAAATAAAGTGTCATTGCCTTTTAAAGTGCAAAATCTCTTCTTAGTTTATAGACCATACAAAAGAATGTGGCTGACCCATATTTTGTTCTTAGATCACGGTTTGCAGATCCCTGCTTTATACAGTAATAGAAAATAAATGTGTATGAGACCCAAGTATAAAGAATTACACTATTTAAAAAATTTGAGGAAATAAGTGGATAACTTTCAAAATTATAGGTAGGAAAAAAGTTTTTGACCAATCAAGAAATAGAGACATAACAAGAAAAAAATTGATAATGATTGAGTACATAATATGTAAAAGTTTTTGTTTAAGTAAAATTGTTGAAATTAGATTTAGAGAAGAAATATTTAATTGGGAAGAGGAAAATACTGTGCAAAATTCTTTCCTTTAGATCTGAGTTTTTAAGGTATACAGAGTATTCCAAGTCATAGACTTTGGGTACAAAATGTTACTTATTTGTACATAGCCAATGAGTTCAATATTCACCACCCTCATTTCTTTCTTGTTTATTTTGTGGTTAGATTTGTCTGATTCTTAAAAAAAGGGGAATAATATGTCAATAGCATATTTTTGCTGTGTATTTCTTCCAGTAATTGGCTTAAAATCTTCTCTAGGAATTTCGTTGCTCTACTACTTGGTGTATACACATTTAGTATTCTTACCACTTCATTGTTTGTGGTACTTTTATAAAGATGTACTTTTATTCCTTATTTATCTCTTTTCATAATATCTATTTTTACTTTTGCTTTATTTGAGATCAGAATTGTCATTCCTGTTTTTTTTTTCTTACTTCAGGTGAAGTATAATAAATTCTGTCCCAGCCTTTTGCTTTTACTCTAAATATGCCTCTTTGTGTTAAATGTGTTTCATGTAAATAACATATTGTAGAATTCTGATTTTAATCCACTCTATTTCTGTTTTATGGGAGAGTTCATTCCATTCACATTCACAATTATAATTACCAGCTCTGTATTTTCCTCTATTCTATTTTCTCCCCTGTATGTACTTTTGTTCTCTCCACCTTGTGCTTAGTAGTTTGTTTGTTTGTTTTTGTTTGTTTGTTTTTAATTACCTCATCCACTACCTTATCTCTTATCACCTCTTCCCCCTTCTCTTACCTTTTTTGGAAGTGTTTCTGGCCTTCCTTCTCTTCTGCCCCTCCTTTTTTTTTTCCTCTTTCTCTTCTTACTTCTTTATAGGGTTAGATAAATTTCTATATCCAAATGAATAATTAAGTTATTCCCTCATAGGGGCAAAACTGATGAGATCAGGCTTGAGACAATACTCATACTCCTTCCTTCTTTTCCTGCATAGTAATAGGTCTTTTAGACTTCTTCATGTGATCTAATTGTCCCATTACATCTCACATTTCTTCTTTTTCCAGTAAAGACCTTTATCTACCCC
Organism: Sarcophilus harrisii; assembly: GCF_902635505.1. Classification (NCBI taxonomy): domain Eukaryota; kingdom Metazoa; phylum Chordata; class Mammalia; order Dasyuromorphia; family Dasyuridae; genus Sarcophilus; species Sarcophilus harrisii. The sequence goes on along the minus strand of NC_045429.1, from coordinate 314,047,498 downwards.
TTCATGTCTTTTTGTTTGACATCATCACATCAGAGTCAATTTATAATCACACCCTCAATCCATGTGAAATCCCATCCCTCTGCCCCAACAACAGATACAATTCTCAAGAGTTACAGATATTGCCATCTAGGGGAGGGCGTGGAGGAAGGGGTAAATTGGAACACAGGGTTTTGCAAGGGTTAATATTGAAGAATTGTCCACACATATGTTTTGAAAAAATAAAAGGCTTTAATTAAAAAAAGTTACAGATATCATTTTCCCATCTAGGGATGTAAATGGTTTAACCTTTAAACAATATTCATTTACCTTTCCACTCTTCTCTTGAATCCCGCTTGTAGATTAATTTTTTTCTTTAGTTCTAGTTTTTTTTTTTTTCAATAGAAATGATTGAAAGTCTCTTACTTCATTGAAGATCCATTACCACTCCTGAAATATAATGCTTTGTCTCACTAGGTAGTTAATTCTTGGTCCTTTGCCTTCTGAAAATATAGTATTCCAGGCCCTCCAATACTTTGTTGTAGAAACTGCTAGATTATGAGTAATCCTGATTATTGCTCTTTGATATTTTATTGTTTGTTCGTTTGGCAGCTTACAATATTTTTTTCCTTGAAATTATAGTTCTGGAGTTTCATAACAAAATTCCTTCACAACAACAGTATCTCTTTCTGGATTTTTTTTCCAGGTCAGATGTTTGTCCAATGAGATATTTCACATTTGCTTCCCTTTTTTCTTTTTTTTTATTTTGTTTGGCTGATTCTTGCCACAGAGTCATTACCTTCCATTTGCCTGCCCTGTTCTTGCTTTCGATTTTCTTCATCAACTTTTGTATCTCATTTTCCATTTGGTTAATTCTACTTTTGAAGGTGGTGTTGTCTTCAGTGTTTTGTTTTTTTTTTTAATTTGGCCAATTGTATTTTTTAAAGAGTTCTTTTCTTCAGTCAATTTTCCTTCCTTTTCCAAACTGTTGATTCTCTCATGCATACCTCTAATTTCCTGTCTCATTTTTTTTTCTTTTACTTATTTGATTTGCCTTTTAAAGTCTTTTATGAGCACCAAGAAGCCTCTTTGGGCTTGAAACCAATTCATATCATTCTTTGAGGTTTCTTTTGTGGATAGTTTCATCCTCTTCTGAGTTGGTGTTTTGGTCTTTTCTGTCATGATAGTATCTTTCTGTACTCACGGTCCTTTTGTGTTTCTTGTTCATTTTATTTCCTTTTCTTTTGGTATTTTTTTTTTTCTATTTATATGATTGAACTCAGCTCCTAGAGTAAAAGGGGAGCTGTCCCAAGTTTCCTGAACAGCTCTTAGCCTTGGCTTTAAGCACAAGGGTTCTCTGTGTTTTCAGGGGGTAGCTTTGACTGCTCTTTTTAGGAAACATCCTGGTTTTTCAGAGTTTGCCTTCTGAGCTGGGACTGGAGTCTGCCCCACTGGAGGCTTTTTTACTTAACCAGGACTGAGGGTGTCAGCTTCTTATTTGCTGTGATTAAGACTCTCTTAGCAGCTTTCCCAGAGTCTGTCTGAGCTGGGCTGAACATCCTTTTCACCCCAGTGAGACTGACCTTTCTTGAAGTTTTTCCAGTCTGTCTTGAGCTGGAGAGTGGTTTCATTCTATCAGACTTTGTTCAGAGGCTTGGTTTCATGTGGTTTTTGAGGGAAACTGGGAGAGCTAGGGCAATTTTCTGCCTTTACTCTGCCATCTTGGCTCCACCAACATAACCAACCAGTGTATTTGTTTTGCTTAATTATGCATATGTAGCAGAATAAGAGCACTAAAAGTATAGAGGGGATAACTTGTTAGGGCTTGTCTTGTGGTTCAGCAGGAGGCAGAAAAGACGTTTTTAATCTTTTCTTCTTTCACCCTTATCCAACAAAATTTTCATTCCTATCAAGAGAGGAAACTAAGGTTAAGCCTGGGAGCCACTACTCGATCCTTTCTTTGTAAAGGAACAAAGGGTAACTGGCGAGAATTCTATCCTTCTTAAAGGTAGAAGGGGTACCTGGATATAATTATATCTTGTCTCCTTCCTTAAATACTGTTTTTCTTTTTTTTTTTAATAATAGCTTTTCATTTTAAAAATACATTCAAATATAGTTGTCAACATTCATACTTCGAATACCGTGTGCTCTAATTTGTTTTCTCTCCCTTCTCTCCCACCCCCTCCTATAGAGAGCAAGTAATTCAATATATGTTAAACATGTGCATTTCTTCTATACAAAATATATTACTTTTTTGAGGTATATAAATGTCTGATCACTTTCATCATCATCACTACTATACCACCATCACCATTTTCATCAATAAACATTTATTAAGCATCTCCTGCATACCAGGCATGGCTAAGTGATGAGGATATAAAAAGATATAAGGATATTAAAAAAAAAAACTTTCTCAAGGAGTTTGCAATCTAATTGGTGAAGTAATATACAAACAAATATAGTTAATGCAAGCTACACATGGGATAAAAAAGAAAATACAAACAAGATAGCATTGGAATTAAAAAAGCTTAGGAAAGGCTTCTGATGAAAGGTAAGATTTTAGTTCCAACTTAAAGAAAGCCAGGGAGGTCAGTAGTCAAGATGGTGGAATCCCAGCAGAGCATGCCAAGCATGAAAAATTAGCTAAAGTTAACTAAAGTTTCCAAAGCTTGGAAATAAAAAGTCTTGTTTTTGAAACATCCAGGAAGCCAGTATCACTGATTCAAAGAGTATTTATTGGGGAATTAAGTGCAAGAACACTGAAAAGATAGGAAGGAGCTGGGTTATGAAGAACTTTGAATGCCCAGCAAAGCATTTTTTATTTCCTCCTAGAGGGAAAAATCAAAGAACATAAAATAAACAGGAGTATATATATTCCAGACAATCTAGAGTGAAGGCATTCGCCTATTGGAAGCAAGATAACTTTTCTTAATGGAGAGAGACAACCCTGAATCTTACTAAAAAAACTCCCTGTGGTCCCTAGTATAGTAAGCTGAGGATAGGGACATGATGGAAACTATTTATTTTTCTCACAACCTCTCAGTCCCTTTTCCTTCAGCAATCTATACTGGGCTCTCTGCAAACTGGAAGCCAGAAAGGCATAAGATAAATTGACTTGAAGCTTGGCCAGTCACCTTTCCCAGAAGCATAATGAAGTGAGGAAGGGTGATTCCTATTTGAAGAATACCCACAAGAGACTGACAGTCTGAGAATTCTAAAGGCTGACTGAAGAAGATAAGAACTTGCACCTCTCATCAACTCTGCTCCACCCTTCACACAAGGCAGGACATTCATCTACACCAAGGAGAAGAGAATTCCATACCAATGTGCTTTAGGATACTAGTCATACATAGTTGTTATGAAAACAAAAAAAAATAATTCTTTCTCTCCTTCCTTTCCCCAGGTGTGGGATGAGAGGGAAAGGAAATAGACTTCTGTTAAAATTTTTTAAATGGAGATGTTACAAATGTGGAGCATTGCTTTTGTTTCACACATTGATCTAGTATTATTCTTATGTCATAGTTCTCTTTAACTGTTCTGACTTCACTTCCCTGAACTAGTTTCCTTTGTCTCAGTTTCCTTAACTGTTCTGTCAAATCCCCTTAGTCGTAAAAACCCACTCTGGTCCATTAAGATTGGGAACCATTTACTCTAATGTTGTAAATTGTTAATGCAAGCAAGATAAACAAGAGAGCAGAACTCCTGATCCTTCCCTGTCCTCAAGAATTTACAATATCCCTCTAAAATATTCCAAGATACCTCACTGACATCTTTATCTCTGGGTATTCAGACATCCCGTTTCTGGGCTTTTAAGATTTATGGTCTCCCCCGAACCTGACAGAAACTTTGGAGCACTTTTTGGTTCTTTGTCTTTAGAGAATATTTAAGAGGTTGGCTTTCTCCTATTCATTGCTGGAGGCTGGCTGCTAGATGCAGCATGCTGGATTCCAGCCCTGGGACCAACATGGTTTCCTTGGTCCCAGTATATCTTTATCTCTATCTGACTGGATAATTTGAGACAAGAGTCCTGTCCAGTCAATTATACTCTCCAATTAATAAACTATTGAAAACTCTCTAATCTCTCTCCTGCCTCAGTTTCTCTGGCATTACATTATTAGTTTTATTTCATTCATTTTATTGCTTTGTTTTTTTTTTTTTAATAAGAGATGGTTCACATAGTTGAGGTAATCTTCAAGTGTCTGTTATGTTAAAAAGCAATTCAGCAACATTTCAAAAAATTATGCCATAGCTACAGTGTTAGAAAGACAAATTATGATTCCAAAAGTCTGAAGAAGAAAAAAATGTGTTCCATCTTTTGGCAAAGATAATTAACTATGTAGATGAAGAATGGGAATTACATTTTTAGAGACAAGCAATATATGAATATTTTTGTCCAACTTATTTATTACTAAACAGGGATTTTATTATATTAAGAGCAACAGCATTTAGGAGACTATTGAGCAGTACTAATTATTTTCCAAAAGTAAAAGAAAATAAAGCTTATCAAAGAAAGATTTAACAAATATCAAGAAAGAAGATTGAGAGGGGACATTGAAAAGCAGTCCTGTAGATACTACCACATTAACTTAATATATACTTTAAAATATCAAACTAAGGTAATAAAATTTGAAAATTGATAATCTTATTTTTCTGCTTTTTGTATTTGTAAATATTCAGATACATTCATCTTTGTCAAGTTAACACTCATAGGAATATCTATCTATCTATCTATCTGACTTTAAAAATCATAAAGTCTTCTGTGTAGGCTGTTCTTCCTGGTTCAGTGGCCAATCCTGTGGCTTAGTATGCTGTCATGAGGCAGGAATGGCAATGAATATATGGGTGTCAAGTAACCAATAGATTACTCAGCAGCCCAAAGTTCTAAATCCTCCAGAATGAGTACATATATCCTTAGAAGTGTCCAGAGGAGGCTTACTGCATTCTCTAGGTGATTTCCCATGCAGATCCATCCCCATATATGCTCCATAGCATTTGATCTAATTAAACCACTCTCATATAAGCAAAATATTTTATATTTTAAAATCAAATTATCATTTACATACTAGACATTTTGTGTGGGTTGAAAAAGAGATTTGATTATCCTCTTTAATAACATACGGGGGAAAATAGATTATGATTTACCTAAGTTCACAGTATTAATTAGTAATTTTGTTGATGTTAAAACCCAGCTTTTCAAGACGATAGAATTCCTTCCACTAGAACAAATACATTTTTTTTAAAAACAAAACACAGCTACACCATAATACTATCAACCTTACTGGCACCAGAGTAATATCTTCTTTGTTTACTGTAGGTTTAGCTTTAATGGAAATTTCAGGCTTTATTGTTTAAACAGTGATACTTAGACTTAGAGTTGAGCAGATAGAATCAATAATTGCTTAATTGCATATTTTGTTTTCTTTTTTTCCCCAGCAAGGGAAAAAAAAGCTTGCACAGGAAGAAAACCTCAAAAAATCTCAACAATTACATTAATAATTTTTTGTACTAGGCAAAACGAAGATGACAAAATTAAAGTATAGATTTCTTCAACAACCCAGGTTGAAGGTAGGAAGCTTCTGTAATTTATCTGGAAAATTTAAATTTTCCTGGGATGTGAAACTATTTAAAACATTTTGTATAAGTTCACATGTGATGCACATGTGTTGTCTATCTTCAATAAAAGATATTCCTTAGATATGAAATTTACTTAATGTTTATCATGTGGTATTATATATTATAGTATTATCCGTGTTTATCCCCTTCTTAACTGTAATAAGCTCCATGAGGGCTTTTTTCTCTAAATCCCTTGGTCATCTTCTCTAACAAGCATGATGAGATTTTGCACCAACAGGCCTTTAATAATATTTCATACTGTTGAATCAATAAGACATATACTTTCAGTTTTTCGATGAGATGAAAGGATTGATTATCCTAATCATTATACTCTTTTGCTTTATCTTCCTTGCGACAAATAGTATATATACATGATATATAACTAAGTTTAGAAGTATAATCTTGAATAATTGAATAATCCAATTCAATACACCGGTACAAAATGCTTCCTGTATCTCAAAGTCTGATAGGCATGTGGGCATGAGTAAAAAATGAATCAGTTTCTCTTCTCAAGAAGTCTACATCATCCTGGGGTATATAAAATATTCACAAGTTATTAGATATTAAGCATATACAAAATTATATAAAGTAATTTCAAAAAATATTATTAATTGGAAGGCAGAAAGAAAGGTTGTCTGAGTCATATGGACTGTACTTCAAGGGAAGAAAGGGCTTTAGGTGGTAGAGATAAGGAAGGAGTAAATTCTAAACTTAGGACATAACCTGCCCTGATTAGATAATACCTAGCAGCCCAATGAAGTTGAAATAGAAACTGACTAACATTTTTTTTTAAGTACTGTTATTTCTAGGAAGGTAATTGGGAATCAATTTATGGAAATCTTTAAATGCCAAGCTGAGAATTTTATGTGTTTTTATCTTAGAGGTAATAAGGGGGTATTGAGAAAATAGCATTATGGTCAGATTTGTGCTTTAAGAATACCATTTTGTCAGCCTTTATGGATTGGAGATTAGAGAAAAATAGAAGCAGAGAGGACATGATTGAAACAATACAGTCAATAATACAGACAAGGACCTGAATGGGATGAAGATTCTATAAGTAGCTATAAGGAAATAAATAAAAGAGATATTATAGAAGCAAAATTGACAAAACTTAGCAATTATTTTAATATGGGGTAAAGGAAAGGGAAGAACTACACAAAAGCTCCTAAAAATTAAATATACACATGCAATTTGAGCCTAGAAAATGCACATAACTCTCAGTACTCTAGGCTTCTCTTTAAGAATATAAATTGTAGATACACATAACTGGAGAAAGACTCATTCCCACTTATCCTCACACTGATGAAATCAATACAAACGATGAGGCAAGTAGGGTGGGGGGGGGGCAGGAAGGGAATTCAAGTTGATGTAACAAAACTGTGCCCCTGATCTTTAGGGGGTTGGGCCTGGGTTGGAAAAACCCTAAATCTCAATCCTTCCCAGCTCTGGGAAAACTACCTGGTTCCCACAGGAAACTCCCACTCCAATTCATCTAGGAAACCCTTTGGTCTGGGAAATAATCACTGCCCTTATTGATTTGGAAATCAGCCCCTAATCACTTCCCCACTCCAAACCATAGAAGGTGAAATAAAATTCAAGACTCTATATCCCAGACTTCACTGTCTTCCTAATCAGGTAGTGGCCATTGAGAGAAAGGGTTTCTCAGTGAAAATAAACCAATTTTGCCAAAAACCTTGCTTGCAGACTGGGATTGTGAATTTTTTCACAAAACCTGTGATGCCATTATGGGGACCCCCACTGCTGTTAGGGTATCTCATCCCTCAACAAAATCATTAGTTTAAAAAATAATAATCCTTGCTATTAGACATAACAATTTAAGAATTTAAAAAAATATTTCATAAATACAACAAATAACTAGAAAGTTGTTTGTCTGAAAAAACGATATGCGAACTTTAGTGGATTATAAATTCAATATTAAATCAACAAAATGAAATGTTAGGCAGAAGGAAAAGAAGACCAAAAGTCAAGAATAGGCAGAAGAATGAAAACCACCTGGCCTGGACCCTAAAACAAAATGGGGGTATCAGGAGGAACTCACAAATGTGAGAAAGGAGCTGTCTTTGTGACAGAATTTTCCAGGATGAACAGATCCTAGGGCCATTAAGGCAAGGAGCCCCTGAGTGCTAAGGAGAAATTGAGGTTGAGTCAACCTGAATTTCAATTCACAATGGTTGTGAAGACAAGAAAATCTGTGCCAGTTCCAGAAATAGAATAAGTATTCTCTTATTCTTTAATATACCCTGCATCAAGGGATAATTTACCTATCAGATTTTTGGGGAAGGGAAGAATTTATGACCAAAGAACTAAAGAACATTATGAAAGGCTAAAAAGGACAAGTTAGATTACATTAAATTAAAAAGGTTTTACACAAACAAAAGAAAACAAACAAAATTAAAAGGGAAGTACAAAACTGAGAAAAATTGTTACAGCAAATATTTCTGGAAAAGATCTAATTTCTAAAAATATATAAAGAAGTGTCAAATTTATAAGAATTAAAGTCATTCTTACACGAACTGATGCTGAGTGAAATGACTAGGACCAGGAGATCATTATATACTTCAACAACAATACTATATGATGACCAGTTCTGATGGACTTGGCCATCCTCAGCAATGAGATCAACCAAATCATTTCCAATGGAGCAGTAATGAACTGAACCAGCTACGCCCAGAGAAAGAACTCTGGGTGATGACTAAAAACCATTACATTAAATTCCCAATCCCTATATTTATGCCCACCTGCATTTTTGATTTCCTTCACAAGCTAATTGTACAATATTTCAGAGTCTGATTCTTTTTGTACAGCAAAATAACAGTTTGGTCATGTATACTTATTGTGTATCTAATTTATATTTTAATGTTTTAACATCTACTGGTCATCCTGCCATCTGGGGGAGGGGGTGGGGGGTAAGAGGTGAAAAATTGGAACAAGAGGTTTGGCAATTGTTAATGCTGTAAAGTTACCCATACATATAACCTGTAAATAAAAGGCTATTAAATAAAATTTAAAAAATTAAAATTAAAAAAAAAGAATTAAAGTCATTTCCTATTTGATAAGAGGTCAAAGAATATGAACAGACAATTTTCAAATGAAGAAATTAAAGCCATCTATACTTAATGTAATATAGCTTCTAGGGAAGATAGCAAAGATTATGAGAACCTCTGACTTTGGAGTGCTATCGTTTTAACAATCTGTCTGTCAATGATTGTAAGGGTCTTCTGGCCTAGGAATGTAGTAATGTTTCTTTCCTTACACTTTAGGGAAGATATACTGGTGATCCTGAGACACTCTAACTTTAGTGCTATTGCTCTAACAATCTGCTTGTCAATGATTGTAAAGATCTTCTGGCCTAGGATTGGTAATCCTGAGATTCTCTAAACTTAGAGTGCTATTGTTCTGACAATCTGTCTGTTAATATTTCTAAAGTCTTCTGGCTTAGAATAGTCCTACAAGCATTACTGACTGACACATAGATAAATCTGTTGGTCAATGATAACCAAATTCCTGAGACAAAAATGAACGAGATGAGGTGACATCTCTCTCTCTCTCTCTTTTTAATTATTATAACTTTTTTATTGACGTGCATATGCATGGGTAATTTTTTACAACAATATCCCTTGCACTTACTTCTGTTCCAATTTTTCCCTTCTCTCGCTCCACCCCTAGATGGCAAGCAGCCTTACACATGTTAAATATATTATAGCTTATTCTAGATACAATATATGTGTGCAGAACCAAACAGTTCTCTTGTTGCACAGGAAGAATTGGATTCAGAAGGTAAAAATAACCTGAGAAGAAAAACAAAAATGCAAACAGTTTATACTCATTTCCCAGTGTTACTTCTCTGGGTGTAGCTGCTTCTGTCCATCATTGATCAATTGGAACTGAATTAGATATTCTTTTTATCGAAGATACCCATTTCCATCAGAATACATCCTCATACATTATTGTTGTTGAAGTATCTAATGATCACCTGGTTGTGCTCATTTCATTCAGCATCAGTTCATGTAAATCTCTCCAAGCCTCTCTATATTCATCCTGCAGGTCATTTATTTTTTTTTATTTTTTTTATTTTTTATTTAATAGCCTTTTATTTACAGGTTATATGCATGAGTAACTTTACAACATTAACAACTGCCAAACCTCTTGTTCCAATTTTTTACCTCTTACCCCCCATCCCCTCCCCCAGATGGCAGGATGACCAGTAGATGTTAAATACATTAAAATATAAATTAGATACACAATAAGTATACATGACCAAAACGTTATTTTGCTGTACAAAAAGAATCAGACTCTGAAATATCGTACAATTAGCTTGTGAAGGAAATCAGAAATGCAGGTGGGCATAAATATAGGGATTGGGAATTCAATGTAATAGTTTTTAGTCATCTCCCAGAGTTCCTTGTCTGGGCATAGCTGGTTCAGTTCATTACTGCTCCATTGGAAATGATTTGGTTGATCTCGTTGCTGAGGATGGCCAGGTCCATCAGAACTGGTCATCATATAGTATTGTTGTTGAAGTATATAATGATCTCCTGGTCCTGCTCATTTCACTCCTGCTGGTCATTTCTTACAGAACAATAATATTCCATAACATTCATATACCACAATTTACCCAACTATTCTACAATTGATGGGCATCCATTCATTTTCTAGTTTCTAGCCACTATAAAAAGGGCTGCCAAAAACATTTTGGCAATACAGGGCCCTTTCCTTTCTTTGTAGAGGGCTGAAACTATTGAGTCAATGCACTGAGGTCAGGACTGCCAAGCACTTGGGCTAACTACTGATTGGACAATACTCTATGGGCATCACCTGCATTTTTTATTTCCTTCACAAGCTAATTGTACAATATTTCAGAGTCTGATTCTTTTTGTACAGCAAAATGACGTTTTGGTCATGTATACTTATTGTATATCTAATTTATATTTTAATGTACTTAACATCTACTGGTCATCCTGCCATCTGGGGGAGGGGGTGGGGGGTAAGAGGTGAAAAATTGGAACAAGAGGTTTGGCAATTGTTAATGCTGTAAAGTTACCCATGCATATATCCTGTAAATAAAAGGCTATTAAATAAAAAAAATTTAAAAAAAATACTCTATGGGCATATACTTTCCACTATCCGTGCTGGCTCAATGATTGGTGTATACAGAGGATTATACGAGGGACTAGGGGGTGGAGTAAGACTGGCCAGAGTCACACTTGGGTGGTAGATGAGGAAGAATGTAGTCAAGGAGATCCTGCTTCCATCCTGTTCAATCCTGTATCTAAGGACCAAGAATAAAGACTGAGGACTTTTGCTTATGCTGACTCCGTTTGATTCTGAGGTATCCTGGGTGCTAGTGCGGTCGTCATGCTTCTTTAGTATTTCTTTGGGATATAAACCCAGTAGTAGCATTGCTGAATCAAAGGGTATACACAGTTTGATAACATTTGGGGCATATAATTCCAGAATTGCTCTCCAGAATGGTTGGATTCGTTCACAACTCCACCAACAATGCATCAATGTCCCAGTTTTCCCACATCCCCTCCAACATTCATCATTATTTTTTCCTGTCATCTTAGCCAATCTGACAGGTATTTAGTGGTATCTCAGAGTTGTCTTAATTTGCATTTCTCTGATCAATAGTGATTTGGAACACTCTTTCATACAAGTGGAAATGGTTTCAATTTCATGATCTGAAAACTGTCTGTTCATATCCTTTGACCATTTATCAATTGGAGAATGGCTTGATTTCTTATAAATTAGAGTCAATTATCAATATATTTTGAAAATGAGGCCTTTATCAGAACCTTTAACTGTAAAAATGTTTTCCCAATTTGTTGCTTCCCTTCTAATTCTGTTTGTATTAGTTTTGTTTGTACAAAGGCTTTTTAATTTGATATAATCAACATTTTCTATTTTGTGATTAATAATGATCTTTAGTTCTTCTTTGTCACAAATTCCTTCCTCCTCCACAAGTTGAAGAGGTAAACTATCCTATGTTCCTCTAATTTATTTATCATCATTCTTTAGGCCTAGTTCATGAACCCATTTTGACTTTATCTTGGTGTATGGTGTTAAGTATGGGTCCATGCCTAGTTTCTGCCATATTAATTTCCACTTTTCCCAGCAGTTTTTGTCAAATATTGAATTCTTATCTCAAAAGTTGGGATCTTTGGGTTTGTCAAACATTAGATTATTAATGTTATTGGATGTTTTGTCCTTTGGACCTAACCTATTCCATTGATCAATTAGTCTATTTCTTAGCCAGTACCAAATGGTTTTGGTGACTGCTCCTTTATAATATCATTTTAGATCAGGTAAAGCTAGATCAGGTACACCTCATTTGATTTTTTTTTTTCATTAATTACCTTGAAATTCTTGACCTTTTGTTTTCCATATGAATTTTGTTGTTATTTATTCTAGGTCATTAAAATAGTTTCTTGGGAGTCTCATGGGCATAGCACTAAATAAATAGATTAGTGTAGGGAGTATTGTCATCTTCATTATATTTGCTCAGCCTATCAAGAGCACTTAATAGTTTTCCAATTATTTAAATCTGATTTTATTTGTGTTGAAAGTGTTTTGTAATTTTGCTCATATAATTCCTGACTTTCCTTTAGTAGATAGATTCCCAAATATTTTATGCTATCAACAATTATTTTGAATGCAATTTCTCTTTGTATCTCTTCTTGTTGGATTTTGTTGGTGATGTATAAAAATGCTGAGGATTTATGTGGATTTATTTTGTATCCTGCAACTTTGCTAAAGTTGTGAATTATTTCTAATAGCTTTTTAGTAGAATCTCTGGAGTTCTCTAAGTATACCATCATATCATCTGCAAAGAGTGATAATTTGGTTTCCCCATTGCCTACTCTAATTCCTTTAATATCCTTCTTGACTCATTTCTGAGGCTAGCATTTCTAATACAATACTGAATAATAATGGTGATAGTAGGCAACCTTATTTCACTTTTGATCTTACTGGGAAAGATTCCAGTTTTTCCCTATTACATATGATGCTTACTGATGGTTTTAAATATATGTTAAAATATGACTATTTTAAGGAAAAGTCCATTTATTCCTATCCTCTCAAGAGGTTTTTTTAGGAATGGATGTTGGATTTTATCAAATGCTTTTTCTGCACCTATTGAGATGATCATATGGTTTTTGTTAATTTGGTTATTGATATAATTAATTATGCTAATAGTTTTCCTAATATTGAACCAACCCTGCATTCCTCATATAAATCCCACTTGGTCATAGGGTATTATTCTGGGGATGATTTTCTGTAATCTTTTTGCTAATATTTTATTTAAGATTTTAGCATCAATATTTATTAGGGAGATTAGTCTATAATTTTCTTTCTCTGTTTTCAACCTACCTGGTTTAGGTATCAGTACCATGTCTGTGTCCTTAAAGGAATTTGGTAGGACTCCTTCAATCCCTATTTTTTCAAATAGTTTATATAGCATTAGAGTTAATTGTTCTTTAAATGTTTGGTAGAATTCACATATAAATCCATCTGGTCCTGGAGACCAGACTTAAAGACCAGTTTTTCTTAGGGAGTTTGTTAAAAGCTTGTTTTATTTCATTTTCCAAAATGGGACTGTTTAGTCTATTTACTTCTTCCTCTGTTAATCTGGGCAAGCTATATTTTTGAAAGTATTCTTCCATTTCATTTAAGTTGTCGAATTTATTGGCATAAAGGTGGGTAAAATAATTCCTGTTCTAATTTCCTCTTTGTTAGTAGCGAGTTCTCCCTTTTCATTTTTAAGACTAACAATTTAATTTTCCTCTTTTGTTTTTTTAATCAAATTTACTAAGGGTTTATCTATTTTGTTGGTTTTTTCATAGAACCAACTCTTAGTTTTATCAGCTAATTCAATAGTTTTTTGGGTTTTTTTACTTGCAATTTTATTTATCTCTCCTTTTATTTTCAGAATTTCAAATTTAGTGTTTCACTTGGGGTTTTTAATTTGTTCCTTTTCCAGCATTTTTAGTTGCAAGCCCAATTCACTGACCTTCTCTTTCTCTATTTTATGCAAGTAGGCTTCTAGAGATATGAAATTTCCCCTTATTACTGCTTTGGCTGCATCCCACACATTTTGGTATGATGTCTCATTAGTGCCATTTTCTTGGGTGGTTATTAATTATGTCTATTTTCTATTTTACCTAATCATTCTTTAGTATGAGATTATTTAGTTTCCAATTATTTTTTGGTCTATTTTCCCCTGGGTTTGTATTGAATGTAATTTTCATTGCATTGTGGTTAGAAAAGGATGCATTTACTATGTCTGTCTTTCTGCATTTGAGTTTGAGGTTTTTATGTCCTAATATATGGTCAAATTTTGTATAGATTCCATGAACTTCTGAGAAGAAAGTGACTCCTTTCTGACTCTCCAAAGATCTATCATATCTACCTTTTCTAGTATTCTATTCACATCTTTGACTTCTTTCTTATTTATTCTGTGGTTTGATTTATCTAATTTTGAGAGTTCAAGGTTGAGATCTCCCACTATGGTAGTTTTGCTGTCTATTTCTTCTTGCAGCTCTCTTAATTTCTCTTTTAAGAATTTAGATGCTACACCATTTGGTGCATATATATTTAATAATGATATTGCTTCATTATCTATGCTACCCTTTAGCAAGATATAATACCCTTCCTTATCTCTTTTAATTAGATCTTTAATTAGATTTTGCTTGATCTGAGATGAGGGTGGCTATCCCTGCTTTTTGACATGACCTGATGCATAGTAGATTCTGTTCCAACCTTTTACCTTTACTCTGTGTGTATTGCCCTGCTTCAAATGTGTTTCCTATAAACAGCATATTGTAGGATTTGGGCTTTTAATCCATTCTGCTAACTACTTCCTCTTTATGGAGGAGTTTACCTCATTCACATTTACGATTAAAATGACCAATTCTGTATTATTTGCCATCTTATTAACCCCTGTTTATGCTTTTCTCCTTTCCTTCCCCTTTACCTCCCTCCCCAGTATTAAACTTGTGAGCACCACTTGCTTCTCACAGCCCTCCTTTTTTAAGTATCCCTTCCCCCACCTTAGAGTTCCAACCCCTATCTTACCCTATCTTACCTCACAATTTCTGTATTCCCTTCCACTTAGCTTACTCCTTCCCATTTCACTTTTCCCCTCCCACTTTTCAATGAGATGGGAGAAGTTTCACCATAAATTGAATATGTCTAACGTTTTTCTTTTTAAGCCATTTCTGATGGCAGTAAGAACACTATGTTCATCCCCCTCCCTTTTTTCTCTCAGATGTAATAGGTTTCCTTGGCCTCTCCATGAGATGTAGTACTCCCACTTTACTTTTTTCTAGGTACAATTTCCTTTTCACCTCTAGTTTCTAGGAACAAAGTATACATATGTTCTTCATATATCTTTATAGCAGAAATATAGTTCCCAAGATTCCTTTTTACCTTTTTAGGTTTCTCTTGAGTTCTATATTTGTACATCAAACTTTTTGTTTAGTTCCAGTTTTTTCATAAAAATAGATGAAATTCACTTATTTCATTGAATGTCCATCTTCTTCCCTAGAAAAAGATGCTCATTTTGGCTGGGTAAGTGATTTTTGGTTGCATCCCAAGTTCTTTAGCTTTTGGAATATCATTTCCAGACCTTTTGATCCTTTAATGTGGATGCTTCTAGATACTGCATAATCCTTATCATGGCTCCTCTATATTTGAATTGATTTTTTCTAGCAGCTTGCAGTACTTTTTCCTCCATCTGATAATTCTGGAATTTGGCCACTATATTTATTGGTGTTTTGATTTTAGGATCCTTTTCAGTCAGTGATCAATGAATTCTTTCAATTTCTATTTTAACCTCTGTTTCTATAACTTCTGAGCAGTTCTCTTTGATAATTTCCTGGAAAATAGTGTTGAGACTGTTATTTTTCATCATATTTTTCAGGGAGTCCAATAATTCTCAGATTGTCTCTCCTAGATCTATTTTCCAGGTCTGTTGTTTTCCCAAGAAGGTATTTGAAATTTTTTTCCATTGTTTCTTTTTCTTTTTTTCTTTTTTTTTTTTTTTTGCTTTTGCTTGACTGATTCTTAGTGTCTCCTTTAGTCATTCAATTCCATTTGTTCAATTCTGATTTTCAAAGAATTATTTTCTTCACTCACTTTTTTATTTCTTTTTCTAATTGTCCAGTTGAGTTTTTAAGTGAGTTGTTTTGTTCTGTGGAGTTTTTTCCACTTAGCCAATTTTATTTTTTAGAGAGCTCTTTTCTTTTTCCAATTCACTAATTCTGTCTTTTCAAGGATTTGATTTCTTTATCCATTCTATCTTTAAATGAGTGGGATGACTTATCCAGACTTTCTTGCCAAGCTTCCCTTTCCTTTTCCCATTTTTCTTCTAGCTTTCTTGTGAGAGCCTTTTTAATTTCTTCTATGAGAGTCTTGTGTGTTAAAGATCAGATCATATCCCTTTTTGGGGATTTATCTGGAGACAATCTGTTTTTAGTCTCCTCCAGGTTTAAAGTTTGCTCTCTATCCATATAGAAGCTATCAATAGTTAGAGTTCATGTAAAATTTTTGCTCATTTTGTCAGAGAAGAGTCAAAGAAGACAAACTAGCAAAAACAAACAAACAAATGCAGTCTGCTTTTTTTTTTCGACAGCAGTGAGGCACTAGCTGGACAGCAATGGCTGTGCTGCATCTGCATTCTGAGACTCTGAGAGCATGATAAGATGCTGCAGGTGGGTGTGGCCAGGTTACAAGAGACCCTAGCTTTTTGGAGTTACAGTCTTTACCTCCTGTGTTTGCAACTTCTCTCCTGGTCTATTGGCTTGCTGCCAAGGCAAAATAGCCACACTGTGCTAAACTTCTTTCCACAGAAATGGCTGAGATCACACCCCACCTCCCTCAGATCTGCTCATTGTGAGCTGCCTGCCATGCTCTTGCTGCTGCTATTTACTCTCAGCCTGTGCCCAGTCTAATTGCCCAATCTTTTGCCCTCAGCCTGTGCCCAGTCTAATTGCCCAATCTTTTGCCCTCAGACTGTGCACAATCTAATCTAACCTTGAGCAAAAACAGACCTTTTATGGTGAATTTCAAGGGTCTCTTCTGTTGGTAATTATTTGTGGGGGTTTTTTCAGTCAAGGACTAATTCCGAGGCTTGTCATGAAATAAATTCTGAGAGCAAAGACAGAGATTAAGTAGATGTGTGTTTCCTCTCCACCATCTTGGCCAGAAATCCCCAATTCTAGGTGAGATCTCTTAAGACAGTTGTGAAAATCAAGTAAGGTTTCATCTACTTCAGAGTTGGAGTAGTCCTAAAGGTCCTTGAGCATTGGCTCAAAGGCATACCTAAGTCCCCTTCCTGCTATCCTCCCATGACATCATTTTCTCCCTATTTCGATCAACTATGAGCAATTATGTACTTATTGGCTAAGTTCAATTTTTTGGATAGTTTCTGCATGTAGAATGTAAGATCCTCAGCCAGTGAGGACAATGGTCAGTGGTGGGAGGGGTATTTGTGTTAGGGACTATTTAAAGTGTAAAATCTGTCCCAAAAGGTGCCTTCTCCTTTGCATTGCTTGCTTGAGGGGACACCCACTTCTCCCAAGAACATAAAATGAACTTTTATTTTGCTCCTAGAAATCTCTCCAGATTTTTATTAAATAGTGGCCATTTACCATTCTTAGTTACACAGTTTTGGGGGCTAATTCAGATCACATGACTTGGTGAGAAGGTGAACTCTTGGGTGCTAGTGGGATGGGACCGTGTCCTGATTTAGGCAGCCTGCCCGGGTCCAGGGGATTTTCCTTGCTCCTCAAGGTAAAGTGGGCTGGAAGTGGAGAGACTCAGGGCAAAGCAAAAAAGGGTAATTTTTTGCTAAATTCCACGCTAAAATTCCAATAAGCTTGGTGTGAGGACAGATTAGTCAAGCAATTTGTTGTTCAACAGCCCAGAGATAAGCCCCCTGTGAGCCCCTTGATTCAAGTTACAAACTCTGGAGGGATGCTCTGCATAGGATAGGATAGGCCTTTTTGAGTAACTGAAGTCAATTGAAGACAATTGACATTTTGGGGCATTTTGGAATTTAGATTCCATCCAAATTCAATGGGTGTGGCTCAGTCTCAGCCATTGCTAGCAGAGAAAAATGAGAAAAATGATCAGAAAATACTGGTAGATAGTTCCTTGGGAGATAAAATAAGTAATTAAAACAAACTGCCAAAATATAAAGGAAAAAGCAAGAAAAAGATGATAGAGTATTATTATTTTGTCTGGGATGACAACAATATTGGTGGGGACTCCATTTGGCCTAAGTATGGCTCCCTTGAAGACTGGGTGTGCCAAAAACTAAATTTGTATGTTAATAGTGTATGGGATGGCAATGTAACACCTAACTCAAAATGACTATTAAGAGATTTCTCAAAGTAAAGTTCAGAAGCTTTATTAGAATCTCGGGAAAATCAGGCAAGTCTACTCACTGAGTTCTCAGAGAGAGGAGGCCGATGATTACAGAGTTAGAAGTGATTAAATAGTCATAAGAACCCAGGATCCCCTCCTCTTATCCAGTTAATTTTCACTGCTTGCTCAAGTGGAAGTAGAAAAGATTTGCGAAATTCTAATCAAGCCAATTTAGTTGATTCATTGCAAATGTGTTTACCTAAGTTTATTGTGGTCAGATTGTTACAATGTTTGCACATGCTTGCTTGAGCTAATATGAGCGCTCTATTGTAATGTTTGGTCAAAGAATTTCATTTTTCCCAAACCTATCAGACCTTCATAAACTAAAATTTAGGTTATAGGTTCAATTTATCTTATTTAATGATTTTATGAGAAACGACATGATCCCTTACAATAAAGAGATTTATTTAGAGGTAAGAAATCGATTAAGCCAGAGGGATTAAAAGTTTCTTAAATAACTAAGGAGACTTGGTTTACCTTAGGCTTTCTCAATCAACAGAGATAGTCAGTTTGGAGGCTTTTCAAATATTTCCAGGCCATTAAATAATTAGTCTAAGCAGTTGAGTAAAGGTCAAATGTTTTCTGCTGGAAGAGCAAGTCTTTGCTCTTCTTCCCAGAGCCTTAATGATTAACAGATCCTTGGTGCTGAGTCTTGAATTACTCAAAGTTATTATTCTAAGTTCTCAATTTCTTGTTTCACTCAATTGTAAAAAATCTGTTAATCCAGAGGAGACAATATATGCCAGACTATGACTCTCCAGAGCCCTGGTAATGTTGAGTAAGAATCAAAGTGAAAAGGATATAAAGGAGGCCACTTTAAAGACACAGCAATGGGACCCATTATTATTTCTCCCTCCTCCATATTTAGCCTCACCTCTGGAAACCATGGCCTCCAGACTTGAAAAGGAAGTATAGGACTTAATTCAATTAACCCCACCCAGGTCCCATAAGGGGCCATTTGCTTCATTAAGGAAAGCATTAGAGGAAATTCAAGAAGATATCCAAAATTACCCTCTTCCAGGGCTGACAACCCCAAGTCCTAAATTGTATCCCTTAGGAGAAGTTCCCTTGGCTCAGGGAGATATGGGATATGGGAATGTCCCCAGAGTACCACAGAAGTCAGGGCCTTTAAGAAGGAAATGAGGTCCTTAATAGAAGATCCCACTAGGGTAGCAGAACAATTTGATCAATTCCTGGGTCCTAATCTTTTTACTTGGGAAGAATTTATGTCTATTTTGAATACTCTCTTCTCACAAGAGGAGAGGGAACTAATTAGAGGAATAACTATAAAGGAGTGGGATAGGAGACATCCTCCAGTGGCAGGAGTAGTCCCAGCTGATCAGAAATATCCTTTAGTAGATCCAAATTGGGATCACAATAACCCCATACACTGGGGAAGTATATGGGATCTTAGAGAACTGATAATTATCTTCACTTTTTGTTTTGTTTTGTTTTTTCTTGATGTTTTTCTTTTCTTTTTTTTTTCTTTCTGATTTTTCTTTCCCAACAAGATTTATAAAGAAATGTGTATTTAAAAAGTTAATATACATGTATAAGCAGAAAAAATAAAATAATTAATAAAAATGTGATATGGAATTCTACAATATAATTTGAATGATAAGCTTGTGCTCAGTTTTTGTGGAGAAAGTAGATGCTTGGCAGGAGAACAGAACTAACTACTCTCTTTAGTGCTTTAGCTCCTTTAGGGCCCATCTCTCAAACTGGACAGCCTCCCAAACAACATCATCTTCTACTTTTAATTGGAACTGCTAATTATGTAGGTTGTGCCATCAAAAGTGAAACCATTTGTGCATTTGGCCTACTTGCTCCCTTCTCTCAATATTTATAACTGTATTCTCTTGGATCTATTCATGCCCATTAGTACTCTTGTACTTGTGAGATGTCTTTTTCCTTTACTGTAAGGAAAAAAAGGCTGAGATTTCATTCAGAGGCCAAGGTAGATAATCATTGTTGCATTACAGATTTCACGGAGGAATAAGAGTAAAAGCAAAATCAAACAAATAAAAACAGAATAGAGAAGAAAGTCAGCAAATATGAGTATAGTATAGCATGAAATATATAAAGGTAGGTTTGTAATATCATTATATAGATAATCAAATACAATATAAATTCTCTAAAGGAAAAGACTTTTAAAAATATCCTCTGGTTCAGTGTTTTGCAAATAATTGACACTAAATAAATATTTGTTAAATTGTATGAAGAATATATGTAACATATGTATATATCTTAGAGCCATATCTAGAAAAAGAATTTTGTCTCAGGAGATCAAAATTTAGAGGACACTCGGATCCATTGAAGTTTTATCAACTGTTTTAAAAAGATGCATGAAAATTGGAATGGAGTTCCATTACTTTGCTGACAATGATTGGAGAAGAGTTGAATTCTGCTGCTGTGTGGAACTCTGATCTTATTTTCCTTTAGTCTTCTCAACATCCTAAGACATGTGACACCTTCAAGGTCTTCTCTCTTTTGCCTCTTTAATACCATTCTTGGCCTGAGAAAGAACATCACAGACCTGCTGACTTTGGTAGATTTTAGAGTTTAAAGAACTCATTTCCCTTTCTTCCCCTCAAAAAAATGTGTTTTATTAATGTATTTTGATAAAATTCCATAACACCTTTCTCAAAGCTCTGACAAGAGTCAGGGGTGGAAGAAAGCACAGAGTTTGTGCTTGACATTAGTTGGGCTCTCTGATAATAGCAGAAATGTGCCCCCTCCCCAAACAAGTGATTGATGCCTAATGAAATCAAGGCTTTGGAAATCTGTAGCTTAGACATTCCTGTATATTCCTATTAATGACCCTCACCACTAGATTTTTATGTGTGTTCACTAGACTGTGAGTTCCTTGAGGGTAAGGACTGCCTTTTTCCTTTATTTCTATAGCACTAAGCATAGTGCCTGGCTCATACTAAGTGCTAATGAATATTTACTGACTGACACACTCCCTTACCTACATAATCAAACACTGTATGCATTAACTAGTATAACTAATTTGGATTTATGGGTGGATTCCCATATTCCTGACTTTGCTCCCTATCAAATAAATGCTATGGTTCTTGTTTTTTGCTTTCTCATTTATTAAATGTTTCATGTTTAAATGTCAGTGATGTCATCATGATTAACTTTGCGTAAATAGAAAGCTTATGAATAGCAGCTAAGGAACAATCATTCTATTATACCAGAGTATCCTCTAGGAACCAAAGAAAGTGTTACCTGAATGGTAACTGAGTGGGATATCTTTGAGAACTTTGATCTATTATCATG
This sequence comes from Sarcophilus harrisii, assembly GCF_902635505.1. Classification (NCBI taxonomy): domain Eukaryota; kingdom Metazoa; phylum Chordata; class Mammalia; order Dasyuromorphia; family Dasyuridae; genus Sarcophilus; species Sarcophilus harrisii. Next base: position 314,026,177 of record NC_045429.1, on the reverse strand, counting down.
AGTACTGATTGAGTGAGCAATCCAGTCTGCAAAGTAAAGTCCTTGTCATGCTAGTGCAAAATAATTAATCAACTAATTAACTAATTGTGCCTTAATAACAAGAATATGGTGATATAATTAATAGAAATCATTTTTTAGCTACTTCACCTCTCATCATACTGAGTTCAATCCCATCCTTAAATCATTTTTCGCCTTCCTTCTATAAAGCTGCAGAGCATTTTAAAAGATAGATAGAATTAGATCATAGACATATATGCATGAGACTCTAAGAAAGCAGAATTTTAAGGAATGATAGAAGGCAAAGAGTACCCTACAACCTTACTGTTTTTATGGTTATTGCACATAATCTTAATCCCAGGGATATAAAAAATTACCTGACATAAAATAACATTGAAAAAGATAAATAAAGACAAAAAGCTAACCCAAAATGATCAAAACCAAGAAATGTAACAGACCTCTAAAGGAAAAATATGACAAAACAGAGACCAAAGACCCAAAATCTATGAATTTACCTAATCCTTTTGAAAAGACTGAGTCCTTACTCTTATGTGGAAATGATAGTGGTAAATATTTGCAATTCATTATGGGCTTTTTGATTTAAATGGTAATAGTAAGTAGAAATGATGAGAAAAAAAAAGAAATAATGAAGAAAAACAATTCTAATAATATCAGAGCTATGACACAGATAATGATAATCCTGGAATAACTACTAATTTTCATGATGGGCCATGATCATCTCTATACTCCTGCCTGCAACCATTCTTTTGTGCTATGAATGATAACAATATGATTCCTTTATTATTATCTCTTCATCATAGCCTGTCCCATAATCCAAGATATTCAACTTCCTATGAGTTCTAATTTTGAATGGAGAATAACATCAAATCTCTATCCTTCTAAAGTCTTTTTAAGAAAGGTTACCTCCTTCTTTTATAAAGACTGCAAAGATTAATACCAAGTCAATTAGGGGAACTCTTTTCTTTCAGATAAAATACATCCATGTAATTAGATGGAGATATTTTCCTAACAATACAGCCCTAAAATTCATTTGAGAAGGAGTTATTTAAACCATTCTAAGACAAAGGAAATCTACAAATTGAAAGATGCCTAAGAAATTTGCCCGAGGGTTTATGGAACCTTTCTAGAAGTTAACGATTTTGAAGACTAGGAAACTCTATATCCAGGATTAATAAAGAAAGACCATCAAAATCAACCAGAATTATATTCCAAAGTAGCCTGTACCTAGTAGGTTGGTCTTCTGGGACTACTTTTGAATGCCATTCTGGTTGATTTTGATGGTCTTTCTTTATTACTTAACCTGCAAGATCATTGACTTCTTGGATTTCAATGAGTCTCTCAGGAAGTTCATTTAGAATTTTCTTTCTATACCTCACATGATATCTGTCAGGAAAGTGGTTATCGTAAGCTATATGTTCAAAAAACAGACCAAATATTGACAGTAAAAATCTCTATTTTCTTATAGAGTCATTATAAATGGATTGTATCCCCCCCAATATTCTATTTCTTCTTAAAGGTACAGTCATAATACTAAGTCTCTAAAAGAGAAGCTATTGAAATTAGGTTTATATGTCTAGATGGTTATAGTCCATATGAAATTCTGCTATTGCTTGTCATACTTTGTATCTTAATCATTCTTTTTAAGCATTTGCTTATTTATTCCAGTTTCTGCATATGTTATTAAGATGTTTGCATCTACCTTTTAAAATTATATGCATATCATTAGAAATGTCCTTTGTGCTCAATACATTTCAGTTTCCAAAGAAGCTAGCATCTTTAAATTCTTCTGGTGGCACTACTTATTACATTACTCTCTTCATAATCACCTTCTTTCTTTTCTTTTCTTTTTTCTTTTTTTTTTTTTTTTTTACCAGAAATGCATTGCCATATGCCAATATACTTAATAGACTTTATGGGTAGATTCCAGCACTTAGTTATTTACAGAATTGCTGACCTGTAATGCTTCCACAAGTTCTAATATTTATAATGCTTCTTCTGTTATGTCATCATTAACCATTTATAAAATTACCACCACTATTCAATATGTATAAATGCTATTGCATTTCTATACTCATCAAAACAATACACCTCCCTGCTGTCACTTTTTTTGGGGGTTTTTTGTTTGATTTTTTGTTTCAGGGAGAATACAATATTGACATCCATAGTCAGCTGCCAAGTGTGGATTAGTGGTGACTGTTCATTTTCAAATGATTTTATTACTGTATTAAAGATGTTCTCTGGAACAGGCTGTACTGCTGAAGCTAAATGTGCAAAAGAAATAGATTTTTACATAATTATTCCCCTCTCTTAATCAATTCTATCCAGTGTTCATTTTAAGTCTACTACTTCTTAAGGAGAAAATGTGATGTTCATCTGTAAGAGCAGAAAGAAACCAGGAAATAAATGATTGTGTATATAGGATGAACAAAGTAAGAGGTCTGATTAAAAATTCTTACCTCCTCTAAATTCCTCATATTCTATCAAAGACAGATTGCTTCATGATGAAGACATGTTGACAATTATTTTGTGGTAAATAGCTAGTCCTCAACAACTCCTGTAAGGTTGTTTTTTTTTTTTTTTTTCCTGTACCATAGATATGTTTCAGAGAAATGACAGCTATGGCAGCAGTTGGAATATTAGTGTACATAAGGTTGTGGCTTGAATAAACTGGCCTTTTTTACATGAATTTCTTCCTTACTTTGAATAGCTATGGAGGCTCCAGCCTTAATCCTTATGTAGATAGGATATTTTAGAGTAATATTCCTTCCTGGACTTCAACAAAAGTAAATTTCATGTTGCAAGCTTAGTTTTGTGGTGCAAAAGAGCTATTATTACTAATATACAAGAAAACAAGTGTGAACTACTCTGAAACTTAAAAAATAAAAGACTAAATGGTCCTCCTGTTTTATGATATAAACAAAAAAGTTTATCTTAATCTCGTCACACTCAAATACACCAAATGGTCTAGTTAAGAAAAAACAAAAAAAGACATTAAAAAAACAAAAAACAAACAAACAAAAAAAAACACTGGTTAAGGGAAGATAACCACATATACACTGATACCAATTTGTAAATTAAAAAGATGCCCCAAAGCTTTATTTGACATGCCTATTGTTGATTAGATGATTTTATTAGATGAGAAATTGTTTTTAAGTTAATAAATTCAACCTTAAAGTTGAAACCATTTCTCAAACCAGTCCAAGCAATCATAAGATGATTTTGTTTTCCTTTACATTGTCCAATGTCTGTATCTATTACTTGATTTGCCCAGGATCACACAACTAATAAATATCTGAAACTGAATTTGAACTCAGTTTTTTCCTGAGCTCAGGTTCAATACTCTATCCACCATGGTAACTATTTGCCCAACCATTATAATGAAAAACAAAATAAATAGAGAAAAAGAGCTAAACAACAATTTGTAGGCAATTTAAAGTGAAAGTAAGTGGGACAGAAAAGTCAAGTTACTTATTGACAATTATACTCCTTTTATAAATGAGGAAATTAAAACTTAGTTTTATACCTAATTCTTTGTCCTTTCCATTGCAACAAACTATTGAATAAAATGTACTCATATGAGAAAAATTTCTCATTTAGTGAATAGATCAGACATGAATTTAATAAAACAAAAAAAAAAGTCAAACTTTAAAATAAACCTAATTATTTCAGCCATTTTGATGGCCTATGATATATCATCACACAATAGATCCAATTGGCCATATAGTTAGTTATCATAGCTAATCAACACTAGTAATAATTCATGTTACAAACACTGGTAAGAGTTCATGTACAAGACCCATTATTGGCACTCTCCAAGATTTTCTGGGTGAAGAAAAGGGTACCAAAAATGAACAAGTTTTGAGATTTGACCAGTACCTGGAAGGAAAAATGTTTCGGTTGGTACAGGAACTGATAGTGGATATTTCAAAGGAAGATGAATAGTATTGCTATATTGGCATAGAACTTTGTGATATATGGTGAATAAACATTATTCTAGACCACATAGTTCATTTGCCATCACAATTTAGAATTGCGACAGTGAGTCATTGACATGTGATTAACTTTTATATGGAAAAGTAAAGACACCCAAGAAAGGATCACTGAACCTCACAGATATGGAAAATTGATAGGAAGAAGAAAAGGAAGATGGCTTAAAAAATTGAAATGCATTTATTCGTTTTCATAAGCACTCATTCTCAACAAAACAGAATTCTTGGTTATGCAAGGGCATCATTATAACACTTGCAACTAACCAAAAATTCTAGGTTTTCAAAATTCTAGATCCATCTGGACATTAGTTATAGAAAAAAATTTCTAAATCTTGCTAGTGTATGTCAGAAAATGTATAAAAAACAAAACAAGACAAAACAAAAACAAAGAGCTCTTGTTTCTGACCTACACAGAGAATATTAAAATCTTAATACAAGCATTTGTGATTTTTTTTTTTTTTTTTTTTTTTTGGCATCTTAGACTCTTAGTAAATGAGGTAATTTCTTTTCAGGATAATATTATTAATTACACAAAATAAAATATATAGAGATAACCAATTATGTCAAAATATAGTTATTTTTTTTTTAAGGTTCATTCATTCCAGGGTAAGAACCCTTTTACTAACATTTATTCTTGCTCTGTTCTCCTCAAGGTTTTTTATCAGGGGGCAGGAAGATGCTCTAATCTTAATCTGTTTTGGTATCTCATAGCAAATTTAGAGATTTATCAAAGCCCTGTGGCATGAAAGCAGTTGGGAAATGTTGCTCCAGGGAGGATTAAAGAAACCTCTCCTTTGTGCTTGGCACTAAGGAAAAGGTCATGAAAATAGAACTGGCAAACCCAGTTCATTTCCCCACTAAGCTTCCCCCAAAATCGTTTGTAGAGTAAGTGGACTTTAGCTTGCTTCTCATTTGACCTCCCTGATGTAGAGCAAAAGAGGTGTCAAATATGTTTTTCATTCTAAAGCTTCTCTGGACAAATGTACAAAATGGAAATTTCATAGAAACAAATTTCAATTGCGAGAAGACTTCTTAAAGAACAAGCTACACAGTGTGGCAACCATGACAACCTATATTGATAGTTTTAGCTCCATAAATTCAGTTAGTGTTGTTGAAAATGAAGCTGATTTAATTAAGCAAACTTTTTTTTCTCCCATATACACCTTGAATTAAGTCTTTTAATTCAAATGTGAATTAACCTTTCATTCCAATGACAGTTAAGCATTTGCTTAATTTGCTTATTTGCATTGGGTAACTGCTTTACATGACTAACCAATTCTGTATTACAGCTAAATTTTAATACCTGGTTGAGTTTGCAAAAAATTAACCAGGACTAGAGGACATAAATTGAAATGGACAATGGGCAATTATGCAGGTAATTGGCTTTAGTCACAATACCAAGTACTGTGAAATTTGTTATAGGTTCTATGAAATTTGGAACTATGTAGTTCATTCCTTCTTTCCCATCCTTCTACCTCCAAATTAATTTTTCCACACACTGTTTGATTAGTGCCTTAACATCCAGTTTTCAATAATCATAAGTACAGTTCTTGTACTTAGGGAGCTTCAATTCTAATTCTTATTCAATTTAATTTAACAAACATTCATTGAAACAAACAAAAACAAAAGCAAACAACAACAAAAACAACCCTTTAATCCTTGATTTTCCAAAACCCTGCATTTAAAGTCAGATTTTTTTTTTTGCCTTAAATCCCATTTTTGCTACCTTTGTGAACCAAAACTAGTCAATTAATATCTCTCAATTTCCTCATCAGTAAAAATGAGACTATTAAATCAGACCATTCCAACAAGGTCCCTTTGAGCTCTTAACTCTGTGATCTTAGATACCTCTTACTGTGGCATTCTCCTTTTTGAAAATTCAGTAATGAAAGAGGCTTTGGGCTTAAAATGAAGGTCTAGTTGACTCTAACTTTCTGGCTGATTGAATAAATGCATAAATAAAAGCTTAGCTACATGTGATCATGTTTTACTGTTTTTATTGTGTAATTGATTGGGTTCTAGTGGCAGTCAGAGAGTTGTGGAAATCCCCTTTTGGTCAACACAGGTTCTTCATGAAAGAATTCATGAAACCAAAGAGTCTTAGATGGCAAAAATGGAAGTTCATTTTGGATGAGAAGTCAGCTTTGCTAGAAAGACTGACTTCTTAAATGGCAAAGTCCTATTAGGGAAATGGAGGCTGGTACTTAGAAAAGAATGTCTTCTCAGCCGACAGGAATGCTGGTAGGCAGCTATGCCCTACTCCAGACTTTTGCAAAGAAATGAATAAACAGAAATCTATTTTGTGAGCAGATCTTGGCAGAGGCTGGGGCAGTTTGATCTGATCATATCAGGCTCTCCCAAATGAAATTGCTTTGAAGGCTTTTTCAACTTGAATTTGAATGGGCATCTGGCTAGCAGTGGAAGTGATTTGCCTTAGAAATGACCCAGCCTGAGAAGCTCTCTCACACACTCCAAGGAGCCAGGGAACATCAGGAATCAAAGGGGACAGACGGAGTGTTAATTTCAAAAGGGAAAACAGTTTCATACCCCCATCATAATCACTATAATCTATAAATAATATCATTGTTGTTACCCAATGCAAAGAAAATGAATGAGGTCCACATGAAAGTGTTGGAGTCTTGGGTACTAGATAGCAATTGTTTTTTTTTTTTGTTTGTTTGTTTGTTTGTTTTCCCAATAATATTTTATTTTTCTCAATATATGTAGAGAGAGTTTTCAACATTCACTTTTATAACACTTTGATGTCTTCTAGAAATTTCTCTTCCCTTCCTTACTTCTCCCCAGTTTAAGATAGCAAACAATCTGAAACAAGTTAAATATTTGCAATCTTTTACACATATTTCCATTTTTGTCATGTGTTACAAGAAAAATTGGATGATAAAGGGGGTGTGTGAAACATGAGAAAAACAAACAAAAACACAAAAAAGGTGATTCACCTTCAGTCTCCATTGGTCTCTCTGAATGCGGATGGCTTTGTCCATCATGCATTTATTAGAATTGTCTTAAATCACCATATTGTTGAGAAAAATCAAGTCTATCACTGTTGATCATTCCATAATCTTGTTGATACTATGTACAATGTTGTGGTGTGCTCACTTCATTCAGCATCAGTTCATATAGGTCTTTCCAAGCTTTTCTGAAATCCATCTGATCATTATTTCTTATAGAACAATAATATTCCATTACATTCATATACCATAAGTCATTCAGGCATTCCCCAAATGATGAGCATCCACTCAATTTCCAATTCCTTGCCACTACCAAAAGAGCTACTACCACCATTTCTGCATAGATTTACTCTTTATTATTATCTCTTTGGGATATAGACTTAGTAGTGAGTGTATGCACAATTTGATAGCCCTCCAGAATGGCTGGATTTTCCCCCACAACTCTAATAATAATGTATTGGTTTTGCAGTTTTCCCACATCCCCTGCAACATTCATCAATATCTATTGTCATCTCAGCCATTCTGAGGCATGAAGTGATATGGAAAAGTTGCCTTAATTTGAATTTCTGTAATCAATAGATATTTTGAACATTTTTTCCATATGACTAGAAAGCTTTGATTTCTTCATCTGAAAAGTGTCTGCTCATATCTTTTAACCATTTATCTATTGACAAATTGTTGAGGTCTAGATTTGAGGTACCTAAATGAAATTAGAGTTTAGTTGAGGTCTAGTGGCAGATTTGGGGTACAGGAAGTCAAAAAAAGCTCCCCTGCAAACTCCTTGGATTCGGCACAAGGATACAGCGTAAATGAGGTCTAGTAGTAGCAGTGTGAGTCCCCAATAAAAGCATTATTAGCTGAGCTAGATTGATAAAAGAGATTTATTATTGGGTTTGGAAGTAAGGAGATAGGTGAAGGTAGAGATAAGGAGGGCACCTGACAGAGGTTCCAGTGGACAGAGGGTCCTCACATGGCTAGCATGTTTGGAATCTCTGCAAAGAGGGGGTCCCAGCATTTCCCTTTTATAATGGGAGACTTAGTTCGAGGGGCTTTTGGGTGTAGCCCCAAAGTTGGTTCAGATCCAGGTGGGGCTGGGAAAGGCCCAATCTTCTATTGGAATTCAAAGGCACCAGGATTTGTGAGTCAAAGGGTAATTACATTAACTAGAGGGATTTGGGAATCAAGTATAGGAATCTTTCCCACATCAAAATGATTTGTTTTCTTATAAATTTGAGTTACTTCTCTATGTATTTTAGAAATGAGGCCTAGGTAGCAAATTGAAACAGCAAGACCAACACAACTTTGGAGAATTTGCAAAGTCTAAAAAAAAGAGAGAAATTGAGAGAAATAGGAAAGTTCTGTGGTCTCTGAAGGTAATTATCTTTTATAAATTTTCTGAAGTTGGTTAATGAATTATAAAGCCTGAATTGTATATTTTTGCTTATTAGTTGTTGTTTGAGGAAGGGAGGCAAAATGATTACCTGAAATGATTGTTTTATTAAAATCTGTTTCAGTGCAAATTTGTGTATTTCTTTCATTCAGACCAAAAGAAAGTTGTAACAAGTTTAAGTTCTAATTTCATATTTTTAACTGAGAGCCAGCTTTGCTTCTCAATGATTAGTCATTCTCCTTGTTTTTCTTTCTCTTCTTTCCCCTCCTCTTCTCCTGTCTTTTTGCTCTTTTTCTCCTCCTCCTCCTCCTCCTCCTCTTTCTTCTTCTTCTAAAAATACACGTATACACACATATGATTGATCATCTTTTCCCGGAATAACCAGGAGTTGATTAAATCAAGAATTATAAATAAACATAAAACAAAGGTACAACAATAAAAGTCCTTTAGAGTAAATGTCTGTCACAATAATCAGTGAGAAAAAAATGGGAGGAGACATTCAATTTCATTGCCAAATGCCAATTTTCTAAAATAAAATTGAAAGATTTTTATCATTGAATTTAACTATCTCATTTTGGCTTCTGAATGCAGAGATGTTTGCAGAAGCCCTATTGTAACTTAGCTTTCCAGCCTCTACACTCTCATCATTTCTTGACTTGAATTCTCATCCACAAACAAAACTGCTATAATTTCTATATTTTATTATTTGTAAATAGAGATTGTATAAAAAGGGACCAGTGATTAGTTTTGATATACAGGCTAAAATAAATTATCAGGTAAATCTGGATACTGAGTGAGGACTTGGGAGTGATATGAGAAAAAAATATATATATATTTTAATGTCTGAAAGTAGATAAAGCTGGATTTACATCATTTGTCTCTAGGCCAAAGTGAGTCAAGTATTATTAATGTCTGTAGGAGGCTGGGTTGATCCATCACACTTCATCAGTTATTGTTTCTCTTCCTACAAAAATGCTTAAAGGAATTCTTTTGTAGGGACAAAGTCAAGGTCTGTGACTAGTTGGAAGAGAAAGGGAATCCCTGTCCCTAGCCAAATACACATATTTCAAGATCTGTTTTTTTTGGGGGGGGGGGAGGTACAGAAAATGAAGTCCATTTAAAATGAAATGTGAGAACAGATACCAGAAAAAGATAAAAAGATAAAGAAAACTTTATTACTACCCTGGAGATAAGTATATTCTAACAAAAACAACAACTGATGCATATAACACCTTTAAGGTTTGCAAAATGTTATACACATTCTAATATAAGAAAGTGAAAGCAGGGAAAAAATTGAAGCTATCTCTAAGAAGATCCCTCTTGGCTATTTTATATCCATTTAACATCATCCTCTGTAGTTTTCCTCCTCTGTTCCAGTATCTAAGGAAGATGTAACTTTTCGTAAGGCCACTTTCTATTTCAGTGATTTTGATTCTAACCTTTCTCATTTCCTTCTGGAATTTGCCCCATTATTTTCTATTCTTGAATATTTTTGTCCAGAGAATTTCCTTCTCTACTGCATGAAAACATATATGATATTCCTCATTATTGAAAAAAAAACAAAGAAACAAATTAAAACCCTTTTATAGCCCTGCCCTAACCATAAATTATTATACTATATTTGCTCTTCTCTCTAGTAAACTCTTAGAATATGAAAAATTGCCTCTACCTTTCTTCCCATCCCTCAACTTCTCACACTGGCTACAAATCATGTCATTCAATTGAAACTATATTATTTAGGATCAATAATAATCTATTAACTGCTAAGTCTAATCAACTTTTCCTCAAAATTATCATCTTTCTTGACCTCTCTGAAGTTTTAAATACTATTGACTAATCCCTGCTTCGAAACACCATCTCCTTACTGAATTTTTGTGACACTGTATTGTTTCTTGTTCTCTTCCTACTTATGTGACCGTTTTATCTCAGCCTCCTTTGCTTATTGTCATCCATATCCTTCCTTCTTTATGTGGGTACACACTAATGTCCAGATATATTGAAGCCAGCTCAATTGGAAGAACTGATTGTACAGTTATTTAGTATGAGCATTTACACTTTAGGAATTTAGAAATGCTATAAATAAGAGCTTGGTTATTGTTTGTTGATTATCTAAATTTAAGAAATTGATAATTAAAATTTTAATAATGCAGGTTAAATTTAAAAGTGTGCCTTGCATGTTTTTTTTCAAAGATCTTATTTTTAAACATTTGCAAATATATTCCTGTCAAAATTCTGCACTGATTTTCTTCTCCTGTCCTGTCCTCTCTTTTCTTCTCCTATTTCTGTTCCCTCTCTCTCGTAAATTAATCTTTTGGCTTCAGTCATCAGTTCCCATAGGGTCAATTATTATCTCTATGAAGATGATTAAGTTCCACAAATCCAGACTCTCTCTCCCTCAGGGGCTCTAAACCCACATTATCAATTTGCTACTGGCCATCTCAAACTAGAAGCTCCATATCCCTTTTAGGGCCAGTCCAATACTTCCCAGATTACTCAGAGTAGGTATCCACCAGCCTAAGCATTCTGTACTTTTTCTCTCTCAATCTATGACCAGCAGCAGAGGCTGATTTTGCCCTGTCACATGAAAGAAAGGAGAAAAGGTGGGAGAGGATTCAAGAATACTTAAAATGGGCCTCCAGAAGCAAGATTGTGCAGAGTTGTGATAGCTACTAACAAGATTAAAATTAGAAAAGTGGGAAAGAGAAACCTGAATGTGCATAATAGACAGAGGAAATACTGAAAAGATAGAATCAGAAGTCTCAATAAAGGTGAAGAATAAATGTAAAAATGATGAGGTAGAAAGTTATGGTTAGAAAGAGGAATGTCAGAGTGTCTAATTAAGGAAATTAAATGAGAAGGTATAATTGTGAGATGTAGTATATGACCCAAACATCAGAACATGAGATGGAATTAAGGAATAGTTCATGGGATTTAAGAAGGCTGAAAAATCAGGGGATTTGTGACTTAGAAAAAGCATCATTGATGATACTGATGCTTTCTATTATAAAGCAGAGGGGTTAGGAATCTGTGCTTAATGATAACCCAGGTGCTGAACTCCTTGAAAAAAAAAAAGAGAAAATGATCTAGAAGACAGTATACAAGAACTGCTTTGATTTGTATTTTTTAATCACTCAAACTAATCTTTTGTTGAAGTCCTATCTATGAAAAAAATTCCACTTAAATCCAAACCATAGCAACTCTTATACATTAGCTTCTAGGTCATTCTTTCTCTTTTTTTCCCAAGGAGTTTAGTACCTGGATCATTATTAGACACAGCTTCCTAACCAGTGTGTAAAAATTTTAAAAAAAGGTACAACAGTACTAGAAAGGAGAGCAAGAGATACATTGTCATTGAGGGAGAGCCAGGTCTCAGTGAAGGGTAGTGGATGAAAGGAATAAGGGGTCCAGAAGGCTTAGAGAAAGAGTTAGGTGAAAATGGAGTAAGATTAAAGGTAATATAGGGTTGAAGAGAATAATAAAAAAAAAAAATAGAAGTTAAGGATTGTAGAAACTTGCAAAAGACAGCAGTGTATAACTATAGGGATATGGAAAAAATAGGAGGTAGGAGATTTAAACCATAGGGATAGTAGAATTCCAACTGCTTTGTTTACATCTCATGTCATAAGATAATGCCAGGTGATATACAAAGCACTGAGGATACAAAGAAAGACAAAAAACAACTGGTAAGCTTTTTTTTTTTTCTCCCTGAATTATCTCAATTTTCACACAGTTTAAGATAGCTCAGTTTCTTTCTGTGCTGGGCAGAAATACGAAACCAAGATCATTAGAAAGAACCTGGGACTTCTGGCCAAGATGGTGAAGACACACACATCTACTTAATCTTTGTCTTTGCTCTCAGAATTTATTTCATAACAAGCCTCGGAATTAGTGCTTAACTGGAAAAAAAATCCCACAAATAATTACCAACAGAAGACATCCTTGAAATTCACCAGAAAAAGGCTATTTTTAGATCGGGCACAGCCTGAAGGCAGGCATCATTAGTGAGAGCATGGCAGGCAGCTAACACTGAGCAGACCTGAGGGGGGTGCGTTGTGATCTCGGACCATTTCTGTGGAAAGAAGTTTACCACAGTGTGGCTATTTTACCTTGGCAGCAAGCCAGTAGACCAGCAGAGAAACTGTAAACACAGGAGGTAAAGACTATAACCCTTAAAACCTAGGGTCTCTCGGGATCTGGCCACACCCACCCAGAGTGTCTCAGCATGCTCTCAGAGTTTCAGAACACAGACTCAGCACAGTCATTGCTGTCCTGCTAGTGCCTCACTGCTGCCCTCACAAAGTATGTAGAGGAAGCTCAGTAATACCATCCATCTCCCCCCACCCCAAAAAAAAAAAAAAAAAAAAACTGCATTTGGTTGGGGTTTTTTGCTAGTTTGTTTTCTTTGAGTCTTTTATGACAAAATGAGCAAAAAATTTAAATGGACTCTACCTATTGATAGCTTTTATATAGATAGAGAGCAGACTTTAAACCCTGAGGAGACTAAAAACAGACTGTCTCCAGATGAATCTCCAAAATGGGATATGAGCTGGTCCTCAACACACAAGATTCTCATAGAAGAAATTAAAAAGGTTCTCACAAGAAAGCTAGAAGGAAAATAGGAAAAGGAAAGGGAAGCTAGGCAAGAGAGTCTTGAAAAATCATCCCAGTCATTTAAAGATAGAGTGGATAAAGAAATCAAATCCTTGAAAAACAGAATTAGTGAATTGGAAAAAGAAAATAGCTTTCTAAAAAATAAAATTGGTGAAATGGAAAAAAAAATTCTATAGAACAAAACAATTCACTTAAAAACTCAATTTGCCCATTAAAAAAAAGATATAAAAAAGTGAGTGAAGAAAATAATTCATTGAAAATCAGAATCAAAGAAATGGAATTGAATGACTCAAGGAGACACCAAGAATCAATCAAACAAAACCAAAAAAGAAAAAAAAAAAAACGAAACAATGGAAAAAAATGTCAAATACCTTCTTGGAAAAACAACAAAGCCTTGGAAAATAGATCTAGGAGAGACAATCTGAGAATTATTGGACTCCCTGAAAAATAGGATGAAAAAAAGAGTCTGGACAATATTTTCCAGGAAATTATAAGAGAACTGCCCAGAAGTTATAGGAACAAGAAGTAAAATAGAAATTGAAAGAATTCATTAATAACCTACTAAAAAAGAGCCTAAAATCAAAACTCCAAGAAATATAGTAGCTAAATTCCAGAAGTATTAAGTCAAAGAAAAAATATTACAAGATGCTAGAAAAAATCAATCCATATATAAAGGAGCCACAATTAGAGTAACCCAAGATCTAGCAGCATCCACATTAAAGGATCAAAGGGCCTGGAATATGATATTCCGAAAAGCTAAAGAACTTGGGATGCAGCCAAAAATAACTTACCCAGTGAAAATTTTTTTCCAGGGAAGAAGATGGACATTCAACAAAATAAGGGAATTTCTTCTATTTCTGATGAAAAAAATCTGAACTAAAGAAAAAGTTTGATCTCCAAATATAGAACTCAAGAGATACCTAAAAAAGTAAAAAAAGAAATCTGGGGAACTATATTTGTGCTATAAAGATATATAAAGAACACATGTATAATTTGTTCTAGAAACTAGAGGTGGAAAGGACATTGTACCAGAAAAAGGGTAAAGTGGGGGTACTACATCTCACAAAGAGGCAAAGAAAACCTATTATGTCTGAGAGAAAGATGGCAAGGGAGGGAGATGAACAGAGTGTGAATCATACTCTGATCAGAATTGGCTTAAGGAGAAAAAAATAATTAGACATATTTGATTTATGGTGAAACTTCTCCCACCTCATTGAAAAGTGGGAGGGGAAAAGTGAAAAGGGAAGGAGTAAGCTAAGTGGAAGGAAATACAGAAATTGTGAGGAAAAGGGGTAAAATAGGGGGAGGAACTCTAAGGTTGGGGAAAGGATACTAAAAAGGGAGGGCTGTGAGAAGGAAGCAGTGCTCACAAGTTTAATATTGAGGAGGGGGGTAAGGGGAAAGGAAAGGAGAAAAGCATAAACAGGGGTTAACAAGATGGCAAGTAATACAGAACTGGTAATTTTAACCAAAAATGTGAATGGGGTAAACTCCCCTATAAAGAGGAAGCAGTTAGCAGAATGGATTAAAAGCCAGAATCCTACCATATGTTGTTTACAGGAAACACACCTGAATCAGGGCAATACATACTGAATAAAAGTAAGTGGTTGGAGCAGAATCTACTATGCTTCAGGTGAAGTCAAAAAAATAGGGGTAGCCATCCTCATCTCAGATCAAGCAAAAGCAAAGATTGATCTAAGTAAAAGAGATAAGGAAGGGTACTATATCTTGCTAAAGGGTAGCATAGATAATGAAGCAATATCATTATTAAATATATATGCACCAAATGGTGTAGCATCTAAATTCTTAAAAGAGAAATTAAGAGAGCTGCAAGAAGAAATAGACAGCAAAACTATCATAGTGGGAGATCTCAACCTTGAACTCTCAAAATTAGATAAATCAAACCACAGAATAAATAAGAAAGAAGTCAAAGATGTGAATAGAATACTAGAAAAGGTAGATATGATAGATCTTTGGAGAGTCAGAAAGGAGTCACTTTCTTCTCAGAAGTTCATGGAATCTATACAAAATTTGACCATATATTAGGACATAAAAACCTCAAACTCAAATGCAGTAAGGAAGAAATAGTAAATTCATCTTTTCTTATGACAATGCAATGAAAATTACATTCAATAAAAACCCAGGGGAAAACAGACCAAAAATAAGTGGAAACTAAATAATCTCATACTAAAGAATGATTAGGTGAAACAGCAAATTATAGACATAATTAATAACTTCACCCAAGAAAACGACAATAATGAGATGTCACACCAAAATGTGTGGAATGCAGCCAAAGCAGTAATAAGGGGAAATTTCATATCTCTAGAGGCCTACTTGCATAAACTAGAAAAAGAGAAGGTCATTGTGGCCTATCAACTATAAAATGGGAAGGGAATGAATTTTATTTTAGGAGTAAGGAATTACTTAAGGATTTACAATAGTAACATCACCTGTCTAATGACCTGAGGCTACTAAGATTACAGGGTATTCACTATGAGCTCTCTCTTTTCTCCTTTTCATTTTAAACCATCTTCTCTCTTGCCCCATTCCTTGTTCCATCATTCCAGTCTCTGATGAAGAGATTTTTTTTTCTTATGCCAAAACCCAATCCATCAAATTGTACTCTCAATACTCTCCCCTTTCATCTCCTTTTTGAGATTATACCACAACCATCTCATTCTTTACCCATCCAAAGAAAAAAAACCCAAAAAATCTTTCCTTTATTTTATTACTCTGCCAGATTTTCTTTTTATAGTTCTACTTTCACAGTCCAAATCCTAGAACAAGAAGGCTATATTCAATACTTTCTCTACTCTTTTATCACTTTTCAACCCCTTTGCAAATTGGTATCTGACCTCATCACTGACCTGAAATTACTCTCTCCAAAGTTACCAATGATCTCTTAATTGCCGATGCAATAATCTTTTCTCAGTCCTCATCCTTCATACTCTCTCTGCAATATTGAAAATCGTTTTCTATCCTTGTATACAAAGTCTTTAGGTTCCCACAACAAAACTTTTCTTTGGCTCTATTACTCATTATTCCTCAACGTCTTTCTCAATATCATCATACTGCTCCCTAAGTGTAGCTATAACATAAACTTCTGACCTGGATGATCTTCTATGCTATTTCTTTACTTTACTTTACTTTCCCCTTTCTTGCTACCTCCCAGTTTCTCTCTGTATCAGTCTTTCTGTCTTTCTTTCTCTCTGTATCTTTGACTACCTCAAGTTTAGTTATCATCTCCACATACATGGATCATATCTCCAGCTATCTATCTCCATGTCTATATCTATCTACATACATATATTTACATATAGCTACATATCTATATTTCTCTCCATCTATATATAATGCATATATTTATAGCTATATATATGTATATACATATATATTCACACACACACACACACACACACACATATATATATATATATATATATATATATATATAGTTCACTTATCTCTTCTAAGCGCCCATCTCTCAGTATCTGCTGTCTATTCTGAGAAAAAAAAATTACCCACCTACCTAATAGGCATCTCTAGTTCAATTTGTCCCTAACAGAATTTTTTATCTTTCTCCTCTTCTCCTCCAAAAGCCTCTATTTTTTCTGGAGGTGCCACAATTTTTCTACAAGTTCCTCTAGAATTTAGTATTTTACAATTTGACTTCATTATCTTCTCAGATCACATTTTTTTTCTTCATAGTTCTATTGGGCAAACTGTTATACCAAATCTTTCCTATATGTCACATTCTCCTACCTCTATGATCTTGCATGGGCCGTACTACATGCAGAGAATTAATTTCCTTCTCTTTTTTGCCTTGATTCCCTGACTTTCTTCAAAGAACAGCTCTAGTATTATTTCCTTTTTTGGTAATTTTATTTGTTAGTATTTCTCCCTTCCTTCCCCTTAAATCTTGTTATATTTATTTTATCTATATTTAGCATATACTTATTTGTTTACCTATTGTTTCCTCCAGTAATAATAACAATAGCTAGCACTTATATAGCATTTTAAGTTCTGCAAAGCACTTTACAAATATTAGCTCATTTTATCCTCTCAATTCCTTTGAAAAATAAGCTTCTTATTTTTCTCTTTGGATTCTAATACCTAGCACAGTGTCTGGGAAATTGTAGATATTTTTAAAAATGCTAGTTGAATCCAAATGATATGTGATCCCATTGGTGTGATGTGATTACATCCAGCAGTAGAGATGGCAATATATTCATACCTATCCACCCCAAAATGACTCTGTCCATATCCTCCCCTAAATTTGTCACAAAAGGGTCTACCTAAATGCTTTAAGTTCTCCTGATATCCTGAGAATGACAATGAAGTAAGAATTAGTTCTAAGTATTTCCTTTGACTTTGCTAAAATCATGCAAAGTAAGCATAAGAGATGATAATATTATTAATAGTAATTATGCCAACAGATTGCAAATGAGATTATATATTCAGGTTGTTTCAAAAGAGTTAATGTATTATAAACATTTATTAGATAAAAATTGTGCTAAGAGTTCTTTTTGGGACATCCATATCCTGTATACATGTATAAATAAACACACACACACACACACACACACACACTCAAGTCCTGATTTGTAGTAGTTTATTTCTGAGGTGTAAACTGCTCACACCGAAAATGTAAAAATAGGATCCCACAAGACAGGTTATAAGTGGCTTCAGCAAACCCTTGGCTAAAAGACCTGTCATGGGTCAGCCCAATAGTAATTATCCAAGGCCAGATTTCAGCCCAGGTCTTCCAGACCTCAGCTTAATGGCTGATATGCTACTCAGCTGCTTGTTTTGTATATATCATACTATTAATAGGAAGAATGGAGCATACATGCAAATAAATGTAATATAAAATAAAACATAAAAAGTACAGTTTAATTCAACTCCCCAAATAGTTATTATGCATATTAACTATTTCTCTTTTATGTTTAATAATCCTGTTTGTTCTGTCAGGAATGAGGCTATACATGTCTATTGAATCACTGAAACCTGGGTAGAAAGTTTTTCATCACTATTTTTTGTTCCTGTCACATCATATCATGTAAAAGAAATAATCAGTATATGAGTTTAATGATATGAATATTTAATAGCAACTGAATGACATAAGAAACTTCACAACAGCCCCTATCCTCATTTGCTTTTTGTTTTTTGTGGGTTTTTTAAAGTAATTTTAATTTTTTTTTGAGAGGCCTTTATGGTTGAGTTGTCCAGGGTCACACAACTTGTAAATGTTAAGTGTCTGAAGTCAAATTTGAACTCAGGTTCTCCTGATTCCAGAGTTGGTTCTATCCACTGCCCCATGCTGCCCCTACCCTCTAGCTACATAATTTATCTCTAACTGGACACTCTTCTCTGCTTAGATGTGAATTGTACTCTGTTTGCTTTTCTTTACTTTCTTAGAAATATGAAATATACCTTATTTTAAGGTCCTAATGGCATGAATATACACAAAGCTATTTGTGAGGTCCTCAGTACCCAAGCACACTTAGGAAAATCTTGCCTCTCAGAACTCTTAATGGGAAATGTTGCAGTTCATAGAGTCAACGTGCCAGGCATCTGTGCCTGAGCCAGTCCCCTGCTAACTGCTTCCTGATCTCCACCAGACACATAAGTCAGAAGTCAGGGAGCTTAAACACCTATTGTGCCATTGATTGAGGCACAAGGCCTAATTCTCCATGCCAAAAGCTACATCACTGGAAGAGGACAATTTTAGATTTAGAAAAACACAGGCACATAGAACAACTAGTATGGTTCCATTTAAGCCCTGCATCACTCAGCACTCATAAAAAGACTGTTCACATAAATTCAACAGGATTACCCCTATATTATAACTATAATACTCCAAAATATATAATACTTCCCCTGGGCTTCTGTGCTAAAGTCCAAAATCCTTAGCCTGGCATTTACAATCTTATACAACCTACATTTCTACCAATGAACTACTTTCTTTCCCCAATCTCATCTCTAATAAAACTTATTAGTTTATTTTTTGTTAATATGACTTTTCTGTTCTGCGTCCTTACTTTCTTATTTTATTTGCAATCTGGATCTCTCTATCTCATCTAGGCTGATCTATCGCATCAGTGATTCATGACCCATTCCTGGTAGTAGTTAGCACAGTAGCCACTCTGACTCATTTTCCTTTTGTATTTTTTTTTACGCTGGACTCATACTGTTGCCAGAATCTGTATAAATACCTGATGAGTTTTAGTTATACAATAGCTTAGAACTTCCACACTCCAAGAGATCACACAACGTCTGCCTCCTCAGTAGCAGGAGCTACAGATATGAGCCACATATATGAATTTGTTTTAATGTTATTCCATGCATAGGAATCCACTATACTCTGGTATAGAGAACCAATGTTTGAATCAGGATATACTTGAATTTTATTCCTACTTATGACTCAGATTATATGTGGAACCATTGCAAGCCATTTGAAAGATGAAGAAGTTGGACTTCATGAGCATTCAGGCTTCTTCTTTTGTGACATTATGAGTATTTTTGCATCTTCATTACCTTATTAAATTCACCCCATCCTTCCACACCCATTTCTATTACTTCTTTCCAAAATTAGGCATTAGTATACGTTGAACATCCACTTTTAAAGATTTCTTTGGTGATTATGCGTATCACACTGTGAAATATTTAATTATGTGCTTTGCCTTGTTACTTAACTTTTGTATTATTCCTTCTGTCCTAAATGAGATTGTAAGATTCTAGAGGGCAGCAACTGTAATCTTAATTCCTCAATAACCAGTACAGTGCCATCTACACCGAGTTTGGGAAAATGCATCCCTAAACTGAGCAGGATAGTCCAGATAGTCTCCGTTTACATATTAATACTATATGCTGCTAACATTTTGGAGGTGGGAGATTTAGGAGGGGTATTCTTAGCTGGCTCTCTCAACGTAATTCTCCACTTTAGTCTGCACTGAATCTCAGATAACTGCCAGTCAAGGAAAATTAGGCATAGTAGGAAAATGTATGGCATAATTGACATGATTAACATTTTTGTAGAGGTTTCATTTCTCAGTCTGGGCTGCCTTTTGAATTCTTTAGCCTCACCTTTTGCCAGCTTTCCTGGTAGAGTACTGCCTGAACCTCCTTCAAATAGCAGGCCCAAAAAAATAATTGAAGAGTAAACTTTCAGCCTAGGCCAATTGGGTAAATTGCCTTTGTGTTTTTCCACCACTGCCTTATGCCAGATGGAATACTTGGCCCTTAAGTCGATGGCCCTGGGCTGGCATTTGGAGTAGTGGGGATTTTGAAAATGATTTTTTTCCCCCAGACAGCTAACCTGGCACAAATAGCTTTTGTGAGAGGTTGATCCCAGGGTCATTTCCATAATATCTTGGCTTTTTCAAAGCTATCTTCAGTGGTTTCTCTGACTATGTGTGCTGTGCTTCCAAGAGATCATGTGAATAATTTCAGAATGAAGAACTGTGTACTGGTCTCCAACATATGTAAGCACTAGAATTTCAGGGAAGATTTCTGCGTCAGTGACAAGCTGAGAATGCCTTTTTTCCCTTCTGTTCCCTGCTCATACTGTGGGGCTGTATCCTTAACCAAACAGCTGTTACTGGAAAGAACGACTAATGTTCCATCAGGAAAATTACAACCTTAGCTTTTCCCTAATCTAATAAGCATATTGTGTGTGTGTGTGTGTGTGTGTGTGTGTGTGTGTGTGTAGGAAGAGTAATTGCTTTTTAAGCTTCTCAGATATATTAAAGGGCTGGTTAGTAAAAACTGTTTTTGTTTAAATATTAATAGTCAGAGTAAGAAAGCACAATTATCTTTAATGCTGTGATTGTTTCTCTTCTTCTTAGAACAATTGTTCAATTTTGAAACTAGAGCTACTAAATGAATTTGTGGTTCATATATAATGGGCACAGAATGGCATAGTGAATAGAAGGCTGACCTGGAAGTCAGGATCACGTGGCTCTGATATGTATCAGTTTTGTGATCCAGGGCAAGTCAGTACCAAATACATATAGTAGGTTGTTAATAAATTTTTATTGACTATGACTGTGACTCGACCACAACTTCTAAATGGTCTAAGCAAAAAAAAGATATAAATTCTAGATTAGCAACTGAGTTTACACTGATGGAGGGAAACTTCATCTGGGAATTTCTTATGCCAATGAAAGCATGGGCCTATTTCCTAACTCTATGTAATAAGGGAAAATTAGGATAGTCTCCTAATCTGCAAGTCTGGGGACTTCTTATGGAACACTGCACATTAGACTCTTCCAATAGGTAGCATATTTGAGTCCCTTCTGGTAAGAGGGAGGTTTTAGCCTTTTATTAAAGGACATTCATAATGAGAAATTCTTTGTAATTGTCTTTGGGTGCTTGTAATGAAGAATGAGAAGCTTCATCAAAGATGATTGATCATTGAGCCAAGAAGAGACACCAGTGGTCCTTAAAAAGATGAAGACAAAGTCTCTATCTTTCCTTCTCTTCTCTTTCAACTTTTTCTTTTGGTTTAAACAATCTAAGCTCTTTATTGGATTTGTACCAAAGGAGAGAATGTGAGTTTTCTTTCCTCTGCCACTCTAAACCATAGCTGGGACATGATGGCTGCACACAAAGAGAAATAGATAAAAACAAATTAATAATGAATCTATAAATGAATAAGTAAATAAATATATGAACATGTGTAAGTGTACATATAGATAAAAATATGCATATATATATTTTCTATGTAATATACATATATATTCATATATACATATAGATATATACAAGATATATGTGTATTAAATCTGAGTGAGCCTAGATAGAGACTAAATTTCAATTTTTTTCTCCTTTTTTTTTTTAAACTTTATACTTCTTTCTTTAAGCGCAGAAGATTGAACATGAATCTAGATATGGATTTTTTGAGTCCTGCAAGAGATTTAATAAATTCAAGAGAATGGTAATTCTGGAGACTCGATAAGGATTAACCAGAGGAAGTATTTATTGAAGCTGTGTCGCATCTTGAAAAGTTTGTTATATTACTTTCTTCAACCAGTCTAGGCTAAATGAAAATGAAACATGTTTAGGAATACTGTAGGTGAAGTGGGATTTTTTACCTACTGAGAATATATTATAGACAGTTACATTTTGAATCATTTTATGAGATCCTATGAATCACTTTGATGCTGCATGAGTGTTCTATTCATGAGTGTTCTATTCATTTTTTTTTTATTTAATAGCCTTTTATTTACAGGTTATATGCATGGATAACTTTACAGCGTTAACAATTGCCAAACCTCTTGTTCCAATTTTTCACCTCTTACCCCCCCACCCCCTCCCCTAGATGGCAGGATGACCAGTAGATGTTAAATACATTAAAATATAAATTAGATATACAATAAGTATACATGACCAAAACTTCTATTCATTTTTAAGGATTCCTGTGAATCCTTTCTGATATTACCAGTTTATGTTTAAAAATTTGTTAATGCATGAGCCTATGCCTTAAGCACTTTCAATATGATGGAAGAAATAAATAGCTCTTCGGTATCTGATAGCTGCTATTTTGTATCCTGAATAACTTTGCTTAAAAAAACTCTTTTGATAACTTTTGGGTAGCTAAAATCATTGTTAAATTCTGCCTTTTCTGCTATGAAATGCCTACAGTATCTTCTCTTCATAGAATTGTTGTGAGGATATGAAACAGACAATGAAATTACCTCATTGATAGGTATCTATTGTCCTCAGTTGACTTTTGTCTTCCTTGAGAGATAGAATGGAATGGAGGATCCAAAAATACCTGAGTATTAGGTTTGATTAGGGATTCAATGAGATTTTCTTATTAAATTTACTTTTGGAATACCAAGGGAGGGATTTTTAAAATCAGTTTTTATTCCTCATCACCAAATGACAGTAACAAGATTGATGAGATATAAAAGGTAACTTGGTATTTTAAAACTGTTACTGATAAGAATTGCACTTATGGGGGGGAAAGGAGTTTACTATTAGTATTTACAGCTTTCTTCGGGGTGGGGATGAGGCATAGTTCAGTCAAGGAGGAGGTGCAGTACACCATGTGCTTTGTACACACAGTCAGCTTCAGTAAATGTGGCTAATCATAAGGATATTTCTGGACCTGATTATTCTGACTCTTAAGAGGAAGAGAATAAATTTGGACACAGGATAAACATAGTTAGTATTTGCTGCCTTCAACTCATCCTCCACCCCCTATCCCCACCATGAAAGATCAAGTTTGAAATATAGCACATACTTTAATTGACTTCAAGAGATTTATAAAGACAATGAGATAATGATGTTGGCAGATAATTTCATCTAATCAACATATAGCTCCAAGACAAATGGCAGTTAAAACTTAATAATTAAAGATTTTTGAGAACACCTGAAAAATATTTCTCCCTTCATATTACTGAACTTGACTTGGCATGATTTCAGCTCCAGAAAATAAGATACTCCAATTGTTGCTATTGGTTTAATTGGTAATCCTGTATTCTAGCTAGATTGTCTTTTCCTTGCTGTATAGCTTGGACAATTATTCAATACCTCCATGATTGTTACTAATTTTTATAACATTGGAATTGGCAAGGACTTTTGAGGTCATCTTTCTACTTTATCATTTTTAAGTGACAATAGCAACTTCTTACTAATCTTCATCTAACATTATGAAATGACTTAGTTTTGGAAGACTCGGGAGACTGAGAAGAACCGAAATCGTAGGTTACAAAAGGACCAGTTGAAAGGAACATAGTAAATGGCTATTGAGAACAGCTCAAGTGAAACCAATAAAGGATGCCTTCAAAATATAATGGAAAAAAGTAAGTATGGGAAAAGTCAAGGATAACTTATGTACAGGCCCTGGGCTCCAGTGATATCACTGATACAGTAACTCACTTGTTGATATGCTACATCATAGTTATTCTAATGTCACAGTGGATATGTTTTGCTCTTTGATCCCTAGTATGAAGTTTTGCACATAGTAAATATTCAATTAATACTTAACTTACTAGATCTTAACTGTGCTTTTATTCCTAGGTCAGTATGTTCAATATTAAATGGATTAATGCATCTCAAAAAGCTTTATTAGCTTGTACTACTTTAAGCTTAGTTTAAATTTATATAGGGGGTTAAAAATTGATGTCTCTTTCAGATACTCAACAAAGTAGCTGCCACAAATTTCTTTTAACATAGAACATATTTATAAAAATCTTATCAATGTTACTTTACTTTATTTTTTAATTTTCTCAAACATTAGCTCACAGTTTCAGGTACCAAAAAATACCAAATTCCAAGCATTCATTCACAATAATTGACACCTATGTAGGACTTTAAGGTTCCCAAAGCACCTTACATTTATTATTTAATTGGAATCTTCAATGATGCTATCATATAAGTATTATCATTTTCATTTGGCATATGAGAAAACTGAAGGCCAAGATTTAAGTAACCATTACCATACCAATTTAATACCAAAACATAAATACAAATGAAAAATTAAGAAAACAATGAGCTGAAGATTACCCAATAGTCAATAGGGAGCCAATATAGTCTATTGAGTAGACATCTGATATAGTCAGACTTGTATGTGAAAAACAAAACAAAATAAAACAAAAACACTTTGCATGAAAAGTTTGAAGAGGGGAAAGAGTTAAATCAAAGAGAAAAAAAATCAGGAGAGTATTGAAGTTATCTGAAAGATGATAAGATTCTGAACTTGGCTGTTGACTATGGGAGTAAGGAGAAGGAAAAAAGATATGAGATACATGTAGGCGAAACCCACAAATTTGCCAAATGCTTAGATATATGGAGATAGGAATCTAATATTACTTTGATGTTATGAGAATCTAGGCTATTGGAAAGATGGTAGAAGTACAGGTTTAGGAACAAAGTATAATGAAATCTGTGGTTCAGATCTTTATCTGTCCATGCTTGTCCATCCTGTGTGACTCACTCTATCCCATGTAAAATAAAAAGTGGTACCAGCCCACTGGCTACTGTCCCAAAAAGGCAAAGTCTGCCAAGCAACAGTCCCAGAGACATGCACACGTTAATGCAATGGACAAAAAGGGAAGAGAGTGGCTTTCAAAGTGACATGACATACGTGCAGCTGTGAATATGTTTGAAGCATGAGAAGCTAATTCCTAGCTCAAAAAGGAAGAAATTGGGAGCTTACACAATAGAAGGGGGAAAAGAGTGAAGGAGTATTGGCAGATAAGTGTCAGTAGATGTGATTGTTTCAATACAAAGCAAAGTATTGCCAAAGTAGTTGATTACACTCTCTCCAAACTTAGTCATTCTATTCACTATGCTAATGTAAAATGTACTTTGGAGACCATTGGCCTAGACTTTTACAATATCCTTTTCATTGGTCTTCTTGAATTCATTCTCTCCTTTCCCCAAACATCTTCTATATAGTTGTTAAATTGATATTCCAAAAGCACTGAGATGATCATGCTGAGATGATCATGTCACTCCTCTACTCAAGAAGCTTCAGTGACTCACTAGTTACCCTTGGATAAAATATAACTTCCTCTGGATAAAAACCCTTCATCATATATCTTCAGCCAAATGTTCCATGCTAATTGAATATCCTCTCTCTGCCAAGCCAAACTCACCTATTTCAGGCATTCTATATATAGCATCTCATCCTTTGCCCCTTTTCCTCTGTAAAGGCTATTCCCCATTCTTAGAATGTTGTCATCATTTCAAACCCTTTGAAATGTTACTTTCATTCAAGATTTAACACACAAACACTATCTTTACCAAGAGGTGGTAGGGTGGTGAGTATCTTTCCCAATTTTCCCAGTTGTTCATGCCCTACATTATTTTGTATTTAATTCATATATATATGTATGTGTGTGTATGAATTCATTTATGTATATTCATGTATGCTGTATTTAGTTATCTGAGGATATTTTTATAGCCACAGAATATAAGAGGTTTCTTGAAGACAAGGTAAGGCATTCACTAATCATTTACGAAGCACCTATCAAAAAATAAAACAGCCGCTGTCTTCAAGGACCTGATATTCCATCAGAATTCAAATAAATCTTTTAATTTTTTAAACACTTTCTATAATACCATATTGCCTTCCATTGAGAAAATTAAAATAGTTATCAGAAGGTAACTTTTCACATTCATCCAGTTCTTAATTTTGCTCAAATTTTCTTTACATATACATATAAAAACTGTATAAGACAGAAAAAAAATGCAAAAATCTAATTCGTGATTTCAAGGAACTTATGGTCTATTTGTAGGAAAGCAGCTGTAATGAAAGCTGAAAATCCCAGTTGGACAAACACATCAGTCTGAGATCTTGATTTTCATGTTATTATTTTATCAATACAATAAATCCATAGGTTCCTCTTTTACTTCTTTGCTCCATTCTATTCATCTTCTACCTTAAGAGTATGGAAAAATTTAATCGATTTTTCCTAATGGTGCTTCTCTGCTGAGCAGATCAGGTTAACTGTGGGCGGCAGCTTCTGTTTAATTTGTGAATGTACAATTGAAAATAACAGAGTTATTGGATTACAGCACCTGACCAAATAGCCTGGCAAGCTGCCCCCATTGCCTGAAGATATGGAACTCAGTCCAGAGACTTAGACTAGTGACATGAACCCATGGTTTTCTGATGTGGTTTATTTGAAATGCACAAACTACAGTTTTCCAGACTGGGGTCAACTTAGTGGTCTTCTCAATTTTACTTTTTTCCGATTATTTGCATAGAAAGAGAAGTTATAGGGAGACATTCAGCATAGGGCCTTGTAAAGGGTAGTTACTCAGTAAGTACTGTTTGGATGAATGAAAGTACAATTGATTTACTTATCTCATGGTTTGTTTTTTTAATTAATAATGTTCTCTTTTTAAGAAAGAACTAATCTAATCAAACTCCATACTTTCTCATCCAGGAGGCTCTAGTACCTAGCTAGCATTCTGCCCTAGCTATTGCATATCTTTACATTGGTGGCGAGCCACTGCTGTGGGCTCCTAGTGTCACCGCAGTAACCTCAGCAATAACCCCAATGTTGGGATAAATCTTCACATTCTTAGGACTATGTAATCACAGATACTTCTACACTTTCAAAGGTTTCTCTTGCTCTATCTTCACTTCCTGTAATAGCTGCAAATTTAGAATATCTTTCTTTTTACCTTGTATTACAGTCTTGGCTAAGGGAGGGGGAACATCCTCTTTTACTTCCTTCTCTTTCTCCTCCTCCTCCTCCTCTTTTCCTGGCATACTCTTTTTGTATCCATGCTCTAGCCAAGCTTTTTCTTCCTACCTAGTATTTTCTCTCTCCTGCCCTGCTCCATCTCTGGAAATTCCCATATCTGGAAACTTCTCTACTCAAAATAATCCAACCTAAAAACTTCCTGTTTCCTAGGTAATTGGCATATCTCTCTGCTTGTAACAGAGATAAGGGGCTAGAACTATGATTTCATGGAATCGCCAGGTGAGGAAACTTAAATCTCCAAAGCAGGTCAGCACCTTCTCTTACCTCTTGGATAGTTGCCTAGAATTGGGCTTCTTAAATTTTTTCTACTCAACTCCTTTTAATCCAATAATATTTTATGCAATCACAGGTATATAAAACAGTGGTACATATCAAATATTTACTAATAACAAATCATAATTTAGCAACTCCCACATTCAGTTATGTGACCTTCATATGTGACTCCCACAAACCCCAGGTTGGGACCTGCAGTTTAAGAATCTTGGCCTACAATATTAGGAGATTAAGTGACTTGCTGAAGGTCTCAAGAGTAGAACTTTAGCCCAGGTCTTCCTGACTTTGGAAGCAGCTCCTTATTCACTCCTTATTCAACTCACTTATCTTTCTTATCTGGGACAAAAAAGGTAGGAAATTAATCATCTCCACAGTAATGTCTGAGTCCAAAAGATCAAATTAAATCCCTTGATTGTCCTCATTACACATTCTATGAGTATTTCACTTTTGGAGGCTGAGGATGAAACACTTTCCTCCTTGCAATATGATACCTATGGAAAGACATATATGCTCTAAGATCTATATCTGAGATCATTTTTTCAAACAATATGTCAATTTGTTTTGTTGTTGTTGTTATTTTACAGAAGGTAGAATTCTCTTCAAAGAGATTATTGAAGTATAAAAATATTATTTTGAAAATCTCTGAAACATTTTTTTTTAAAGAACATACATCAATCTATAGATGCACTGGACAATTTAGACAATAAATTCTTTTCTAGAGCATGATATCACAAAAGTCAAAAGTCAAGATAAAGAAAAAAAAATGTGAAGAACAGTGCAACATTCTAACCCAAGTTAGTGCTGGGAAGAGTCATTACTTGCAATGAAATAAAAAAGGGGGGCGTGTGGATTGTATGGCCAGTTCTGTTTATGCTAAAGAATAAACACTTATACTTTAGATGATTATCTGTTAACAAAAGAAAGGCAATTTTTTTGAGGTTTATTTTCAAAGGTGATGATACTTAAATTCAGAGAGAGAGACCAAGAGAAAGAAGAGTAGCAAAGAAGAGAGAAGAGAATGGAGGAAAGGAGAGATAAAAAGAATGATTGGGGGGGGGGAGATGGAATAGAGACCAACTCAAATGATCTGTCTCAGTTGCCATGCCACATTTAGAGAAACTGAATCACTGTCAATGTAATTTACTGTTCTCTCATCACAATAGTAAGAAATCTAAATGGAACAATTCCACCTGAAAGAAGAACAACATATTATAAAAGACAAACAAATAAAATAAGCCTGACATTGATATGATGCTTTAAGATTTGCAAAGTAAGCATCATTTTATTCATAGAATTTTAGAGATGAAAGAAATTACCTAAACAAGAATCTCTTCTATATCATTCATTATGAGAATACTTAGCCTAAAGAGAACAAGTGAGGTTTAATTCTTGCCTCCTGAGGCAACCCATTCCCTGGAATAGGAAAGTTTTTATTGATTAGGAAGTTGTCCTTTATATGAGGTCAAAATCTTCCTCCTTAGATTCTACTTGCATTCATCCATCTTGAGCCAAAATAACTATAATTCCTCTTTTATCATAGTCCTTTAAACATTTGTAGACATTTCAAAGGAAATTTCAAATTTCAAAGGAAAAATGCTTTAATACTTCATACTTGCTCAGTATTATTGACATTAGTTGTCTTGGTTGCATAGTAAATATGTGAGGTTGGCCAGGCATGCTACTCAGTACCTGATACCTACTACTTTATTACATTAGTGCAACAATTAAATAAGAGATAATGATGGCCTAAACTAAGAAATTAGTTGTGATAGTTTAGAAAAAGAGTTAGTTGTGATAGATGTGAACTAAATTAAATTCCTATCTTCTACAGGAAGCTCTTTCAACTTTTCTTTTTAAATCTTAGTGCTTCCCCTCTATTAACCATTTCCTTATTGACTAACTGATTGAAGATAAAAAAGGCAAGATTTGGCAATTGATTAGACATATGGGATGGGGAAAAGTGAGAAATTCTCAGTGAAGTCAAAGATATGAATCTAGAAGATTGGAATGATGATAGACTCTTTTACAAATATAGGAAAGCTTGGAAAAGAATGTTCAGAAGAGAAAGACAGTGAATTCAATTATGAAAATGAAAGCCATCCCTTTTATGGCAGCATGGAATAATAATAACAAAGTGATAAGATTTCCCTCATTTGATCACATTTCAAATATACAAAGCATAATTCAATCAAGTATTTACTAAGCTCCTTCTCTATGTTCAGAATGCAAAGTAGAAGTGAGAGTTAAGTCCTGTGAAGAAAGGTTAAAGAAAATGGAATTGTATTTTCATTCATTAATTTACCCTTATTACTACAGTGGATAATTTATTTATATATTTATTTATTTTTACTTAATAGTATTTTCCCAATTACATGTAAAGAGTATTCAACTTTCATCTTTGAAAAATTTTGAGCTCCAATTTTCTCTCATCCCTTCCCCTCCTTTTTTCCTCCTCAAGAAGCAACTCTAATATGAGTTATACATGTTATAATTATCTTTTTATATTGCATTTTTATTATAGCTTTTTATATACAAAACATATATATGAGTAATTTTTCAACATTAACCCTTGCAAAAACATGTTTCAACTTTTCCCCTCCTTTCCTTCACCTCCTCCCCTAGATGGCAGGTAGTCCCATATATGTTATATATGTTAAATTGTTTCTTAAATACAATATATGTATACATATTTATACAATTATCTTGCTGCACAAGAAAAAAAATGGATTTAGAAAGAAGGCAAAAATAACCTGAGAAGAAAAAACAAAAGTGCAGGCAAACAATAACAGAAAGAGTGTAAATGCTATGTTGTGGTCCACACTCATTTCCTAGTGTTCTTTCTCTGGGTGTAGCTGGTTCTTTTCATTACTGATCAATTGGAACTTATTTGGATCCTCTCGGTGAAGAGAGTCACATCCTTCAGAATTATCATCATATAGTATTATTGTTGAAGTGTATAATCTCCTGGTTCTGCTCATTACACTTAGCATCAGTTCATATAAGTATCTCCAGGACTCTTTGTATTCATCTTGCTGGTCATTTCTTACAGAACAATAATATTCTATAACATTCATATACCACAATTCATTCAGCCATTCTCCAATTTCCAGTTTCTAGGCACTACAAAAAGGGGTGCCACAAACATTTTTGCACATACAGGTCCCTTTCCCTTCTTTAGTATCTCTTTGGGATATAAGCCCAGCAGTGCTACTACTGCCAGTAGCACTGCTGGATCAAAAAGTATGCACAGTTTGATAACTTTTTGAGTATAGTTCCTAATTGCTCTCCAGAATGGCTGGATGTATGCACAATTCCACCAATAATGCATCAGTGTCCCCGTTTTCCCACATCCCTTCCAACATTCATCTTTAACTTTTCCTGTCATCTGAGCTAATATGACAGGTGTGCAGTAGTATCTCAGAGTTGTCTTAATTTTCATTTCTCTGATTAATAATGATTTGGAATACCTTTTCACATGACTAAAAATAGTTTTAATTTCTTCATCCAAAAATTATCTGTTTGTATCCTTTGACCATTTATCAACTGGAGAATGGCTTAAATTCTTATAAATTTGAGTCAATTCTCTATATATTTTGGAAATGAAGCCTTTATCAGAAACTTTAACTGTAAAAATGTTTTTCTAGTTTATTGCTTCCCTTCTAATCCTGTCTGCATTAATTTTGTTTGTAAAAACAAAGCTTTTTAACTTAATATAATAGAAATTTTTTTTCTATTTTGTGATCAATAATGACCTCTAGTTCTTCATTGGTCACAAATTCCTTCCTCTGCCACAGGTCTGAGAGGTAAACTATCCTATGTTCTTTCTGCATTAATTTTGTTTGTAAAAACAAAGCTTTTTAACTTAATATAATAGAAATTTTTTCTATTTTGTGATCAATAATGACCTCTAGTTCTTCATTGGTCACAAATTCCTTCCTCCGCCACAGGTCTGAGAGGTAAACTATCGTATGTTCTTCTAATTTATTTATAATCTCATTCTTTATGCCTAAATCATGAACTCATTTTGACCTTATCTTAGTATAAGGTGTTGTGTGGGTCAGTGCCTAGCTTCTGCCATACTAATTTCTAATTTTCCCAGCAGTTTTTGTCAAATAATGAATTCTTATCCCAAACATGTTATAATTATCTTAAAATTATTTATATATTACTCATATGAAAGAAGACTAAAAACAAAAGAAGAAAACAGCAAAAAAGAAAGAAACAAGTGAAAACAGTATAATTTGATCTGCATTCAGACTCCATAATTCTTTATCTGAATGTAGATAGCAATTTCCATCATGTCTTTTGGATCACTGTGTTGCTTAGAATATCTAAGTCTAATATAGCACAATGTTGCCTTTACTATGTACAATGTTCTATTTCTGCCCAATTCATTTAAT
This sequence comes from Sarcophilus harrisii, assembly GCF_902635505.1. Classification (NCBI taxonomy): domain Eukaryota; kingdom Metazoa; phylum Chordata; class Mammalia; order Dasyuromorphia; family Dasyuridae; genus Sarcophilus; species Sarcophilus harrisii. The sequence goes on along the minus strand of NC_045429.1, from coordinate 313,994,299 downwards.
AATGTTTCATATAAGTCTTTCCAAGTTTTTCTGAAATTTGCCTGCTCATCATTTCTTATAGAATAATATTATTTCATTACAATCATATAGCAACTTGTTCAGATATTCCCCAGTTTCAGGATAGGCCTTCAATTTCTAATTCTTTGCCTGCAGAAAAAGAACTGCAATACACATTTTGTACATGTAGGTCCTCTTCCCTTTTTATGATCTCTTTGGAATATAGACCTAGTAATAGTATTGCTGGATCAAAAAGTATGCACAATTTTATAGCCCTTTATGCATAGTTTCAAATGATTCTCCAGAATAATTAGATCAGTTCACAACTCCATCAACAGTGCATTAGTGTCCCAATTTTTCCACTTCTTCTCCAGCATTTATTATCTTCCTTTTCTGTCATATTAGCCAATATGATAGGAGTGAGATAGTACTTCAGAGTTTCTTTTCTTTTTTTCTTTTTAATTTGCATTTTTAAATCAATAGTAATTCAGAGCATTTTGTCACTTGATTATAAAAATGAGACCTTTATCCGAAACACATTATAAAAATTGTTTTCCATTTTTCTACTTTCCTACTAATCTTGATTACATTGTTGTAGTACAAACCCTTTTTAATTCAATGCAAGCAAAATAATCCATTTTGCAGTTTATAATGTTCTCTATCTCTTGGTTTCCTTTTCCATAAATATGGCAGGTAAACTATTCTTTGTGTCCTAATTTGCCTGTAGTATCACTCTTTATGTCTAAAGCATGTACCTATTTTGATTTTATCTTAGTATAGAGTGGGAGTTTTTAGTCTATGACTGTTTTCTGCCATGATGTTTTCTAGTTTTCCCAGCATTTTTGATGAACAATGAGTACTTATCCCAGAATATGGAGTCTTTGGGTTTATCAAACAGTAGATTCCTTTAGTAATTTTCTACTCAGTAAAAGATTGAGAGCTAGAAGAAAATTTAGGTATCATCTGGTATCCCCTCATTTCTTAAAAAAAAACAAAAACAAAAACAAAAAACTGAGGCTCACAAATGTGGTGTTCTTTTTCCAAAACACAGCCAGGTGATAAAAGTTCAGATCTTTTATTGTGTCCTTCAATATAGCCCGGTTAGCTCAGAGGCCTATTTCTCTGCTTGGTTCCAAGAGATCTTGCAGCTTTGTCTTTAGCTTCTGCCTCTGCTTTCTTCAGCCTCCAGCCAGCACCAAGTTGGAAGATGCAATGAATCTCTCTTGCCTCAAAGATAGGACTTGTGGGCTTACTCCCAGAGTGCTCCTCTCTGACCCCAGTCAATATTCCGGAGAAATTCTTTCAAGTGGCTCACTGGAGCTGTACTTATGCTGAGTATAAAAGGCTGACTCCGCCTTCTGGAGTCAGGGATTCAGGGAGGTGTGACTTCAGATATCTCTTTCTAAACCCTGAAATCTCCCAAACATGTGAACTCCAATGAGTACTTAAATATTTCTTGCTTCTATAAGCTCTCTAAAGGTATGAACACAAGCATTGTTTCTATCAGTTGTACTTAGTACCTTGTTTCAAGTTCTGGCCCAAAATATCTCCTTCTAAGATCAAATCAATCATATTGAACCATGCTAAATTAGATAATTATTGTCTTTATCAACTCTAATGGCTTAACACTTTGTAAAGATTCCAACATCTCACCTTTTCTTTTGATTTAGAACATAGGTGGTCATGACCTCCCTGACTTCTCAAGGAGGTGAGAACCCCAAAAAGGTGATCACGCCTTCCCTGACTGCTCAAAAAAGGAGTGAAAACACCATAAAAAGAAGGGGCTCATGCCCTTCCTGACATCTCAGGAAGGAAGATGAAAACATCAAAGGAAATAGAAAATCAAATCAGATTAGGGGGTTTCTAAAGGGGCTCACTTGAAACAGGTATGAAACAAGGTGTACATAAATCCATCAATATGGGAGGCATTACAAATAGTTACATAAGCACATAGCAATATAACACAGGCTAGTAGTAATATTAACAAATAACATGAATCAACATGAAGAATTTACACATGTCCATAAGTCCTAGAAATAGTCCAAAAGGAACCCATTGCCCATTAATTCATGTGCCAGGAATTCAATAATTCCTGTAAGTTTGAAGTAAATAATTTTTTATAACATGAATCAACATACAAAATTATACATGTACATAAGTCCTAAAAATAGTCCCAAAGGAATCCATTGTTCATTAGTTCATATGCCAGGAATCCAATAATTTCTGTAAGCTCTGAAGTACTGCAATAGTCTCATCAACAATTTTTCATCTCAAGAAATCCAATGATTCTTGCTAGTTTTTAAACAACTTGAACTAGTCTCATCTTGTGTCAGGGAATCCAATGAATCCTAAAGATTTTAAAGTCTCATTTTAACAGTCTCATTGTCAGCCATGCTCCTTCAGTGTCAGATGTTTCTTAAATCTTCTCCTTTGTTTTGAGGTTTTTCTCTTTTTCTGTTTCTCTCTGATGGACAAGGCGAATACGGCTTGTTGGCACCCATCTGATTCCTTCTTCTCCTGTAGAGATACAAGCAAACCCTCTTCCCCAAGCAGTTAACCTATCTGGTCCCTTCCATTCACCACTTTCTAGGTCTCTCCACATCACCTGGTGATTATCTAAATATAGTGGAGCTGCTCACACTGGACACTGCCCTTCTGGTGGGTTATAAAACCTGTCTGCTGGAGCCAGTGCATCTTTATCAAAAATTAAAAAACTAATGGTATAGAGAACTAAATTTAGAAGTTCTCTAGGGTTACCCATGGCTCCCCCTTTCTTTTGTTTTTGGAGGAGTGTCTTAATCTCTGTTTCTTCTCTCTACTATTGACTGACCTTGAAGATTAAAAGGTATGTCAATGGTGTATAATATTTTATACTATGCACAAAAGTGTTCAAAATGTTTGGAAGTATATGCGGGTCCATTATCTGTTTTTATTTCTTGTGGTACACCCATAATTGCGAATGCTTGTATGAGGAATTCAGTGACCACTCGGGGTGTCTCTTTTGCTGCTGGTATTCCATAAGTGAATCCTGAAAAGGTATCTACCACAACATGGATAAAAGACAGATGACCAAAAGGTTTATAATGGGTCACATCCATTTGCCACTCAAACCATGAGGGTTCTTCCCTGGAGGGAGAGTAGGAAGGTGGAAAGGAAGGCAAGCTGTACAGCTTTTTACTATGCTCCTAGCTTCCTCTTTTGTTATCCCAAATTGTAAACATAAAGCTCAAGCAGCCTGATGGGATTCCTGGGCCTCCTGAAATAAAGGAGTACTAGCTAACATAGTTAAAAGGCTATCTGCTTTTGAATTTCCATCGAAAATAGGATCTGGAAGTCCACTATGTGAGTGGACATGCAAGATATCAGTCCCTGTTTGGGCACCAAAATGTGATGTTCTTTTTCCAAAACACAGCCAGGTGATAAAACTTCAGTTTATTGTGTCCTTCAATATAGCCCGGTTAGCTCAGAGGCCTATCTCTCTGCTTGGTTTCAAGAGATCTTGCAGCTTTGTCCTTGGCTTCTGCCTCTGCTTTCTTCAGCTTCCAGCCAGCACCAAGTTGGAAGATGCAATGAATCTCTCTTGCCTCAAAGATAGGGCTTGTGGGCTTCCTCCCAGAGTGCTCCTCTCCAACCCCAGTCAATGTTCTGGAGAAACTCTTTCGAGTAGCTCACTGGAGCTGTATTTATGCTGAGTGTAAAAGACTGACTCCGCCTTCTGGAGGCAGGGATTAAGGGAGGTATGAATTCAGATCTCTTTCTAAACCCTGAAATCTCCCAAACATGTGAACTCCAATGAGTACTTAAATATTTCTTGATTCTATGAGCTCTCTAAAGGTGTGAACACAAGCATTGTTTCTATCAGTTGTACTTAGTACCTTGTTTCAAGTTCTGGCCCAAAATATCTCCTTCTAAGATCAAGTCAATCATATTGAACCATGCTAAATTAGATAATTATTGTCTCTATCAACTCTAATGGCTTAACACTTTTTAAAGATTCTAACACACAAATATTCATGTTTCTTGCCTAATGTCACAGAGATAAATGGCAGAGCTATGATTTGAACTCAGATCTTTTTTACTACAAATCTTGTGTATTCCCTACAGGGACCATACTCATTCTTTACCATCTACTCTGTTGTCAAATATTGTTGATTTTATCTTTGAAAAGTCTTATAAATACTCCTTTTTCTGTCCTCTGACACTGCCACCACTCAGGTGCAGGCCCTTATCACTTAATTCCTGGGTCATTGAAATATTCTGCTGATAAACCTGTCTGTCACAAATATTTTCTCACTTTATTTTCCATTTAACCTCCAAAGTCATTTTTCTAAAACCCAAATTTAGAAAAAACAGCATTCATTATTACAAAATTATCTCCATATTCATTCAATTCCAGTACAACCCTATTGCCTTCAAAATAAAATAATAATACTAATTCTTGGTATTCAAAACTCTTCATAATTTAGTCCTAATATAATTTTCTGGTCTTATACCTTATTCTCCACCACATACTCTCAGATCCAGTGACAATGTTTAGTTGATTTCCACTGTTGATGATTCCATTTAGAGGTTTTCTTAGCAAAGATACTGGAGTGTTAGGCTATTTTCTTCTCCAGCTCTTTTTAAAAAAACAAATGAATAACCTGAAGCACAGTTAAATGCCTTGGCCAGCATCACAGTTCTAATAAGTGTCTCAGGCCAGATGTGAACTGTGAATCATGAATCTTTTTGACTACACTTGTTATTCTATTCTCTGTGTCATCTACCTCTGGTGATAATAGCCTGTTTGCTATATTACAAGTAAAACATTCCATATTTTAGTCCCAAGTATTTTCTCTGGTTCTTCCCATAGAAATCATTTCTCCTCACTTCTACCTGCTAAGTTACCTAGATTTCCTTCAACACCCACCTAAAATCTTACCTTCTACTTGAAGTCCTTCCCAAATCTTCTTAAGCTTATAGTATTCCCTGTAAATTACTATGTTTTATCCTGAATATAACTTTTTGTACTTGTTTATTTGTTTTCTTTCTCATTAGATTTTGAGATCTTCAAGGACAGAAACTGTTTTATATGCTCTTTGCACAGTACCTAGCACATAGTAAATAGTTAGTAAATACTTATTAACAGACTAATGTAAGCCATGGTGTCTGCCCATCAGGGTTTTACAATTTTATAGGAGACAGAAAGTAGTTGTACGTGAGGGAGGAGGGACAGAATTAGAGAACAATTAAGCATGTAAGAAACCAAATTTATCAGATCTTAAGAAGTATTCATAAGACCTGAATTTTATTTTAAAATATTTGTTTGACCAAGTAAGATCCATCTTTGTTGTTGTTATTGTTGTTGTTGTTATTTTGCTAATGAACACTAAAAAAGCAAAAGTTTCTGTCCTCAAATATTTAGTCAGAAAACTAGATCAATTTATCTTCAAGTTTATTTCAATCCTGTGTTTCTTGATAGGTTTTGTTCACAAATAAGCTATTGAAATCAACAGTAAAAATTCACAGGTCTTGTAATCTATCAAATGCCTAAACAAGTTTAAAAGCTAGGTAAAGGATATGGATTTGTGATTTCATTTCTATAGGGAATTCTCAGGTGAGGAAATTCCCTTCAGGTCATCAATTTTTAGTCTGAGAGAGTTGTCTGGAGGACTTAGAGGTTAAATAACTTGACCACAGTCAAATAGCTTGTATGTGTCAGCATTAAAAATTGAACCAGATTCTTCTGACATTAAGCCGGGGTCTCTTATCATTTTTATCATTCTGTCTCTCAAGTCTTGGTTTAAAAATTAGCACAAATACTTTATTATATAGTTTCTATCAACACGTGAAATGAATGCTTAATATAGGAATAACAATCTCAAGAGCCACTATCAGAACATTTCAACATGAACTCACATGGGTTCTCAGTTTGCAAAAGACATTGTCCCTCCTACCACTCTTACTCTTGTTATTAGAAGTGTGTGATAAATGAAATATTTAAAACATTTCAAACTAAGACATAATCTAAAAATATGTCAGCAACATGGGACTATGGAATTAGACACTGAGAAAAAAACTGAAGGTCATTTTAATAATTACAATGGAATTTTATTTTCCCCAAGTTACAAATCAAGAAAAAATGTAGCATTATTTTTTACAAAATTCTGAGCTACAAATTTGTCTTCCTTTATTTTCCTTCCCTATTCCAAAGGTGGTTAGGCAGTTTGACACCTCATAATGTAAAACATATTTTCACATCAGTTATAGTTGTGAAAAAGAATCACATCAAAAAAAAAACACACACACACAAGAAAAATTAAAGTTGAAAAAATATGCTTCCATGTGCATTCTGAGCTCACACATTCTTTATCTGGTTATAGAAATCATTTTCCTCCATGAGTTCTCTATACTTGTCTTGGATCATCAGATTGCTGAGAAGAACTGAGTCATATTTGATAATCACACAGTGTTTTCAATATTGTGTACAATGTTTTCCTGGTTCTGCTCATTTAATTTTGCATCTATCATACAAATTTTTCAAGGTTTTTCTGAAATCTGCCTGTTCACCGACTTTTATTGAACGATAGATTCCATTACATACATATACATCCATAGCTGAACTAGCTTCAGGTTTTCTCTATTAAATGGGTATCACCTTAATTTCCAATATTTTGGCAACACAAAAAAGAATGCTAAAAATATTTTTACGCATGAAGGCTCTTTTCTAATTTTTGCTATCTCTTGAGTAATGATCTTGGTGGATCATAAGATATGCACTATTTTCATGCCCTTTATGCATAGTTTCAAATTACTCTCCAAAATGGTTGTTTCAGTTCACAATTCTACAAAGAGTATATTAATCTCCAAATTATCTCATATTTTTTTCCATTTATTTTATCACTTTCCTTTTTTTTTTTTATCATAACAATCAATTCGGTAGGCGTAAGGTAAAATCTTAGAGTTGTTTTATTTTGTATTTCTCTAACCAAAAGTGATTTTGAGCACTTTTTCATATGACTACATATAACTTTTTAAAAATTTATTTTGTATTATGTATTTACCAGAGACAGTTACTATAAAGAATGTTTCCCATCTTTATGTTTGCCTTCTAATCTTGGTTGCATTTTTTCTTTGTATAAAAGCTTTTTAATTCAACAAAATCATTTTTTTTAATTTTTGTATTTTGTAATACTCTTGTTTTATTGTGAATTTTCCCCTTCACATAGGTCTGACAGGTAGGTTATTCCTTGCTTTTCTAATTTGCTTATGGTGAATATCTTTGTATCTACATCATGCACCCATTTTGACCTTATCTTGGTACATAGTGTGAGACATTGGTCAGTATCTAGATTTTGTCTGTTTTTTTTTTTTCCTAGTTTTCTTAGAAGTTTTTGTCAAATAGTGAGTTCTTATTCCAAAAGTGGAGATCTTTGAGTTTATCAAACGCTAGGTTACCTTGCTCATTTACTATTATGTTTTATATACTAAATTTATTACAGGGATCCACTTCTCTATTTCTTAGTAAGTCTTTCCAGATAGTTTTGATGATTACTACTTTATAAAATATTTTTCAGATCTGGTACTGCTAGATCATCTTCCTTTGATTTTTTCATTAATTCCTTTGTAATCTTTTGTTATTCCAGATGAATTTTAGTATCATTGTTTTATACCTGTGGGTCTGGTGATACTTTGATTGGCATGATACTGAATAAATTAATTAGTTTAGGCAGAATTGTTATTGGCTCAGCCTGACCATGAAGAATTAATATTTTCCCAATTATTTTTATCTAACTTTATTTATGTGAAGAATGTTTTCTAATTGTATTCATTTGGTTTCTAGATTTCTCTTGGAGTACACTCCTAAGTATTTTATATTGTTTACAATTATTTTAAATGAAATTTCCCCTTCTATCTCTTGCTGTCAGGTTTTGTTGGTCATATAGAGAGAAATGCTGATGATTTATGTGAGTTTCTTATATCCTGCAACTTTGCTAATATCATTAATTATTTCAAGGAATTTTTTTGGTTGATGTCCTAGGGTTCTCTATGTAGAGCATTATATCATCTGCAAAGATTGACAATTTTGTTTCCTCTTTGCCTTTTCTAATTTCTTAGATTTCTTTTCTTTTCTTAGAGCTAATAATGGTTCTAGTACTATACTGAATAATTCTTACTTCACTCCTGATCTTATTAGGAAGACTTTTAGCTTAACCTTATTACAAATAATGATTATTGATGGTTTTAGATAGAAACTGCTTTTCATTCTGAGGAATTCTCCCTTTATTTGTATGGTTGTTAATGTTTTTAATAAGAATCAGTGCTGCTTAAAAAAAAAAAAAAACTTTTTCAACATCTATTAAGCTAATCATATGATTTATATTGGTTTTCTTATGGATATAGTTAATTATGTTGATGGTTTTCTTATTATTTGTTGTTTATTCTTTTTTAAAAATCAAATAACAATGACTTGTGTGTCTCCCCACACCATAAAACCAGCTACTCAATTTATTTACTAACAATACTTTTTTTCCATTTTCAATCTTATTCATCTCATCTTTGATTTTAAGAATTTCCACTTTGGTAATCAATTTGGGGATTTTTATTAGTTCTTTGTTCATTTTTTTTTTTTTACTGTTCCTGTTCTTACATGCCTAATCTTTTATTTTTTCCCCCATTTTGTTGTTGTGAGAATTTAGAGAAATAAATTTTATTTTAATAACTGCTTTGGCTGTATCCCATAAATTTTGATTTGCTTTCTTATTGTCATTCTCTTTAATTAAATTATTGATTATTTCTAAAGTTTGTTCTTTGACTGACTTATTCTTTAGGATTAGATTCTTTAATTTCCAAGTAATTTTTTAATCAGTCTTCACAATTTGCTTTGTTTAATGCAATTCATATTGCATTATGATCTGAGAAAAATAGTTAATATTTCTGTCTTTTTACATTTGACTTTGAGGGTTTCTTACTTTATTGCATGATGTAATTTTGTATAGATGCCATGTGCTGCTGAGAAAAATGTATATCACTTTTATTCTCACTCGATTTTTTTCCAAAGGTTTATAATATTTAAATTTCAAATATTCCATTTACCACCTTAGTTTCTTCCTTGTTTGTTTGTTTTTTTAATGATTTCATCTAGTTCTGAGAGGAGGTAGTTGAGATCCTCCACTAATATTGTTTTTCTTTCTATTTCTTCCTGGAATTATCTTTACTTCTCCTTTAAGCATTTTTTGCTATACCACCTGGTATATATGTCATATTAATATTGATTCATTGACTGTGGAACCTTGTAGAAAAATGTATTTTCATTTTTTTGTTCCATTTAATTAGTTCTGATTTGTCTGAGATTAGGAAGACACATGCCTTTTTGTTGTTGTTGTTTTTATTTTTGTTTTGTTTTATTTTACTTCTGTTGAAGCAGAACCTCCAGTCTCTTATTTTTACTGCCTATGTGTCTCTTTACTTCAAGTCTGCTCATTATAAACAACACATTGTGGGAGTCTGGAGTTGCTATTTGTTTTTTATTTGTTTTATTTTGTTTTGTTTTTTAATCCACTCTGTTATTCACTTCCACTTTAGAAGACAATTCATCCTATTCACATTCATAATTATGATTACCACCTGTTTATTTCTCCTCCATCCTAATCTTTATACTGTTTATCCTTTCTCCTTTCATTCTTTCCTTCCTCACTAATGTCTTGCTTCTCTCAACCACCTTCCCCATCAGCCTTCCATTCTGTAATTTCCTATTCCTTTACTTAATCTCCTCCCCTCCAATTTCCCTGTCATGTAATGAATATTTTTATATGCAACTTATCTGTTATTCTTTGAGCCAATACTAATGAGAATAAGGTTCAAGCAAAGCTCATCAACCATCCTCCTATTTCATTTTCTATTATAATAGATCTTTTGCACCTCTAAATGTGAAATAATTTATACCATTCTACGTATTCCTTCCTTCTGTACCCAGTACACTCCTCTTTCTCATCTATTAATTTTTTATGTAATTCCCTCAAATTCATCTTATATCCACACTAAGTGCATTCCTTTTAGTTGTACTAATAGTGGTACAATTATTAAGAATTACAAATATCATTTTCCCATGTAGAATTGTAAACAGTTTAACTCTATTGAATCTCTTATGTTTTCTTCTCCTTTTTTACTTATATATGCTTCTCTTGGTTCTTGATACTAAAGATCAATTTTTTATTTAGTTTGGGTCTCTCTTTATGAAAGCTTGAAATTCTTCCAAACTATTGAATGAATATTTTCCCTTTCAAGTATTATGCTTAATTTCACTGTAGGTCATCTTTGATTGTAGTCTTAATCACTTTGCGTTCCACAATATCATGCTCCAAGACTTCTGATCCTTTAATATTGCTGCTACCAAGTCTTTTGTAATCCTGATTATGGCTTTCCAATATTTGAATTATTCCCTTTATTTTTTTAATTTTTGAAGCTTTTTATTTTTAAAACATGTGCATAGAAAATTTTCAACATTCACCCCAAAACCTTGTGTTTTAAATTTTTTCTTCCTTCCTTCTCACCATGTCCTCCCCTAGACAAGAAGTAATTCGATATATGTTAAATATGTGTAATAATACACATATTTCCACAGTTACCATGCTGCACAAGAAAAATCAGTACAAAATGAAAAAAAAAATGAGTAAGAAAACAAAATGCAAACAAGCAATAACAAAAAAGTGAAAATAGTATGTTGTGATCCACATTCAGTCCCTACAATCCTTTCTCTGGGTGCACATGGGGATACATCACAAGATCATTAGAATTTTGCTGTTGAAAACCATGATCAGAATTGATCATTGTTTAATAATGATGTTGTTGTGTACAATTTTCTCATTTAGGATTAGTTCATATAAGTTTCTCCAGAACTTTCTAAAATCATCCTGCTGATTTTTTCTTTAGAACAATAATATTCTGCAACATGTATATACCATAACTTATTGAACCATTATCCATCTGATTGGCATCCACTCTGTTTCCAGTTCCTTACCACTATAAAAAAAGGCTGCTAAAAACATTTTTGCATGTGTGGATTCTTTCCCTTTTTTATGATTTCTTTGGGATATAGGCCCAGTAGGAATGCTCCTCAATCAAAGAGTATGCAGTTTGATACCCTTTTGGGCATAGTTCTATATTGCTCTCCAGAATGACTGGATCAGTTCAAAATTCCACCAATAATACATCAGCGTCCCAGTTTTCCCACATCCCCTCCAACATTCATCATTTTCTTTTCCTGTCATTTTAGTTAATCTGAAAGTTAATCTCAGAGTTGCCTTAATTTGCATTTCTCTGATCAATCATGTTTTAAAGCATTTTTTCCTATGACTAGAAATGATTTTAATTTCATCATCTAAAAATTGTTCATAACTTGACTATCAATTGGAGAATGGCTTATATTCTTATAAATTTGAATCAATTCTCTAATGAGAACCCTTAGATGTAATTTTCCTCCCACTTTACTGCTTCCCTGCTAATCTTGACATTGCTTTTGCTTGTACAAAAACTTTTTACTTTAATATCATCAAAGTTATCCATTTTGCCTTTCATAATATATTTACATTCTTGTTTGGTTGTAAATTCCTCCCTTCTCCACATATCTGAGAGTTAGACTATCCTTTGTTTTTTTTTTTTTTTCTAATTTACTTATATTATCACTCCTTATGTCTAAATCATGAACCCATTTTAACTTTTTATTGGTTTAGGGCATAATATTTCCTTAAAATCATAAGCAATATCTATCACAGCAAGCATTATTTGTAATGAAGAGAGAATCTGTATTCATTCCCAAAAGATCAGAGATGAAACAAGGATGTCTATTATCAACACTATTATTCAATATTATACTAGAAATGTTAGTTTCAGCAATAAGAAACAAAAAGAAATTAAGGGAATATGAATAGGCAGTAAGGAGATAAAATCATCACTCTTTGCAGGTGACATGATGATATATTTAGAGAATTTTAGAAAATCATCCAACAATGGATTGTAAACAATTAACGGTTTTAGGAAAGTTGCAGGATATAAAATAAACCCACAGAAATCATCAGCATATATATATATATATATATATATATATATATATATATATATATTACTGAAAAAGCCCAGCAAGAGATAGATAGAAACAAATTCTTTTTAACATAACTGTAGATAAAATAAAATATTGGGTGACTATCTGCCAAGACAAACCTGGGAACTATATGAACACCATTACAAAACACTTCTCACATGAAGTCAGATCTAACCAATTTGAAAAATATCAATTACTCATGGGTAGGCTGAGCTAATATAATAAAAATGACAATTCTATCTAAATTTGTCTACTTGTTCAGTGCCATACCAGTCAGACTGCCAAAAATTATTTTATAGAGCTAGAAAAAAATAATAACATTCATCTGAAGGAACAAAAATCAAGAAAATCAAGAGAATTAATGAAAGAAAATACATAGGATAGTGACCTAGCAGTAGAAGACCTAAAAACTATATTTAAACAGCAGTCATCAAAAACATTTGGAATTAGCTAAGAAATATAATGGTGGCCCAGTAGAATAGTAATCAATGACTGTTGTAATCTTCCTTTTGATAAACCTAAAGATTCTAGCTTCTGGCATAAGAATTCATCGTTTGACAAAAATTCCTGGGGAAAATTGGAAAATAATATGTGAGAAACTCGGCATATGCCTATATCTTACACGCCATACCAAAATAAGGTCAAAATGGGTACAGGGAAATAAAAGGTGCTACCACCTTTTGAGAGCAAGGGATAATTTACCTATCAGATCTTTTGAGAAGGAAGGAATTTATGACCAAAGAAGAACTAGAGAACATTATGAAAAGCTAAATAGACAATATTGATTAAATTAAATTAAAAAGGTTTTATACAAACAAAACCAACAGAAACAAAACTAACAGACAAGTGCAAAGCTGTGGAAAAATTTTACAGCCAGTGCTTCTGATAGATGTCACATTTCTAAAATATATAAAGACTTGTGTCAATTTGTAAATATACATGTCATTCCCCCAACAGATAAATGGTCAAAGCATATGAATAAACAATTTTCAGATGAAGAAATTAAAGTCATCTACAATCAATTTAATTTAGAGCATTATTCTTTATTAGTGAAATGCAAATTAAAACAACTCTGAGGTACCACCTTATACCTCTCAGATTGGCTAAGATGACAGGAAAAGATAATGATTAATGTTGAAGGAGATGTGCGAAGATTGGGACACTAATGCTTTCTTGGTGGAGTTGAAAATGAATCAACCTTTCTGGAGAGCATTTTAGAACTAAGCCCAAAGGGCTATAAAACTGTGCATACTCTTTGACCAGGAAGTGCCACTACAAGAAAAGCTAAAAATACATCATATACAGTAATAACAAGAATGTATGTTGATCAACTATGAAAAACTTGTTCTTAGTGATTCAGTGATCTAAGGCAAGCCCAATAAACTTTGGATAGAAAACACCATCTGCCTCCAGAAAGAGAACTATGGAAACTGAATGGTGTAATTTTCTCTGTGAGCAGGTTTCTTGGGGGGGCTCTGGAGGCAGCCTTTCTTTCAGTTCAGTATAATCTCCCTAAATGCATCCAGGAGTTAAAGTCCAATTCCTTTATTGTCTTTTTCTAAGTCTTGTCTCCTTTCTTGGGCCTGGTTAGCTTTCTTAGAGGCCTATCTCTCTCCTTGGTTCTGAGAGCTCCTGCCACCAGTCCTTTACCTCTGCCAGCTTCTACCTCTAGCTCCCTCCAAATGAACTTCTAGTGGGCTTCTGTATCTGGCCCTGAGAGCTTCTTGCCTATATGCTGTACACTGAGTATACAACAATCATTATATCACTAGAAAACCATTATTTGTTGTAGGATTAAATCAATGCTAAATTAGATTTAACCACTGTCTTCTCAATTCCACTCAGTACCTTGTTTCAAGTTCTGGCCCATGACATTTCCTGGGAAACAACATTTCCTTGTAGGATCAGATCAATCATACTGAACCATGCTAAATTAGATAATTATTGTCTTTATCAATTCCACTGACTTAGCACCTTGTAAGAATCCTAACATCTTTTGCTTTCTTTTGTTAGAACATAGGTAGTCATGACCTCCCTGACTTTTCAAGGAGGTGAGAACCCCAAAAAAGAAGGTGATCATGCCTTCCCTGACTGCTCAAAAAAGGAGTGAAAACACCATAAAAAGGAGGTCATCATGCCCTCCCCGATGTCTCAGGAAGGGAGATGAAAACATCAAAGGAAATGGGAAATCAAATCAGATTAATGGGTTTCTTTAGGGGCTCACTTGGAACAGATATCCATAAATCCATCAATATGGGAGGTATTACACATAATTACATAAATTACATAAGCACATAATAACATAGGCTAGTAGTGATGTAACAAATAACATGAATCAACATGAGGATTTATACATCTCCATAAGTCCTAGAAATAGTCCAAAAGGAATCTATTGTCCATTACTTGATGTGCTAGGAATCCAATAATTCCTGCAAGTTTTGAAGTCCTGCAATATTTTCAACAACAATTTTTCATCTCAAGGAATGCAATGATTACTGCTGGTTTTCAAGTCCTACAACAGTCTCATCTTGTGTTAGGTAATCCAATGATTCCTCCATATTTTGTTCTTAGGTCTTCTCCTTTGCTTCCAGATTTTTCCTTTTTTCAATCTCTCTCTGATGGACAAGGCGAATACGGCTCGTTGGCACCCATCTGATTCCTTCTCCATCTGTAGAAATACAAGCAAACCCTCTTCCCCAAGCAGTTAACCTATCTGGTCCCTTCCATTCACCACTTTCTAGGTCTCTCCACATCACCTGGTGATTATCTAAATATAGTGGAGCCGCTCACACTGGACACTGCCCTTCTGGTGGGTTATAAAACCTGTCTGCTGGAGCCAGTGCATCTTTATCAAAAATTAAAAAATTAATGGTATAGAGAACTAAATTTAGAAGTTCTCTAGGGTTACCCGTGGCTCCCCCTTTCTTTTGTTTTTGGAGGAGTGTCTTAATCTCTGTTTCTTCTCTCTACTATTGACTGACCTTGAAGATTAAAAGGTATGTCAATGGTGTATAAAATTTTATACTATGCACAAAAGTGTGCAAAATGTTTAGAAGTATATGCAGATTGATTATCTGTTTTTATTGCTTGTGGCATACCCATAATTGCAAATGCTTATATAAGGAAGTCAGTGACCACTCGGGCTGTCTCTTTTGCTGCTGATATTGCAAAAGTGAATCCTGAAAAGGTATCTACCACAACATGGATAAAAGACAGAGGACCAAAAGATTTACAATGGGTCACATCAATTTGCCAGATTTCATTGGGCCTCAAACCACGAGGGCTCTTCCCTGGAGGGAGTGTAGGAACGTGGAAAGGAAGACAAGCTGTACAGCTTTTTACTATGCTCCTAGCTTCCTCTTTTCTTATCCCAAATTGTAAAAGTAAAGCATGAGCAGCCTGATGATATTTAGAATGAGATTCTTGGGCTTTCTGTATCTGGCCCTGAGAGCTTCTTGCTTATATATGCTGTACACTGAGTATACATCAATCATTATAACACTAGGAAACCATTATTTGTTGTAGGATTAAATAAATGCTAAATTAGATTTAACCATTGTCTCCTCAATTCCACGTAGTACTTTGTTTCAAGTTCTGGCCCACAACATCTCCTTGTAGTATCAGATCAATCATACTGAACCATGCTAAATTAGATAGTTATTGTCTCTGTCAATTCCAATGACTTAGAACCTTGTAAAAATCCTAACAGTAAAACAACATATTCTATGTTCAATTCTTTTTTGTTTGTTTTTCCCTCTCCTGTGTTTTTTTTTTTTCCCTTTTGATTTTTCTCTCTCAACATGATTCAGAAAAAAAAATGTATTAACATAACAGGTAATAACAAAAGGTAATATCCAGGTGTAAAAGAAAAAAAATATTAAAAAAAATGATTTCAAGTTCCAAATTTTTTCACTCTGTTTACCCTCCCTACCAACACAATGAGAAAGCAAGCAATTGATATAAGTTATACAGGTGCAGTCATGCAAAATATATATCTATATTAGTTGAGTTATAAAAGAAAACACCAAAAAAAAAACAGGAAAAATAAATATAGTCTTAGAAAATGGGTTCCAATTTACATTTCATCTCCATCTGTTCTTTCTTTGGGAGTGGATATCATTTTTCAACATATGTCCTTCATAATTGTCTTGGATCATTGTATTGCTGACAATAGCTAAGTCATTTACAATTGATCACCATAAAGTATTGCTGTTGCTGTGTACAATGTTTTCCTGATTTTATGTTTTATTTTACATTAATTCATGTAAGTCTTTTCATATTTTTTCCTAAAAATATCCCGCTTATCATTTCTTATAACACAATAATATTTCATCACAATCATATACACAACTTGTTCAACTATACCTCATTCGATAGACCTCCCTTCAATTTCCAACTCTTTGTCACTCCAAAAAAAGAGCTGCAATAAAATGTTTTATGCATATAGGTCCTTTTTATTAATTTTCTTTTTTTTAAAATCTCTTTGAGATATAGAGCTAGTAGTGATATTGCTAGGTCAAAGGGTATATACAGTTTTGTAGGACTTCATTTTATTTAGGCTGAGTTCTAAATTTCTCTTCAGAATGATTGAATGAATCCACAACTTCACATTAGTGTCTCAACTTTCCCACATTCATCATTTTCCTTTTCTGTCATATTAGCCAATTTGATGTGTGGGGTGATACCTCAGAGTTGTTTTAATTTACATTTCTCTAATCCAAAACTTCTTAAAATATGAGTCATAACCCCATATAGAGTAATGTACCTAAATGTGATGGGTGCAAAATTATGATTTATTTTCAGTAAATGTTTGATTTGTATATATGTATGTATGTATGTATATATATATATATATATATATATATATATATATATATGGGGTGGGTGGGGATGAGTATGCATACATACACACATATAACTGGGTTTGTGTAAAAATTTCGTGGTTGAAAAGGTGTTGCAAGTGGAAAAGAAGTCCAGCACTAATCTATAGTGATTCAAAGAATTTTTCATATGATTATAGATAGCTTTGATTATTTTGTCTGAAGATGGAGTTCTTATAGCCTTTGAATTGGGTATTGATTGTATTATTATAAAGTTGCCTCAGTTCTCTATATAATACCTTTATCAGAGAAATTTGCTATGTTATTTTTATATATCCATGATGAATATATATTTCTTTCCATCCTATTTTTTCCCCATTTATCCTGTATCTTTTTCCTTTCCCCCATTTATTCTCAAAACTGTTTTGCTTCTGCCAACTGCTTTCCCAAACCTGTATTTCTGTATTCTTGTAGGATAAGATATATTTCTATATTAACTGAGTTTATATGTTATTCACTCTTTGAGGTAATTTGAATAAGAGTAAGTTCAAGGACTTCTCCCTCCATCTCCCGCATTTCCCCCTCCACTGTAAAATTTTTTATTCCTTTTTTATGTGAGATTTCACATTATATATATATATATATATATATATATATATATATATATGATCTCTACATCATATTCAACTCATATTCAACATGGCTTCTGTCTATGTAAATTCCTTCTGACTGCGCTAATAATGATAAAAGTTCTTCAGAATTACAAGTTCATCTTCCCATCTAGAAAGGTAAATAGTTTAACATCATTGAATCCTTTATGATTTATTTTTCTG
The DNA here is from genome assembly GCF_902635505.1 of Sarcophilus harrisii. Lineage (NCBI taxonomy): Eukaryota > Metazoa > Chordata > Mammalia > Dasyuromorphia > Dasyuridae > Sarcophilus > Sarcophilus harrisii. Next base: position 313,976,570 of record NC_045429.1, on the reverse strand, counting down.
TTGCCTTTTTATGCTTCTCTTGAGTCTTGTATTTAAAAGTCAAATTTTCTATTCAATCCTAGTCTTCTAATTTAATATAGATGCTACTAAATACTTAATTATAATTAATTACCAAATAATTAATTTTACTAAATTTACTAAAATAAATTACTAAATAATTAATTATCTTGGTTGTTACTCCATATTTGGCTGCTTGAAATCTTTCTCCCTCACCTGGAAGCTATAATATTTGACTCTACTCTTCTTGAGAATATTCAATTTGAGATTTATTTTATGAGATTATTGGTAGATTCTTTAGATTTCTATTTTACCCTCTGCTTCTAGGACTACAGGGTAATTTTCCTTGAAAATTTCTTAAAGTATAATATTTAGACTCTTTTTTTTTTAAATCATGACTTTAATGTAGTCCAATAATTCCTAAATTATCTCTCCTGGGTCTATTTTTTGATCACTTGCTTTTCCCAATGAGATTTTCTGTAATTCCTTCTATTTTTTTCATTTTTTCCATTTTGTTTTGTTGTTTCCTGATGTTTCATATAGTAATTAGCTTCCAGTTGCTCTGTCCTAATTTTTAAGAAATTATTTTTTTCAGTAGTTTTTTTGTATTTCCTTTTACATTTAGCCAATTATGTTTTTTTTTTAAAGTTTCTCTCCTCAATCAATTTTTATGTCTTTTTTGGTCTATGTTGTTAATTATTTGTATTCCAAGATGCTGACTCTCCCCTGCCCCCAATGTTTGTATCACTCCCATTTTTTTTCTTAGTTTTTCCTCTGTTTTTGTTATTTAATTTTTACAATCCTTTTTGAACTCTTCCAGGCATATTTCTTGCCTGAGCCCAGTTCAACTTTGATTTTTTTCCCTTTTTTTTTGAGACTTTGGATGTAGCAATTTTGACTTTTTTTTTCTCTTGAGTTTATATTTTGATATTGTCCCTGTTATCATAGTAACTTTCTGTGATCAATTTTTTTCCTGTAGTTTGCTCTTTTTTTCCAGCTTCCTTGTTGGTTTTGGTTTTGGATTTTTTCCTAGTAAATTTATTTATTTTTAATACAAACTACTTTGTGAATCATGTTGGAAGAGAAAAATCAGAGCAAAAGAGAAAAAAAAAACATGGAGAGATAAAAAAAAACCAGAAAATATAAGTGAGCATAGTGTGAGTTGATTTACATTCACTCTCCTTAATTACTTATTTAGATGCAGATGGCATTTTCTGTACAAAGTCTATTGGAATTGTTTTGAATCACTGAATCACTGAAAACAACCAAGTCTTTCATACTTGATCATGGCACATTCTTGCTGTTAGTGTGTAGAATGTATCTCTGGTTCTGCTTGTTTACTTCAGCATCAGTTCATATAAATCTTTCCAAGCCTTTCTAAAATTAGCTTATTCATCATTTTCATAGAGCAATAATATTTCATTATTTTCATATACCACAACTTGCTCAGCCATTTCCCAATTCATGGGCATCTACTCATTTTCCAATTCTTTGCTACCACAAAAAGAGCTGCAACAAAGATTTTTGTACATGTGGGTCCTTTTCCCTCCTTTATAATTTTCTTGGGATACAGACTCTATAATGGCACTGCTGGGTCAAAAGGTATGCCCTTTGGGCATAGTTCCAAATTGCTCTCCAGAATGGTTAGATAATTTCAAAACTCTTACAATAATGCATTAATATCCCAGTGTTCCTACATCCCTTCCAACATTTATTATTATCTTTTCCTGGCATCTTACTCAACCCAAGAAGTGTAAGGTGGTACCTCAGAGATGTTTTAATTTCATCTCTTTAGTCAGAAGTGATTTAGGGCATTTTTTCATATAAATTAAGAATGACTTTAATTTCTTCATCTAAAAATTGTCTGTTCATATCCTTCGACCATTTATCAATTGAGGAATAACTTGCTGGGATCCTTTTTGTTTTTATTTTTACTTTATGTTAAAGTGGAGTAACATTGTTCTAAATAATAGGTTGTTTATGCAGCAGTTTTTATCACTTATTTTTTGGGGGGTTATAACTTTTTAGTTCTTTTAAGGTGGTATGATCTAAAGGGCAATGAGTTTATTATTCTCCTGGTCCGAGCTCTTGTCTTTAAGTAACCCCAAGCACATTTTTCCAATCTGCAACTATTACAAGGATAAGTGCTCCCTTGTGACTGCAGGCTCTGATGTGCCAGTGTTTCTTTTCACCCTGGGACTATGACCTAAATTCAAATATAGGAAATGAAACAGATTCTTGCATCCAGTGCCACCATTACAACTCTGTAATCTCTTTCAGATTAAGTGGCCAACCCCCTTGCCATTTGTAAATTGAGAGCTCCAGAAACAACTGCTATTCATCCAGCTGTTCCCTAGGTCTTGTGCTGGTTTGCTAGGATATTGCCTAAACTGGATTGCACTCCACTCTCACCTTGAAGAGACAGATCTTTCCTGCTAACCTTCTAAGTTATCTTGGGCTACAATTATTTTGTCTTTTCCTTTTGTGGATCTTGCTGACCCAGAATTCGCTTTGAGATGTTATTTTACAATTTTTGTAGTGAAATGTGAGAAAACTCAGGCAAATGTCTTGATTTTTTCTATATAGGATTTATTTTCAAATAACATAATTCTTAATGTCCTATAACAAATATTCAAAATATCCTAACTACATAGATTAAATAGCTTCCAAAAATGTAGAGATCAACTAGAAGAAATCAAAATCATATAAAAAGAAGATGAGTTAATATCATCCTTTCATTTTGGCTGCCAGTGTAGTTGTCTATAACGTTTTCAGTAAATTCAGTAAATATAGCCTTCTGTCTTTACATTTTTATACAATAACCAAATGATAACTGATTCATCTATGAAACAATGTGCAGAACACCAAGGATAAGATAATAAGTGGATAACCTATTCCAAGCCTTTTTTCTATCTGAACTCTATCAGAAAAGATGAAAGAATCAAGATGGCAAAATAATAATCATAATATGAAGAGGATGGGATAAGGAAACAAATGTATTAAGTTCCTATTATATGTTAGGCACTGTGCTATTTTACAAATACTACCTTTTGATCAATTAATTTTACAACTATCTCATATGATAAGAGGATAGATTGAATATTGTATTTATGTCTCTAATTACTCAATAAGTACTCATTTCATAATGATTATTGTCTTCATACTATGTCTCATACCCTGGTACACCAGGAAGAAGAGGAATAGCAACCTTAAGAAAACCAGAAGCATTCAGTATTATCCCTTTGGGATTAATTTGTTCCTCTTTCTTTCCTCCAGGGTAACAAATCTACCTTGTAAGTTGTAAAAGACAAATATTCCCAAAGAGGGATGAGGAGTTGAGGAAGAAAAAAGGCAGTTTTAGAATAGCGAATAAAACTCGTTATCTACAGAGTAGATAATTTCCTCTTTACTAATATAAATATGAATCTTAGAGTCAAGGAAATTTATATAGGAAAATGAAATTGTGAGAATGATAAAATAGCCTAGATAACCTTGTCGGTCTTTTGTTAAAATAGGATGTTGGTTATTTCTTTTCCCAAATGCAAACGTCTTTCTGAGTCCAATGATATTACTATTTATATTGAATGATGTTTGTTTTTAGATTATATTTTATTTTCTTCATCTTACCCTTATAATTGACATCAGAGGTAGGTCATTTTGTTTTAAAGGCAGCATCCATACTTCTTTGTTCTTACTCCTTTATCCTATCTAAATGAAATTAATATAACATTCATTTTTAGACAAAACCAATATAATGCAAATTTATTTTGTTTTACTATAGCTATTAGTTATTAGAAGAGCTTAGACTACAGGTACATTTGTAGAATCAGATAGTAGTGATAGTAATGGAGAAAAAGAAAATATTGTCAATGAAACATGGAAAAATATTGAAAAGAGTAAAAGTTTCTTAAGGGGCCATTGATAAGTAGGGTAAAGTTAGCACTATTATGTCAAGGTTAATTTATACTTTTAAAATATTTATGGTGCACATACATTGTATCTAGGATATACTAGGACATATTCAACATATATAGGACTGCTTGCCATCTAGGGGAGGGGGTGGAGGGTGGGAGGGAAAAATCGGAACAGAAGTGAGTGCAAGGGATAATGTAAAAAAAATTACCCTGGCATGGATTCTGTCAATAAAAAGTTACTATAATAAAATAAAAAAAAAATTTTCTGGTGCATTTATGAATTCATGTGTAATTCTCTTTTTTCTATTTCTTATATATGGAAATGTTCATGTTTGTTAATGACTGTATTTCATAATGAAATATTATTTAAAATGAAAAGAAGAATGGACCAAAGTGAAGCAAAGAGATTAAATAGCTTTGTGAAGGTCAAGAAACCAGATGGTGGATATATAACTGATTAATTTAAGCTTTTGCTCACACTATGATATAATTGTTCCTCTTCATTCATTTCCTTTTCCTCTGCTTTAAGTTCTGAAGCAAAATACCAAGAGTGCAGTGGAACTAAACCTTGAAGGAGACTTCAATCTTAAAAAAAAAAAAAAAAAAAAAAAAAAAAAAATTCTTAGTAATAGATAGAATTCAACCTAGGTAAGTCAGACCCAGGGGGGACAAAATAATTTGATCTTGTTGAATTATGGAAAAGAGCAGAGACATGTCCCAGCTAGAGTATCTGCTGAACTTTACCATTATGGATTGAGCTGATCATAGTCAGGCATAGCCACTCCCCCAATCACAAGAGCAACTTTTAATAAAAGTATTTAGAATCTCCGAGCTACATGAAATGTAGCAATGCAGTTGTTGGCAAGACTGCTTTAGAATTTGCCCTTCTCTTTTACAGAAGAATAGAGATCAATTCCCTTATTATCTGCTCTAGATAATTCTTTGATATACCTATTATACAAAGGAAGAGAGAGGTATAATGCCCTTACCTCCTACCTCCTCCAGCAATTACAGAATATGACAATTTTTGTAAATTTGACTGTTGTGTTTCTCAATATTTGTGTTTGTATATGTGTGTGTGTGTGTGTGTGTGTGTGACAATGTATTAACATATAGTTGATCATTTGAACTTGAACTGATTTGGCCAGTAATTAAACTCAGAGAGAAGATATATTCAGTAGTGTTCACATTTGCATTTTAGACTTATTAAATGAGATACATAGTACAAAATTAAATTTTAGTGTGAATCTAAATTCTGTCAAGCTACTTTTCATTTCTCAGCAATTCTTGTCAAAATGGAAGTTGTGCCCTCGATAATCTACATTCTCTAGTTATCAAACACTAGGGTTATTGAATTCATTTTCTTCTAATATTTCATTATCTAGTCTGTATCATTGATGTACATCTACTTTTTACTGATACTAAATAGAGTAGTTTTGATTATTACTGCTAATCTGAAGTGTGGAAATATTGTTGGTCTATCATTCTTGTCTTTAAAATTATTTCCTTTGAGATTCAAGGTCATTTGTTCCTTCAGGTTAATTTTGTCATTATTTTGTCTAGTTCTATAAAGTATTCCCTAGGTACTTTGATTGGTATTATGTTACATAAATTAGTTGTCAGTTTGATCACAGGTTTACAAATTGTAAAAAGAGAAATTGACTCTATGAATTATTTCAGCTATAACAATTTATGTTTCTATGATTCATTTCCAGATTGGGAGTCCAGAACTGAGACTAATATAACAAATGCATAAAACATGCCTGACTAAAGGATGATATGACCTCTAGAAAGAACTAAATATTTCCTATAAAGTTATATCTGTTCTATTTAAAGAACCCACTGTAGTTTATGTCACTTTTCTACTTAAAAGGCAATTTATTGCTTTGATCATATCACTCTAGAAGTTTAAAATTATGATTAAAAAATCCTCATATTATCTTCTCCTGCACAATCAAAATCATCTCATCACAAACCAATTATTATTGGAGATATTATCTCTTTATATTTAGTTTTGCTGGCCTTGAATGATAAAAACCAAATTTATAGGGGCAACATTTTATGATGATGATAATATTTATTGTTATTAACAACAACAGTGGTAATAATTAAAATCCTAGAAATCTCAAATAATCTTCTCATAATCAGAAGAAGGACGATATTAGGGGACCAGGGAGAGAGGGGTGGGGACTTTCTAAGGAATGGTACTGTAGTATATCCAATTCAATAAAGACATCTGAAATGACTATTGGATTCAAGACAGTGTACAATGGAGTAGGATATAATTTTTAAAATTAAGTGAAACAATTTATTATCCCCAGGGAACTTTTACTTCAGGAAAAATCTATAGATTTGAAGTCAGAAGTCTAATATTTGACCCTGATCAACAAGTTTTTTTAACTTCTCTGATCTTTAAATTCCTTATTTGCATAATGGCAATTAAAACCTTATATTAACTACTATTCTTGCAAATTCATTGAGGAAGCAGTTTATTAACAATGAATTAATATATAAACATGTGCTAATAAAATTAATTAAAATATAGTTTATCATTAGAGCTGGTTTCTAAAAGTTGAAATGAATTTTTGAAATTTAATTATAATATATTTTTTAAAGTCTCAGGTTTTCACAGGTAGAAACCAGACCCCTCTCTCTATAATCTGTTATTCTTAATTCAACTAAAACTAATATGTATTATTTCTTCTTACACTATGAGTAATACTCACAGGATAGAAAGATATTTGCCTAAGAGAAAGAAAAATATTTCTGGAACAACTAACTGTTGATCCCAAAATTTGGGTCCTATTCAATATCTGGTCTCTATTTCTGTTTATTTGTTTCCAAATAGAATACTTAATAAATTAGTGGAAACTTAGCTTTACTAGACCAAACAGATTTACAGGCACATGAATGAATGAATGTAAAAGATATTTTTAACACTTGCAGTGTAAGTACACTTACTGTGTGCAAAGCACCATGCCAAATCCTTTGGATATAAATAGTAAAATAAGACAAACTTCTCTTAAGGGGCTTACATTCTAATAGGATGAGATAACACATTTAGCAGCATAAATGGAGACTGACATTGGTCAATGAGAGTCTAGTCCTTGGCAGAATGTTTAATGCACTCTATTTTATGATTTCCCTGAATGGACTTGAACAAGCATAGGTGTTGTTTCCAAGCCATTTCCTACATGTAGAAGAAAAAACATTTTACTGTTTGCTGATCTAAAACTGAGAAAACATAAAAAACACTGTCTATTCTGTGTTAGGATTCTTACAAGGTGCCAAGTCAGTGGAATCGATGAGATAATGATTCTCTAATTTACATGTACTTAGTACTTACTATAATTGCACAAGATTCACACCTTTAAGAGAGCATATATAAGGAGGAGCTCTCAGGGCCAAAGAAGATAAGCCCACTAGAAGACAAGTCCACTAAAGGAAAAGTCCACTAGAGGAGAAGCCCACTAGAAGCTCTGAGCCTCAGCCAGGATTCAGTCGAGGAGATTCACAAGCCAGAGAAGGCAGCTTAAGCTCTCAGAATCAAGAAGAGAGAAAGGCCTCTATTAAAGCTAACAGGGCCCCAGGAAAAGAGACAAGACTTTGAAGGAGAAAATAAAGGATTTGGACTTTAACTCCCTGCTACATTTGGGGTGATTACACTGAACTGAAACAAAGGCTGCCTCCAGAAGCCCAGCAAGAAAACTGTCCCAGAAAACATTATATTTTAGAGAAGATCATTACAATTTTGCTATTTGTGCTCTCTGCTTTCTTAGATCAAGGGAAGACATGATGAAAATCTCTAGGTCATAAAAGAAATCTTGGAGCTGAATGTCCCTATTCTAGACAATGTATGGCCCATGAATACAATCCTACATTTATTTACACTTGTGTGTGTATGTACTCAAGTAGTTTTTTTTTTTTAATCTAGCTCTTTATTGATGTCTTTTTTTTTTTTTTTTTCTTGTACTTGGGTAAAGACATGCTGTACTAAGTACAGTGAATCACCAGAGGTTTGGGAGTTGGAGTCCACTTTGGATTTTGTGAACTGCTAGGCCTAGTGAGGAACAAAATCCATAATGATCTGTTTGACCCAGCATAGCAATATATCAAAGGGCTGATAAGCGGAAGTAGTAACAATTCACTTGTCAGCTATGTTGCATTCCAAAGTGAACATAATGAGTTGAATGCTTTGTAGGAAGTGCTTTAACATGGAACCCACTCTCTTCAGGGACTGAGGTGGTATGGGGGGAGAATGTGCCCTCAGTTCTTTTGGGGATATGTTTTCTGTTTCTGTTCATGTTATATATCATTTTAATAATTTCCCCTTATAAAGCTAAATAGCATATCAGAACAAGAGTCACTGAAAGATATCAATCAGTGATTTAAGCAAGATACCAACAATGACTAGAAAATAATATTAGGGGAGCTCGGTATGATTACACCTCAGATTACTCTCAGAGGAGGAGCTAGTTAATCTTATTTTAAGGGTCCTGACTTCTCAGTGTAAGTGCAAGTTGAGATAAAGCTTCAGAGGAATTACATGGGTGATGGGAGATTTCAGATATGTCAGTTGGTCCTTTGAAGCAACATCAAATCCAATTATATCTCTTTTAAAATGTTATTTCTACTGATAAAATCATTTCCATTTCTGATGCTGAACCATATGATTGTGCCAAGTACTTTGGTAGGGAGAATTTTTTCTTGTTGTTGTTTGTTTGTTGTTTTAATGATTCTTTAGTAGTTGTGGTTTCTTAAAAGACAGGGACTACATCACTTGCAGAAACATTTGCCAAAATGCATCTCCATAAGGATTAATTCCCTCTATAAAGACCAGAAGGAGGAATGGTTGTCTTGGGGAGGATACTTTTCCTAAAGTTCTTGGATTTAGGACCCTGGCCTATCTCTACTGATCTTTATGAAGTGGTAATGGTTTGTCTTTCTGGGTTCCTCTCATTTCTGATAACTGTTACTAAGCAAGCTTCTGCAGCTTACTTTTAGATTACTGTTGCTTCCTGTAGCTACTGTGTTGCTACTGAATTGCTTCCTTTGGTCTTTGAATTGTTTTGATTTTTTGTATTACCTTAATATTTTTATCTTTGCTTTCAGTTGCTGGCTCAGGAATCTAGAATTTTTAGTTGATTTTGTATTCTGGATTCTTGTCTGCATGTTTTGTTGTTGTCACCTTAAATTGAATAGCATTCCCTTTAAATTTTCTACTATCTAGATACTGGTATAATCTTCCCATGTCTTTCTTTCAATAAGTCTTTTTAGTTCCTCTAATAAAATACTTGATTCACAACTTTGGGAATATTTTCTGATAACTCTATGAATTGACAAGAAAATGCTTTTCTATGAAAATTTCAAAAGTTAGAAGTATTTACCAGCTGAATTGTTGCATGAAACAATTAACATCTAAATATCTTTCCTCTGATCTGATATCTGTTAAGTAGCTGTCTATTCCATTCTTTTTTTTTTTTCTGATAAGACCTATTCTCCCCATTCCCACACTGACAGTTAGTTCTCTGAGCTAGGACTTTTTAAACTTTGTCCACTTGTGATCCCTAATCAAAAGAAAGTGTTATATAGGTAATAGGTATATACATCAAACATTTCCTGATAGCAAATCATAAGTCTTTAACTCCCATATTCAATTATGAGATCCCATATTCAATTGTGAATCACAATTTAAAAGGTTGGGCTCTGAGAATACATGAAATATGACAATGAATAAAGGCAATGATCACTCAATATTGAAGCCCTTTTTTCTGTAAGAGAACATAGAAATCTATCCCTTTGGGGGATGCTATGAAATATACAATTTGAAATCAGTAACATTCACTCTCAAAATGCTCCAGAGCCCCCATCAAGGTTTTATCAATTCAGATAGTGGAAGCTAATATTTTCTGTAATCTACTATCACTATCCCTGCTCCTGGCTTCCCATTCATACTAATAAAGTTCACAGACTGGAAGCAGCTATGATGGATCAGTTTTTCTAACTGGTTTTCAACACTTTTTAAACACAAGTATAAACAACTTTCAAGAACAGGAAAGTTTTGTATTTAGCATCTGCCTTTCTGTACAAAGAGTCTGGAATAGAGTCAGGGAGGAAAGACTAGCTCTTCACCATCTCTTATCAGTTCTTCCTGAGGGAAAAGATCTGAAGAAGGAACTCCCCAGACAAGGTCTGAGGTTGTTCCCCTGGGCTACAGGGAAGTAGTAGTAGTAGCAGCAGCAGCAGCAGCAGCAACTGCAGCAAAGTAGTCCCTGTTCTAAGATCAGACAAAATGATCAACTTTTTCTTCTTGCTCTCTTATTTTTCTTCAATTAAAATCAAATATCATGCAGAGTGTCTTAGCTTATGCCATCTCATAACCACTATCTCATGAAAGTCTTCTTCCAGGAAGAAAAAAGAAGCATTCTCTTTAGTTTATTGGTCTTATTTGGCTGACAATTTTCTGTCCCAGCCAACAAAAATGTACTCCCAATGAGTATATGTCCTGGGAAAAGGGGAAATCATAGGGAGTACCTTTAATTTTTAGTTTAAAGACCTTGTTTGTTTGTTTTCATGGCACTCTCCTCTTTGTGCATCTTCACACATACACACAAACACACATATCTGTTCTATGCACTGTATGTTATTAGTTTTAATAAATGTTATTTAAAATCTTTTTTTGGAAGGATGAGCTAAGATACCTTCATTACATCAAATACAAAGCAAGTAATCACCGATGCACTGATGACATTTTAAAATTTTTCTCTAATAATATATGTTACTTTCTGAAGAATAAATGTGCTAAGGATGGTACCAGACTTGGAAGAAAATAGAAGTAATGATTAGCTCCAGATGCTAGGATTCCCTTTCCTTTTTGTTTGACTCTGTAGAAGTTTGGAACTTTGAACATGGAAGATTTTTCTCTGAGTCAGCGTTAGAGAGTTCAGGGATATGTTTTGTCCTCAGCTAAGACCTGGCAGCTACCCTATAGGATATTATCAAGGTCAGACAGACACTCTATTTCAGACTATGGGAATACTCATTCTTTTAAATCAGGATTCTACCCACCAAACTGGTATTGGTTGATTTAGGCAATGAGTATTTGTCTAAATACTTACATGTAAGTTAATTTGAATGAAATGAAAATGAATGAATATATATTGAATGAAAATATAATTAAGTTGAACTAGAGTATCTATCTGCCTTTAAAGGAAGCTACTTTAATTCTCTTTCATTACTTCTAAATTTATACTCTATGTTAGTTTTCAGACATTAGGGACTATTAAAATCAACCACACCAAAATGTGAATTCCCATTAATAGTTGATACTGAAAATGTTTTGAATATATAATACCATTTGATCACTATGTCAATTCATGAGTTAAATATTACAGGTATAAAAATAATCTCATTTTATTTATCATGGCTTAGATTTGAATTGCTTCTGGTTTTACTATGTGATCCCATGACCAGTGCTCTCTGTCCTGTATCATTGGCCCTCTTTAGAATAATCATAGACAACTCAGTGTCTTGTTGAACCCCATCACTAGCAAAATTATAGCCTACCTTCTTCAATTTATAGCAGAAAAAGTAAAGCTGCTGCACAAGGAAATCTTTTGATGGATCATAGCAGGAATATCTTTACTTTGAATACTACAATTCAGAATTTATTTGAAATGAAGACTTGTGCCTTTCCTGGTGAAAAGAAAAGTACTCAAGCAGCCTTATTTATCGAGGTAGAAAATGCAGCTTCCTAAATGAACTTGGGAGAGAATGTTTTAGTGAACTGTACACAGTATCATAAATATTTTTGTTAAAATTATGAAACTGTCTGTTTCTTTTCAAGTTGTCTCAGGAGCAACAAGGTTTTAATGTGGAAATTTCATACACAGATTCCATCTTCTTCCTTCCCTTTGTATTTGATTTTGCCAAGTCCTCTTTTCTGTATTTAGTAACAATTGATTGATTCATACCCTTTGGCCTACTTGATGCATTCCATAACTACCTATCAAAGTCAGGGTTGCAACCACCGCCTATGGCCAAAATCAGCTTTATTAAATCCAGGCTGATTTATACACTAAACTGAATGAACATGAATGTCCATGGCCTGTACATTTTGGTTTCCACATTTTTCCTTTGAAATTTCCAAAACATTTAGTAAAATGTGATGACACTCATGTATGCCCCCAAGAAGAAAGATGGAATAAGCATCTAGTTCTCAGGTATATTTTATTATTTATTTATTCATTCATTTCATTTAACTTTCTCTTTGTATAGAAAAGGATGATAGATCATTAGCTCTAGAATCAAAGAGCCTGCGTTCAAATCTGGCTTCTCATTCACCTATATGATATTGAGCAATTCACTTATCTTCCCTAGTTTTTAGTTTTCTAAATTACAAAATGAAGAAATTGAACTCAATGACATCTAAGATTATTTTCAGCTCTTAAAATTTTAATTCTATGATCTTATGAATGGCAAATTGAGGCCAGTATATCAACTTTAGCAAATTCACACAAGAGAGGGAATTAATAGCTTTTGAAAGTAAGATGGAAACTCTGATTTTACTCACTAAAACATAAATATTTCTGAAATTACTTTTTAGAAATCAGCCAGCTCCTCTTTTATTTTAATCTACAGATTAAAGTGCTAAAGATTTGAATATAAAGGCATTGGACCCAAACATTTATTGGAGTGGAAATGTGTGTTAAAAGTAATTGTGTTTTGCCTCAATTTTAGGGGAGTTAATCTGTTACTTTAAGAGACTTTAAATGTCACGTCAGCTCTAATAAATACAGTTTGCATAAATATATGTTGGGTCATTGACCCACTCATCTAGCTAGTTTTTCACTGGATGTTGCCAATAACAGATTCCAATACTGTATAATAGACACATCTATTCCAACTTCTCATGAGACCTCAGTTCTCCATGCTTCTCAACTGATAAATAATAAAAGAAGCAAATTTTAATTCTATCATTTTCTATAATGTAAACCTTGCTATAAAACCAAGATGGGCTTGGTTCACCATTAGATCTATAGCCTTTTGCTGAATGATATATTATCTCTTATTCAATAAATTACTACATTGTTTATCTGCTCTTGACAATTTTGATAACAAATAAGAATTTCTTTTTTTTGTTTGTTTGTTTATTTAATAGCCTTTGATTTACAGGTTATATGTATGGGTAACTTTACAGCATTAACAATTGCCAAACCTCTTGTTCCAATTTTTCACCTCTTACTCCCCACCCCCTACCCCAGATGGCAGGATGACCAGTAGATGTTAAATATATTAAAATATAAATTAGATAGACAATAAGTATACATGACCAAACCGTTATTTTGCTGTACAAAAAGAATCAGACTCTGAAATATTGTACAATTAGCTTGTGAAGGAAATCAAAAATGCAGGTGGGCATAAATATAGGGATTGGGAATTCAATGTAATGGTTTTTAGTCATCTCCCAGAGTTCTTTCTCTGGGCATAGCTGGTTCAGTTCATTACTACTCCATTGGAAATGATTTGGTTGATCTCCTTGCTGAGGATGGCTAGGTCCATCAGAACTGGTCATCATATAGTATTGTTGAAGTATATAATGATCTCCTGGTCCTGCTCATTTCACTCAGCATCAGTTCGTGTAAGTCTCTCCAGGCCTTTCTGAAATCATCCTATTGGTCAACAAATAAGAATTTCTATTTAATGAATAGACAGAAAGCTCTTTGGGGAGTTTCCCCCTATGAAAGTTACCCTCTCTAGTAATATCTCCTTGCTATGGGGAGACTAGGTTAGAAATCATTTAGAATTGGGCACAGAGGGGGAGATGAAACCCAGGAAGTTACCTGATATTTCTCCAGTTTCCCTCAGAAATAATGTTAAATCAAGTATTAAATGGATTCTAGAGCAACAGGATCCCACAAAAAAGACTGAGTGGACCAATTTTCAAACATAAGGCAACTTAGAAGGAGTTCATAAAATATCTGTTTCACTTGAGTAAAAGAGGATTGTAGCCCAGCCTAAATTGTATTTTTAAAAAAGACATTAGGAAGTTCTAAGCCACAGCATAGATCAGCAACTGAGGCCCTTTGAGGCACTTGTCAATCATACAAGAAACTTGGGACAATGCTCCAGAAGCAAAACACAACTTTTTAAAAAGAGCCAAAAAAAAAAAAATCCAAAAAGTGTCCTGTCCACAGAAAGTTATATGGAGATACGGAAAATTGTTATGAGCCAGAACTCTGAGCTTAAAACAAGGAGCTAAGTCAGTGGAATTGATGAGACAATGGTTATCTAGTTTAGCATGGTTCAGTATGATTGATTTAATCTTACAATAATGGTTTCTTAGTGATATAATGATTGGTTTATACTCAGTGTAGAGCATATAACAGGGACTGAGAGCCACAGAGAAGAAGTTTTCAGAAGGCAGAGAAGACAGACAGGAGCTCAACCTCTCAGAACCAAGGACAGACATTCATTCGATTGTCAGTCAGGCTACTGGTGGCAGGCTCTCCTCCTGCATTTCTCCACTGAGACCAAGGTCGGTCTAAAAGACTCTCCAGAAAGCTGCCCAGCCCCAGGAAGGAGATAATAAAGAATCTGGACCATAAGAAAGCTAACCAGGCCCCAGGAAAGGAGACAAGACTTTGAAAGAGATAATAAAAGATTTGGACTTTAACCCCTGGCTTACTCTTGTTGTGATTACTGAGCTGAAAAGAAGGCTGCTCCCAGAGAACTAACCAGAGAACATTACAGAAAATCAAAACACAAATTCAGAAGATGATAACAATATCAAAATGCCTGTATGCAAAACATCAAAGGGGAATATGAAATGGCCTCAAGTACAAAAAGTCCTCTCAGAAAAGCTCCAAAAAAGATTTTCGAAATCAAGTAAGAAAGGTGCAAGAAAAACTGAAGAAAGAAATGAGTTAGTCAGCAGCATTATGAAAATAAAAGAATCAACAGCTTGAAGAAGGATGCACAAAAATAGACCAAAGCAAAACAATTCCTTAAAAAGTAGAGCTGTCCAAAAGGAAAAAAATCCACTGAAGATAATAACTCATTTAAAAGCATAATTGGCCAAATAGAAAAGGAGGTACAAAATAATTCCTTAAAAATTATAATTGGTAAGTAGAAGCTAATGACTCTGAATTGTCAAAAATCAGTCAATCAAAAATCAAAAATGAAAAAGATAAAAGAAAATGTAAAAGAAAATAACTGACTTGGAAAATAGATCCAAGAGTGATACCTTAGGACTTGTTGAACTATCTGAAAACCATAAGAAAAAGAAGGAAAAAAAGAACCTCATCATCATCTTTCAAGAAATTGTCAAGAAAAACTGCCATGATATCTTAAAACAGGAAGGTAAAATAGTCATTGAAAGAATCCATAGATGACTTCCTGAAGGATATCCCAAAATGAAAACTCCAAGGAATATCATAGTCAAACTCCCAAAATAGCAAATAGAGGAGAAAATACTGCAAGCAGCCAGAAAGAAACAATTCAAATATCAAGAAGCCACAGTCAAGATTGTACAAGACTTAGCAGGTTCTACATTCAAAGTTTAGAGGGCTTGAAATATGATATTTTGGAAGGCCAAAGAGCTTGGATTAAAACCAAGAATCAACTACCCAGTAAAATTGAGGGGAAAATATAGATATTCAATGAAATAGAGGGCTTTCAAAGTTTCCTGATGAAAAGACCAGAGCTGAACAGAAAATTGCATCTTCAAATATAAGACTCAAGAGAAACACAAAAAGCTAAAAAGGAAACAAAAAATGTTATTCAATAAGAATTAACTGTTTATATTCATGAGAATGTAATACATACATACATACAGGAGAAGATGATATTTGTAATTCTTGAGAACTCCATAAAGGCAAGTAGAAGTATACAAACAGGATGTGAGTATAAGTTTTTGTTAATTTTTTTTCTTTCTCATTGTTTTTCCTTTTTGTTTTTCTTTTTTGATTCTTCTTTCACAATATAACTAATGTGGAATTATATAAACTTGATTGCACATATATAACCTACATTAGATTGCTTAAGGAAAGGGGAAGGGAAGAGAGGAAAAGAGGAAGGAAAAGGTTAGGAAGTCAAAATCTTACAAAAATAAATGTTGAAAATTCTCTTTACATATAATTGAAAAAAATTATTAAGTGAAAAAAAAAAAAAAAGAAATAGCATGTAGCTTATTTTTCTTCCAGCTTCCATTTGTACAAGTGACTTATATTAACACACACAACTTCCCTTGACTTTATACTGTTTGTCTGAGCATCATGGCCCACTATGACTTCTTAGTAAAAGTACCACACAAGCTTTATATTAACAAACTGGAACATGAAGAAGACAGGGTGATGATTCTTTTCAGGGAGGTTCTTGGTCATCTCATCTATGATTTCAGAATTATCAAGTTTGCTTTTAAGACTTCTCTCTGTATACATTTGAGTCTTTCCATGTAGAGTGACTACATGTGCTTTTTTTCATACTACTATATAACATACTGTTTTTAATTAGAGAAAAACTTTTCTAATACCCCTCTAGAATGCTCAAAAGTGGCTAATATTCTGATATTTAGGGACATACCCTGTGGGACCATCCCTTTAAAATTATAGTTTATGAGCCTTTAGCAAGATACTTCCCAATTAACTATCAGTCATTAGAAAAAAATTAGTTCTTAGAAAAGTCATTTTTAAGATATAGCAAAAATAAAATAAATGAAATATCTATGAAATATTCACTGCATAAACTTATGCATGCTCCTTCATAAATAACATACATCATCTATGAAAAGAGAAAACAAATTTAGAGTGCAATTCAAATGAGGTACATGTATATAATACATGTTTGGCAAAAGCAGATCCCAACTCCTGGTTCTGCAAAACTTGGGTGTAGAGGACCACAGATAGTGGGGAATCCTGAATGAAATATAAGGTCCTTTAGTCCAGTTAAAAAAAAAAAAAACCTTTTGACATGTCTGATTTGACTCCCTATCTCCCCTCAGGGTGTCTTGGCCTTCCTGAAAAGTCAGGAGGTATGACAACCTGTATTAAATTAAAGCAGAGTTATACTAAAGTGGCAAGGAAACATCAGCGCACAATAGCAAGTTGTTTTATATGGTCTCACATGTGCAGTATCTTTTAGTTAGCATATGTTCAGTGTGTTATATTTATGTAGATGTACTAGGGTATATAAGGCTGAGAAAATTTGGAATAAACAGACTCCTGTTTGACCATCTTCATGAGTTCTGTCCCTTCAGTACTCACCCATGATCAGGATTTGGGCTGGTACTGAAACCTCTAGTGAACAGGTCTAGACAATTGGGATTTAACATAGGACACTGGAAAGCAAGGCACACAGTAGCTCAGCTTATAAGAATAGTGCCAGCTCAGGTAACAAGTCCTTGGGACTCAGGAAAAATAAGTAAAAAAAAAAAAAAATACCAGGCAAGCAGGAAGATTAGCAAGAGTAATCTAGTCACTTCCATTTTTCAACTGAAATGGGGCAAGTGATAACAAAAGAGTCTCCCTCTCCAGGGAAGTATAAAGAATGCTTGGTTAGGTTAATAAAAGAGCAAGGCTTGTTTGTAACTCAAAAGCAAATAACTGAGTTCTTAGATACTGTGGAGTGCATGTCTCTGTGGCTTCACTAAGGAAGAGAAGTTGGAGCCAGAGATGTGGAAGGTAGTGGGAGAACAATTAACTTAGTACTACAAGGCTATAGGTCTTGACTCAATCCTTGAGGGTACATTCCTTATGTACAATGTAATAAAATTGACTTTAAGAAATCCCACATATAAAAAAAAAGAAAGTTTTTAGCATGGGGCATGAGGAGAAGAGACAGGGGGATGGCTTCCACAGTCCTAGAGGGTACAGTGTGTGGGGCAGGAATAAAGATAAGGGCTTTACTGGGAAGTTTGAAGGGTGTTGTGCTTGCCCTTTTTCTCAGCCCACCTTCACTTCCACCCTAGACAGCACATGGATCCTTGGACTATCCTTTGCTTCCTGATCCTCCTCCCTCAACTCTACCTTCATAGCTGGGAGAAAGAGGAACAGGAGGGGCAGCACAGTCAGCAAAACAGTTTTGCCCTCCTCCTAGCAAGGGAGGAGGGATGGGATACATTTGTATTGAGAATGAAAGGATATCCTGTGATTGAAGAATCTGACCTAATGGGCTCTCACGTTAAATCAGGAGAAGACATACTCCTTTTATTCTGGAAGTAAACAAAGATCTGAAAAAAGGCTTGCACCTTTTATGGGTCTACATCATCTTATGTTAAGATGCTGTAAGAGAATTTGGCTTATGAAATCTTAACCCCTAATGATTGGAAATCCATAGCAAAAACAGCACAACCAGACCAAAGACTTACTTCTTATCCAGTCTTGTGGCCAGAATCTTGTTAAAAGTCATCACATGAGTAATACAATCATCTGGGATAGGACCTAACAATATATACATCTTTTATACCAATCTACAAATTTATGTATGCTGTGAAACCATCCTAAAGTGGCAAATCTTATGTATGGGTCCCCCTTAAAGGTAATCTGGCTATTTCATAATTGGCCATAGGTTTTTGAAGAAAATGTTTCTACGATCCCTCTTAAAAGACTGACAATTTTTACAGATGCATCCAAACATAATATTTGTGTTGTATAAGTCTCCTGACTTAGGTACAAAACGAGTAGTCAGAACTTCCTTTCTATCCAGTCAGCAAAATGAGTTATATGCAATTATGCTAGCTTTTAATTATTACCCAGAAGATGGAAATATAATAACTGATTCAGCTTATTCAGTAGGTTATGGTACAAAGAATTGTCACACAAGAATTGTACAAATAAAATTTGTATCCTCTAACATATTTCAGCTTTTTTAAAGAACTTGAGGAGCAAGTAAGAAACTGCCCAGATAAGTATTACCTTTTGCATGTTCCTTCTCATACTGGTCTTCCAAAACCTATTTTTTTAAATTGTCATCAGACTGCATAAGCCTTATATCTGCAGTTTGAGCTAAGAAAAGAGGAAGCTAGGAGCATAGTTAAAGCTTATACAGCTTTCCTCCCTTTCCACACTTCTACAATCCCTCCAGAGAAGAATCCTCATGATTTGAGGCCCAATGAAATTTGGCAGATGAATGTGACCCATTATAAATCTTTTGGTCATCTGTCTTTTATCCATGTTGTCATGGAAACCTTCTCAGGATTTATTTTTGCAGTACCAGAAGCAAAAAAGATGTCCCGGGTGGTCACTGAATTCCTTTCACAGGCCTTTGCAGTGATGGGTGTACCACAAGCAATAAAAACAGATAATGGACCTGCATATACTTCCAAACATTTTGCAAGATATCAAGACGCTCTTCCAAAAACAAAAGAGAAGGGGATCCAAGGCAACCTTAGAGAACTTCTAAATTTAACCCTCTATACTATTATTATTATTATTGATGAGAATGCTCAGGCTGCAGCAGACAGGTTTGACCTGCCAGAAGAGCGGTGTCCAGTGTGAGTAGCTCCAGTATCTTTAGGTAATCCGTAGGTATCTGAAGAGTGGTGAATGGAAGAGAGCAGATAGGTTAATGACTTGGGGAAGAGGGTTTGCTTGTGTCTCTATAGATGGAGACAGAATCCTAAACATGTTGTATCCACCTTGTTCAACAGAGAAAGAAAGAAAGAGAAGACCCTTGAAACAAAGGAGAAGACCCAGGAAATATTGGGTGGTTCTATCTCTGACTACATCTGCCACTGAAAGAGCATGGTTGTGAGCCCTAAGTATATGGCAATTGAATAAAGAATATTGCCATTACCATAAAAATAATTGCTAATGAAATTGATGCAAGACTTCAAAACCTGAAGTAATCATTGGATTCCCTGGCACATGAAGTATGTCTTGGCTGCTGAAGGAAGTGTATGTGTGGTTGTGAATTAATAGTTATTTTCTATACCTTCCTTCTAGTACTCATAGAAGTCTTTTATAGTATCTTGTTTATTCATATTGCTTATTATATTACTACTTGCCTGTGTGATTCCTCCAATGCTGTAACTTATTTTATGGATTTAACCACTGATGTATGTCTGCTTCAATTAAAACAAAAGAAAGTGGGAGATGTAGAGAGCCACAAATAGTGAGGAACCCTGTGAGAGGTATAAGACCCTTTAGTCCTGTAAAACGAATCTTGCTGATGTGTCTGGTTTGGCTCCCCATACCTCCTAGGGGCGTCTCAGCCTTTCTGAGAAGTCAGGGAGCATGACAACCTGTGTTGTAATTAAAGCAGAGTTATACTAAAGTGGCAAGGAAACATCTGCACACAATAGCAAGTTATTTATATAGTCCCCCAATTATCCTATAATTAGTGCATATGTAGTGTGCTATAGTTATGTAAGTGTATAATTTTGAATACTGAGAAAATTTTGAATAAATGGACACCTGTTTGGCCATCTTCATGAGTCCCACCCCTTCTCTTCTCATCCATGATCAGAATTCAGGCTGGTATTTAAATCCTCTAGTGAGCAGGTCTGTACATCTGGGAATCCTTGCACTTTTTAAAATGAGTATTCATGTGCAATTCCCATTAAGTGCAATGTCTCTGTCAACTTACAAAGTTGATTAGCATGGTCTATTCCTCTCCACAGGTGAATCTCTTTGACTGTAAGTGGTCCTATTTCCCATAGCTGTTTTCTTTCTCAAGTGGGTTCCTTTATATATTTATTTGTACTTTGCTAGATAAAGTCTCCTAGTAGTTGAATAGTTACATTTCAAAGCTATATAATAGATGAAAGCAGAAAATAGAGGAGATAGTAGGAGAAATAAATCTTCTCTCTATAGAGGTCACCTTCATAAACAGCTTTGGGTCTGCTGTACTTTAAACTCCCTAAGCATTAGCTGTTTAAATCCCCCCAGGAGCCTGGTTAATTCATTTGCTCAGCAAATCAAGTCATTCCCCTTTGATTAACTTAAGGGATATATTCTTAGCACACAAAGTTGTGGTCACAATTTTACAATTAGTTTAATTAACACCCGTGGTACTGCATTAACTAAATCCTTTATCACCCATCTTTCTTCCAGGGCACTGATAAGACTCCATATTCTTCTTAAATCATGGTATCCAGAACTGAATAAAAATATGGCAATTGAGGTCTGTTATAGCAGGACTATTACCCTCCTGTTCATGAAAACTGTGTTCCTCTTATATTGTCCAAGATTTGCTTTATTTGCCTGTCATATTACATTACTGATATGATGAGTTGTAGTTCAATAACCCCCAGATAGTTTCAGAAAATATATTTTAATTGATGTAGCCTCATCTTATAAACATAAATTTTGGGGGGACTCAAGTGAAAGAGTTCACATTGATTACTAGTGAATGTCATTTTATTAGATTCAGTCTGATGCTCTTACAAAGACATCCTTGTATCTTGATTCTATCATCCTCTGGATTAGCTGTCACTTACAGCTTTGTGTCATTTGCTAATCTGAGGGTTCCCTCTTTTCCCATGTCTAAGTCATAGTTTTAAAATGTTAACACAGGAACAAGCTCAGATTTTTGCAATTCTTCATTGGCAAAAATGAATCCAGAATTCATGCTGATACTGAACTAAGAATTAATCTCTTAGTCTAGACACTCAGCCAATGCTGAAACCATCTCTTTAAACTATCATTTAGTCCAGGGGTGGGAAACGTTTAGTTTGTGGGTTATATAAGGCCTTTAAAAGCATTTGGTCTGGTCTAGCTAAGGCACCCACAGACAGGACTTGAAATTCAGTAAAATATAGGAGTTTTTATCATAGCAACATAAATTTATATTAAGTGAATCATAATAATAAATTTTGAGGAACAAGCAAGGAATGTCCATTATGGAAATGAGAGGACACAGATGAATCCATGATAAGATAGACATGCATGTTTTTCATTGGCTGCCCACAGCCCATCTGCCTGTATTGTGGTGATTCAGAGGACAGTCAGTGACAGGCAGTCTGGGAGTGTGCCTGTTGTGAAAGTGTTAATACATTGGATGAAACTACAGAGATAAGAAAAAACTGCGTTTTAATCATATGGCACTGAATCATGCACTCAAGAAAGTTTTTGTGCTGGCTAAGAAATAGAGTAGTGGATCAATGGAATTGATTAGATACATATGACATAATAATCAAGACCTGTAATGATTTAGTATTTGATT
Source organism: Sarcophilus harrisii (assembly GCF_902635505.1). Lineage (NCBI taxonomy): Eukaryota > Metazoa > Chordata > Mammalia > Dasyuromorphia > Dasyuridae > Sarcophilus > Sarcophilus harrisii. The sequence goes on along the minus strand of NC_045429.1, from coordinate 313,954,497 downwards.
AATTTCCAAACTCCAGCTTCTGGAATAATAACTTACTGTTTGAAAAAAAATTTCTGGGAAAACTGGAAAATAATATGTCAGGAACTTGGCATAGACCTACATCTCACACTCCATACCAAAATAAGGTAAAAACAGATACATGAATTGGGCATAAAGGATGATATCATAAGCAAATTAGCAGAGCAAGGAATACTTTACCTATCAGATCTTTGGAAAAGGGAAGAATTTATGACCAAAGAAGAACTAAAGAACATAACAAAAAGCAAACTGGACAACTTTGATTACATTAAATTGAAAAGGTTTTGCACAAATAAAACCAACAGAAACAATATTAAAAGAGAAGTACAAAGCTAAGAAAAAATCTTTACACTAAGTATAAGAAGTAAGGAGACTTCTTTCTGTTTGTTTGTTTTTTTTTTTTAAATCTCTCCCATGGTTTTCCCCCTTTGATCTAATTTTCTCTCCCAAAATGATTCATTAAGTAATGTGTATTAAAAATAAATAAATTTACTAGAAAAAAAAGAAAATGTGTGCAGTTACTGTGGTTTAATAATGTGATATCAACAATAGTGTCATGCACAAATTTTGTCAAAAGCAGAAGGTTTAACAGCCATCAGGTTAAGGAGTTACTGAACAATCTTGATTCTGAGCTTGATGATCTTGTTTATCACTGTGAAGTGCAGTGTCCGAGTCACAGGAACATACAGGTTTTATGAACTGCAGAACAAAGTCAAGCAATTCATGGAGATGAAGCGAAAACCTCTTAGGGAACTCAATTACAGAAAGTGGCTGTGTGACATAGCATTCATGGTAGAGATTATCAAGTACCTCTCAGAGCTGAATGTTAAGTTGTAGGGCTCCAAACAGCTTCTCAGCTCCCTGCTTTCAAATGTAAAATTTTATGAGGTTAAATTAAAGCTGTGGAAAATGCCACTTGAAAGGGATAATGTGATGCATTTCCCTACTCTGGAAGGACAAAAGCCTTTTATGTCACTTTAATATGTGGTGAATGTAGGAAATTAATTGAGGCATTTAATGAAAGATTCAAGAATATGAAAAGTAAACAAATGGAATCAAACATCTTTGTTACACCTTTCAATGCAAAACCAGCTAATGTGCCTGATAACCTACAACACAAAATCATTTAGCTTCAAAGCTATAATGAGCTAAAAGTTAGGTATAAACTCCCATGCTTGAGGTTTATAAGCATTACGTAAGAACTATTTTCTCATTTTGAGGAGACATGCATTGAAATATGCATCTGTGTTCAGAACAATTTACTGCTATGAGCAATTGTTTTCAAAATTTATCATCACAGAAGTTAACGGTGCTCAACTGACCAATACAAATCTGGAAAAGCAGTTGCTACTAGCAACAGCATCAATACCAGTTAAGATCATACACCTCACTAAAGAGAAGCAGTTCCAGCCATCATATTAAGACTGATTTAATTAAATGCTTGACCAAATATAGCATTTGATAATCTTGTGTTCCTCAAATAAGGTTATACATAATACAAATGGCTTTTGACAGAAAAAAAAAAGGTTCCCCACCCCAATCTAGTCTATATTTGTCCAACTGTAAAAACGGGAGAATAGGAATTAATGATTCTCAAGGCTCCTTATAATTCAACGTTTTATGATCCTTTCATATCTGTGACTGCAAAGGACATGTCCTCAAGAAGAGTATGTCATTTTAGCACAAATTGTATTAAAATATAGATGAATCATAGAAAGGTGGGGTTGAAAAGGAAGGAAAGCAACCAATTAAATAATTAACAATTAATTATTAAAAGTTGGTTCTACCTCTCTAACATTTAGGTCACTACCTTAAGAAAAACTGGGAAGAAAAATATCTTGTTTCTTTAAGATCTATGCAGTAGCAGTGACTTTTTTGAGTCAAACACAAATCAAGCAATAGTATTTTCTTTATAGCAACATTAACATGTTCAGAAGGCTTTTATTATACAGTTGTTTACATGTTGTATTTGTCTTTTTTGTTTATATATTTTTTGTCATCTTGACTATTTTTCATATTATAATTATGCTCCTAATTAAAGCTATCCCTCCATATAAAATAATATGAATGAATAATATTCACAACATTCCCTTCATTTATTAGGTTAGAAATATTATTAAAAGAAGAAATGAGGTCAGTAATCTGTTATGATCTGTTCTTGAAGAACCTCATATGAATCTTTCATTTAAAGCACAATCTTGTAACCACAGTTTGAATAGCTTGAATTAATTTATGACTTTAAGTGCAATTACCTAGTATTCTTGGTTAAAAATGAACCAAACTTATAATTATAGTAATTTATATTTATATAGCACTTTTGTATGTATCATTTCATATAATATTCTAATGATATAGCAGTTAAGAATATAGGACTTGGAGTCTGCAAGATTGTAAATTTGAATTTCACCTTCAATAATATCTATTCAACCTTGGCTAATTCATCTAAACTCTTTGAGCCTCAGTTTCTTCTCTATGAGAGGCAATTAGGATGAAATGGATAAAGTATTGGATTTGTAATCAGAAAGATTCATCTTCATGAGTAAAAAAATCTAGCCTCAGACACTAGCTATGTGACCCTAGGCAAATCACTTATTTTTGCTTCAGTTTCCTCATCTATAAAAAGAGCTAGAGAAGGAGGTGGCAAACCCCTTCAGTATTTTTGCCAAGAAAACCAAATGGAGTCATGAAAAGTCAGTCATGACCAAAGTGACTAAATTACAAAATGAGAGGACAGGAATTTAGCCCCAATTTAGCTCAAAGACTACTTATAATTTAAAGTCTATGATCCTATGATACCTGTGACTATAAATATGGACTGACACTACCTGGAGTTTAAGAGCTAGTTATTGGCAGAGCCAAGATGGTACAGAAGGCACATGCGACTTTCTAAGCTCCTCTCATTCCCCTCATAATCAACTATTTTATCCAGCCTCAGAAATAGCTCTTCACTGCTTAAACTCATGAAGATCAGAAGCATAAAACTTACCTGCTGAAGTCAATCTAGAAGATCGCCAGGAAAGGTTTGTCCTGAGGGACCAGAAACAGACCAGCGCAGGCAGGGAGAGGCTAGCTTCCTGAGCAGACCAGGGGCGGGGGTGATCTCTGTGGCTAGAGAAGTTATAGAGACCACTCTGCTATAAGCTAACTGCTCTGCCTTGATTATAAAGCAGTAAACTGGCAGAGAAATTAAAGCCTGGAACAGAGGGTACTCTAAAAAACGCCAGAACCTAACACTGGCTGTAACTACTCAAACCCGGAAGTGACTCAGGAGACTGAAACATAGCCCTGCAGCTACATCCTACAGTTCAGGGCTTTTGCGGGGGCAGTTACAAACCCACAAGGCAGGGGAGCACAGCCTGGGCAGTCTCTAATCAGCACAGTGGGGGGCTTGGCCTGGGGCAATAGAACTTCCCCAACAGGACTGTGCTTCCCGAAGCAGAGACACTTCCAGTCCCTGCAAATCCATTCACTGCTCAACTGCTAATACCCACAGCCTCAGGGTGGGATTTGGCTTGGGATAGTGAAACTCTCACTGCTCAGCGTCTAGCCCCAGGGCAGTCATTATCTCACACAGCAGGGGTTCTTTGCAGGGTACTTTCCCAGCTCTGCCCTTCAGCCCTGAGTTACTTCCCGATGGGGAAATCTTTCCCAGAGCACTCCAGTACCTCACTGCTTTTTGCAGCCCGCTAGCAGGATAGCTAACTGTCCATACACCTCTCACTGCTCTGCAGAGGAATCTGGTAACCTCTTGGCCCTGAAGGCAGACCCTAAAGGTTTTAACAAAATGAATAAGAAAATCAAAAGGACAATTGATGGTTTCTACTCAGAAAGAGAACAGCTTTTCAACCCTGAAGAGACTAATAGCAGACAGTCTCCAGACAATTGTTGGTCCCCAATACAAAAGGCCTCCAGAAGAGACTATTAAAAACCTTAAAAGAGAACTAGAAGAAAAAATGGGGAAAGGAAAGAGAAGCATGCAAGAGAGTAAGAAATGACATAAAACTCACTAAAAGAAAAATTTGACAAAGTGAAAAAAAGAAAACAACCCCTGAAATGTGAACTGAAAAGGTAAAAAAACTCCCAAGAAGTGCAGGCAAACAGAATTTTGGAATTGAGAAAGAAAATAACCATAAAAAAAAAAAAAAATTAGTGAAATGGAAAAAATTATAGAGCAAAATGACTATTTAAAAAAACTCAATCAGGCATGTACAAAAAAGAAGTAAAAAGCTAATGAAGAAAATAACACGCTAAAATCATAACTGAACAAATAGAAATGACTGACCATTGAGACAGGAAGAACACCAAGCAAAACCAAAAATGAAAGATTGGAAAAAGTCAAATATTTATTGAAAACAACGGACCTGGAAAATAGATCAAGGAGAGAAACCTAAGGATCATCAGATACCTGAAAATTATGATGAAAAAAGAGCCTAGATACTATGTTACAGGAAATTATTAAAGAAACTGCCCAGAAGTAATAGAACCAGAAGATAAAATAGGTAGAAAGAATCCATCGAAACCTCTGAAAAAGACCCCTAAAATAAAGACCTGAGGAATATTAGCTAAAACTTCAGAATTTTCAGATTAAAGAAAAATTTACAAGCATCCAGGAAAAATAGTTCAAATACCAAGGTGCACAATAAGGGTCACACAAGATCTGGCTGCCTCAACATTAAAGGATTGAAGGGCCTGAATTGATATTCTGAAAGGCAAAACTGAATGCAGCCAAGAATAATACCTAGCTAAGCTGAGCATTTTTTTCCATGGAAGAAGATGGACATTTAATGAAACAGAGCAATTCCATCTGTTTCTAAAGAAAACCAGACTTAAAAATTTGATTCCAACAACAGGACTCAAGACAAGTAGAAAAAGGTAAAAGGAACCTTGAGAATTGTATTTCGTGTGGATATACAAAAAATCACATGTATAATTTAATTTACTGATATAGCATAAAAAAGGAAGTAGAAATGGAAAGGGACAATGTCAGAAAAGGGGAAAGGGAGAAAAAGAGGGAAACTTACGGCCAATGAGGCAAAGAAACCTATCATATCTGAGGGAACTTGGAGACGGGGAGGAACGTTGTGCGAATCTTACTCTCATCAGAGTTGGCTCAAAGAAGAAATAATTGACACATTTGTTTTACAGAGAATCTTCTCTCACCTCACTAAAAAGTGGGAGAGGAAAAGGGAAAAGGAAAAAGAGTAATAAGGGAAGGGTACAAGAAAAGGGAAGGGACAAAGGGAGGAGGAAGGGATACTAAAGAGGAGAGCTGGTGACACAAGTGGGACCAATAAGTTTAATACTAAGGAAGTGGGAGGGCAAGAAAAAGAAAAGCATAATCTGGGGATATTAGGATGGCAGGAAATACAGAATTAGTAATCTTAACCATAAATGTGAATGGGATGAACTCCCCCATAAAGAGGAGTCAGATAGCAGACTGGATCAAAAGTCAGAACCCTACAATATGTTGTTTACAGGAAACACATTTAAAACAGGGAGATACATACAGAGTAAAGGTAAAAGGCTGGAGCAGAATCTATTGTGCTTCAGGTGAAGTCAGAAAAGCAGGGGTAGCCATCCTTATCTCAGATCAAGTAAAAGCAAAAATTGATCCAATTAAAAGAGATAAGGAAGGAAACTATATTCTTGCAAAGGTACTATAGACAATGAAGCAATATCAGTATTAAACATATATGCACCAAGTGGTACAGCATCTAACTTCCTAAAGGAGAAGTTAAGAGAGTTATGAGAAGAAATAGACAGCAAAACTATAATAGCGGGAGACCTCAATCTTGCACTCTCAAACTTAGATAAATCAAATCACAAAACAAATAAGAAAGAAATGAAAGAGGTAAATAGAATATTAGAAAGACTAGGTATGATAGATCTCTGGAGAAAACTGAATGGTGATAGAAAGGAGTATACTTTCTTCTCAGCAGCTCATAGAACCTACACAAAATTACCATATATTAGGACATAAAGACCTCAAAAATTAAATGCAGGAAGGCAGAAATAGTAAATGCTTTCTTTCAGATCACAATGCAATAAAACTACATTCAACAAAAAAGTTAGGTGTAAATAAATCAAAAAGAAATTGAAACTAAATAACTCATCTTAAAGAATGATTTAGAAAAAAATTATAGACACAATTAATAACTTCACTCAAGATAATGAACAATGGTGAACATCGTACCAAAATTTGTGGGATGCGCCAAAGTGGTAATAAGGGGAAACTTTCTATCCTTAGAGGCTTACTGGAACAAAAATAGAGAAAGAGAAGGTCAATGAATTGGGCTTCAAGACTTAAAAAGCTAGAAAAAGACCAAATTAAAAACCCACAATCAATTACTAAACTTGAAATTCTAAAATTAAAAGGAGAAATTAATAATATTGAAACTAAAAAAAAACTATTAAACTAATAAATGAAACTAAGAGTTGGTTTTATGAAAAAAACAATAAAATTGATAAATCTTTGGTAAATCTGATTAGAAAAAGGAGAGAGGAAAATCAAATTAGTAGTCTTAATAATGAAAAGGGAGAACTTTCCATCCATGAAGAGGAAATTAAAGAAATAATAAGGGGTTACTTTGCCAAACTTTACGCCAATAAATTTGATAACCTAAATGAAATGGATGACTACCTCCAAAAATATAGACTTCCCAGATTATCAGAGGAGGAAGAATTGTTTAAATAGTCCCATTTCAGAAAAGAAAAGAAAAGCTATTAATCAACTCCCTAAAAAATCCCCAGGACCAGATGGATTTACATGTGAATTCTACCAAACATTCAAAGAACAATTAGTCCCAATGCTTTATAAACTATTTGAAAAAGTAGGGAATGAAGGAGTCCTACCAAATTGCTTTTATGACACAGACATGGTACTGATACCTAAACCAGGTAGGTTGAAAACAGAGAAGGAAAATTATAGACCAATCTCCCTAATGAATATTGATGCTAAAATCTTAAATTTTATTAGCAAAAAGACTACAGAAAATCATCCCCAGGATAATTCACCATGATCAAGTAGGATTTATACCAGGAATGCAGGGCTGGTTCAATATTAGGAAAACTATCAGCATAATTGGCCATATTAATAACCAAATTAACAAAAACCATATGATCATCTCAATAGATGCAGAAAAAGCATTTGATAAAATCCAACATCCATTCCTATTAAAAACACTTGAGAGTATAGGAATAAATGGAATCAGTAGCATCTATTTAAAACCAGCACTAAGCATCATATGTAATGGAGACAAACTGCAACCCTTCCCAATAAGATCTGGAGTGAAACAAGGTTGCCCACTATCACCGTTACTATTTAATATTGTATTAGAAATGCTAGCTTTGGCAATAAGAGATGAGAAAGATATTAAAGGAATAAGAATAGGCAATGAGGAAACCAAATTATCACTCTTTGCTGATGATATGATGGTATACTTAGAGAACCCCAGAGATTCTACTAAAACATTATTAGAAATAATCCACAATTTTAGCAAAGTTGCTGGTTATAAAATAAACCCACATAAGTCATCAGCATTCTTATAATATCACTAACAAAACCCAACAGTCAGAGTTACAAAGAGAAATCCCATTTAAAGTAACTACTGATAGTATAAAATATTTAGAAACCTATCTGCCAAGGAAAAATCAGAAACTTTATGAGCAAAACTACAAAACACATTCCACACAAATTAAGTCTGATCTAACCAACTGGAAAAATATTAAATGCTCTTGGATTGGGTGAGCAAATATAATAAAGATGACAGTACTACCTAAACTAATGTATTTATTTAGTGCTATAGCAATCAGACTTCCCAAAAACTATTTTGATGACCTAGAAAAAATAACAACAAAATTCATATGGAAAAACAAAAGGTCAAGAATTTCAAGGGAATTAATGAAAAAAAAATCAAATGAAGGTGGCCTAGCTGTACCAGATCTAAAAGTATATTATAAGGCAGAGGTTACTAAAACTATCTGGTATTGGCCAAGAAATAGATCAATGGAATAGGTTAGGTTCAAAGGACAAAACAGCCAATAACTTTAATTATCTAGTGTTTGACAAACCCAAAGACCCCAGCTTTTGGATAAGAACTCACTGTTTGACAAAATTGCTGGGAAAATTGGAAAATTAGTATGGAGAAACTAGGATTGACCCACACTTAACACCGTACACCAAGATAAGGTCAAAATGGGTTCATGACCTAGGCATAAAGAATGAAATTATTAATAAATTAGGAGGAACAAGGATAGTTTACCTCTCAGACTTGGAAGGGAAAGGTCTTATGACCAGCAGAACTAGAGATCATTACTGATCACAAAATAGAAAATTCTGATTATACCAAACTGAAAAAGTTTTGTACAAACAAAACTAATGCAGACAAGATTAGAAGGGAAGAAATAAACTAGGAAAATATTTTTACAGTTAAGGTTCTGATAAAGGCTCATTTCCAAAATATATAGAGAATTAACTCTAATTTATAAAAAAAGCCATTCTCCAATTGAAAATGGTCAAAGGTATGAACAGACAATTTCAGATGAAGAAATTGAAACTATTTCTAGTCATATGAAAAGATGCTCCAAGTCATTATTAATCAGAGAAATGCAAATTAAGACAACTCTAAGATACTACTCACACCTGTCAGATTGGCAAGATGACAGGAAAATAATGATGATTGTTGAGGGATGCGGATAACTGGGAATTGATGCATTGTTGGTGGAGTTGTGAACAAATCCAACCATTTTGGAGAGAGTTTGGAACTATGCTCAAAAAGTACAAACCGCTTACCCTTTGATCCAGAAAGGTTCTACTGGGATTATATCCAAAGAGATTATAAAGAAGGAAAGGACCTGTATTATGAATGTTTGTGCAGCCCTTTTGTAGTGGTTAAAACTGGAAACTGAATGGATGTCCACAGTTGGAGAATGGTAATAAATTGTGGTATATGAATATTATGGAATATTACTGTTCTGTAAGAAATGACCAGGGATAATTTCAGAAAGGCCTGAGAGACTTTACACGAACTGGATGCTGGAGTGAAATGAGCAGACCAGGAGATCATTATACTTCAACAGCAATATATATATGATGACCAGTTCTGATGGACCAGGCCATCCTCAGCAACGAGATCAACCAAATCATTTCTAATGGAGCAGTAATGAACTGAACTAGCTATGTCCAGAAAGAAACCTGGGATGGCTAAAACCATTACATTGAATTCCTAATCCCTATATTTATACCGCATTTTTATTTCACAAGCTAATTGTACAATATTTCAGTCTGATTTTTTGTACAGCAAAATAACGTTTTTATTGTATACTTATTGTGTATCTAATTTATATTTTAAATATTTAACATCTACTTATCCGCCCATCTAGGGAGGTGGGGGAAAGGTGAAAAATTGGAACAAGAGGTTTGGCAATTGTTAATGCTGTAAAGTTACCCATGTATATATCCTGTAAATAAAAGGCTATTAAATAAAAAAAAAATGGGTTCATAATTTAGGCATAAAGAGTGAGATAATAAATAAATTGGAAGAGCATAGGATAGTTTACCTCTCAGACCTGTATGAGGATGTATTCTGATGTAAGTGGATTTCTTCAACAAAGACAAGATCTCACTTAGTTTCAATTAATCAAGGATGGACAGAAGCAGCTACACCCAAAGAAAGAACACTAGGAAATGAATGTAAACTGCTTGCATTTTTGTTCTTCTTCCCAGGTTATTTATACCTTCTAAATCCAATTCTCCCTGAGCAACAAGAAACTGTTCGGTTCTGCACAATATATTGTATCCAAGATCTACTGCAACTTTTAACATGTATAGGACTGTTCCATCGGGGGAGAGGGAGGAGGGAGGAGGGGAAAATTGAAAGAAGTGAGTGCAAGGGATAATGTTGTAAAAAATTACCCTGGCATGGGTTCTGTCAATAAAAAGTTATTTAAAAAAAAAAAAAGCTAGTTATTAAATTTTCAGTGTGAGCATTTATCTCTTAGGAGTTAATAAACAGTACAAATATGGGTTTGATGGATTGTTTTGTTGATTGTTTATACTTTAGAAAATGATAATCAAAAGGTTAATAATATAGATCAAACTTAAAAGAGTAGCAGGCATCCATTTTCCCTCTAGAGAGCCTGTTTAATATTTATCAGAATGCCATTGTCTGTGAGGAAGAGGCTATAATTTTACTTATTATCATGTGAATAAACTGCAGACAGTTTCAGAGCCTTATCCATCTTCTCATAAACTAGTGAGTATGTGGCAGAGTTGAGATCTAGTTCATCCTGATTCCAATTCCTATGTTCTAGCCACTAGAGCATGTGTCATTTACATGAGCCACAAGGAATTAGCCTTATGAGTGCTAAATCAGGAGTCAGAGATGTTAAGCTCTCTTTCTGGTTCTAACATTAACTTGGTGTGTGAGGAGGAGTCCCAGAAGGAGCTCAAGGGTCAATCAGGGACAGAAAGAGGAAGACTGATTATCATGATGCTATTTGCTTTCCCTCTACCCACTCAATTTAACTGAACTTTACAGGTCTGATCTATACACCTATGTTCCTCAGTCGAAGGCAGAATTTGAGAAAACATTGAATTTGTCTTCACTAAAGACCATATATAAAGACTATATAAAGAACATATAAAGACCATGTCTACATGGAAAAAAAAAGATGGGAAAGGAATAATCTCTAAAGGAATACTGTAATCCCAGAAGATCAGATTCTTAAAGTTGGAGGGCCCCTCAGAGCTCATCTAGTCCAGCACATCTAAATGGTAATGCCCTCTGTACCATCCCTTTATTTTTATGCAGTCATTTTTCAATATGTTCTCATATGTTTTTGTTGTAGTTATTGGGTTTTTTTGGCAGAAATACTGGAGTGGTTTTTACCATTTCCTTTTCTAGTGCATTTTACAGATAAGGACACTGAGGGCAAAGGTGGTTAAGTGATTTGCCCAGCACCACCCAACTACTAAGTGTCTGAGATTAGATTTGAACTCAGGAAGATAAGTTTTCCTGACAACACTAGGAACTTTATCCATCGTGCCACCTAACTGCCCATTACACTACTGTATCACCAAAGAGTTATGAGACTTATATGTACACATATATAAAATACATACATAAATACCTATGTAACAGTGGGGGGGGGAGAAAGGATTTTTCTGTCCCTTGCTATCTCTATAAACAAAAATATCTTGTAGCAGAACGATCAAATCAGAAGAGAGCCCAGCAAAGAACAACTCCATCGAATCTAGCTGTGGAATTCAGTTATGAATGTGAGCAGAGTGAGAAATGCCATGATGAATGGCAAGAGATCATAGATCTTATTTTATCATTTATGTAAATAAATTTTCTTTGAGCTAATTTTATCCTCTGCTCAATAAGAGCAGTGAATATCTTTGATCTTTTAACCCAAGATTTAGCAGACCTTTAGAAAAAATTGAATCTGAGTTATCATAGAATTATAAAATTTAAGATCTGACATACTGCAAATTTAATCAAGTAAGCTTTGTATTAAAAAGAATAAGATAGGTAAAAGACTTTCTATTTATTTCCCAAGTTAGATACCACAGTGAGTAACCAAGAAAAAGTGGGGGAGAGAGGATAGTATTCAAGATACTTAAAGTTCATACAAAACAAATCCAAAGAAAGAATAATAGGATTCATTACTTTCATGTTTCCACAGAAATGTGCAAAGGTTAGGAAACAATATTTGAGCATTCAACTCAGGATCAAGTGATGATTGTACTATACTTTATTAACAAGAAACAGGAAGACTTTTGGTTAAAATGACACCTTGAAAGTTCATAGAGAAGCTCATCTCTTCAAAAGAAATCCTAACAAATATGTGAAAAAATACCAAAAGAAAACATTGATGAAGAATATAAAAACTAAAGGGAAGTATCTTTTTTTTTTCCATTCTAGAAATGTACCTATCAACATCTAGAAAGTTAAAAAAAAAAAAAAAAGTTGATAGAAAGGTTACAAATGGTAAAGCAAAATGAGGTCAAGTGGACTGATGCTAACAGAGAAAAAGAGAAGGGTCATGTTAGGGAAACCAGAGCTAGTTTAGGAAAAGGGCTGAAAACTGGCAGCAAGGAGAGAGAAACTGCTCCAGGGAATTCCACATAAGCACTCACAATTGGACTTGAGATAGGGCAGAATGAGTTCAAGGAGAATGAGTATAAATACAATTAAAGCCTGTTAATGACAGTGACCTTTCAGATGAGAAGCAAATAATATATTTCTGCACTTCTCAGAGCACTGTCATCATAGCAAAGAATTAAACTACCTCCAATGCTGCAGATGAGTGCTATATAAGAAGCTTGAAAACAATGAGATAAAACTGGGGCATGTCAGAGCCATAGCTAGTAGCAAGAAACAAAACCAAATTCCATTTGGGGATCATTCAAGGAGAAGACAGAAAAATCAACATCAAAACCCAAATAAGTCTGATATAGATGTCAAGAAATGAAGCAAAGAATGGGTCTTGATAACAGCCATTCCATTTGTATAGGCATCTGAAGTACAATGGAACAAGACCAAAAAGGATCTATTTTTACCAATCTAAGAAGCTAGAGACATCAGTCTGAACACAAAATCTTAATCTAAAAACTCTGAAAGGGTGAGTAAACAGAAGAAAATGCTGAAGAAACCATGGGTTAACAAAATCCCAAGAGCTAAATCAATTGGGAGAGAGAATAGATTATTTAAAAAGACTACACAAGCAATTGTAATAAATGAAACCATAGATTTTTTAAAATTATATGTGAAATTCAAGACTAGAAAAAAAGAAATGTGGAAAAAAGAATAAATAGAATAGAAAATGTACTTGATCTATAAAGGGGACTTTCTTAAAAATACAATAGAGCAAACAAAATTCTGTGAGATACATTACAATACAGGCAAAAGATGGAAGAAAGAAAAGAATGAAAGGAAGGAAGGAAGGAAAGAAGAAAGGAAGGAAGGAATTGTGCGGGATAATATTGACCACAAAAACAGAGACTCTCAGAGTAACAAAAAACAAAAAAGGGGTTTATGAAGAGCTCACAAGAAAATCAAATCTCCCATTTGACAAGGTGTTTGTCAGTAAAAGGAGTGCAAAGTATAAACTGCAAAACACTAGATTAAATAGAACAGAAGCACACCCCACTTCAATCTTTTCTCCCATTGTTTGCAGAAACCTAGGCTTACACTCTAAACTCAGAAATCTATCACAGAACAAAAAAAAAATACACTTCAGTAATAAGAAAGTCTTAATTTAAATTTCTCCAGAGAACTGCTGTACAAGCAGATATACTTAGATAAGAGAATTCAAAGCAATCATCATCTTTAAAAAAGTATTTAAATGTTAATTAAGAGATGGTGGAAAACTTGAGGGAAATGTTCAAGACAATGAAACACTATCAGATTTTTAGCTATAACGCTACTTGTTACTATAAAGTCTCAAATGAGGTATATACTCAAATATATAATTATTAATATATAAGGCTATAGTCCCATGAGATGTCTTCACTCAGTTAATTCCACACAGAAGGAAGAAATGAAGGAAAGAAGGAAGAAAGGAGGAAAGGAAGGAAGGAAGCAAGGAAGCTAGGAAGAGAGGGAGGCAGGGAGGAAGGGAGTGAGGAAGGAAGAAAGGAAGGAAGAAGGGAAGGAAGGAAGGAACAAAGACAATTCAGATATCTACTAATGTTGAGGGTGGGAAAGGGGACCCCAAAAGTTTGGGATCATAGACTAATGTTGCAAGGTATCTCAAAAGAAATAAAAGGCTTGAACCCATCTCTTTAGACAAGGGTCAAAGTTTTCTTGTAATAGTAATGCCATTACCAAGAGGACAGAATTGTAAGGGAATTCAACAGAGAAAGAGAAGCAAGAAGACACATTTATCCAGCTTTTTAGCATCGATATGTTAATTCTATGGCTCATAGGTAGGAAGGAATTTGGTTCTCATTGACCAGATCATTACTATTGTCTCAGGAGTTTGGTCCATGGATTATCCCGAGGCCAGAAGCTATCAGACAATCAGCAATGAATTGAGGAATGGCCTCCAGAATCAGGCAAATTGTCAGAACAATAGCATTCCTAGTTTGGGTGTGGGAGGGGGCAAAGCCAGAGGACTTTGGAATCAAATAGATTGCCAGAACAGAAGCCTCCACTAAAATCAGGTGACCACAAAATCATATTACACTATTTTCCCCCTCATGCAGTCATCCCCAAATTAATTTGGGACAAAGGGATGGAGGTATCATTTTCTGGAGTTGCTTCATGCTGATAAGGGGCATTAAAGTTGTCTCTTTGCTTAGTGGGGTCCAGATGGAGGGGGCACAAGATGGTGGCAGCAGCATTCAGAATGGTGTTGAGTGTCAGAATCAGTTAGTTAAAAGTATTTAGAGTGATCAAATAGTTGGAAGTTCACAGCTAGGAGTCTGGAGGGAACAAATATTACAAATAGGTTAAAAATGCAGGTGCCATATGTGAGCAAAAAGAATAATTAAAAAAGAATTGGTAGGGATAATAGACAGGAACCCCAACCATAGGAAGTCTGTGGCGGGGAGTGGAGGGGAAAATGAGGCTAATATGAATGCCTCTCATTCAATAGTTTTAAGAATATTTTCTCCCAAATCTCTGTTTTTCTCTCCTCAAAGGAGTGGGGGCAGTGTCTGAAGCAGTGGCATTGTACACAATAAAAGCAACACTCAGATGACCTAAAGTGTAAATACCATGTTTAAAAGGTGTTAAGCATTGGGTAGAGAGGATACATGCAAAGTGGGGAGAATAATTAATATTAAATGGGTTTGATCTCCTTTAGGAAAAAAAAAAAAAATGTGAGACCTTTCAGTCTTACAAGGGAAGGCTTTTACCCAATTAGTAAAGGTGACAACAAAAACCAAAAAGCAGTTTGAAGCCCGAGAGGGGATATGTAACTGTTTAATTGTTTCTTATAGCTTGTAACCAGTGAAAATAGGTTTCACAAGGGATTGAGGATTGGAGAGCATTTTTTTTTTCAAATGTGTAGCTTGGTGTAGGTCATAGAGAAGTTTCCACTGGCTATCTTTGGGATTCAGAATGTTAGTTCTCAGGAGGTTATGAAGAAACTTTAAGGAAGGTAGTGTAGAAACATTATGAGCAAGTTTGCCAGAATAGTTTTGGAAGAGATATCCTAAAATTATTATGTGGGTAAGAGATCCTTTCTGGCAAGAAAACAAGGGATAGATAGCCAGGTTAAAGTTATTCCCCTGGAGGGGTAGCTAGTACAAATGGGGAGGCATCTAGGGTGGGGATGGTAACATTTGGGACAGAGCCTTTGCAAATAATGCATCAAGTTATATAGGATGCCTTGAGGATGCTGAGGGTGTATCTAACAATCCTGAATGCCCCAACTATCCATGGAGTTCCCTAGTCTGGCTAACAACTAAGGAGTTTTCTTCCCACTGGCGGGTGCCCATAGAGTGACACCAAGAGAGCTGGAGAAAAAATACTAAGAGCAAAGTTCTCATAAATAACTGCTGAGTTATGGGACCCTGACGAGAGGGAGTACTGAGGCCACTTCAACCTTTGGTGTACAAGAAGTTTTCTGCCACATTGTAGAAATGCCCTTGTTGAGCAAATAGCAGTGATTTGTGATCATGGGAAGGAGTATAAGGCGAGGGTCACAATCAGTGGCTATGGAAGCAGGGATGCCTGGACAGAGCCTCTCTCCTGTGAGCAAGTTGCTGAATTTCTAGACTAGCTCTCCTCCCATTGCTAGATACTATGACTATATAAAGCCCACCAGCTACTTCTCTGAATGGTGATTGTGGATTGTCTATTTTTCACTCACTGATCACACTTGCAAAAATGTATATCAACAAGTCTGTACAGCATAATAAACAGGAGCTCTTTTCACATTCTATGAGTCTCCCACCTCATTCATTTCACCTCTGAGATCAAAGGGCTCATATGCTTTGAGCTCTTAAAAGACAGTCGCAACAAATAACAAGGAAGAGAGATAAACTTAGTGTTTCTACTGATCTTATATCCCAAAGATATCTTAAAGGAGAGAAAGTGACCCATGTGTGTAAAAATGTTTGTGGCAGCTCTTTTTGTAGTGGCAATAAAATGGATGCCCATAAGTTGGAGAATGGCTGAATAAGTAATGGTATATAAATGTTATAAAATATTATTGTTCTATAAGAAACAATCAGCAGGATGATTTCAGAGAAAAGCCTGAAGAGACTGACATGAACTGATGCTAAGGAAAATGAGCAGAACCAAGAGATCATGGTACATGGCAACAGCAAGATCATACAATGATCAGTTCTGATGGATGTGGCACTTCTCAACAATGAGATATTCAGACCAGTTCTAATGACCTTGTGATGAAGAGAGCCATCTACATCCCAAGAGAGGAATATAATATTGGTTTAACATATATATTTAACATGTTTAACATATATTGGATTGCTTGCCATATAAGGGAAGGGGTGGGGAGAAGGAGGAGGAAATTTGGAAAACAAGACTGCACAAGGGCCAATGTTGAAAAATTATCCTTACATATGTTTTGAAAATAAAAAAGCTTTAAGGAAAAAAATTAAGAAAATATCTATCAATTAGGGAATACTTGAACAAGTTATGGCATATAATTGTGATGGAATATAATTATGCTATAAGAATTGATAAGCATGATGCTTTTAGAAAAACCTGGAAGGACTTACATGAACTGATGTAAAGTGAAGAAAACAGGACCAGGACAATACTGTACACAGCCACAGAAATATTTTTAAATGATTAAATGGGAATTTCAAGAACTGTGATATCCGAGGCAATTTTGAAAGCCTTGTGATCAAATGTGATGAAAAAAAAAAATGCTGTTCACCTCTAGAAAAAAGAATAGATGCAACTTGAAATTCACTGCTTTCTTTTACTTTACTTTTCTTGTTTCCTTTTCTGTCTGTTTTTTTCACAACATAACTAATACGAAAATATGCTTTTCATGACTGCATATGTAATTACATATGCAATTTAAAATATTATTTTAAAAAGGGTATGGATCTAGCATGTGATAAGAGTAAGGCCTAACTATTGAATTGTCTGAGAATTACACCGGAGTCACATAATGTCAAGAGACATAAAGAAAACTGCGAATCTCAAAAGGAGTTCACATGACATGGATATGATTTGAGTAGGATTTGATGGAGTATCAACAATTGATCATAGAGTCCTAAAAACTAAGTTCCTTCTTTAATTAGTTCATTATGATTGGAACAGATGGTTGTTAACGTATGTGTTTTCTCACCCTTTGTGAGTAAAAAAAGGAGATGATATTAGACATAGCTACTCAAGTAGCCATTGCAGGATCACAGGAAGAAGTTATCATAAATTTGGAACTGGAAGAGACTTTAAAGGTAAGTCATCTAGTAGAACATATTCATCCAATAGTTGAGTAAACTTAAAATTTGAAAGTTTAAATGGTTTCCATTTGATCAGTCAGTTTAAAATGACTGACAGAGGTCACATTTGAACCCAAATACTGTGACTACAAAACCAGTCCTTCTTTAACTCCACCACAGACTCACATTGTAAATTATGTACATGTAATTATAGGACAATGGCCATATTGTTAAAAAACAAAACAAAACAAAACAAAAACTGGTTTTTGTTGTTTGTTTTTTGGTTTTTTTTTTTCTTTTTTTTTAGGAAAAAAAGCTATGACATATAACTAATCCTCTAAGTGCTTCAAAGAGAAAAGCTTTCAATGAATTTGAGCTTTTGCAGATAAATCCCAATAATTATCTTGATGACTCTTTTTTCCCTTTACAATCAGTGTTGTTGCCTTCATCTGGAATACAACTTAAATTGCTATAAAAGGAGGTAGAACTTAAAACTATCTAAAATAAAAAATAATTTATATAGTTTTAAGGAATGATTATGCTATAAATATTGTTTCCCTGTACTTCCTCGTAACAATTAACATTTAGAACTACAGTCATGAGCAAAAAATTTTCAGATTGCTAAACCCACAAAGTACAGGTATGTCAGTTGTGCGAATAGACAAATGTGCCTTACTGTGGTAACTAGGGAACTATGGAACAGAATATTCCACCCATGCTTTGTTCTAGTTTCATGACCAAGAATAGAATGGGGGAATAAAAAGCAGTAATTATTTCCTCCATTCTATATTTATTTCATTGCTTTAATCTAAATCGTCTTTAAAAGCAATTATTGATATATTTTATATTTTTACATCATTTATTTTTCCCACTGTATTATTTTCCCCCCGAGACATTTTTATCACATTTTAAAACAGGAAAATTGTCCAAAATTTTGAAAATAAATAAGTATTAATCAATTTACTGTCTGCCATTATATATCATATTACATTTTTATCTTTGTTTATGTGTTTTTTGTGTTTCTCTCTGTCTCTGTCTCTCTCTGTTTACATATCTCTGTTTCTATCATTGTTTCCCTTTCTGTCTTTCTGTCTGTCTGTCTGAAAAGAAAGAAAATATATTTTTATACCTTTTCTTTAATTATATGTTGTCATTGTGACATTGTAGTATTCAATTTGTATTACTTTATTACCATTTCCATTTATATTGTTGTAGACTTTGTTTATATTTTTCTTTCTTTTCTTTTCTTTTTGATTACTTAATTTTCCATTAGTTCATATAAGTATTTTCATGTTGTTCTATAGTTGTCATGTTTATTTTTCCTCATAACATTGTAATTAGGTTTTCTTTTTGTCATTAACTTTCTTTTTTTAAAAACTATTATTATAGCTTCTTATTTATAAAACATATGCATGAGTAATTTTTTAACATTGACCACTTGCAAAGCATTCTGTTCCAACTTTTCCCCTCCATCCTCCCACCCCATTCCTTAGATGGCAGGTAGTCCAATAATGTTAAATATGTTAAAGTATATGTTAAATCCAATATATGTATACATATTTATACAGTTATCTTCACAAGAAAAAAATGAATCTAGAAAGAAAAAAAAAACCTGAGAAGGAAAACAAAAATGAAAGCAAACAATAATAGAAAGAGTGGAAATGCTATGTCGTGGTCCACACTCATTTCCTATAATATCTGGGGTAGCTCTCAGGAGGGCCTCAGGATCAGAGTTGGGATCAGTCAAACTCCTTGGTCTTTAGCAGCAGAAGTGAAGGAGGCAGGCAATCTGCCACATTGTTCATCAAAGATGAATCCTGGACTCTGGAGTCTGGAGCCTGAAGTCTTCTCAGTGTGCTGTGACAAAGAGACTCTGACCCTCTCCCTCAGCCCTCCAATCCCTGCCTATGATTACCTCATCACAAAACATTCAGCAAGAGACCAATCTTGAGGGGAGACATCACATTACTATCTCATCTAAGTTTATGTTTATAGAATCAACATATCACATTGAATAGGTACTTAGCCTTAAGCACTCTGCTGTCTTTAGATTCAAGTACACTTTTTCAGAGTTCCAGCCCTCTACAATTTCTTACAATTCTTTCTCTGGGTGTAGCTGATTCTCTTCTTTACTGAACATCTGAGACTGTTTTGAATCAACTCATTGTTGAAGAGAGCCACATCCATCAGAGTTGATCATCTTATAATCTTGTTGTTGCCTTGTATAATGATCTCCTGGTTCTACTTATTTCACTTAGCATCATTTCATGTAAATCTCTCCAGGCCTTTCTGAAATCATCATGTTGGTCCTTTCTGATAGAACAACAATATGTTATTTTTTTCTAGGTCATATACCAAAATTTATTCAGCCATTCTCTAACTGATGGGAATCAGTTTAATTTCCAGTTTCTAGCCACTACAAAAAGGGTTGCCACAAATATTTTTGCACATGTGGGTCCTTTTCCCTTCTTTAAGATTTCTTTGGGACATAAGCCCAGTAGAAGCACTGCTGGATTAAAGGGTAGGCACAGTTCGATAACTTTTTAAGCAGCGTTCCAAATGGCTCTTCAGAATGGTTGGATTCATTCACAATTCCACCAACAATGTATCAGTGTCACAGTTTTCCCACAACCCCTCCAACATTCATCATTATCTTTTCCTGCCATTTTATTCAATCTAATAGGTGTGTAATGGTATCTCAGAGTTGTCTTAATTTGCATTTCTATGATCAGTAAACATTTGGAGCACCTCTTCATACGACTAGAAATAGTTTTAATTTCTTCCTCTGAAAATTGTTCATATCCTACCATTTATCAATTGGAGAATGGCTTGAACTATTAGAAATTCAAGTCAGTTCTCTATATATTTTAGAAATGAGTGTGTGTGTATGAACACAATTAAGAGGCCGGTCACATCATAAGAACCCTGGCCCCAGGAAACCAGGAATAGGCTGGGAGCCTCTAAACTGGCAGCAGTGGTGGTGATTTACAAACCTCTGAGCCCAGAGACACTAGGGTCAACTCAGTAAGAAATGTATTAAGCATATTCGGGTCTGAGAGGAGCTTCAGTCCAAGACCAGGCATTGGGAGTTACTGAATCAACAGCAGTGATAACAGTCCTGCAGCAGTGAGTATGACAGCAATAGAGACAGCATCTGAATATTTCAGCACAAAAGGAGTGAGAACAAAAACATCTGTTCAAAGGAAGATTGCAGGGGCCTCTTTGCTGGCACTGAGGCTGGATTTTGTTGTTTTGTCCAAACTCAGATTTGGGTATCAATACTACTTCACAGTGCAGATTCCTAGAAGGATCTCTGAAAACAGCTGCATAAAACCTTTGAAGCTTGGAATATTATATCGTCCAACCTGTAAACAGAGCTGTACTTTAACAGAGTTAAAATGGGCAAGCAACAAAATTAATTTCTGACCATAGAAAGCTACTATAGTGACAATGGTAGATCAACACATATACTCAGAAAATAACAAAGTCAAAATTTCTACATCCAAAACCTCCAAGAAAAATAACATTTGTTATCAGGCTATGGAAGAACTCTAAAGGGTTTTTGAAAATCCAGTAAAAAAAGGCAAAGGAATTTGAGAAAAGAAATGAGAGTGATGCAAAAGGATATATGAAAAAAAAAAAAAAAACTAATGAAGAAAAAAATTACTTAAAAAGCAAAATTGACCAAATGGGAAAGGAGATACAAAATCTCATTGAGGATAATTCCTGTAAAACGAGAATTGAATAAATAGAAGCTAATGACTTTTGAGAAATCAAGATACAATTTAAAAAATCAAAAGAATGGAAAACTAGAAAAAATGTAAAATATCTCTTGAAAAAACAACTGACCTGGAAAATAGATCTATTTTTTAATCCAAATTTTAAAATTACCAGTCTATCCAAAATTCATGATCAAACAAAAGAACCTGGACATTTTTTTTTCAAGAAATTATCATGAAAAACTGTCTTGATATTCTAGAACCAGAAGATAAAATAGAAATTGAAAGAATCCACCATTTATCTTCTGAAAGACATCCCAAGATGCAAATTTCCATGGATGTTTATTAGCCAAATTTCAAAACTTCCAAGTCAAGGAGAAAATGCTGTGAGCTTGCAGAAATAATTCAAATATAGTGGAGTCACAGTCAGGATAACACAAGATTTAGTAGCTTCTACATTAAAAAATCAGAGGGCTTGAAATATAATAATCCAGAGATCAGTGAAGTTAGGTTTTCAATAAAGAATCACCTATCCAGTAAAAATTAGTGTAATCCTTCATGGGAAAAGGTAGACATATAATAAAATAGAGGATTTTCAATCATTCATGATAAAAAGAACAGAGCTGAATAGAAATTTTGATTTGCAAATATAAGACTCAGGAGAAGCATAAGTAGGTAATTAGGAAAGGGAAATCATAAGGGACTTTACAAGTTTTAGGTCTTTACATTCTTAAAGGTGAAGATGATACTTGTAATTCATAAGAACTCTCATTAGGTAGTTAGAAGGAGTATATATAGACAGAAGACATAGGTGTAAATTGAATAGGAAGAGATAGTATCTAAAAAATAAAATCAAAATATAAGAAAGGAATGTACTTGAAGAAAGGGAAAGGGAGAGAGAGATGAAATTGTGTATCTGCCATAAAAACCAATTTTTCAATGGAGAGTAAGAGAGAAAAGGAAAGGGGAATGAGTGAACCTTACTCTCACCTAAATTGGCTCAAAGAGGAAATAACATACATGATATATATATATATATATATATATATATATATATGTAAGAAAGTAAGAAGGAAAGAGGATATGAAAGGGGGGGTGATACAAGAGAGGGTATATTAGGTAGGAGCTGGTCAGAAGCAATATATTTTGGAAGAGGAACAGAGTGAAAGAAAAGAAAGAATAATATAAATGGGGAAGGGGATATACAGTTAACAATAGTAGTTGGAAAATAATTCTGAAGTAAATTTCCCTGATAAAGGCTTCATTAATCAAATGTATGAGGAACTGAATCAAATATATAAATTTTTTTTTTAAATTCCCCAACTGATAAATGATCAAAAGATGTGATCTATGCCCAAAAGACTATAAAATTATACATATCTTTTAACCTAACAATTCCAGTACTACTAGATATGAATTCTAAAAGTATTTTTAAAAGGAAAAGAAGTTAAATGCATAAAATATTTATAGCAGCTCTTTTCTCAAAGCAAATAATTGGAAATTGTGGGGATAACCATCATTACCTAATGAATAAATTGTGGTCTCTAATTATGAAAGGATATTATTGTTCTATGAGAAATGATGAGTAGGATGCTCTCAGAAAAATATGTGAAGTCTTCCATGAGCTCAAAAAAAAGTGAAAGATACTGTGTACGTAGCAATAGAAAAATTATGGGATAATCAGCTATGAATAATTGCTATTCTCAGCAATACAATGATCCAAGACTACTTTGAAGGACTTATGATGAAAAATACTATCCATATCTAAAGAAATAACTGATTGTGTGTGATTACAGACTGAATCACACTTTTTCCCCTTGAGGTATTTTTGGGGGGGAGTCTATATTTTCTTTTGCAACTTGATTTTTATAGAAATATTTTGCATAACTTCACCCTAGCTGTCTAAGTGCAGGGGATTGGGGTGGGAGGAAGGAAAAGAATCTGCAAATCAAAAGTTTAAAAATTAAATGTGAAATTTAAAAATTAAATGAGCAAAATATTTTTTTTTTAAAGATCATACCTCTGACACTGGCTCTGTCACTCTGAGTAAGTCACTTAATCTCTGAAGCCCTAGATTACTCTCTAAGCATGGAAGCTATACAGAAGTTTACAAAGAGTATTGATTGTATGAGCTTCTTCAATGGAAGTTTCTTACAGTAATAAAATCATAGGCTCAACCTACTTGCTTTTCTTATACCCCAGACTTCACCAAGTTAATGTTCTTATTTTACAGATAAGCATATGAAAATTGAAGAAGTTCAATATGCCAAATTCGGTCATACAAAGGGTAAATGACAGGGTCAAACCATCTTCTGTTTTTCAAGTCAAAATTCTTTCACCATATTTATTATTGCTTACTGTAAGCAAATTACAATTGTTCCTCCCAGCTCCCATTACTAATAATTAGACATTTTGCATTTCACCTAGGCTCTGCACTAAACAAATACATGGTACATGTCTACTTGTCAAGTGCTCAGGCTTCTGCTAATGCCCTTGTTAATAGTATGTCATCCAATGCTATTGATAATGGTTTAAAATCAAAGAGACTAAGAACTTTCTCACCTCCCAAACTCATAAAGTCAGCTCTAATCTTAGTCATATCTATATCAAAATAGGGAATTTTAACTCATATTAACACAGAATAAATAGAAAAGAGACAGCCCAAATCTAAGCTCAAACTTGCCTAGGCAGAAGATGTACTTTAGACTACCATGTTATCTAATTTTATAGGGGATGGCATAAGGAATGGTGCCAGGGAAAATTTACCCAGTTGACTCTTAGGACAATGCTGGCATCATGTGTGTGTGTTGTGTGTGTGTGGGGGGGGGGAAGGAGAGAGAGAGAGAGAAAGAGAGAGAGAGAAACAAATGAGGATAGCCTCTCCTTTTTGCACTCCCATCACATCAGTTTCTCCCATTACTTAACCAATAAGAAGAATCTTGCATCTACAAATGCAAAGTTCTCAGTTATGGATCATATATAGCCTGAAGCAGACTTTTCCAAAAGAATCTATGTAATGAACATCTGAAATCAGGTATGAAAACTCCAAATAATGCATTATGGGATTACATTCAATAAAGAGGAGAGAAAATTTTTTTCAAATGCATTTTAAAGTGCCTTTTTTTTTATCTCTTTCATGTATTGAGTTTTGACTTGAGATCATACATTCCCTTAGAAAAGTAGTCATGAAAGTGTTAGGAAACTATGTTGGGAAAAAATTGAAGTTCTTTTCTTCTTTCATCTTCCTTCCCCATTTTTGACCCTATAATGGAGCTAGGAAAACAGTAACTAGTGTAGGGACTAAGGCTTTGTTTCAAGGAACTGAAAATTAAAATGTTCTGATTGTTAATGTATGCTTCTTCCTTGCCCAACATGATCCTATCCAGTTTTGCCCCTGGCCTAAGTAGCCTGATCCTATGCAAATTTATACATGCTTATGCACCTCATCCATGCAAATTTACATCCTTGCATCCATTGCTCTTACTTTCTATTGTACTCACTATCTCACTGCAAGTGGCTAACCTTTAGTATATGAAGGATGCTGTGTCACAGAGCGTGCTTTATCAATCTGGCAATTCCAAGTCAAAGGAAATCCCACGACCCTGTTGTAACTTGCTCTGTCCATTAATTCTCAGATTCAGAAAATTCACAGGCCCAGATGTCAAAAAATGCTATGATCAACTTCCATGATGGTAGCTTCTATCTGAAGGGATTAGATTATAATTGTGATTGAGGATATCAGTTTTTCAATACTGAGGCCTTTCTTTCACCTTTTTTCTTTTAGTTCTAAGCCCCTTGAAAGACTAGAAGAAAGACTACCCAAATAAATTATCTCACAATTGAAAGATCAGTTTCTTTTTCCTCCAAATCATTTGCCTATTTGTTTTTTTTGTTGTTGTTGTTGTTGTTGTTGTTGTTTGTTTGTTTTGGTAGCTGAATTTAAGTAAAGGAAGATTTAAAATGGTAATTGGTTGATTTAAAGATATTTGTTTTGCTTCACTAGGCATGGGGAACCTAAGATTTCCATTTTTTTTTTTTCGTTGAAGGGGTGAGGTGGGAAGAAGAAACAACAGATTTTTTAAAATAGAAAAATACCCCAGAAATGTGATGTTTAAACTATGGAAAGGTATAGGAAGAGAATTCAACTTCAGGACTTCTCAGAGAAAATAATTTTCTTTTTTTTTTAATTTTTAAAGCTTTTTATTTTCAAAACATATGGATGGATAATTTGACAACACTGACTCTTGCATACCCTTGTGTTTCAGATTTTCCCCTCTGTTAAGTCCAAACTAGCTCCCTGGAGGTCTCAGGATGAGCCAGAGTCAGGATAAGTAAGAGTCCTTCGTCTTTAGGAGGAGAAGTTAAAGAAGCAGGCAAACTGCCAGGAGTTTTGCCAAAGATCTCTTCTTGATTCTGGAGTCCAGAATCTCCACTTTTCTCTTCCTACTCCTTCCAAGTGAGTCTCTGGTCTCTGTCACTCCACTCTCTAATCCTTGTCTATGATTATATTAACCCCAAACATTGAGCCAGCACCAAACAGTGAGAAGGGCCATTTTTCCAAACATATGCTCATAGAGTCATTGTAAAATAGGTAATTAGCCTTAAGTGCTCAGTTGTCTGATTCAAGTGTACTTTTTCATAGTTTCAGCCCATTACACTCCTCTTTCCCTCCATCCCCTCCCCTAGATCAAAAGCAATCTGATACATATTAAACATATTAAAGTATATGTTAAACCCAATATGTATAAACATATTTATACAATTCTCTTGCTGCACAAGAAAAATCAGATCAAAAAAAGAAAGTAAATGAGTAAGAAAACAAAATGCAAGCAAACAACAAAAAGAGTGAGAATGTTATGTTGTGATCCATATTCATTTCCTACGGTCTGCTCTCTGGCTGTAGATGGCTCTCTTCATCCCAAGATCATTGGAACTGGCATCAATTACCTCATTGTTGGAAAGAGTCACATTCATCAGAATTGATCATCATATAATATTGATGTTGCCATGTTCAATGATCTCCCGATTCTGCTCATTTCATTTAGCATCACTTAATGTAAATCTCTCCAGGTCTCTCTGAAATCATCCTCCTGATCGTTTCTTACAGAACAATAATATTCCAGAATAGTCATATACTATAATTTATTCAGCCATTCTCTAACTGATGGGCATCCACTCAGTTTTCAGTTTCTTGCCATCATGAAAAGGGCTGCCACAAACATTTATCAGTTGGAGAATGTCTTGATTTCTTATAAATTTGAGGCAATTAAATATTTAAAAATGAGGCCTTTATCAGAACCTTTAAATGTTAAAATGATTTCCCAATTTATTGCTACTCTTCTGATCTTGTCAGCATTAGTGACATTTGTACAAACATTTTAAACTTAATATAATCAATATTATTTATCTGGTGTTCAATTATGAGTTTCAGTTCTTCTTTGGACACAAATTCCTTCTTTCTCCAGAGATCTGAGAGGTAAACTATCCTATGTTCTTCTAATTTGCTTATAGTATCCACTCTTTAAGTCTAAATCATGAATCCATTGCAACCTTATCTTGCTATGTTTTGTTAGATGTGGGTCAATGACTAGTTTCTTCCATACTAATTTCCAATTTTCCTAGCAGTTTTTGTCAAACAGTGACTTCTTATTCCAAAAGCTGGGGTCTCTGGGTTTGTCAAACACTGGATTGCTATAGTTATTGACTATTTAGTCCTGTGATCCTAATCTATTCCACTGATCAACTATTATATTTCTTCACTACTACCAAATGGTTTTGATGACTGGTGCTTTACAATATAGATTTACATCTGGCACAACTAGGCCACCTTCATTAGCATTATTTTTCATTAATTCCCTTGAAATCCTTGATCTTTGTTCTTCCAGATTAACTTTGTTATAATTTTTTCTACATCTGTGAAATAATTTCTTAGGTGTTTGATTAGTATGGCACTAAATAAGTAGATTAATTTAGGTAGTATTGTCATTTTTATTATATTCATTTGACCTATCCATGACTTGCTATTTTTCCAACTGATTAGATCTGACTTTATTTGTGTAGAAAGTGTTTTGTAGTTGTGTTCATATAGTTCCTGACTTTCTCATGGCAGATAAGTTCCGAAATATTTTATACTACTTACAATTATTTTAAATGGAATTTCTTTTTGTATCTCTTGCTGCTGGACATTGCTGGTAATATATAAAAATGCTGATGATTTATGTGGTTTTATTTTACAACCTGCAATTTTGTTAAATTTGTGAATTGTTTCTAGTAGTTTTTTTAGTTGATTCTCTAGGGTTCTCTAATTATATCATCATACCATTTTCAAAGAGTGATAATTTGGTTTCCTCATTACCAACTCTAAATCCTTTAATCTCTTTTTCTCCTCTTGTTGCCAAAGCTAACATTTCTAATATAATATTGAATAGATAATGGGCAGCTTTGTTTAACTCCTGATCTTATGGGAATGGTTCTAATTTGTCCCCATTACATTAGATACTACTGATCATTTTAAGGGAAAGTCCATTTATTCCTATACTCTCTAGTTTTTGTTATAGGAATGGGTGTTGGATTTTACCAAATGATTTTTTCTGTATCTATTGAGATAATCATATGTTTTTTGTTAGTTGGGTTATTGCTTTAGTCAATTATACTCATAGTTTTCCTAACATTGAACCAGAACTGCAATCCTAGCATAAATCCTACTTGCTCGTAAGTGTATTATCCTAGGGATAATTTTCTGTAATCTTGTTGCTAATATTTTATTTAAGATTTTTGCATCAATATTCATTAAGGCAATTGGTCTATAATTTTCTTTCTCTGTTTTTGTCCTACCTGGTTTAGGTATCAGCACCATATTTGTCATAAAAGAAATTTGGTAGGACTCTTTCTTTCCCTGTTTTGTCAAATATTTTATATATTATTGGAATTAATTGTTCTTTGAATGTTTGGTAGAATTCACATGCAAATCCATCTAGACCTGGAGATTTTTTCTTAGGGAGGTTGATTAATAGCTTGTTCTATTCCTTTTTCTAAAATGGGACTATTTAAATATTTTTTTTCTCTTTTGTCAACCTGGGCAATCTATATTTGTGTAGGTATTTATCCAATTCATTTAGATTATCAAATTTATTGGCATATAGTTGGGCAAACTAACTTTTAATTATTGCCCTCATTTCCTCTTCATTGGTGGAAAGATCTCCCTTTTTCATTTGTGAAACAATTTGATTTTCTTTTTTCCTTTTTCTAATCAAATTAACTAAAGATTTATCTATTTTGTTGTTGTTTTTTCATAAAACCAACTAAGTTTTATTTATTAATTCAATAGTTTTTTTTTTTTTAATTTGATTAATCTCTCCTTTTATTTTTAAAGAATTTCAAGTTTGGGGGTTTTATATTTCTTCTTTTTCTGATTATCAAATTCATTCCAGATTTAAGAAAAGAATTTGCTCAGAGTCTAGGCAAAGAGTCATTGTGTACTCCAAGGAGATTCAGACCTACAAACGTGTGTTTGCATCATATTCCAACGCAGCCAAAGAAGCATTTTAAACACATAAAACTTGAATACAAGCAATTCTCATCAGGATAAGTCTTGGGTATTACAGGAACATACAGTCATTCTTTCAAAATCTTTTACTAGATGAACACAGAAATTGTTTTGATTAGTAACCATTTCACCAGACTAAGAACTATAAAGAGCATTAGAGATTTTCTCATCATTTTACACATGAGTAAACTGAACTCAGAAAAGGTGAAATGACATCCAACCTCGGATTCACAACATGAATTTTTCCACTACTCTCCCTGATGTCATGGTCCTTTTTGAGAATGAAAGACAAACAACGGCAATTTAATTATACATGATAATACTATTATAATAAATTTTATAGCAAATATAATGATAATAATTATTATTTTGCACATGAATTTTGACCTTTGAAATAATTGTGTGACTTTCTGAGGCAAAGGGCTAGATATCCATGATAAAACACAATTTCTTAGAGCTATATAGAACCTAAAGAAATCACCTCTTCTAAGCTTCTGACTGAATTGATAAGATATGATGAGTTAAGCGTTTTCTCTACATTTTTCTAGAAATTTGTATATATGTTATTCACATAAACCCACAATTACATGTATGTTATATATACAAACACATTGTATATATGTACAAATATATAGACGTAAACATATAATAATTTGTGTTTGAATGTGAGTATGTGTGTCTGTGTGTATTCTGGCAATAGACCTCTTTTTAATTGCTAAAGAATAAGAATTGAATTTATTAAATCTGGGAAGTTTTTTAGGGGACTAAAAAGACCTTCCAGTTGGAAGAGTACAATTCATAGCATAGGAGCACAGATTTTGAGCTAGGAGGTATATTAGATATTATTTGGTTCAATATTTTCATCTAAGTGACAAGACAGTGAGGCCCAAGTTAAATAATGGCCCAAGTTTACTAGGTAGTAAGTGCCATAGATGAAATACCTACCAATCCAGATCATCTGATGGTAGAACCCTAGGGAATTGTTCATGTTTATTAGGCTAAATGACTTGCTTAGGGTCATGCAGCTACTAAATGTTGGATAGAGGAATTTAGTTCAGCTGTTCATGGTGCCAAGGTCAGCCCACTATCCTTTCTATTTAGTTGCCTTCAAATATTTTCTACCTTGTAATAAAAGGTGGATTTCTTTTATGAATATATACATATTAAATACCTATCCATAATAATGATCATCTATTTGGTTCAAAATTATACAAAAATTAAGTTGGAGGATATATTTCATATGCCTCTTTTTATAAGTCTTTGGCAGCAACATTGTGTGTGTGTGTGTGTAAGTGTGTGCTTCATAACCAGAAACTAAACTGGACATTAAAAGAAGCTGAGTAAACATTTTCAACATAAGTATGGAGATGTAATTGTCTAATAATTGCCAATGGGAAGAAGGAAGAGTTTCTTCCTCAAACATGTTAGCTAAGTGCTATATAGACAAGTTTATTATAATGATTTATGACCTTGATTGATTTGTCTTTGGAGAAAGTTCTGTGAGCACTTAATGAAATAAGAACTATTTGGTATGTTTATGTTGGAAGCAAAGTCATTTCATTTGAAGGGTCAAGTATCTCTTATGGAAGAATAGATAGGATCATGATTTTCAAGTTGGTACTATTATTTCCCATGTTAAATACTAGTTGTAAGATTTCCTTTTCGGTATTCTACTCCTATTCTTATAATGTCTCCCAACTTATTATGCTTCTAATCTTAAGATTTCAGTTAGAAAAGAAGTTTAATAGACTATATGCTAAAGTTGGAGAATAATAAATTGCAGCCTTTTCAATTAGTTGATACATTATGAGGGAAGTCATGGGTCCCATCAATTACTATCTACTTATATTTAAATGTTTCACTCTCCTCTCAAGAAGAAAATTATTTCCCCAAATTAAAATATTTAGCTGGATGTGCTGGTGCAAAGGCAATAACAAGGAATTTGTTTTGTTTTATTTTGTTTTGTTTTCTGTTTGTGTTTCTATCTGCTGTATCATCTAGTTTGTACATCTAAGTATGCAAAATCTTGTTTATCCAGCTACTCCATATCATTCAAGTATGAAACTTCTCAGCAGGAAGACTTTATTTTTTCTGGCTACTAAATTTGTTTTAAATATTTATATATGCTCTGCATATGACAACTTCTTGGAACCATAGGTAAGAGTTGAGTAAAAGTGGGATATCAACAGTGGATGAGCAACACTTAGAAAGTCTTGGCAAGCCCTCATACAAGAGATATGAATTTTTCCAACCCACCAGATATGAATAAAGTCTTCACTAAATAAGGGGAAAAGAATAAAATAAAAATTCTAATGACATCCCAATGAGAAGTGGTTTTTTTCCTCAATAGAATCAATTCAACTGAAATAGGAGATGACACAAATCTTTGAATGAAATATATATGATGCAGTCTGATATAGAAAATATTTAAACAATTAACAGAAATATAAAAGACCAAAAACTACCCCCTAATACTTAAATTGTAAGAAGTTATAAAAAATGGTTCTCAAAAGAAAAAAAAAATAAGTTATTAATAACCAGATGGGAATGTTATAAATTACTAAGAAGTGAAATGCAAATGAATATCCTAAGATTGCATTTAAATCCAATGAACTGGCAAAAATATAAAATATGAGAATGGGAAATGATGGAGGAGTTTTTTTGAAAGACAGGCATATAAATGCATTTTTCTTGGAAAGAATTGGTCCAACTATTCTGGGAAATGATTCTGAGTTATTTAAAGAAAGTAACTAAAATGTCCATATTCTTTTACTCAAAAATTCCTTCTAGGCATATACACTTAATTTTTTTTGAAGTTTCTTATTTTTCTAAATATTTTAGTCGAATTTATTTTGGAGGGATCAGGGTGGCAAAAGGAGAAAAATCAAAAGAAATGTCCATCAATTAAAAATGGCAAAAATATATTACTGTGTACTAAGGAACAATGAATATGGTGAAGCAGAGAAGCAAGAGAAGACTTTCACTAACTGGTGCAAAACCAAATAAGCAGAATCAAGGAAAAAATAGATATCACTACAATATAAATTGGGGGAAAAAATGTAATGCCAGGACATTTCAATGACCAAATTTTGTCCTCAAAAAAAGATATGAGAAGGTATATACTCCTGCTTCTTTTCATAGGAGGGAGTCTATAGGTATAGAACATTATATATAATCTCATCTTTTCATATGCTAGTTAATACTACTACAATGGTTTTTCTTTGTTTTTCTGCTTGGGTTTTTTTTCTTTTTTTTTCTTTTGTTATGCTGAATGAGTCTCAGGAAAGAACAATTGGGAGGGATATATTGGTAAATATAGAAGTCAATAATAAAATTATATTAGAAATAATGAAGAGAAACAACAAAGTCCTAGAAACAAAATGGAAATAAGCTTTTTATCAATTCTCTGGGACTCTTTCTTGGTAAATATTCTGGCATTTTTTATTTAATGGTGATCATCTTGTTTATAATGACTAAAAATAATCTATCAATAATAATTTGTTAAATACTATTGGTTTCTAAGAAATATGTTAGGTACTGGAGTACAAAAACAAAAATCAAACATGAATTCTCCTAAAAAAGCCACATCATCTTGGTGATGATGGTGATGGTGTTAACAACATTGGGAAGAATTTGGAGCTTGCTTTCTGGGCCATCCCACCTTACTTTCACTTTTCTAACTTCCTTTTAAACATTTGTACATCTTCCTCCATCAAAATGCTTGGAGGTCAGTGATCTGGTTCAATCATCTAAGCTTTATTGCTTTTCTTAGACTTTCTTGCAGAGATAAGATATCAATTATAAATCTTTCTATTCTTAGAGCTACATAATAGGGTGATCTATTTAACATTAAGATATTATTGCTTCAAAAGAGTTAATTAGATTCTCTAGTAAGTTATAGTCTCATAAAATCCAAAAACACTGTGAAGGGAGACATTTTTGGTGAAAGGATGTTTCTACAATAACTTTTTGCTGCTTGATATATAAGCCATCTCCCTTTCACAACTAGACTAGTCTCCCACCTCACCTCTCACGTATCTCTTCTCACATATCTCTTCAATTACCAATCCATTCTGGGTTCAATATATCAAATCTCATGGTAAAATAAAGGTAAGTTGGGTCTCCAGAGAGTGGTTTTCACCCAGTGAAACTCTTTTCTGCCTTCAAAATCCTATTTAGTTTTTAGTTTCTTCAGATATCCTTCTTTGGTCATGTCAACTATGTCCTCTTAAATATCCTATTTTAGAGGCAGCTAGGTGGTTAAGTGACTAGAACACCAGCCCTGAAGTCAGGAGGACCTGAATTCAAATCTAGCCTCAGACATTTAATACTTCCTTGCTGTGTGACCCTGGGCAAGTCATTTAACCCCAATTGCCTCAGGGGGAAAAAATCCTATTTTACTCTGGTTAAACTTGTGTTATGGAAATTCCTTATTCTAACTTGCATTATAATTATATCGTTTGTACATGTGGCATATCTACCATCCTAAATTGTAAACTCTTTTTAAGACAATGATACATTCTGGTTTCATCTTCATGATTTCATTAACAAAAATAGTATGTTGCATATAATATGTTGCACATAGTAGGTGATATGGTATAATGGAAAGATACTCAATTTGTAGGCCCATGATTTGTGAATTGATCTTGTATTTTTTAACATACTAGCTATAAGACTTTTGGTAAATTCCTAGATTCTGAACTTTCCTCATGCCTTTGTTTTCCTTATCTTTAAAATTGGAATAATAATTGAATTAACTTAGAAGTTTTTGAAAATTCAAATGAAATAATATATGTAAAGTTATTTTTTGACATAGGATTAAGGTGCTAACTTCTGCACAAGATCCAATCTTCCTCCCTCAAACCTAATTCTAGCTATTAGTTCTCTCTTTAAGCTCATATTATTCTGTATTTACTTTACTTTTACTTACCTGTGGACATGTTGTATCTTTCCTGATAGAATACAAACCCCCTTGGAAGAGAAAATATTTTATTTTTCTTTTCGTATACAGAGCTCCAAGTGCAATACCTTGCACCTAGCAAGCACTTACTAAATAATTGTTTTAATTATTCAACAAAAAATTAAGTTCAACAAGGACCTCATAGGTGCTAGACAATTTAAAACATTTAGATTTGTCTTCACAAAACGTATAACCTGGAAGGGTGATGGGAT
The DNA here is from genome assembly GCF_902635505.1 of Sarcophilus harrisii. NCBI lineage: Eukaryota > Metazoa > Chordata > Mammalia > Dasyuromorphia > Dasyuridae > Sarcophilus > Sarcophilus harrisii. The sequence continues at coordinate 313,920,668 of NC_045429.1, read as the reverse complement.
ACAAAGGAAGACCACTATAATTCAGAAATATTTTATGACTGATTTACCTTTTGCTTAATCCCAGACACTGAAAACTCAATGTGCCCTACAAGCAAAATACAAGGTTCATTTCCCTTGTTCTTTCAATGGTGCAAGAAAAGTATATATAAATTAAATGAAATAAATCACATCGCAAATTCCTCTTGTGTGCTAAATGCTCCTATGATAGTCTACAAAATACAATCTCCTTTATGACAGGAAATATTTTCAGGTTTTGTGACATCCACAGCATCTAGCATAGTGTCTCACATAAAACATGCATTTAAAAGATGATTATTAAGTTGTTTGACAAACGTCTAAATTCCTACTGTGTAGTTAGGACTTCATTAAGTGACTTAGACATGGTGGGTACTTAATATATATTTCATATTGGAATTTTACAAAATAATTATTTCTTTTTCATACCAACCATCATGAAACATAAGAGAAATTACTCCTTCCCATCTTCCTCTCTCTCTTATACATGGACAGATCATCAAGTAGGACAAAGAGCCAAATCATACCAAAGATGGGTCCAAAATTTGGTGTAAACAAAAAGAGAGTGAGCTTAGCCACAACAAAAGCCAAATGTCTCTGAAATCTTCCACAGCTCCATACAAGCATCAAACTCTCTCCACACCTGGCAAATGAAATGGGAGCCATGGCCTTCTCCACAAATCAATTTGGCTCTAATCAGGAGACATAACCACTTTCTTTTTCTCTCAACAATATTCCCTCATTTCCTCCCTCTTCTCTATTCAAAATGCATGTTTTGTTTTGTTTCTTTTTTTTAATTGAATTTCCCTTCGACTGAGGGAATTTCTCCTTTACTATGTATGTCTAGATGCATTACTAGGAGATTATGAAGCTCTAAAAGATTAATTGCAGATTTGATCTATGCAACAAGTTAAAGAAGGGATGTTATGTGTACTTGGATGAAGAGTCTACTTCAGAAAAGGATTCCAATAAAATTCACTAGTATTGTTTGAGTTGAAAGAATCAAAAGGATATATATTTGTTTTATGAATTTATATAATCTAGCAAATAATCAAATATACATTTTTGATGTGTACTTTATTTCCACACACAAGGAACAAAATTTGGCTAAACTCTATTGTCTTCTGTACTTGTTGATATGATATACTTTTGAAAAGAAGAATTTTTTTTTCATTTTGGTTTGGTTTTGGGTTTTTGATTGTTTGTTTGCTTTTGACAGGTGTTACATTAAAGCTTTCTTAACATATCCCTGTAATGCAAATTTTCCATTGTCAATGTATAAAAGTAAATAACCTAAGATTATCTCTCAGCTGAGCTGAAAAATAAAAGGTTCTCCTATGTCCGATTATTGATATAAAAGCTTCTTAGGGAGCTGCTCTCCAGTTAAAAGGTGCCCATGTGGCCAATAACTAAAAATTTAAATAACCAAAACTCTGTAATTAAATACTATCCTTTGATTTACATGCTATTTTTGCAAATTGATTTTTCCCTGTGCGAAGGGAGCAGCATAGGCTTGTCTCTCTCTCTCTCTCTCTCTCTCTCTCTCTCTCTCTCTCTCTCTCTCTGTGTGTGTGTGTGTGTGTGTGTGTGTGTGTATTGTGCTTTTGGATTAAGGATCTAGAGTCCAAGATTCTAGCTCTAGGTTGCCACCAACCAATTTAGTAATGAGACAAAAGTTGTTACTTTCTATTACCTCAATTTCTTCCTCTATAAGGTATCTCTAGCCTTGGCATTTTTTAAGTGGCAAAGCTTAGATTGTAATTCAACATCTTCAGATCCAATTTGTGTTTCTACTACATACTGCTTTGCCAATGGTATTTCTAAGTCCCAGATACAATGTTTTATTCCAACTCTGAAGCCCATGTAGTTCAACCCTAATATTTGAAAAAAAAGAAAACTGAGTCACAGAGAAGTAAAGTGATTTTCCAAGGTTATAGAAGTAGAAAGTGGCAAAACTGGGCTTTGAACTCAGAGGCTGAAATAAATTACAGTACTCTTTCCACTGTGCATCACTCTCAGACATGGGACATGGAATTCTTGAGGCAAAGTTTATCTAGGCTCACCTTACTTCTTCTACTGGAACTAATAATTATAGGATTCTAAAGTGTAGGGATCTTACTTCTTCCCAGCCCTCATTTTGGTCACAGAGTATAATCTAATCCTCTCAAGCTGTGGAAAATGAAACATCATACTGTTGTGGAAAGTGCCAAAGTAGATGTGTTTTCTTACCAGATACAGGGAAAGCAGAAAAAAAGTGGTATTTTCCCCCAGAAAAATTTCTATAATATCCAAGGACAATCTGGCAGGTTGTTTCTGAACTGGACTTCAGCAAAATACTGGAGCCATTTTGATCAGATGTAAAAAAGCATTTGATGTGAAGGAGGCAAACCATATCAGAATCTGTTTCTGTCTCATTCACCAACAATGAAGCTGAACAAATATGAATTTCAGTCCTCTTATACCTTCCAAAAGATTTCTAATATCGTGTATTTTTGATCTGTATAAATGATTCATACTCTGCTATCTTCTACTTAACTTCTCACCCAGGACAAGAAGTATGCCTTATAGAAGTATGACCTCATGGATGTCACATGAGGATAATTTGCACCCACGAGGTTATGAGTGATGAATTGAGATATTGTAAATAAGAAGATCAATATTATAAATTAGGTAATCAATTTAGATAATATAAATAAAAGCAGTTGAGTGGTGATGATGATGCATGTCTATATTCTCTGCTTTTGGAAAAAGTGAGATTGATGGATTACTTGAACTCAGAAGTTCTGAGCTTCAGTATAGCTAAAGTAGAATTGAATGACCACATTAAAATTAGCATCAATATGGTGAAACTCCTGGGAGTGAAGACTCCCAAGCTGCTTAACTAGAGGCAAAGCAACTGAAGTAGGAATTGAAAAAGCTTCCATAAAAATTAACAATAGAGTCAGGCTTATGAATAGCCTCTATTCTTCAAGACTTGGCAGGGCAAGGAAATCTAACCTCAAAAACATGTATATACACATACATACAGATATACATAAATATATAACATAATCGTATGCATTAAAATTGGAAATATAATCATGAAGAGCCATTATCATTTATCTATAATGTAGTATATGTAATATCTGAATAATAAACATTATTAGAATATAATACTATTATATTATGTTTTATATTAATATTATTTTTAGTATTATCCCTTCTTCTAAAATTAAACTTTGGGATTAGAAAATTTTACTCATAGAGAAGCAATTCTCATGTTTCAAAGCTGGGTCTAGAGTCAAGAAGATCTGAATTCAGCTCTCTCCACAGCCATACTACATGACTTGGACAGGTCATTTAACTTGAATTTCCCTCAGTTTCCTCATCTGTAAAATCAAGACAATAATTCCTGGCTCCTGAGGGAAAAAGTGATTTTTGTAGTGCCAATTGTCATTGTTATCATCATCATTGTCCCTTCAATGTGCATGTTTACCAAGACTTTATTTTATTGTTATTGACTAATAAGAAGGTCTCTTGATAATCTCATATAACACTGCAACAAGAATTTGGTAGTGAATGCTTTGTCTTTGTAGGGTAGAATCTCTAGGTTCCTTCAAAAGAAGCCTCAGTTGCCATCTTTTCTGCAAAGCCTTTCCTATTGCTTCCGTTTTCTATCCTTTTGCTCTTTTGAAATTGCTCTCCATATACTTTGTATTTACTTATCTGTGTATTTTTCTTCCTACCTTTTCATCCTCCCACTCTCCCATATACACAATCTTTGAGAACATAGACTTTAAAATATTTAGTCATTTTATCTATTGTTCCTAGTGCAGAACTATTTGCACAGTAGGTGCTTATTCAACTTTTTTGAATTTAATTTACTTCATTAGTTCCAAGTTTTCAGTGTACTGTTCTATTTCATTAGGTTAACTTACTTCTTTCTTGCAATGTCAGTGGGACAAACCAATAGATGTTGTAGTTGCCAGATGGGAAATTCCCAAGCCAAAAACTGTCATTATTGTCTGTTGCAAACTACTCAGTTCATGCCCAGTTTCTTGAACTTTACCAAACAAGCTTTCTCTTGGCAAGATAACAGAATCACCAGCACTCTTTTCTTTCTTGCCTCTCTCCAAACTTCCATTCACAGGAAGGAAATAACCACACTCTTTGGAGACTAAGGATGCTCATTTTACTATGTAAAATATGTTTCCATGCCACAATGGCCAGTGTAACAGAAGCATATAATAAGAATAACCATTTCCTCTTTGTTCCCTCAATTCTGTGCTTTGACAACCAGGGTGAAAGTTTTGCAGCAAAGACTACTAGAGGTTACTGGGGGGACACATTTATTTTATTTTATTTTTTTTTACTCTGTTGCTTTACCTTTATCTGTTTCCAATTCTAGTAATGAAGTAAGAAATTATTGTTTTAAAAATTAAATGTCATGAGGTTTTATATTCCATTTGTTTCTGATAAATAACTTGCAGCTTATGACAGAGGTTGCTGGAAAACTGTCTCAAAAATTGTTTCATTTTAGCCAAGAACTGCTTGAGCTGGGGCCTTAGCCTTGATGTGGGTTGGACAATTTTTTGAGCCTGGATTGATTTGCCTGCTTAGTTCCATTAAAACGATCATGGTGTAGTGGATAGATAGCTGGCATTAAGATGACCCAGGTTCAAGTCTCACTGAAACAACCTAGCTGTGTGACCTAGGCAGGTCATTTAACCTTTTATTGCCCTAAGCAATTCAAAACAACAAAATAATAGCTAGCATTTATATAGTGCTCTAAGATTTGTAAAGCATTTCTCAAATATTATCTCATTATATCCTCTCCACCACCCTAGGAAGTAGATACTATTATTATCTACATTTTGGAGATGAGAAAACTCAATGAAATTAAAGTTAAATTAGACTTATCCAGGATTACACAGCTAATCAATTTTTCTGCTTGGATTTAAACTCAGAGCTTCCTGTTAAGTCCAGCACTTTACTGTACCACTTAGTTGTTCTAAGAGTCTAACTTGGAGACAATTGTTAGGCAATAATTGTTAGAGAAGGGCATTTCTTCTATGATTTGTTTATTTGAATAAAACAGATAGAGGCTACTTAACACTAAATCTAGTTTGCCTACCTTCTTCAACTGATCAGCAAATCATTTTTTACCATTAGTACTTTTCTCACCTTCTTGATATTATTAATCAAGAAATGCATTTCTAAAGCCCAGTTTCAATCAGAACTTAGCAAGCCCCCCACTACTTCTGACAAAGATCAGCCTTTAATGCTTTAGAGAGAGGAAATGCTAACTCTTTTGAAAATAGGAGCAAAATCCTACTGGCTTACAAAAGAATATTCAACCAAATGAAACTCTGTGGCACTTTCTCATCATAATTGTGGAAATGTAGAGTGTTTTAAGATCTAAAGAGCATTTCCTTACAAATTTGAGCTTGACAACTACATAGGATAACTATTATGGGCACATATGGATTTTTATAGGTGAAAAATTGCACATGAATAAGGTTAAGTCAAGTCATATATTTTGCATCATGAGTATAAGATTTTACTGACTCTACAACTAGTATGCTATCAGGTAGTAAAAAGAGATAGTAGATAGGTTACTGTAGGCGATCGTTAAGTTAAAAACCATTTTTATAATAACATTAAGACATATATAAATATAAGGATGATAAATATAAGGAACTATAATTCACAGAAACAAAAATGGTTTGGATCCCAAAGTAATTTTTCAGAGTATAAAGAAGTCCAAAGATTAAAAAGTTTGAAACTACTAATGTGTCGTCTAGATCCAAACATATTTTTGTAAAAAGAGGATTATATCATATTATCACTGTAATTTCATTTTATAAATTTACAATTTGCAGATAAATTATCAGTGATCATAATTATAATATGAATATAATTCTTTAAGGTTTGTAAAATTATCTTGTTTAATACTCACAAGAAACCTGTAGAGACCTGGTCCTAATTTCATAAAGATGGGAGTTCAAATCCTGTTTTAGATATCAGCTATATGACAATGAACACCTCATTTAACCTTTTTACCTCAGTTTCCTCAATGTAATTGGCTTTAATTGTAATGAATCTAATAATAGTGCCTATCTCTTAGGGTTGTTCTGAGGATTAAATGAAATAATATTGGTAAAAGGTATATATAAAAGAGTTTTAGGTACTTAATAAAAGCTTATTAATACACCATCTAATTTTTTATATTAAATTGGTCCATGCAATTACTGACTCATTGCTTCATCTTTCCTGCAAAATGGAAATAATGGCTATCCTCCAATCTGTTTGTGAGTGATAAACAAGATAATAACTGTTAAGTATTTTACAAAACTTAAAGAATCATATTCATGTTATGATTATGTATTTGAATAATTTATATGAAATCTGTTATTTAAAAAATGAAGTCACAGTGATAATATGAAGTGATGCTCTTTTCATAAAAATATGATATTTAAATCTAAAAGACACATTAGAAGTTTCATTTTTTTTTTTTATCTTTGGACTTCTTTATGCTCTTAAAAATTACTTTGGGATCCAAACCATTTTTGTTTTTGTGAATTATAGTTCCTTATATTTATCATCCTTATATTTATATATGTCTTAATGTTATTATAAAAATAGTTTTTAACTTAATGATCTCCTAAAAGAGTCTCAGGAACCTGTTGAAGCCCCTGTACCCAAGTACTCTTGTGGACTGGCACGTATGTAGGAGAATGTAAGACTGTCCATTGAAGTCATCATAAAACAAATTGAGAAGAAAGTAGAAAATGGGGAAACATCAATACTACATATCCTCATTAACTATCATTATTTATTTAGCTATGTGGCATGAATCTCTTAGAAAATTAAAGGGGAAGTTTACAAAGAGAAATTTGGGAAATGAAAATAAAATATTATTAAAATATATTTTAAAAAATGAAAAAGGTACCTTATTATTAGAGGGTCCATGGAATGATGTTCATACATAATGGGTAGTGTCACATCCATAAAACATATAGTCTTTACTTTACAATTAAACCCTTTTTCTACTGCTTAGAAAAAATATCCTTTCACTCATTAAAGTAGACATAATGGAACTGTAGTAGCTTTATAATGTAGTAAAGGGAATGTGATAATACCTATGCACTTATCTTTTTAATAAGATGAATGCATTATCCCCAAACAATCAAATTATGAGTTCAGGCAAGAACTATATAGCCCCCCCCCACCCCAACCATTAGATTTCCATCTATTGGTCTCAAGAAATGTATTTGTTGGATCTATTAGCAAAGAATAGTATTGGTAATCAATAAAGTGAGTTGAGGGAAAGGCTTAACTCTACTCTGTGCATCTAAGAGAATTAGTGGTTTGAATGTATTTTAGGTTGAATTTTAGTATGTTGAACTTATAATAGTTGGGAAGCAATAAAAATCCAATCTCTGGCTAATGTATCACAAAATTACAAATCTCTTTATCAGATAGGCCTTCAAAGGCTATACAGCCAACATACATCTTAATAGAACTATCCTTTACAAAAGACTTGAGAAGTAGTGAATTTGACATTATTTGAAGACCCCTAAAATTCCTATATCCCATTGTTAGATAACACAATTATTAGTTGTTTTTTCTTTTATAGAGAGTCTCTCTTTGATGTCAATCTTCATTGTTCCTAGTCTGTCCACTGACATCATCTATCTTTCGAAGACAGCCTCCCTTTCTCCATACCACACTCATGCTTGCTATTCTTTGGAATAAATATTACCATGATAGTCAACCAGTTTTCAGATGATGTGGTTCCTAGTCATTTCATCATCCTAAATCTTCTCTGGAAATACCCCCATTGTCAATGACTTTCCAAAAATTTCTTGCCTATAGTAGACCACCATACAATATTTAAACTATAATTGGACTTGGGCAGAGTAAAGCGTAAAGGGCAGGAACTCTGAAGAAATATACTTAAGGTACAGTATGATTGATTTAATCCTACAACAAGGTGTTAACTCAGTAGAATTAAGATGATTCTCTAGCTTACATCTACTTAATACTTAACATAGTTCTACAAGTTGACACCTATTCTACAAGATTGACACCTATGATGATATAATTGTAATAGTGTATTTAAACTGAGAACAAAGTCAGCCACAGAGATTCCATCTTTGATCAGCCTCCTGGTGGCTCTCCTGCCACCTGCATTCCTCCACTGAAACCAAGACCCATTCAGGAGGACCTCCAGAAATCTAGCCAGGTCCCAAGCAAAGGAGACAGACTGTGAAGGAGATAATAAAGACTTTGGACTTTATTCTTGACTATTATTGTGATGATTATTCTGCTGAGACCAAGGCTGGCCCCAAAACCTCCAGAAAGCTAACCAAAACATTACAGTAAAGAATGACTACATTAGCTTCCTCATTTCTGGATATCATGCTTCTTTTAATATAGACTACAATGTATTTTTGACTATAATAATTACTGATGTATTTAGAGACCTCACAGTACTTTTAAAAGCCCAGATTTCTGTTATACTTATTTCTTTGGAAATCCAAAAACAACTAAATTCAGCAAATGAAGTTTATATATTTCATTGGGATTTTGCAAATGAAATTCAGCATTTAAGTTAGAATTTCATTTGTATTTTCACCTTGGAATTACAAATTTTATTTAGGGCTATATAAACATACATATACATACGTATTTACATAAATATAGTAAATTACATTGTATTTTGCATATACATGCATAAGCAAGTACATATATGTGCATGCATGTATAAATATATGCTGTGTGTCTATGCATGCATGTACGTGTGTGTGTGTGTGTGAGAGATGCCCCTCTTTCATATGGAGAAGAACTAGAAGTGGTAGTGGTGATGGTGGTTAAATGATTGAGATAGCTGACCTCAGAAAAAAGTTATTTTTCTTTTTTAAAAAAGTCTTTCTTCTTTTTTATTTTATTTTAAATTAATGTTTTAGTTTTCAGCATTCATTTTTATAAGATTTCAAGTTACAAATTTTTTCTCCTTCCCATTCTCACTCACCAATACCACAAACAATCTGATATAGATTATGCATATGCAATCATTTAAAAATATTTCCACATTAGTCATGTTGTGAACAGATACTCAGACCTAAAAGAAAAAGCAACAAAACACCCCCAAAAGTAAAAATAAAGTATTTTGATCTTCATTGAATCTCCATAGTTCTTTTTCTGGGTAGGAATAGTATTTTCTATCTTGAGTCCTTTAAAGTTGTCTAAGATCATTTTTATTGCCAAAAAGAGCTAAATCAAAGATAGTTGATCATTATGCAATGTTTCTGTTACTGTATACAATGTTCGGATTCTGTTCATTTCATTCAGCATCAATTCATCTAAGTCTTTTCAAGTATTTCTGAAATCTACCTGTTTATCATTTCTTATAGAAAAAAAAAAGATAATTCCATCATATTCATATAACACAACTTGTCCAGCCATTCTCCAGTTGATGGACATCCCCTCAACTTCCAGTTCATTGTCACTACAAAGATATCTGCTATAAATATTTTTGTACATATAGATCTATTTCCTTTTTAAATAATCTCTCTGGAATACAGACTTTGTAGTGGTATTACTATATCAAAGAGATATGCATAGTTTGGTTGTCCTCTGAGCCTTATTTTTAAATTACTCTGAAGAATGGTTGGATATTTAATTAACAATTCCACCAACAATATATTAGTGTCTTAGTTTTCCCATATCCCCTCCAATAGTTATCATTTTCCTTGTCTATCATATTAGTAAATGTGATGGGTATGAAGTGGTTCCTCGGAATTGTTTTAATTTCCATTTCTCTAATCAATAGTGACTTAGAACATTTCTTTTTACATGACCATCAATAGCTTTTATTTTTTTAATCTGAAAACTGTTCATATTCTTTGGCCTAAATGGTCAAATTGGACTTGTATTCTTATAAATTCCCTCTCAACATATGTGAGAAATGAAGCTTTTATCAGAAATGCTAGATGTAGGTGTTTTCCCCAACTTTCTGATTTCCTTCTAATTTTGATTGTATTGGTTTTGCTTATACAAAAAGTTTTTAATTTAATATAATCAAAATGATACATTTTGCATTTCATAGTATTCTCTATCAATTGTTTGCTCATAAATCTTTCCCTTCTCTATGATCTATGATCTATGTATCTGTCTTAAAAAACTATTTCTTGAATTCCTAAAATTTACTTATGATATAACTCTTTATGTCCAAATCAGGTACTCATTCTGACCTTTTCTTGATATGAGGTGTGAGATGTTGGTCTATGCCTAGTTTCTGCTAGCTACTATTTTTCCAATTTCCCCAGTAGTTTTTTTGTCACATACGGAGTTCTTATCCCAGAACCTGAAGTCTTTGGGCTTATTAAAAGGTAGATTACTAGGATCATTTACAACTGGATTTTAGGTATCTAATCTGTTCCACCACTTTATTTCTTAGCTAGTATATAACCGTTTTGATGATTGATGCTTTATAATATAGTTTTAGATCTGGTACAGCTAAGCCACCTTCCTTTCATTCTTTTCATTATTTTCTTGATAGTTTTTACCTTTTCTTTCTCTTAATGAATTATGTTGTTATTTTTTCTAGCTCTATAAAATTGTTTTCATAGCTTCATTGTAGACCACTGAGAAAGTAAATTAATTTAGGTAGAATTATAATTTTAATATATTTGTTCATCCTACCCATGAGCAATTGATATTTTTCTAATTTTCAGATTTGGCTTTGTGTGAAGGACTTTGGCATTGTGTTCATACATTTTCTGAATTTGTCTTAACCAACAGGATGATTTCAGAAAGGCCTGGAGAGACTTACACGAACTGATGCTGAGTGAAACGAGCAGGGCCAAGAGATCATTATATACTTCAACAACAATACTATATGATGACCAATTCTGATGGACCTGGCCATCCTCAGCAATGAGATGAACCAAATCAGTTCCAATGGAGCAGTAATGAACTGAACCAGCTACATCCAGCGAAAGAATTCTGGGAGATGACTAAAAACCATTACATTGAATTCCCAATCCCTATATTTATGCCCACCTGCATTTTTTATTTCCTTCACAAGCTAATTGTACAATATTTCAGAGTCTGATTCTTTTTGTACAGCAAAATAACTGTTTGGTCATGTATACTTATTGTGTATCTAATTTATATTTTAATATATTTAACATTAACTGTTCATCCTGCCATCTGGGGGAGGGGGTGGGGGGAAGGAGGCAAAAAATTGGAACAAGAGGTTTGGCAATTGTCAATGCTGTAAAGTTACCCATACATATAACCTGTAAATAAAAGGCTATTAAAAAAAAAAGTAGATTTCAAATGTTTTATGTTACTTACAATTATTTTAAACCAAAGTTCTCCCCATATCTCTTCTTGCTAGGCTTTGCTGGTAATGTAAAAAATAAATCCTAATCACTTATGTGTGTCTATTTTATATTTTGCAACTTCACCAAAGTAATTCTTTCAAGTAGTTTCTTAATTAATTCTCTAGGATTACCTACATAGAGTAAATATCATCTATAAAGTAATTGTTTTGTTTCCTCATTGCTTATTCTACTTCCTTCAAATTCTTTTTCTTCTCATTACTATAACTAGTACAACATTGAATGATAATGATGAAAATGTTCATCTGTGTTTCTCCCCTGATTTTATTGAGAATGCTTCTAGTTTGTCCCTATTACACAAAATTTTTGCTGATGGTTTTAAATAGATATTGCTTGTCATTTTAAGAAAAGCTCCATTTATTCCTGTGCTCTCTCAAGATTTTAAAATAAATGAGTGCTGTATATTTTCAGAAGCTTTTTCTACATCTTTGAAATAATGTACTCCTAATATAAATTGCGTCTGGCCAAAGTGCATTATCCTCAAGATAAAGTGCTGTAATGTACTAATATTTTAAGTTTTTGCACCAATATCCGTTAGGGAATTTGTCTACAATTTTCTTTCTCTGTTTTGGCTCTTCTGGTTTAGGTATCAGCACCATATTTATGCAAGAAATTGATAGGACACTTTCTTCATCTCTTTTTTCAAATAGTTTATAAATTGTTGGAATTAATTGTTCTTTAAATATCTGGTAGAATTTACATATAAATTAATATGACCCTGGAGAATTTTTTTCTAGGGGATTCATTTATGGCTTATTCAATATTTTTTTTCCTAAAATCAGGTTAAGTATTTTGTTTTCTCTTCTGTTAAATTTGGCAATTTAAGTTATTGAAAATATTTATCCATTTCACTTAGATTGTCAGATTTATTTGCAAACAATTAGGAAACATAGTTCCTAATTTTTGCTTCAACTGCCTATTCATTGGTGGTGAATTCACGATTTTCATTTTTGATATTGATAATTTGATCTTTTTATTTTAATAAAGTTAATCAAATGTTTATCTATTGTATTGTTTCTTTCAAAAATTACCTGTTATTTTTATTTATTAGTTCAATAGTTTTCTTACTTTCAACTTTATTAATCTTTCCTTTGATTTTCAAAAGAATTAATTTGGTATCTAATTGAGGGTTTTAAATTTTTCCTTGTTTTGGCTTTTTTTTTTTAATTGCATGCCCAATTCCTTCAACTCCTCTTTCCCTAGTTTATTCAAGTAAACATTTAGAGATATAAAATTTCCCCCAAAAAATACTTTGGCTGCATCCCATAAATTTTTGTATGCTACTCTCTCATTTTTGTAATTGTCTTTGATAAAAAAATTTTATTGCTTTTATGATCTGTTATTTGACCCACTCTTTTTAAGGATGAAAATGTTTAGCTTTCAATTCACTTTTAATATACCTTTCACTGGCCATTTAGGACATGTGATTGTTATTGCATCATGATCTGGAAAGTATGCATTTAATATTTCTGCCTTTCTGCATTTTATTGTAAGTTTTTTTTTTAAATGCCTTAAGATATGGTCATATATAGGTGTCATGTACCACTAAGGAAAAAAAAAAGTATCTTCCTTTATGTCCCCATTTTATTTTCTCCATAGGTCTATCATATGTAACTTTTCTAAAATTCTATTCATCTCTTTAAATTCTTTCTTTCTAGTTTTTTTTTGTTTGTTTGTTTTTTACTGTCTAGATTTATTTAGTTCCAAGATGGGGAATGTGTCAGTCTTAATTAGCATAGTTTTGTTGTCTATTTTCTTCTGCGATATACTTAAATTCTCCTCAAAGAATCTGGAAGCTATACCATCTGGTGTGTTTATATTTAATAATGATATTTCTTCATTGTTTTTAGTACTTTTACCAAGATGTAGTTTCTTTCCTTGTGCCTTTTAATTAAATCCATTTCTATTTTGTTTTGGCTATGATTGAGATCAGGACTGCTATTTCTGTTTTACTGTTTGGTGATGGTTGTTTTGTGTTGTTGTTGTTTTAAATTTCAGCTGGAGCATGATTATTTTGCTCCAGCCTTTTACATTTACTCTGTGTTTTTCTGCTTCAAATGTGCTTTTTTTCTAAATAACATATTGTAGAATTTCACATTCATAGTCATTACCACTAATTCTATATTTCCTTCATCCTATTTTCCCTCATTTATACTTTTTTCTATTCTTTTACACTGCCCTTTCTCACCAGCATTTTTCTTCTGACCTACCTCTCCCAATATTTTCTCCTTTCTAACAACCCCTCCCTCTCTTACTTTCTTATAGGATAATATAGACTTTTCTACCCAACTGAGGATTTATGTTCTTTTCACTTTGAGCCAAATCTGATGAGTGTCATGTTCAAAAAATTCTCACACATTGTTTTCTTTCCAGCTAATGTAATATGTCTGTCATGCCGCTCCATGTGATATAATTTATCCCATTTTGACTTTCCCTTTCCTTTTCCCCTAATAATGTCCTTTTTTTCACTCATTTAAAAAATATCATTACATCTAAGTCAACTTAAACCTACAACATTGAACTAAGTATACCCTAACTGCCCTAAGAGAGACACAGTTCTCAAGAGCTAAAAGTCTCATTTTTTTCATTATAGGAAAACTTATTGAACAACATGATTTTTTTCCTCTTTATCTTTTTATGCTTCTCTTGAGAAATGTGATCGAAGATCAAATACTGTTTAACTCTGGTCTTTTCATCAGGAATGTTGCTAGTTCTTTATGTTATTGAATATCCCCCTGACAGAGTATGCTCAGGAGGTGAAGTAAAGGCATTCACTGAGCAATCCCCAAACTACTCCAAATACTTTTAAATAGTGACTTTAAATGAATTTTATCCCGTCAGAACCCACAAAAAGACAGAGTAAAGCAATTTTTTCAGCCAAAAACAACATAAAAGGTCAGCAGGAGAGATCTGTGGTCCTAGGATGGGTGTCCACTGCACAATCCCACAAAAATATGTATAGCAGCTCTCTTCTAAGGGGAAAAAAATGGAAAATGAGGAAAATGTGCCCATAATTTGGAATGACTGAATAAATTGTTTTATGTGATTATGATGAGATATTATTGTTCTTTGGGAAATGATGAGCAAGAGAGTTTCAGAAAATCCTGGAAAGTCCTCCATGAACTCAAGCCATGAAAAGTTCTATGTACAAAGTAATAACAATAGTGTGGGGTGATCAGTTGTGAATGATTTTGCTATTCTTAGCAATATAATGATTCACAACTACTCCAAAGTACTTGCAACAAAAATTTGAATACAGATTGAAGCATTTTTAAAATATAGTTTATGTCTTTTAATCATTTATCATTTGGGAAATGGATCTTTTTATTTTTTTTAATTTACTTTTATTTATTTGTTGATTTGTTTGTTTTGCTAAGGAGACTGGGGTAAAGTGACTTGCCCAGGGTCACACAATCAAGAAGTGTAAAATGTCTGAGGCCAGATTTGAACTCAGGTCCTCCTGAGTTCAGTCCTGGTGCTTTATCCACTGCATCACCTAGCTGCCCCTCTTTTATTTTAATACTATTTTATTTTTCCAAATTCATGCAAAGATTTAAGCATTCACCTTGGAAAAGCTTGTGTTCCAAATTTTTCTCACCCCCTCCAGACTTCTCTTACCCCAGAAGAGCAAGCAATGCAATGTAGATTAAGTATATACAATTCTTTTAAACATGTTTGTCATGCTGCATAAGAAAAATCAGATCAAAGGGGAAAGAAACTATGAAAAACAAAAACAAAAACAAGAAAACAAACAATAACCAAAAAGGTAAAATCACTATGCTTTGATCCATACTCAGTCTTCATAGATCTCTCTGGATGTGGATGACTCTTTACATCACAGGGCTATTGAATTTTCCTTAAATCATCTTGTTAAAAAGAGTCCAAGTTCGAGGCAAGGCAAGATGGTGGAGAAGACACACTGATCATTCTAAGTTCCTATTCTACCCTCACTACTAATTACCAAATTCAACCTCAGAAATAGTGCTTGACTGAAAAAATCCACAAATATTGGCAATACAACAAATTACCAGTTGAAGATAAACTGTAAGATCACCAGAAAAGGTTTGTCCTCATCAGCGGGAGCAGGCCAGCACAGCATGGAGGCAGAACACAGTGGCTAGTACACTGAGCAGACTGGGGCTAAGGCTGTCTCTGCAGGTGGAAAATTTGCAGGGAGGATTCTACCATGGATTGGCTGCTCTGCTTTAGTTAGAAAGCAGTAGATCAGCAGAGAAGTTACACAAACACCAAAGGTAAAGTGTACTCCAAAAAATGTCAGAATTTAACAGGATCTGGCAATACCCACCCAGCACCAGAAGTGACTCAGCACAGACCACAGCACAGCTGTGCAGCCCCATTCTACAGTGCAGAGCTTTTGCCCAGGGCAGGCACACTTTTTCAAAGGTTCTACGCAGGACAGCTCCAAATATGCATAGTAGGGGGCTCTGCCTGGGGCAACGGAACTTCCTCAGTGGGGCTACACTTCCCAGGCCAGAGACACTTCTGGTGCGGGGCTCTTCCGAGGGCACTTCCGCAGCTCGGCCATTCTTTGCAGCCCATTTACAAGAGAGCTATTGTCCATATATCTATCCCTGTTCTGCAGAGGAAGCTGGTAATCTCCTTGCCTTGAAAGCAGACCCTAAGGACTTTTAAAAAATGAGTAAAAAAGCCAAGTGTACTCTAAACACTGATAGCTTTTATATAGAAAAAGAGCAGGTGTTCAATCCCTAGGAAACTAATAGAAGACAGTCTCCAAACAAAACCCCAAAGGGAGATGTCAGCTGGTCCCCATCACACAAAGCTCTCCTAGAAGAAATTATAAAAGATCTTAAAAGAGAGCTAGAAGAAAAATGAGGAAAAGAAAGAGAAGCTCTGCAAGAGAGTACAAAAAAGGCATATAATTCACTAAAAGAAAAATTTGGTAAAATGGAAAAAGAAAACACCTTCCTGAAATGTGAATTGGAAAGGAACTCCCAGGAAAGTAGGATTTGTGAAATGGAAAAAAAAAAAAAAATAACTCAGTAAAAAAAAAAAAAAAAAAAAAAAAAAAAAAAAATAGTGAAATAGAAAATTATTCCATAGAGCAAAATAACTAATTTATAAACTCAATTGGACATATAAAAAAAAGAAGTTAAAAAAAAAAGGTAATGAAGAAAACAACTCATTAAAAATCAGAACTGAACAAATAGAAATGAATGATTCGTTGAGATATCAAGAATCAGTCAAGCAAAACCAAAAAAAAAAATGAAAAAAAATGTTAAATATCTATTTGGAAAACAACAGACCTGGAAAATAGATCTAGGAGAGATAATATGAGGATTATTGGACTTCCTGAAAATTATAATGAAAAAAGAGCCAGACACTATTTTACAGAAAATCATCAACGTGAACTGCCCAAATGTAATAGAATCAGAAGGTAAAATGAGCATTGAAAGAATTCATCCAATACCTACTGAAAAGAACCCTAAAATAAAAACTCCAAGGAATATTATAGCCAAATTTCAGAACTATCAGACTAAGGAAAAAATATCACAAGCAACCAGAAAAATAGAATAGGAATAGGAATAGAATAGGAATAGAATAGGATAGGAATAGGCTTTATGGCCCGAAGCAAAAGAGATTCATGGCATCCTGAGGACAATAATTGATATAGTATTCAGAAAGTCTTTAAAATACAGTTCAGTTAGTTTCCAAGCAATCTTACAAGGGTAAGACATTGCTGTTAGAGAGAGTGGACTTCTATTCTTATAGAATTGGAGGGATAGTCTCTGGAGAGTTGGAACTCCCCTTTGTTCACCTCATGGATTTTTCACTTTCACAGGTTGGCTTGATTGCCCACCCCCCATGAGTATTTATAAAAGTGTTTATTTATAGAATGATTTGGGAAATTGATACTGTCTCAATCACTAGTATAGATACTGTGTGATCTGTGATCCAGGAGAAGTAACATCAGATTTATTGATTCACACTCCTGAAATACAATTTAGTGTTAGAAATTCAAACTTGGACTTTTGGCAAAGTATTTAGGCATATGGACTGAAGCTTTCTCAACTGAGCATCCTTTGCTCATTATCTGTATGAATGGCAGACCATTGAAAAGGTTGGTAGACCCAGATATAGATAGTATAGCTATTAGATGTGCCAGCTGGTCTAGTAATTGGTTAAAGACCACAGCAAACGCCAATGTGTATGGCATAAAAGGATCTATAATAGCTAAAAGTAATGCTACCTCTTGGAAATGGGAATTTAAATATAAGACAAAAAAATTATGTTTTACACTAGCCCTAACCCCATTGATCAGTGGGGAAGAGACTTATTACAAAATGGAAAAATTCAGATTTCATTAGACATAGAACAGAAAAAACTTAACCAAGAACATTTACAAGCTGCTCTAAGTCCTTGGAATTCCCCTAAATTTGTTATAAAAAGGAAATCTGGGGAATGGAGAATGTTTATTGGTCTGAGAAAAGTAAATGACAATGGAAGCTCTTCAACTTAAGCTTCTATCTCCTCAACTGCCTAGGGAATGGTCTTTTAGGATTAAGAATTTTATCACTCTAGATAAGGAGGATATGAAGGAATTTATCTTTTCAGTGCCCAGCATTAATTCAGCTGAGCCTTATAAAGGATTTGAATGGACAGCCTTGCCACAGGGCATAAAGAACAGCCCTACTTTGTGTCAAAGGCTTGTGGCTGCTGACCTTGCTGTTGTGAGAAATGTATCTTCAAGAGTTAAGGTGGAATACCACCTTTAAGAGGAAACAATGCTTTAGATTCTCAATGTCAGCTTACAAGAGAAGCTTGAGGTTCAAAAAGAGATTGAATTGGCTTTATCTAATATGGTTGAAAAATTAACTAAAAAAGTATTACAAATATTAAATTTTGTTGCAAAAAAAAGGCACCCATAGCAATCCATCAAGGAGACAGTATAAAGTGGGTAAACCTCCCAGAACAATCAGATAAAAACTTCAATTTTACCCAGTGCTTGTGGTTTGAATTTCAATAAAAGACATTGAGAAAGTAGTAAAATTATCTAGGACAAGACCTGGTAAAATGTATATCTCTCATATCAATGCACAAATTGATTTGTGTTGTGAAACCATCTCAGAGTGGAAAAATGTATTGGCTACAGCTCCAAGCCTTGCACGTGGGTATGTAAAAATAATTTTTAATTTGGCTTATTCAGTAGATGTGGTACAAAGAATTGCCACAGCTCAAATAAAATTTGTAGTTTTTAATATATATTATCAGCTCTTTAAAGAACTTCAAGAGCAAGTAAGAGAGCACTAAGGTGAATATTATATCCTACATGTCCATTTTCATAGTGAATTTTCAAATCATATTTTTTATAATCAGGTTGATAGAACCTTATATTTGCAAATTGTGATAACTAAGGAGGAAGCTAGAAGCATAGCAAAAGGCTGTACAGCTTGCCTTTCTTTTCACTCTCCTTTTCTCCCTCTAGAACAAAACCTTGATCCATAAGGGTTAAAGTGAAATTTAATGTTTTAAGACCAATGGACGTTACTCATTTTAAGAGGTAGAGCATCCATCTAACTGTGGATATACATTGTCAATTCTTTATGGCTTCGCTCCAGTCTGGAGAAGCAGCTAGGCATGTGATCAACGAGCTTTCCATTGTAGGAATCTCACATGCATTTAAGAGAGGTGATGGATTGGCTTATACATCTTCTGCCTGTAGGTCTTTTTGCATTGAATTTGACTTTGCCCATTCCATTGGCATTTCTTATAATCCTACTAGCCAAATCATTACTGGACAGACTATTTATACCCCCAAGATGTTTCTGTTCAAACAGGAGAAGGAAATTTTGGTATATGGCAACACATACATGTGATTGCTTGCGATTTTTAAAATCTTTGGATTTTACCTTAGCAATGCACTTCTGGTTTACCCAGAAAGTTCAATAAACTGATTGACTGAAAAAGACAAGAACTTTTTTTTCACAGTGATGTGGAAAGGCCTGGATAGCACCTGGAAAAACCCAAATTGGGTCAGGGTTTGGGGTCCTGGGTACATTCTTTTCATTCTAGATGCAGATCCAACAGCAGAGAAGTGGATCTGAACCAGAGACATTAGTGACCTGGGGATCCAAGAAGAGAAGGACCAGACAACAACCCAAAGGGACCAGCCAGATGTCAGCAGCCCTTCAGATGCTGATGGCAGCCATGTCCTTCCTGACCATGACACAAGAGACAGCAGATGCAGTTCCAGTGTAGCAGCTGAAATGGACTATCTTGGGTGATGTGCAATATAAATAGACTGTTAAATGGACAATGGGCCGGTATGCTTCTCCCATGAATACTCGCTACTTATGAAAGCAAATAAATGGAATGATTTGGCAGAATAAAAAAAAAAGTAACTGCTGATAGTATAAAATATTTAGGAATCTATTTGCCAAGGGAAACTCGGGAACTATATGGGCAAAACTACAGAACACTTTCCACACAAATAAAGTCAGATCTAATCAATTGGAAAAATATTAAGTGTTCTTGGATAGGTCAAGCGAATATAATGAAGATGACAATACCACCTAAACTAATCTATTTATTTAGTGCTATGGTAAAACTGTCTAATAATTTTTATAGAACTAGATAAAATGTGAAATTCATCTGGAAGAACAAAAGGTCCAAAATACCAAGGGAATCAATGGAGAAAAAAAATGTGAAGGAAGGCAGTACAGGAGGTAGTTGGGTTGCTAAGTGGTTAAAGTGCAGTGCCCAGAGCCAGAAAGATGGAGTTCAAATCTGGCATCAGACACTTACTAACCATGTAAACCTGGGCAAGTCATTTAATCTGTTTGCATTAATTTATTGAAGAAGGAAATAGAAAACCACTAGGAATATTTAGGTGATATAATGAATAAAGTGTGATGCTAGGCATCAAGAAGACTCATCATCATGAGTTCAAATCTAGCTCCAGACACTGATTAGTTATGTCTGAGTCACTTAACTAGGTATGCTTCAGTTTCATTTTCTGTAAAACGAATGGAAAATGAAATTGCAAACCACCATATTATCTCCATCAAGAAAACCCCAAATAGGGTGATAAGGAGTCTGATATGACTGGGAAAAAATAATGAATAATGACAAATAACTCCTGTGCTTGAATTGGGAGTTTGTGTAAGGGTCAAAATATTCCTCTTCTAAGACTGTTGAATAGGGTGACTAGAGTTAGTTGTCTTCTGCTACTGTCTTTTAGTGAAATGATACTATTCTGAGGCTAGATCCTAAGCCTGCTCCAGCAAGCTATTGTCCTACATGACATCATCCTGGGATCAAGTCATGCTTTCTTCTACAGTACTGGGCTAAGATTGTATATTTATAATGGAGAAATTAACTAATCATAGTTTATACATAAAATATTATTCCTGCATTCGATACTTTTTATCTATTTTTCTGGAGCTTCCCCAGATCCTACTCTCATTGCCTTGCCCATTTTTTGTGTCATCATCTACTGGAGATTTAATAGTTTTAGACCTTCATTCTTAAAGTAAGTCCACAGGTAATGGTAGTTTTGGACATCTCCCCTGGGCCTTCCAGATTCTTGGTTATATTAGTCTAACATTTTAATTTGCTTAATGTTCCACTGGAAGACTGAAATACCTGGAACAGCCCTTCCTTCATGCCATTTCCTTATGATATCTATCCCTTATAGTATGGAAGAATAAAATGGCATTTTTCTCTGATTTTTTAGTTTTATATTCCATTTTTCTTTACTATTAATAGGTACTTCTTTAGGGAGCTCAATTTTTCTAGATCATTGTAGCTGAAAATATCCCTAGCCACATATTCAAGAAATCACAGTGCAAAGTGCTTCTTACTATTTTAGCATTATACCATCTTTGATTTTCCTATGTCAATTAAATTGGAATAAGATCTCTGATGTATAGGACCATCCTTTCTCCTTTTTTTGTATTCCCAATATTTAACACATCACCTCACTTTATTAGTGCTTGTTAATTGATAAACTGTGCATATTAGTGTGACATTTTGTATCCTATCTTCTTCTCATATTATATTGCAAACTCATTGAGGCCAGAGGTCATATCTTAGCTATTTCTGTAAACCTTTAATTCCTAACATGGTTATCTGCACAAAATACAATATGTCCATTTTGCATTTCCTTTACTACTCCAAGTGACTACCACTGAATAACTTAAAAGCTAGGGTTCAGGAGTTGCTGTAGGTGGAAAAATTATCACATAAATTACAGCCTAATGCTAAAGGGTTCCACATTTATTTAGTTTTTTTTTCTTTTTTTTTTTCTATGCTGGTTGCTTATTCTTTCTCCTAAAGAAATAGTTATTGTTTCAATTTCAATTTTTCTGAAGAACACTTTACCTTTTATTTTTGCTTATTAGTGGTTTGTTTTTTTCTGCTTTTTCCCCCAAAGTTTATTTTTTCTTTCCATATCTCTATCTCTATTTCTGTTTATCTATATGTCTATCTATCTGTATATCTACATCTACATCTATATCCCTCTAGCTAGCTATATACACAGAGGAGAGAGAGAGAGAGAGAGAGTGAGTTTCATCAGTCATTGTTTTGTCACTGCTTTGGGGTCATTCAGGAGATGGGACTCAGTCGTGATTAAGATTAAGGCTGATTCTCAAAAGCCATACAGTTCATCAGTCATCCAGCTATTACTTAAAGTACACTTGGCAAGCTTTATGCTTAGTAGGACCTGGCAGAATTTCTGCTTTTCTGTCATAGCTTTGGAAAAGTATCACCTCTGCAGTGAGAACTTTTGTAGAATCTCTGCCCGTAGTAGGTAGTGTATAAATGATCATTGAATGGGTGAATGTCATAATTCAAAATCCTGCTTCAATGATAATAGTTAAGTTATTCTAGAACCAACGGTTATATTATTAAGAAATGATGACTAGGTCTTATTCCATCTTTTTATATTACTTATTGTATCTAATCATTGTTATAATGTGTCTGTGGAAGCTTACTATATATGTTCAGTAATCCTCAATGTTGATAATCAATACTAAGAAAAGGGAATTCAGAAGCACAATAGATTTATAAAAATATGTATGTAGTTCAAAGTGCTCCTAAAACAGGGGAAATTTCTTGAGTGAAGCCTCAATAAGGAGTTACATCATTTACCGAAATTCCAGTTCAGAAAGCATCAGCAAGCCCCTTCCAGATAATTCTAATTTAGAAGAATCTGGAGTATAGCCAAGAAATAAGCCATAAGAATTCCAAGGAAGCTTTCTCTTTTAGTTGGCTTCTTTTCTAGAAGCAAAGCATTTCTATATCATTAGAATAACTATATTAAAGCAAAGCTAGGGAAATTTTTCTCAGAAGAGGTCATGGGGATTATGGAAGGTAAAAAGGGCCAAGAACCAAACCCTGGGGAACTCCTCTGAAGAAGCAAATATTCAAGAGAGAATCTTTTTGGAAGTAAACAAATTGATATGGGAGATTAATACAAAGAAAGAACTTTTAAAATCCCTTAAAGATAAATAAAAGGGATTTAGATTAGGGAAATTGTCCAAGCCTCCTCAAAACAATAAAAGTGATTTAATCCAAGCAAAATTTTCTTAATCCATCCTTTTAGAATAAGAGATTTAAATCACTTGTTTATATCAATTTATCATTCAAAGATTTAATCCTGAAATGTTGTGACAAGCTTTATAATAAACTACATGTGAAAATGAACTGTGAGTTTTTCCAATTACTTTTAGGGATTAACATGGGAGGTGAGGAGGGAGGTAAGGAAAGGTGAAGAAAGAGAGTAATATGTATATGTGTTACCACCCAGGGCTCTCCAAGTATCAAAACACTGTACCAATACTTCTGAGGGATCCCATCTGGATAAATGCCCAAAGCGGGAGGGAAAAGGGATAAACATTTATTATGCACATATAAGCCAAGAATTTTGCTAAATCCTTTGTAAATATCTAATTTGAGACATTATTATAAGTTCTGTGAAGTAGATGCTATTATTACTCCCATATAATTGAGGAAACTGAGGTTGAAAGTTTGAGGGACTCTCTCAGGGTTACAACTAGTGAGCCTTGATAGGGTAATAATTATTGTCTTAAAGCCTAATATGAACTCAGGTTTTTCTAATTCCAGGACAAGTTTTCTATCTACAATGCCACCTACCTGACACTCAAAGGGCCTCAGAATCAGTCTCTTACTCTGTGTGCTAGGTTGTGTAATGATCTCCCAAAAATGTAATGTTTTAGTCTCACCTTAACAAGCTCATGTGGTCTCCTCCCATGTGTAACTATAATGTCCACGCTAGCTCCCTGGAGTGCCTCAGGATCAGTCAGAGTCAGGATCAATCAAAGTCCTTGGTCTTTAGGGAGAAAAGTGAAGGAGTCACACAAGTTGCCACATGGCTTGCCAAAGATATTTCCTAGATTCTGGAGTCCCCAGCCTTTCTCCTCCTCGTTTTACAGCCAAGTGACCCTGAACTCTGTCTCTTAGCCCTTCAATCCTTGCCTACCATTACCTCACCTTAGTGTCATTAGGAGAGCCATCACATTACCATATCATATAAGTATATGCTTATAGAGCCATTATCTGGCATGTAATAGATAATTAGCCTTAAGTGCTCTGCTATCTGATTCAAGCACACTTTTTCAGTGTTTCAGCCCTCTACATCTCCCAATTTCTTTTGTTTTACAACACAGGTGGTCACACCCTCCCTGACTTCTCAGAAAAGGAGGTAAAAACACCAAAAAGGAGGTGATCATGATTCTCCCCCCCCCCCCCCCTCCACTGACTTCTCAGGAAGAGAGATGAAAAACACCAAAAGGAAGTAGGGAATCAAACCAGATATTGTTAGCGGGTTTCTGGACTGAAGGGTCTTACTAGAATCAGGTATACACAAATCCTTTAGCATGGAGGTATTACACAAGCACATAGCAATAAAGCACAGGCTAATAGTGATGACTCTCCCCACATCCAAGGCAGGCTCAATGTGGTGTAACAAACATGAATTGTACATGCAAGTAGTGATATAACCATTTGGAAAAATATTAAATGCTCTTGGATAAAGCAAGCAAATATAATAAAGATGGCAATACTACCTAAACTAATCTATTTATTTAGCACTATACCAATCAGACTCCCCCCAAAAAAATGATTTTAATGACCTAGAAAAAAATAACAACAAAGTTCATATGGAAAAACAAAAGGTCAAGAATTTTAAGGGAATTAATGAAAAAAAAATAAAGTAAAGATGGCCTAGCT
Organism: Sarcophilus harrisii; assembly: GCF_902635505.1. Lineage (NCBI taxonomy): Eukaryota > Metazoa > Chordata > Mammalia > Dasyuromorphia > Dasyuridae > Sarcophilus > Sarcophilus harrisii. The sequence continues at coordinate 313,896,027 of NC_045429.1, read as the reverse complement.
GTACCAGATTTAAAATGATATTATAAAGCAGTAGTTACCAAAATCATTTGATATTGGCTAAGAAATAGACTAGTTTATCAGTGGACTAGGTTAAGTTTAAAGGGCAAAACAGTCAATAATTTTAATAATCTAGTGTTTGACAAACCCAAAGACCCCAGCTTTTGGGATAAGAACTCACTGTTTGATGAAAATTGCTGGGAAAATTAGAAATTAGTATGGTAGAAACTAGGCATTGACCCACACTTAACACCATATACCAAGATAAGGTCAACATGGGTTTATGATCTAGGCATAAAAAATGAGATTATAAATAAATTAGAGGAACATAGGATAGTTTACCTCTTAGACCTGTGGAAGAGGAAGGAATTTATGACCAAAGAAGAACTAGAGATCATTATTGATCATAAAATAGAAAAATTTGATTATATCAAATTGAAGTTTTTGTACAAATAAAACTAATGCAGACAAGATTAGAAGGGAAGCAATAAACTGGGAAAACATTTTTACAGTCACAGGTTCTGATAAAGGCCTCCTTTCCAAAATATATAGAGAATTGACTCTAATTTATAAGAAATCAAGCCATTCTCCAATTGATAAATGGTCAAAGGATATGAACAGACAATTCTCAGATGAAGAAATTGAAACGATTTCTAGCCATATGAAAAGATACTCCAAGTTATTATTAATCAGAGAAATGCAAATTAAGACAATTCCACTACACACCTATCAGATTGGCTAGAATGACAGGGAAAGATAATGCAGAATGCTCGAGGGGATGTGGGAGAACTGGACACTGATACATTGTTGGTGGAATTGTGAATACATCCAGCCATTCTGGAGAGCAATTTGGAACTATGCTTAAAAAGTTATCAAAATGTGCATGCCCTTTGACCCAGCAGTATTACTACTGGGCTTATATCCCAAAGAAATTTTTAAAAAGGGAAAGGGACCTGTATGTGCAAGGATGTTTGTGGCAGCCCTCTTTGTAGTGGCCAGAAACTGGAAACTGAGTGGATGCCCATCAATTGGAGAATGGCTGAAAAAATTGTGGTATATGAATATTATGGAATATTATTGTTTGGTAAGAAATGACCAGCAGGTTGATATCAGAAAGGCCTGGAGAGACTTGCATGAACTGATGCTGAGTGAAATGAGCAGGACCAGGAGATCATTATATACTTCAACAACAATATTTTATGATGATCAGTTCTAATGGACATGGCCCTCTTCAACAATAAGATGACCAAATCAGTTCCAATACAGCAGTAATGAATTGAATCAGAGAAAGAACTCTAGGAGATGACTATGAACCACTACATAGAATTCCCAATCCCCCTATTTTTGGCTGCCTACATTTTTTATTTCCTTCACAGGCAAATTGTACACAATTTCAAAGTCCGATTTTTTTGTACAGTAAAATAATTATTTGGACATGTATACATATATTGTATTTAATTTATACTTTAACATATTTGACATGTATTGGTCAACTTGGCATCTGGGGAAAGGGGTGGGGGGAAGGAGGGGAAAAGTTGCAACAAAAGGTTTTGCAATTGCTGATACTGAAAAATTACCCATACATATATCTTGTAAATAAAAATCTATAATTAAAAAAATAAAAATAAATAGAGAAAAAAAATATCTCTTTGGGATATAAGCCCATTAGAAACACTGCTGGGTCAAAGGGTATGCACAGTTCGATAACTTTTTGAAGATAGTTCCATCTCCAGAATAGCTGTTTCTGTTCACAACTCCATTAGTGTCCAAATTTTCCAACATCCCCTTCAACATTTATCTTTGTCTTTTCCTGTCATCTTAGCCAATCTGAAAGGTGTGTAGTGGTATCTCAAAGTTATCTTACTTTTTATTTCTCTGATCAATAGTGATTTAGAGCACCTATTCACATGATCAGAAATAGTTTTAATTTCTTCATCTGAAAATTGTCTGTTAATACCCTTTGACCATATATCAGTTGGAGAATGGCTCGAATAATTATAAACTTTTTTTAAATTTTTTTTTTATTTAATAGCCTTTTATTTACAGGATATATGCATGGGGAATAATTATAAACTTGTGTCAATTTTCTGTATCTTTTAGAAATGAGGCCTTATCACAACCCTTAAATGTAAAAATGATTTCCCAATTTATTGCTTCCCTTCTGATCTTGTCTGCATTAGTTTCGTTTGTACAAAAACTTTTTAACTTAATATAATCATAATTATCTATCTGGTGTTCAATTATGAGTTCCAGTTTTTCTTTGGACACAAATTTGTTTCTTCTCCACAGATCTGAGAGGTAAACTATCTTATGTTCTTCTAATTGGGTTATGATATTACTCTTTATATCTAAATCATGAATCCATTTAGGTCTTATCTTGATATGTAGTATTAGGTGTGGGTCAAGCTCTAACTTTTTTCAGGCTAGTTTCCAATTTTCCCAGCAGTTTTTGTGAAATAGTGAGTTCTTATCCCAAAAGCTGGGGTCTTTAGGTTTGTCAAACACTAAATTGCTATAGTTATTGCATATTTTGTCCTGTGAACTCAACCTATTCCACTGCTCGACTACTCTGTTTCTTAGCCAATACCAAATTGTTTTGATAACTGCTGCTTTATAATATAGTTTTAGGTCTGGCACAATGACCTAAATGATAATTTAGCATTCATTAGCATTTTTATTAATTCCCTTGAAATTATTGACCATTTCTTTCTTCCAGATGAACTTTGTTACTATCTTTTTTAGACCTGTAAAACAATTTCTTAGAAGTTTGATTGGTATGGCACTAAATAAGTAGATTTAATTTAGGTAGTATTGTCATTTTTATTATATTTGCTCAGCCTACCCATGAGCACATCACATTTTTTTCCAACTGATTAGGTCTGAGTTTGTGTGGAAAGTGTTTTGTAATTGTGTTCATATATAGTTCCTGACTTTCTCTTGGCAGATGGATTCCCAAATATTTTATACTATCTATAATCATTGTAAATGAAATTTCTCTTTGTTTCTCTTGCTGCTGGACTTTGTTGATAATATATAAAAATTCTGATGATTTCTATGGATTTATTTTATATCCTGCAAGTTTGGTAAAGTTGTAAATTTTTTCTAGTAGTTTTTCTTTGTTGATTCTCTAGGGTTCTCTAAGTATACCATCATATCATCTGCAAAGAGTGATAATTTGATTTCCTCATGACTCTAATTCCTTTAATCTATTTTTCTTCTATTATTGCCAAAGCTAATATTTCTAATTCAATATTGAACAGTAATGGGGATAGTGGGCAGAAGGGTGGAGCCAAGATGGCAGAAAGCAGACACAATTTTCTGTGATCTCCTCTGTCCTTCTCTCAAATCAATAACAGACTAAGCCTCTAAATTGGTTTTGCAGTCAAAATCCACAAATATTTGGAACACTACAACATTCCCAAAAATAGATACATTGCAAGAACTTCAAAAAAGGTTTATTTCAAATTGGCAAGTGGACAGTCTACCCAGCCCAGACCATAGTACTGGGAGCCCAGGGCAAAGAGTTGGTGCAGGAGTCAGAGCATTGCTGCTTCTACAGATCAGGGAATCTTCTGTGAGCTTCTTATACTACTCTGTCCTGACTTCAAGTGGGTGTTAATAGATTTCATATAAAAGGCTAATTGTAAATCACTGAGCACCCCAGAAGAACATCAGACCTAGCTGGCATTATGCAAAACTGGAAATCAATCAACACAATTGCCCCAGGAAAAATTAAAGCAGCTGTCACTCCTTTTCATTGAACATACCTTAAGCCTTAAAAAATGAATAACAAACCAAAAAAGAACTCTCAACATAGACAGCCTTTATAGATAGAGAGAAGAACCTCAAGTCCTGAGGTTTCTAAAGGCAAAACAACTCATGAAAGCCCCAAAGGGAGACATGGCTGGTCCCCATTTCACAAGGTTTACTGGGAAGATTGCATTAAGAATCTTAAAAGAGAGTTGGGAAAAAAAATGGGGAAAGGAAATGAAATCATTACAAGAAGGAATGGAAAAAGCATATAATGCCTTACAAAAGATATGAAAAAGACACCAATTCACTGAAAAACAAAATTTGTGAAATGGAAAATGAATGCAATGAACAAAAAAATTCAATCAGTCAATTACAAAAGGAGCTAAAAAAGGTAATGGAAGAAAGTAATACACTAAAAATTAGAACTGAACAAATGTAAGTGAATGAAACAATAAAACTGCATGGAGCAAACAAAAAAATGAAAAAAAATAGAAGAAAACATGAAATATCTTTAAGGAAAAACAATTGGCCTGGAAAATAGATGTTGGAGAGACAATCTAAGGATTATTGGACTTCCTCAAAGCCATGATGAAAAAAAGAATCTAGACATTATCTTATTGGAAATCAGAAAAGAAAATTGTCCTGAAACTTTAGAATCAGAAGATAAAATAGTCATTGAAAGAATTCACTGATCACCTCCTGAAAGAGACCCCAAAATTAAATCCCCAAGGAATATCGTGGCTAAATTTCAGAATTATCACATCAAGGGAAAGATATTGCAAGCACCAGAAAGAAACACTTTAAATACTGAGGAGCCACAATTAGGATTACCTAGCAGCTTCCACCTTAAAGGATAGAAGGGATTGGAATCTGATATTCTGAAAGGCAAAAGAACTTGGATTACAGCAAAAAACAAGCTATTCAGCTAAAATGGGCATTATCTTTCAGGGATATTCATGATATAGGTGAATTTCACCTATTTCTAATGAAAAGGCCAGAACTGAACAAAAAATTTGACCTCCAAACACAAGAGTTCAAGAGAAGCCTAAAAAGGTTAAAGGAAAGAACTCTTAAGAACCTGTTATAATTGAAGGAAAGAAGGGAGGAGGATGAGCATTGTGTGAATATTACTCTCATCACATTTGACTCTAAGAGAGAATATCAAACACATTTAATTTCACAGAGAAACTTGTCTCACCTTATAGGGAAGTGAGAGGGAAAGAGGGAAAAGAAAGGGAAAGATTGATTTAAGGAAAAACAGAAGTATTAGGGAAAAGGGATAAAAAAAGTGGGAAGGGCTCTCTAAAGGGGGAGGACTCTGAGGGAGGTGATCATCAAAAGCAAAATACTGGGGAAGAAGGGAAAGGGGAAAAAAGAGAAAAGCACAACAGAGTAAATAAGATGGCAGGAAATACAGAATTAGTGATTTTAACTGTGAATGTGAATATGATGAATTCTCCCATTAAATGGAAGTTGATAGCAGACTGGATTAAAAGCCAAAATCCTACAATATGTTGTATAACCTCCTACTCCAAGGTTACTGATTGCCAGGGTCATACATACCAATCTTCCCCATAGACATAGAGATGAGACCAAAAAAGTGCCAGCCTTTCCTTATTGGTAATCTCACCAGGGGTTAGCAGGAAACAAGAGCAAGTGTATGTATGTCTTTGCGTCTCTCTTTGTGAATCTCTGAATCTCTCTACATCTCTGCCTCTCTCTTCTTCTTTCTACATCCTTCTCTTCTGGCTATGGAAAAGCTGGACATTTATATTTATACTCCTCTGGGATTACCCTATGCCTAGCCCACTTAGCACTGAGTAGGTGGATCCATAGAAGGGAGATACCTGGAGTTAGTGCTGGGGGCTAAGAAAAGATCTAACACCTGTAAGACACAACCTCCTGCTTCAGAGGCCAAGCTCCTTTTTATCTCCTGGGTCCACCCTACCAGCTGACATGGCATACATGGCGTTCTCAGAAGGAAAGTCTCTAACATATCATCCCCCTTCTGTTTAGCAGGGACCACTCATAAAACCAGCTTTGATATTAAAAATATATCTGCATATAAACCATAGGCTTAGAGTTTTAAAAATACAAAGATGCAATAAAAGAGATGAGAAGGGAAGTATATTCGAGATTCATCTGTGGCAAAGGGATGAAGGTCTCATCTTCTATAACTTCTTCAGGCTGACAAGGAGCATAGCGCTGACCCTACCCAATGGGATTCAAATTGAAGTGATTGTAGGCAGCAACAAGCAGTATCTTGTACCAAATGTCAAGATCAGGTCTAAGATGATTTTAAGTTGACCAAGTCTACTTGGTCTAGAATCCTTCTGAAATCTAGTGACCTTCCCCATTAAGACCTCCAAGACATAAATATCCTGGCCCTCTCCAAAGTATTAAGGTTGGACCTTGCCAATGTCCTTCCTCGTCCTTTCAAAGAACCTTTTGAATGTTCTGATGCTTAAAGCCCTGTTTTAAGACTTTATCCACATCCACCTATCTGGCTTTCTAACTTATAAACTACAGCTGTGTCACTGGGCATGATCACGGGCAAGCTTATATCCTGACCCATTATGCATTCCTGCCTTCCTGTCTCTCAATGAGGCTGTTGAACTTTCCCTTGTGGGGTCTGGCAATCCTCACTTGTAACCTCTCCCTCAGAGATTACTGATTGCCAGCATGCCTAATCCCAGACCTTCAGACTCCGGCCACTGCCTCATCAAGCAGTGGCTCTTGTTCATCAGAGCACCCAGACACAGGAGCTGGTGAATTCAAGTTTGAAAGACAATGGAGCCAACATTCTCACATCTTTTTATCATCTCCTCAAGGCTTGCATCCTTATCTAAGGAGGACATGGCTTTCTGGCGACTGGCATTAGTATTCTTTCTAGCTAATTTCCAGATAAAAAGACCAGCTGATTTTCCTTTACCTACTAATGTCTCAATAGCCACTTGTAGGCAAGCCACAAAATCAGGGAAAGGTTATACTGCTGGAAGCTAGGAGAGCCAGCAGCTCCTTAACACATGGAGATTTAACCCTGTAAGTGTTAACTGCCTCTTTCAATTCCTTAAATTTCTTCCACTCTAATGGGACCCAGGCTCTTTCCTGGTCAAATCCTTGTTTCCTGGTTACCAGCATTTGCTGCCTTCTATAACATACATCCTAATTCTGTCTGTAAATCTATCTACTTCCTGCTTCTTTCCACACTGTCTCTTCCTATGATATCACATCTACTTTTAACTTGCTTTATCAATCTTGGGGTTTTATCTCCCTTCCCATAATTGGACCAGCTGAACTCATGAGGTCCCTGGCCAATTCCATTCCTGTTCTTCAGGAACCACTTGTAACCTCCTACCTTTGAGGCTACTGATTGCTAGGGCCATACATACCAAACTTCCCCAATAGACATGGAGACGAGACAATGCTAAAATGCCAAATAGCCTTTCTTTATTGGTAATCTCAGCAGGGGTTAGCAGGAAGCAAGAATAAATGTATGTAGTCTCTGTCTCTTTCTGCATCTTTGAATCTCTCTACATCTCTATCTCTCTCTATTTCTCTCCACATCCTTCTCCTCTGCCTATGGCAAAGCTGGCCATTTATATTTACTCTCCTCTGGGATTATTGTAATGTTCTTGTTTGGTTTTCTGGAGGTCTTGGACAGCCTTCATTTCATCTGAGTAATTACCACAAGAATAGCCAGGTGTTAAAGTCCAAAAGTCTTTATTGTCTCCTTTGCTTGGTGCTCAGCTAGCTTTCTTGTGGCCTTCAGAGGGGACTTGGTTCCAGTGAAGAAATGAAGGAGAGCCTGCCACCAAGGTGGTGTGAGATGGAATGAATAGTCCAAGGGCTTATGCTTCAGCCTCCAGTTTTTTTTTAAGCTTGTCTTTTTTAGCTCTCACTCTGGCTGAGGCTCCCAGCTTATATGCTCTACACTGAGTATAAACTAATCACTATATCACTAGGAAACCATTATTTGTTGTATTTTTAAATCAATCATACTGAACTTAGAGAACTGTTAAGCACCATGCTAAACTAGATAACCATTTTTCAATTCCATTGACTTAGGATCTTGTAAGAATCCTTGTTTCAGAGTTCTGGCCCATAACAGATTACCCCATGCTTAGCTCATTCAGCACAGGGTAGTTGGATCTGCAAAAGGGAGACACCTGAAGTTAGTGCTGCATCCTAAGAAAAGATCTATCAAGAGGACACACCCCTCACCTTCTCAAGGAAACACCTATAAGACACAACCTCCTGCCTCTGAAGCCAATCCCCTTTTTACCTCCTACATCCACCCTATCAGCTGATATGGCATACATGGCAATTCTCAGAAGGAAAGTCTCTTAAAAATGTTGTTTACAACATTTAAATCATAGTGATATATACAGAGTGAAGGTAAAGGACTAGAGCAGAATCTATTATGCTTCAGATGAAGAAAAAAAAAAAAAACAGGGGTAGCAATTGTAATCTCGGATGAAATAAAAGCAAAGATAGATCTAATTAAAAGAGATAAGGAAGGAAACTATTTTATTAAAGGGTACCATAAATAATGAAGCAATATCAATACTAAACATATATGCACCATGTGGTATAACATCTAAATTCTTAGAGGAAAAATTAAGAGATAAGGAAGAAGAAACAGACAGCAAAACTATACTAGTTATGGATCTCAACCTTGCTCTCTCAGAAGTAGATAAATTGAACTGCAAAATAAATAAGAAAGAAGTTAAGGAGGTAAACAAAATGTTTAAAACGTTAGGTATGATAGATCTTTGGAGAAAATTTAATAGAGACAGAAAAGAGTTTACTTTTTTCTCAGTAATTCATGGAGCTTATGCAAAAAAATGACTGTCTTAGGGCATAAAAACTTCAACAAATGCAGAAAGGCAGAAATAGTAAACGCATCTTTTTCAGATCATGATGCAATAAAAATCACATGTAACATAAGGCCAGGAGAAAATAGACTAAAAGTTAATTAGAAATTAAATAATTTAATCCTAAAGAATGAATGGATGAAACAGCAAATCATAGACATAATTAATAATTTCATCCAAGAAAATGATAATAATGAGACAATATACCAAAATTTGTGGGATGCCGTCAAAGCAGTTATAAGGGGAAATTTTATATCTCTACATCCTTACTTACATAAAATAGGGAAAGAGAAGATCAATGAATTGGGCTTACAACTACAAAAGGTTGAAAAAAATAAATTAAAAGTCTTCAATTAAATACCAAATTTGAAATGGTTAAAATAAAAAGGGAGATTAATAAAATGGAAAATAAGAAAACTATTGAATTAATAAATAAAACAGAGTTGGTTTTATGAAAAAAGCTAACAAAATAGACAAAGCTTTAGTTAATTTGATTAGGAAAAAGAAAAGAAGAAAATCAAATTGTTACTGTCAAAAATGAAAAGGAAGAACTTTCCACCAATGAAGAGGAAAGAAAAATAATTAGGAGATACTTTGCCCAACTATATGCCAATAAATGTGATAATCTAAGTGAAATGGAGGAATATCTACAAAAGTATAGATTGCCTAGGTTAACAGAAGAAAAAATAAATTATTTAAACAGTCCCACTTTAGAAAAAGGAAGAAAACACACTATTAATCTACTCCTAAGAAAAAAATCCCCAGGGTCAGATGGATTTACATGTGAATTCCTCCAAACACTCAAAGAACAATTAAATCTGATAATATATAAACTATTTGAAAAAATAGGGAAAGAAGAAGTCCTACCAAATCCCTTTTATGACACAGATATGGTGCTGATAGCTAAACTAGGTAGGTTGAAAACAGAGAAAAAAATTATAGACCAATTTCCCTAATGAATATTGATGCAAAAATCTCAAATAAAATATTAGCTGAGATTAAAGAAAATCATCCCCAAGATAATACACCAAGTAGGATTTATACCAGTAATGTAGGGCTGGTTCAATATTAGGAAAACTATTAGCATAATCAACTATATCAATAACCAAACTAACAAAAACATATGATTATCTCAATAGATGCAGAAAAAGCATTTGATAAAATCCAACATCCATTCCTATTAAAAACACTAGAGATTATAGGAATAAATGGAATTTTCCTTAAAATGATCAGTAGTGTCTATTTAAAAAACATCAGCAAGTATCACATGTAATGGGGACAAACTAGAACCATTCCCAGTAAGATCAGGAGTGAAACAAGGTTGCTCACTAACATTACTTCTCAATGCTATTATCATGAAATAAGAAAATTTGGAGTAGCTAAAAATGACAAAATAAAAAAGTATGAAAGGAAAAAAAAAAGAAACTGTTTAGATCAGAGTTTAGTGTTCTTGGTGTAGAACACAAATAATTAAATACACAATTGTAACCAGTGAACTAGGGAAAAATGAATCAATGATGAAGAATCAAAGAGAAGTTAACAGATTAAGTATATAAAATATATTAATGAAAGAAATTCTGGCAGCACATACAAAAAAAAAAAGAAAGTATGTTTAATTAATACAAGAATTCTCTATAAGTCAAAGTAATTGACCATGAAAACAGGTTCTATATAAGAATATTACAAATAAAAAACAAAAACAAACAAAAAAAATGTTTGGCATAAAGTAAGGAATAGTACAAGAAAATTACCCCACATCTCTGAATATAGATAATGAAAAAATGGTGCATTTCTCTCATTGCTACTAAATTGGAGCAATCTTTGCTATGCTTATAACAAACTTTGAGGGTTTTTTTTTTTTTTTTTTTTTTTGAGAATTACTTGGGTTACAGGTTAAATATGAGCTACTTATGGTGCATGATATAAGAGGTAGATTTGAGATTGTCTATCAAACTTTTTATATTTCTCCAAAAGTTCTTGTCAAATAAAGAATCTTTTCCTCCAAATTCTTGGTATTATTATGTTTCTCAAAATCAAAAATTACATTTCAAAAAAATCTCAAAGAAACCAATCATTGAATATATTTGGTTCTGAGTCATCATCATTACTCTGTTCTACTGATCTACTATTCTTATTTTATCAAAACAATTTTAATATTCTTTATTGTAATATATGATGTCTAAAATTTGTATTTTCCTTCATTCCTATATCTTTTTTTCATTATTTACTTGAGATTCAAAATATATTTCCTCAAAATATTAGCATTATGTAGAATAATTCTCTAAAGTGCCCCGTTCATACATTGGCTTTTATAATGTGATATCTATTTGATTCATGTATTATCAACAAGGTATAACCTATCTATAAACAATAAACATTCCTACAAACTTTTAAAAATCATTTCTTATTCTAGAGAGTATAAAAATAAGTGGACTTCTCCTTAAAATAGATAATAGTTTTTATTTAAAATCATCAGCAAGCATCATATGTAATGGGGATGAACTAGAACTGTTTATGGCAGCCCTTTTTATATTGGCAAGAAACTGAAAACTGAGAGGATGCCCATCAGTTGGAGAATGGCTGATTAAGTTACGATATATGAATATATGGAATATTATTGTTCTATAAGAAATGATCAGGAGGATGGTTTTAGAGGTGCCTGGAAAGACTTATATGAACTGACGCCAAATGAAATGAACAGAAGCAGGAGATCGTTGTATGGCAATAATGATATTATATGACAATCAATTCTGATGAACATAACTCTTTCCAACAATGAAATGATTGAGGCCAGGTTCAATAAAATTGTGAGAAAGAGAGACAGGAGAGAACTGTAGGAACTGAGTGTGGATAACAATATAGCATTTTCACTCTTTTTGTGGTTGTTCACTTATTTTCTTAATCATTTTTTCTCCCTTTTTGATCTGATTTTTCTCATGCAGCAAGATAATTGCATAAATTGTATAAATATGTTTATACATATTTACATATATTCTATTTATATTGGATTACTTGCCATCTAAGGGAAGGAGTAGGGGGAAGAAGGGGAAAATTTGGAAGACAAGGTTTTGCAAGGGTTATTGTTGCAAAATCATTCATATGTTTTCAAAAAAAGCTTTAATAAAAAAAATTATTTATTTAAAATTCAGTTTGTAAATACTTTATGCATATGTATCTATATATCTCTGTGTGTGTATGAGACAAAGACAGAGAAAAACAGAGACAGAAAGACCTTTCATCATTTTCATTTCATCTATAAGCTGAAGTAGAGATAACTCTGCAAAAGATTACATCCAAACTGAATAAAATGAAACCATGTAAAACAAATAAACAACCAAAAATGTTTCCTTTCTTTCATTTGTTTCAGGTTTTATTTCTGTTATGTTACTATTCTGAAGTTTGTAGTTTTATTTTATATACTGCTACTTATCAATGCCATTAATTGTTTAAATGGTTGGTCCAAACTGCATATGATAGTTTATATTTTTGTTGTTCTCTATATTTGATCACATGTGTATGTGCATGTGTTTTTATGTGTACACACACACACATGCACACACACATACACACACACACACACATATATATTTAATGGTAGATTTATGGCCATGATTTAAACTTTTTTTAAAAATAGATAAGACTTGCTAACTGTTGTTTTTTTTTTTTTTTAATTTTATGATTTGGGTTGTTCCGTTTTTAATATAATTGTTTTCATTGTCTTACTAATGATAAATCACCCCTGGATCTTTGATGTTAAACCATTAGATTATAAAAATAATATTTTAAATATAGTTCTGTAGTCTTTTACCATCACTTTATGTTGGGCAATTAAGTAACTAATTTTGGAATGTATATTCATTAATGATATTGGTCTATGGTTCATTTGGATTATTTTTTTCTTCCCCAGTTTAGTCATTACAGCTATTTCTCTATCACAAAAGGAGTTTAGTTGTGTTTTCTTTCTCACTTTTTGAGAATCATTTGTGTACCATTTGAAGTTCTATAAAATTCATTTGTAAATTTATATATAGTTTCTTTTTTATAGGTTTTACATATAATTAAATTTCCTTTTTTGATATTTAAGATCTCTGATTCATATCCTATTAACTGGCCATTTTATATATTTTATGGATAGATTAAAGTAACTAAGTATCATAGCAGAGATAGTGTCAAAATCATAGTGGGAAAACTTTCACTTTGACTCTTACCTGAGATTCTATCTGTAAGACTCTGGGCAAGCCATATAACTGCTTCCTTCCTCAGTTTCCTCATCTATAAAATGAAATAGTTATAACATCTACCTCTAGGGATTTTTTGAGGATAAAATGAAGTAATAAATGAAAAGCACCATGTAAATTTTGTAGTCACATAAATTCTTATATAAATAGTAGTATTTTTGAATTTTCAATTTTGTTGGCATATAATTGGGTTTAATGCTTTTTGATTATTCTTTTTACTTCTCTATTATAAATTAACTTTGATTTGCTTTTGGTTACATAATACAAATTTACTGTCTTCTTTTAAATCAAGTCATAAAGATTTATCCATTTTGATGTTCCTAAAAGAGTAAACTTTAAATTTAAAAAAATATAATTTTAATCAGACCTACAGTTCTTTTGGTACTCAGTTTCCTTATTTCTTCAATTATTTTAAGTTGTTCATCCCTGATAAGTTTGTAAAATGTTATCTGTGACCCCAAAGTTCATTCTCCTATATTGCTGTTCAGTCATTTCTTAGTTGTGTTTGACTCTTTGTGATCTCATTTGACATTTTCTTGGAAAAGTTACTGGAGTAGTTTGCCATTTCCTTCTCTATTTCATTTTACAGATCAGGAAACTGATGCAAGTAAGGCTAAGTGATTTGTTCAAAATTATATAACTACCAAGTGTCAGAGGCTAGATTTGAACTCAGCTCTTCCTACCTGCCAGACCCATATTCCATCTGGTGCTTGATCTAGTTCTCATACAATGAGTTATAGTCCAATATACTCAAAAGGACTCTAGTTCATCCAGAATTAGGGCCAGATTCCCAAAAAACAAATCCGATTTTTTGTTTATTTATTTTGTTGTCTTTTCTTGTTTTGTTTTGTTTTGAACTCTCTGTGGATCCTTATGTCTCTTACCCAAACATTTTGGGAAAACATTCTATAACAAAACTCACATAGGACTCAAGAAGTAATAAGGTCCCTTAGAGGAAAAAAAAATCATTTAATATGCAAAGTAGATGACAGATATCATTTAATTATTTCCTAGACACAAAAAAAAAAAAATGCTTAAGACATAAAATACTCACAAGCACACATTAACCAATAAAATATGAAATAGTATCCCTTCACTTCTTTTGTACTTTTATAGAAGGTAAAAACAATTTTATAGGTCTACAGAACATATATTTCATTTTCACTTCAGAAATGCACAATCTGAGCAACTCACACTTTCTAGCCCATCTGGCTCACTATATGCTGCTTTCGCTTTAGAAACCTAAACAGTTCTGTTTTGTCATAACTGACTCTGATCCCATGGACCATAACATGTCAGGCCCTTCTATCCTCCACTGTTTTTAAAGTTTCTCCAAGTTCATGTTAATTTTTATTTATCCATCTCAACTTCTGCTTTCCCTTCTCCTTTTGCCTTTAATTCTTCCCAACATCAGAGTTTTTCCAATGATTCCTGTCTTCACATTATGTGGACAAAGCATTTAAACGTGAATTTCAGTATTTGACCTTCCAAAAGTCTGAATTGATTTCTTTAAGTATTGACTGACTTAAATCAATTTTTTTTTTGTATTTAAATATTGATTGATCTTCTTGCTGTCCAAGGAACTTTTTTTTTGGCTGAGGCAATTTGGGATTAAGTGACTTGCCTAAGATCACACAGAGAGGAAGTGTTAAGTGTCTGTGATCAGATTTGAACTCCAGTCCTCCTGACTTCAAGACTGGTGCTCTATCCCCTGTATTACATAGTCGCCCCCCAAAGAACTTCCAAAAGTCTTCTCCAGCATCACAGTTTAAAAGTGTCAATTCTGTGACACCCACTTTTCCTGACAATTCAAGTGTCAAAGCTTTATATTACCATTGTGGGGAAAAAATCATAGTTTTGACCCTATGGACCTTTGTTAGTAAAGTGATAACACTCCTTTTTAATATGCTGTCCAGATTTGCCATAACATTCTATTCAAGTAGAAAATGTCATTTTATTTCATGGCTACAGTTAGTGTCTTCAATGATCTTTGAGCCCCAGAATATAAAATATGATTCTGCTTCCTTTTTCTTTTTCCGTTTTCTAGGAAGGAACCAGTTGCTAAGATTATACACACTTCTTTCAATACTAAGCTTTGATTCTGCTTTTGTGCTCTCCTCTCACCCTCATGAAGAGGCTTATCAATAATTCCTTTTCAATTTCTGCTATCAGAGTTGTATTGTCTACATATCTGAGATTGTTGCTATATCTCCAAATAACCTTAATTAGTTTTGCTTATATTTCTTTAATGATAATATATTCCTTATTTTTTTATGATTTTTTTCAGATTCTTTTCCCCTCCCCACTATCTTTTTTTACACATTCCCAAGTTTTATTTATATATATATTATCTTAAACTTTTAATTTATTTCTTTTGTTTTCTATTTTTCTTATTTTTAATCTTTCTTCCAATATCTGCTTAAGTGATTAATTCAAAATCCTTCTTCCTTCTTGTTTTTATTATTTTTAGATTGCTCCTTTTCCCAAAAATTCTTTTTTTTTTTGTTTTATGCTCCTCAATTCTTCTCTGTTCCAGACTATTTTTTAAATTATAGATGCAAGAAATATATTTATATGTAATTTGTTTATTCTCTCTATAATTCTCAAAGTCAAATTTTCTGAATTGAATTCTGAATTACTGGGTTGGGATTTTCCCCTAATTTCTTCATTATTACTCCTATAGACCTTGATCAATATTTTTTTATGTGTGCCTAAACAGGATTTCAAGAGCCAGATGTCAAGAGACAAAGGTAATCAGAAATAAGATTTAAAGAAGGAAATAAGGTTAAGCCAAGGCAATCACAGGATGTTGGTATCGAAAGGACCTGTGATATAAGTAGTTACATTTCACAGATTAGGAAACTGAGATCCAAAGAGGACATATTTAGGGACTGAACTAGGAATTCAAATTCAGTTATAATGATTACAAATTCAGTGTTGTTTTCACTAGCACATAGAAAGGATAACCAAAAGCAGGGAGACATGAAAGCAAAAGAAAAGTCTGAGGATTGCTGAGTAGCCTACTATGCATGACTCTTAAGAGTTGTAAAGAGGAGTAATCAAAAAGGTAAAACAATAGGTTAGGGTTAAGTTTTTGGAGAACTCAAATATTAAACACTGATGTTTGATCTTATAGACAAAGGGTAATAATATTAAAGGTCTTTGAAGTAGGAAAGATGATTTGGATAATAAGAATGATAAAGCAGTGATGAATAGAATATATCAAAGTTAGGAGAGACTGAACTTTGAAAGATCAATTAAGAGGCTACTGCAGTAGTGCAGTTGAATAATGCAAATTTGAACTATGTAAATAGCAGAATAAAAGAAAAGGATAGATTACAAAGGAATTATTGAAGCAAACTTGCTAGGATTTGATATTTATAGTAGATATGGAGTAAAAAAAATGAGAAGCAAGATGTGCTTCTCAAATCTTAAGATTATAATTAAATATGTATTATTATTATCCCACCTCTGATACTATGTGACTAGTACTGTTGTTTAATCTTTTCTAGCCTCAAGCAAATCTCCACCAAACTTTCATCTACAGATAGGTTGTGATGTGGAGTAGAGAGAATTTTCACTGATAAAATCACAAATCCTTGATATGTTAATGAAATATTTACTATTATTATTATTATTATCATCAACAACTCAAGGTATCACCTTTGGGTGACTGAGAAAATCATAGTGACATCAACATACTGTGCAATGCAAAGAAAAAATGAATTGAGAAAGTACAGGGATAGTGAGTTTAGTTTTGGAAATATAGATTTTAAAGCTATAAAGGACAACAACTTCATTTCATCCAAGCGCTTCATTTTCAGATGACAAACCTGAGGCTCAGAAAGGGTGTGTCTCATTCACAACTCACATTAAGTGATACAGTCAGGAATTCTAGCCTTATTTTTCATTTGGGAGATGGGGCTGTTTCTACTGGTATGGGCTGCTTCTGTTTGGGCTGTGTGGCTCAGAAATGGTGAGGGGTCACCATTTAAACAAACAAACAAAAAAAGCTGGAGAGATCTCTAGGAGCAAAGCAACAGTTTATTGTACGGTCTCTGGATAATTGTGCGTTCCACCCATGGAGCAGGCAATCAAAGGGAGGAAGCACCTTTTAGGACAGGGATAATACTTTAAATAATCTCTAACACAAATACCCCTCCCACTACTGACCCTCATCCTCATTGGCTGAGGGTCTTACATTCTAAATGTGGGAACTAGCCAAGAAATTGAACTTGACCATAAGTACATAGTTGCCCATATTTGATTGAAATAGGGAGAAAATGATGTCATGGGAGTATAGCAGGAAAGGGACTTAAGTATGCCCTTGAATCAATGCTTAAAGACCTTCAGGCCTACTCAAATTCTGAAGTAGATGAAACCGTACTCAATTTTCATAACTGCTTGAAAGAACTCACCTCATCTTCTTTAGTAGTATTCATGTTCATCATAAATTGGAGATATAAATCTATAACTGGAATGATAGGCCAGAACTAGAAACTTGAAATTTGTCATCTATTATTTTTCATATTGAAGTGATAATTAAAACTCTAAGATAGAAGTACTCTATCACTAGTATAAATCATTCCTACCAAGTCTGCCAATGTGCCTTGTGCCATTTCCTCTCTAATAGTGCTATTTCTGTTATCATTTTGTACTTTGTGGCTTTTTTTTTTTTGTTTTTTTTTTTGTTTTGGTAAAAGCAGAAAACAAAGAAGCAAAATTCATGAATTGAATTTTGTTAACCATGAGTAACATGGGTAACATGTTACCCGTGGGTAATTTTTGGAGAATGTGTAATATTTTTTGAGACTGCAAAAGGAAAAATTTCTGTGTAACTATCAGCAGAATATCTTTTTCCTCTTTTAAATGAAGATAATTAATACGATTTGTAAAAGTTCTTCCAGTAATCTGAATATGAACCAAAATTGTTTTTATTGTCATTGTCCCCGTTGTTATTTATTCTTTGTTTTTGTTTTTCATTGCTTTACCAGACCCAACATATGCATTAACAGGATTTTCTACTTTATCTCCTAATTAGAATATTCTGAAATGAACTGGTAAACTAAGGAGTCATGAAAAATTTTGCTTGCTGACTTGTCTTTAAAGCACACTATGCACTCCTCCTTTGCTCTGACAGGGTGAGATTAGCTGATTGATCTGTATTTTCTTAGACTTGGTTTAAAAGGCAATTGAAAAGGATGGCCTATTTCAGTGTCTATTTCTTAATATTGACAAAGCCCAGGACCTTCAGTCTTGATTTCCATTGCCTTTTTGAGTACTCAGTGTGGTACATATTGACATCTTGCTTGTGGCTGAATTTAACTTGTCCAACTGTTTCCAGTTTCCCTAAAGCTGTGAATATTTACTTTATAACACAAGGCATCAAATCAATAATAGCCCTGGAAGTATTCCCATCCCTCTGATTTTTATTGAATTGACCAGATAAGTTGAGTTCTTCACAGAATATGATGCAATCTAGAATGAGGTTTGTTTTTTCCCCCCTTACTCTGGGATACAGTGACAGAAGCTTAGTAGGGATAGGTGAGTAAATGGTGAATGACTTTAAATCAATGAATTAATAACCCAAATATCTAGGGCATTTTTATATTGGGGGTATAAACCATTTTTCTGCAGGTTTTGGAGAATAGAACAAGAGATTTTGCTGGCCAAAATAAGAAATTGGTTTTTCTTTTCTTTTCAAGGAAGCAGCATTATCTTATGTTCTTTCTAGCTTACTTTCCTCCAAGAAAAAAAAAAAATTCCTAAAATTAAAATAACTTGAACTATTCTCCTAATCTCAAAATCATATTCTGAAGATACGAAATAAATGTCTGGGGGAGTTTGACAAAATGTGGGCTGTATCTAATTTCCACTTAAAATAATAGGTACTGTCTATCTCTACCTTATCTTAGGTAAAGTTACCAATACTTCCTGGCAGATGACAATCACAAAATTTAATCAGCTTTTCAGTTCTTCAGACAAGGTAACTTCCAAGTTGCCTTTAAGCAGAAATTTATGAACCTGTAACTTACTCTACTTTCTAATGTTGACATAGAACCTTAGTAATAAGGAGTAATAAGGCACAAGGGCTGATGAGTGAATATTTGAAGGTACATATGGGAAATCCTTCCAGATACCAAGATAAATCACTATCTATTTATGATTTAATAGATATGTTCTAAGGAACTATGAATATCCAAAAAAATAAGAGTAAGGATTTTACCAAGACAGTCACAAGGTAAATGTTCTTGAATCCAAGGCCAGAACTCTATGAACTTTACCACACTGCCCTTATTCTATGAATTAGTTTGCCAACTTCATCCAAATCTCGTTCTCATGAATTACAGGACTTCTATTGTTTTTACCTTGTAACATTTCCCACATATACTACTCTCTTCAAACACTGCCACTACCCTGCTACTAGCTGTCATCACTTCATATCTGGCCAACTGCTGTAGCCTGCTAGTTGGTCTTCATACCTCAGTCTTTATTCACTTTTGTCTATCCTATACTAAGCTGTCAAATTAATTTTCTTAAAGCACAGATTTGACCACATCAACCTCTCTCCATTCAACAAACTCTAGTGTTCGGTATTACCTCCAGTACAATTATACCTCTTCACAACTTGGCCCCTCTCCTATCCTGTTAGTCTTCTCATCTTCCCCCTACAAACTTTGTTATATATTGAAATAGACCTCCTTACTGTACCTCACAAAAGAAACTTCATCTCCTAACTGGGTATTTTTACATATCTAAATGTCCCCCCTTTTTCAAAAATGTAATTTGATTAATATTTCCTTAAACTATCTCTCCTTCCTTTGAAGAAATATTTAATATTTTACATAGGAAAAATATGTGTATATATGTAAATATGTATATGATATGTACTTTAGTTTATAATCCTTGCCTTCATTTTCTCTTCTCTCAATGTCTACTTAATAACTGATACTCAGGCTTCCTTAACTATAACTCAAATGAATCCTATTATTACAATTTCAACAATGATCTTTTTTATTGGCAAATCCAAGAGTTTTCTCAATATTCTTAACTTCTCTTTAACAGTTGACACTGTGGGCCACATTTTTTAAAATACTTTTTCTATTCAGGGTTTTATCATACTGCTCTCTAAGGATTCTCTTTCAACTTTTTGAAGTTCTACTCATTTCACTTAGCACCAGTTCATGTAAGTCTCTCCAGGTCTCTCTAAAAGCATCCTGCTGATCATTTCTTATAGAACAATAATATTTCATAACATTCATATACCATAACTTATTCAGCCATTCTCCAACTTATGGACATCAGTTTCCAGTTTCTTGGCACTATGAAAAGGGCTGCCACAAACATTTCCCTTTCCCTCCTTTAAGATTTATTTGGGATATAGGCCCAGTAGAAATACTGCTTCAAAGGGCATGCACAGTTTGGTAATTCGTTGAGAATAGTTCCAAAATGAACCTGATAATTATCAAATGATTAATTGATATTAGCAATAATATGGGTTTATAGAGCATAACATAGAGAACTGGGTGAACAATAGTATGAGAAGCCACATCCATCTTACTGCTCATCTAACTAGTTACTCCTAAAATGTTAAGGAAAGGGTATTCAGCTGATCTCTGGGGACCCAACCTTATAATTTAAAGATAATAAAAGTGAACAGAAAGGGAAATTCTGGGATAAATTACAGATCCTTAACATTCATGTAAACTCAAGAGAAGGATTTTCCAACTAGAATTCTCATTACTTTTTGAGGTACTAATAAAGAAAAAAATAAAAATTTCCTCTTTTGTTTTAGACTAATTGTGCAGTAGTCAGTTTGGCGGTTATTTCTTTGCAAGTTAATCCAGTTTCTCCCTTGTTTGAATGCCTATGTACTTGTGTATTATTTTATAATGGGCAAGTAAGTGATATAATGAATAGAACACTGAACCTGGAGTCAGGAAGACATCAGATACTTAACCAGCTGTGGTATTTTGGGCAAGTCATATAATATGTCTTAGTCTAAATTGCCTCTTTTGTAAAATAGGAATAATAATTGTATCCTCAGCTTGCTGGGAGGATTAAGTGACTCCTTTTTAAGCACTTTGCAAATTTTCAAGTACTTTATAAATGCTAGCCGTTATTTTGATTGTTTAAGTGACTTTATTAGAGTTGATCCCCTACCTAGAAGTTTGCCCATATTATAGTGACAGCTCATAAATATTCTCTTCCCTCTCCCCCCACCCCCTATCTTTTTTTTTTTTCTTTTTAAAACAATCTAGAATGATTGCCTTTATTTCAAGATCCTAGTGAATTTTTAAATCCATAAGATTGGATTTGCTTGCTGACCAAGAGACCTTAAGAAATCAATTCCAAATGCTTAATCCTGTTAGGGAGGCCCACACATGTTCCAGGTTTACCTGATCCAGCTTTCTCTCTTTATGAATGAATCCTACTTATAACTGTAAATGAGATTGGGATTCCATTTGTATTGCCTTTGAAAGGACTTATTAGAGACATTTGATATAGGAGTCCAAAGGAAATTTCCCTAAACTTCAAAGGGATTACATATGGTAAAGGGACTCTTACAGAAAGTTTGTGGAAAGGACAGTTAGAGATTTTATTCAGAATCCAGTTGGATGGCTCTTTGTGATGAGAAAAAAATTTCCTACTTTAGACAGTATGATTTCTCAGCTGAGGTTGAAGAAGTGACTTCCATTTGACATCCGTCCCTAAATCTCTTCATGAGAGACCTCCCATATTCTAGGAAATTCTGGAGGTAACAGATCTCTTTTTAAGATAAGAAGCTGGATTTACTTTTTATTTCTTTTCTTTATTGCCTTAAAATTAGAGAAGGCTATTACAAACATCAAAATAAACTGTTACAATGAGGTGATTCAGACCAATTCCAAGAAACTTATCATGCAATCATGTGCATTCAGAGAGAAGACTATAGGGACTAAATGTGCATTTGTATTGTATTGTATTTTCACCTTTTGTTGTTGTTGTGTGGTTGCTTGTTTTGTTCTTTCTCTTTTTTTCCCTTGTTTATTTGATTTTTCTTGATCTATTAAATGTGGAAATACATTTAGAAGAATTGCACATTTAATATATGAATTATTTGCTGTGTACAGTAAGGGAATAGTGGGGGAGGAATAAAATTTTGAACACAAGGTTTTGCAAGGATAAATGCTGAAAATTATCTTTGTGTTTTTAAATAATAGCTTTTTTTTTTCAAAACATATGCAAAAATAATTTTCAACATTCACCTTGCAAAATCTTGTTTCAAATTGTTCTCCCTCCATTCCCCCCATCCTCTCCCCTAGATAGCAAGTAATCCAGTACATGTGAAACATGTGCAATTCACATATATATTTGTCATGCTACACAAGAAAAATCATATCAAAAAGGAAAAAAATGAGAAAGGAAAAAAAAGCAAGCAAACAACAACAAAAAAGGTGATGATACTGTGTTATGATCCATATTCAGTCCCACTAGACCTTTCTGGATACATGTAGCTCTCTCCATCACAAATCTATTGGAATTGGCTTGAATCATCTCATTGTTGAAAAAAAGCCAAGTCTATCACACTTGATCATCACATAGTCTTCTTGTTGCTATGTACAATGTTTTCTTGATTCTACTTACTTCACTTAGCATCTCTTTGCATGTATTTTGAAAAATAAAAATTTATCATAAAAAAAAGCTATTGTAAATTGTTACTGTTGTTCAATCATGTCCATTTCTCCATGAAATGCATCACCCTAGAAATACAGGTGGTAAAGTGAATAAAGCACTGGGCTTGGAGTTAGGAAGACCTGAGTTCAAATTTGATCTCAGAAACTTCCTAGCTATGTGATTTCGTGCAATTCATTTAGTTTCTATTTGCCATGGAAGAAGGAAATGGCAAGTAACTTTACTGTCTTCGCCAAGAAAACTCCATATACAGAAGTTCGTGGGGTCACAAAGAATCAGAAATGGCTGAACAATGACAGGATTCCATAGAGTTTTTTTGAATGAGATTATAAACAGTTGAATTCAGGGCATAACCCAGTTAATATGCTGAAAATGAAATAGTTCAGAGTATAGAAAGTAGAGTGTCAGTGAATGACTAAATACTGTGAGAATGGTTCTTTGATCATTTGCATTTGACTTTCTGATATACAGATAACGTATATAATATGTCTTATCTGGTTCTAATCCAACACATGGAAGCTTAATAAACCTTTTAGTGGCCTATAGATTAATGAGTCTTCTAGTTGGCTTAGAAACTAGAAGACAGAATTAATTGTGATTATAAAAAGGAGAAACATTTGGAATGCAAGATTTTGCTAGAGTGTATGTTGAAAACTATCTTTGCATTTATTTTTTAAAAATAAAAAGTAGTTATTTAAAAAAAATAAAGTAGATCATGTTTTACTCTCTGAAATCTTTTTAGTGAGGATTGCTATATATAAGCCACCATATTGGGGAGCAGGGAGAATGGATAATCTGTATTCCCCTACCTGATCAACATGTATGCATGAATCCCTAATGCTTCTGTTTCAATTGTTTCTTTTTTCATGATCTTGAATGATTAAGTATTCTGAGAAAGAAGGGCTTTAGAGACTGGTGAAATTGGGAGATCTATCAAAACCTTCCAATATCCAATATCAATGACAATAGCAACCAAGGCTGTTGAGAAGCCACCACAATAGCCAAGCAACCAGCTAGAACTAGATGAGCAGTAAGCAATCTGCCAGCCAAGGCACTGTCCTGGAAGGCACCAGTCCAGATGCTCAAGGAAGTGACTCAACCAATGCTAAAGTGACGGCCTGAGGCAAATGATGGAGACTCTTCAAAGGGAAAAAAAGACTCCAAAAGTCAAGAGCCATAAGAAATTATTCAGTCCCATGAATGCCTCACATCTTTTGTGCTTTGTGCTTTAAATTTAAGCCGATCCTCACCAGCCAATAAATATATACATTATATACAATAAATATATAATTTCTCTTCTTGCCATACCTTCTCAGCAAGCTTATTATATAAGCTTATTGATGCAAACTGACTGATCAATATTATGGATTGTGGAGGACTCTTATTAGGGACTTATGAGTGACAACATTATAAGCCATAACCCTTCAGGTTATCTTTGAATGGTAAGGGTGGTAGGAAGCCACTCACTATTCACCAACATAAATATACTGATAAAGTGATGCCGTCGATCATGGAACTGCTCCTTCCATTGGAGCATCTAGATGGCATAGTGGATAACATACTGGGTTTAGAGTAAGGAAAAATTACATTCCTTAGTATGAACTAAGGCACTTACTTTAAAGCTGTGTGACTCTGAGAAAGTCATTTAATCCTATTTGTCTCAATTTCCTTATCTGTGAAATGAACAGGAGAAGGAAATGATAAACAATTCTGTTTTCTTTGCCAAGAAAATCTCACTGTCCTGAAAGGTTAGATATGACCAAAAAGGACTGAAAAACGAAAATGTGAGTCCCAATGGGACTATATCCTGGTAGATAGTGAAGCTCCATACCTTTAAACTGCTTTCAAAAATTCTTATATGTCATTTATCACCATTTATTTTGAGTTTAACTGAGCCAAAATGAGATAGGAGGCATCAGAATATTTACAAAAGACATTTTTTTTTAAATTGTAGTAAGTTGATTTATCTTTAATACACATTGCTTTGTGAATCATTTTGGGAGAGAAAAATCAGAGAAGGGAAAAGCAAGGAAGAGATTAAAAAAAAAATAAGAAAGAAAAAAAGAAGTGAACATAGCAATGTGTTGATTTCCATTTAGTTTCTTCAGATCTGTCCAAATGGCAGATGGCATTTTCTGTCCAAAGTCTGTTGGGATTGCTTCAGATCACTGAACAGCTGAGAAGAATCAAGCCTTTCACAGTTGATCATCGCATACCCTTGTTGTTATTGTGTACAATGTATTTCCAGTTCTGCTTTTTTTGCTCAGCATCAGGTCATGTAAATCTTTCCAGGCCTTTCTATAATCAGTTTGTTCATCACTTGTTATAGAACAATATCTGTTAACATCATGCATAACAACTTGTACAGCCATTCCCCAATTGATGAGCATCCACTTTTCCAATTCTTTGCTATCACAAAAAGAACTGCTACAAACATTTTTGCATGTGTAGGTCCTTTTGCCTTCTTTATAATTTCCTTGAGAAACAGACCCAGTAATGACACTTCTGGGTCAAAGGATATGTATAGTTTTACAGCTCTTGGGGCAGAGTTCCAGATTGCTTTCCAGAATGGTTGGATCAATTCACAACTCCACCAACAATGCATTAATGTACTAGTTTTCTCCCTTTCCCTCCAACATTTATCATTATCTTTTCCTGTCATTTCAGCCAATCTGAGAGGTGTGAGGTAGTACTTCAGAGTTGCTTTAATTTGCATTTCTCTAATCAATAGTGATTTAGAGCATTTTAAAATTATTATTACAGAAAATCCTTCTCAGAATAATACATTATGACCAAGTAGGATTTATATCAGGGATGCAGGGCTGGCATATTAGGAATATTCGGAAAACTATTAGCATTATTGACTATATCAATAACCAAATTAACAAAAATCATATGATGATCTCAATAGATGCAAAAAAGGCATTTGATAAAATCCAACATCCATACCTAATAAAAACACTTGAGAGTATAGGAATAAATGGGCTTTTCCTTAAAATAGTCGAGAGCATCTATTTAAAACTGTCAGTAAGCATAATATGTAATGGGGATAAACTGGAACCATTCTATCACTATCACCATTACTATTCAATATTGTATTAGAAATGCTAGCTTTAGCCCTCTTTGTAGTAGCCAGAAACTGGAAACTAAGTGGATGCCCATCAAATGGAGAATTGTGGTATATGAATATTTTGGAATATTATTGTTCAGTAAGAAATGACCAACAGGACGATTTCAGAAAGGCCTGGAGAGACTTACACGCACTGATGCTGAGTGAAACGAGCAGGGCCAGGAGACCATTATATACTTCAACAACAACTCTATATGATGAGCAATTCTGATGGATCTGGCCATCCTCAGCAATGAGATGAACCAAATCATTTCCAATGGAGCAGTAATGAACTGAACCAGCTACGCCCAGCGAAAGAACTCTGGTTGATGACTGAACCATTACATTGAATTCCCAATCCCTATATTTTTGCCCACCTGCATTTTTGATTTCCTTCACAGGCTAATTGTACAATATTTCAGAGTCCGATTCTTTTTGTACAGCAAAATAACTGTTTGGTCATGTATACTTATTGTGTATCTAATTTATATTTTAATATATTTAACATTAACTGTTCATCCTGCCATCTGGGGGAGGGGGTGGGGAGAAGGAGGGGAAAAATTGGAACAAGAGGTTTGGAAATTGTCAATGCTGCAAAGTTACCCATACATATAACCTGTAAATAAAAGGCTATTAAAATAAAATAAATAAATAAAAAGATACCTACATGTGCAAAACTGTTTGTGGCAGGCTTTTTTTATGGTGGGAAGAAACTCGAAATTGAGTGGATGCTCATCAGTTGGAGAATGACTGAATAAGTTATGAATTCTGATGGACATGATTCTTTCCAGCAATGAGAAAATTGAGGCCAGTTCCAATTATCTTGTGATGAAAAGAGCCATTTACACCCATAGTGAAGCCTATGGAAACTGAGTGTGGACCACAACATAGCACTTTCATTCTTTTTGTTGTTATTTGCTTGCATTTTGTTTTCTTTCTCATGTTTTTCCTTTTTGTTCTAATTTTTCTTGTGCAGAAAGATAATTGTGTATGATAATATGTATAAATATATTGGATTTAACATATATTTTAACATGTTTAACATATATTGGATTACTTGCCATCTAGGAGAGGGGTGGAGGGAAAGAGCAGAAAATCTGGAACACAAGGTTTGGCAAAAATTATCCATGCATATGTTTTGAAAAAAAAAGCTTTAATAAAAGGAAAAAAAAAAGAAATGCTAGCTTTGGCAATAAGAGTTGAGAAAGAGATAAAAGAAATTAGAGTAGGTAATGAGGAAACCAAATTGTCACTCTTTGCAGATGATATGATGGTATACTTACAGAACCCCAGAGATTCTACTAAAAAGCTATTAGAAATAATCCACAGCTTTAGCAAAGTTCCAGGATCCAAAATAATTTCACATAAATGCTCATCATTTTTATACATCACCAACAACGTCCAACAGCAAGAGATACAAAGAGAAATTCCATTTAAAGTAACTACTGATAGTATAAAATATTTAGGAATTTATCTGCCAAAGGAAAGTCAGGTATTATATGAGCAAAACTACAAAACACTTTCCATACAAATAAAATCAGATTTAAACAATTGGGAAAAAAAAAAAAAACTAAGTGCTCTTGGATAGGCTGAGCAAATATAATAAAGATGACAATACTACCTAAACTAATCTATTTATTTACTGCTATATAAATCAGACTCCCAAAAAACTATTTTAATGACCTAGAAAGAATAACAACAAAATTCATATAGAAAAACAAAAAGTCAAGAATTTCAAGGGAATTGGTGAAAAAAAAAAAAAAAAACAAATGAAGCTGACCTAGCTGTACCTGATCTAAAACTATATTATAAAGCAGCAGTCACCAAACTATTTGGTACTGGTTAAGAAATAGATTAGTTGATCAGTGAAATGGGTTAAGTTCACAAGACAAAATAGTCAACTATAGCAATCTAGTGTTTGACAAACCCAAAGACCCCAGGACTTTTGGGATAAGAACTCACTGTTTGACAAAAATTGCTGGGAAAATTGGAAATTAGTATGGCAGAAATTAGGCATGGACTCACACTTAACACTTTACACCAAAATATGATCAAAATGGATTCATGAGATAGATATAAAAAATAAGATTTTAAATAAATTAGAGGAACATAGGATAGTTTACCTCTCAGACTTGTGGAGGAGGAGGTAATTTGTGACCAAAGAAGAACTAGAGAGCATTATTGATCACAAAATAGAAAATTTTGATTATATCAAGTTAAAACACTTTTGTACAAACAAAACTAACGAAAACAAGATTATAAGGGAAGCAATAAACTGGGAAAACCTTTTTCACAGTTAAAGATTCTGATAAAGGTCTCATTTCCAAAATATATAGAGAATGGTCTCTAATTTATAAGAAATCAACCCATTCTCCTATTAATAAATGGCCAAAGTATATGAACAGACAATTTTCAGATGATGAAACTATTTCTACTCATATGAAAGGGTGTTCCAAATCACTACTGATCAGAGAAATGAAAATTAAGACAACTCTGAAATACTACTCCACACCTGTCAGATTGACTAAAATGACAGGAAAAGATAATGATGAATGTTGGAAGGGATGCAGGGAAACTGGGACACTGATACCTTGTTGGTGGAGTTGTGAACAGATCCGACCATTCTGGAGAGCAATTTGGAATTATGCTCAAAAAATTATCAAACTTCATACCCTTTGATCTAGCCGTGTTACTACTGGGATTATATTCCAAAGAGATATTAAAGAAGGGAAAGGGACCTGTATGTGCCAAAATGTTTGTGGCAGCCCTCTTTGTAGTGGCTAGAAATTGGAAAATGAATGGATGCCCATCAATTGGAGAATGGTTGGGTAAATTGTGGTATATGAAAGTTATGGGATATTATTGTTCTGTAAGAAATGACCAGCAGGATAAAAACAGAGAAGCTTGGAGAGACTTACATGAACTGATGCTAAGTGAAATAAGCAGAACCAGAAGATTATTATACACTTCAACAACAAGACTATATGAAGATGTATTCTGATGGAAGTGGATATCTTTGACAAAGAGAAGACCCAATTCAGTGCCAGTTGATCAATGCTGGACAGAGTCATCTACACCCAGAGAAGGAACACTGGGAAACGAATGTTGACTACTTGCATTTTTGTTTTTCTTTCCAGGTTATTTTTACCTTCTGAATCCAATTTTTACTGTGCAACAAGAGAACTGTATGGATCTGCATACATATATTGTATCTAAGATAAACTTTAACATGTTTAACATGTATGAGACTGCCTGTCATCTAGGGGAGGGGGTGGAGGGAGGGAAGGGAAAAGTTGGAACAGAAGTGAGTGCAAAGGACAATGTTGAAAAATTACCCATGCATATGTTCTGTCAATTAAAAGCTATAATTTAAAAAAAAAACCCTCAAATGGGGTCAGGAAAAGCAGGACATGACTAAAATGAATAATAACAACATTAATATTTGAGGCTGTTTTATCAAATGGATTTATTCTTAAATATAAATATAGAAATAAAAATCTCCCTCAAAAAAATTGTGATTTGAACTGGCTTGTGGACTTAATGGTATTGAGAGACTATTGATGTATAATTTTAATATAAATCCATTTATTGGTAAGGCACAAACATTGTGTTGAAACTGTTTTGTGTATTTCTGAATTTCATACTTAGCAAGATATTTCATTTCCTGGACACATGAAAAAGATTCAGATCCTTGTACTCATTCATATGGAGCTTTTGTAAAGCAATTAAAGCTTAAAGAGGAAGATTTTATATACATATATATATATATATATAATATGTATATATATATATATATATATATATACACACATCCATACATATATACAAACGTGATATGAGAAGGATCTAAAGATTCAAAATTAAAGCAAATCTGAAAGAAAAATAGAAAGAAGAAAGACTGGAGAAATAATGAATTGTCTGTGTGTTCAAAAAAATGAAGCTTTATTGAGAGCACTGAACATAATTGTTGATCTGGGGCTAGTCAAATGACTTCAACATTTGAGCCAATGAAAAAACTATGGAATTCAGAGCATATGGAATCAGACACTCTACATGCTTTTTATTTCTATGAGATGCTTATCATGAGTCTTTGGAAGTTTAGTTTGTTTGTTTTCATCAGATAGTTTTTGGAATCGTTGATCAGCTAAAGAAGCAGTTTGGTACAATGGATAGAGGTCTAGATCAGAGAAGTCTGGACTCAAAAACTACTTTCTGATACTAAATAGTTATATGAGCTTAGGCAATTCATTTCTACTGTTTCATCTTTAATTTCTTCATTTCTAAAGTACAACAATAATAACTGTTGTACCTGCATCAGAGGTTACTGTGAGTATACAGAGTACATAAAATATATACTTCAATCCACTATGTAAATGTTAATTGTTATTAGAATTGAGTGAATTCTTTTCCTTATGACCAATCATTGACTTGAGCCCACTTCCCTATGTGATAATATGAGGATTATAAATTTATTTTGATGTTCTAATAATTATCACTTGTTTTAACTGGTTATCATGGTTAAACAGATAAAAAAAATGCCTTAAGTTTTCACAACTAGTCTCTCTGCACTTTTGACTATATTTTGACTATATTTGACTATATTTGACTATATTTGACTATATTTTGTGCAGTAAACAGTCACCAACACTTTATTCAGAATCTTTTTAAGTTGAAAGAACTTTTCCAATCTTGGTATCTTGATGTCCACTTATCAGTTCCCTGAATCTACATATCATACATATTTGTGCTTTGGAGCACAAATTTTGTATAATTTAAAATTCAAAATACATGGTAGTATATTAATGAATTAATTGATCTTAAGGAGCTTCCCAAGCCCAAAATATAGCATAGTGTTAACTTTCTAAGTAAAATTACTAATAGTTTTCTATATTAGAGTTCTACTTAAATCTCCATCTTGAATGAGAAGCTTGAAAGAACAGAAGAAACTTATCTTTTTGTAGCTTTTAAAATTATGTTAAATTCCCTATATACATGACATGTTATCCTTTCTTTTTTTTTCCTCAAGAATATTTTATTTTTCCAATTAAATGTAAAGATAGCTTTTAATATTTATTTTTGTAAGACTTTTGTGTTTGAACTTTTTCCCTCTCCTCTCTCCAAGACAGAAAGCAATCTGATATGGTTTATACATGTACAATCATTTTAAACATATTTCCTTATTAGTCATGCTGTATAAGAAAAATCATAACAAAGGGGGGAAACCACAAGAAAGAAAAAGTAAAACAAAAAGAAAACAAAAAAAAACAAAGTAAAAAAAAAAAATCTGCATTTGGTCTCCATAGTTCTCTCTCTGGGTACAGATGGCGCTTTCTAACCAAGTCTATTGAAATTGGAAGATCTTTTATAGGTCAATACAAAAAGATTGCTTTCTCCTACAATAATACAAGACAACTGTATGCTACAGATGGTAGACCTGGAGTCAGGAAGACTCACCTTCCTGATTTCAAATCCAACCTTAGACACTTACTTCACCCTGTTTGTCTCAGTTTCCTCAACTGGAGGCATTGGAGAAGAAAATGTCAAATCACTCCAGTATCTTTGCCAAAAACAAACAAAAAAAAAAAACAAAAACAAAAACTACCACCACCACCACAACAACACACGGAGCCATGAAGGATACGACATAACTCAACAACAAAAAAGAGGGAATTGTTTTAGTTGGCTTCTAAGACCTCTTCCAGCTCTATATAAATGACTTTTGATCTTATGATCCTATAAAGCAATTCATCCCCTATACCTGAGACCAATGATCCTCAAAGGCTTACAAGGGACTTAGTCATATCTCCATAGGGAAATATAAAGGTTCACCACCTTGTAAACGAATGAAGTTGATCAAGCAATTTACCTGATCAACCATTTACATGTGTTTATCTGTGTATTTTATTTTATCCCCCAGGAAAATGTAAGCTTAGGGATCCCTCCTCATTCCCTTTCTTTCTTTTTAATAATTTTAACTTTTTATTGACAGATAATATGCCAGGGTAACTTTTTACAACATTATCCCTTGCACTCACTTCTGTTCTGACTTTTCCCCTCCTTCCCTCCACTCTCTCCCCCAGATAGCAAGCAATCCTATGCATGTTAAATATGTCACAGTTTTTCCTAGATACAATATATGTGTGCAGAACTGAACAGTTCTCTTTTTGTACAGGAAGAATTGGATTGCGAATGTAAAAATAACCCGGGAAGAAAAATAACAATGCAAATAGTTTACACTCATTTCCCAGTGTTCTTTCTTTGCGTGTAGCTGCTTCTGTCAATCATTGATCAACTGGAAGTGACTAAGATCTTCTCTTTGTCGAAGAAATCCACTTCCATCAGAATGCATCTTCATATAGTATCATTGCTAAAGTATATAATGATCTCCTGGTTCTGCTCATTTCATTTAGCATCAGTTCATGTAAGTCTCTCCAAGCCTCTCTGTATTCATCCTGGTGGTCATTTCTTACAGAACAATAATATTCCATAACATTCATATGTCACAATTTATCCAACCATTCTCCAATTGATGGGCATCCATTCATTTTCCAGTTTCTAGCCACTACAAAGAGGGCTGCCACAAACATTTTGGCACATACAGGTCCCTTTCCCTTCTTTTGTATCTCTTTGGGATATAAGCCCAGTAGTAGCACTGCTGGATCAAAGGGTATGCACAATTTAATAACTTTTTGGGCATAATTCCAGATTGCTCTTCAGAATGGTTGGATTTGTCCACAACTCCACCAACATCAGTGTCCCAGTTTTCCCACATCCCCTCCAACATTCATCATTATTTTTTCCTGTCATCTTAGTCAGTCTGACAGGTGTGTAGTGGTATCTCAGAGTTGTCTTAATTTGCATTTCTCTGATTAATAGTGATTTGGAACACTCTTTCATATGAGTGGTAATAGTTTCAATTTCATCATCTGAAAATTGTATGTTCATATCCTTTGACCATTTATCAATAGGAGAATGGCTTGATTTCTTATAAATTAGAGACCATTCTCTATATATTTTGGAAATGAGGCCTTTATCAGAATCTTTAACTTTCAAAATGTTTTCCCAGTTTGTTGCTTTCCTTCTAATCTTGTTTGCATTTGTTTTGTTTGTACAAAGGCATTTTAATTTGATATAATCAAAATTTCTATTTTGTGATCAATAATGATCTCTAGTTCATCTTTGGTCACAAATTCCTTCCTCCTCCAAAAGTCTGAGAGGTAAGCTATCCTATGTTCCTCTAATTTATTTATAATCTCGTTCTTTATGTCTAAATCATGGACCCATTTTGATCTTATCTTAGTGTACGGTGTTAAGTGTGGGTCCATGCCTAATTTCTGCCATACTGATTTCCAGTTTTCTCAGCAGTTTTTGTCAAATAATGAATTCTTATCCCAAAAGTTGGGATCTTTGGGTTTGTCAAACACTAGATTGCTATAGTTGACTATTTTGTCTTGTGAACCTAACCCATTCCATTGATCAACTAATCTATTTCTTAGCCAATACCAAATGGTTTTAGCGACTGCTGCTTTATAATATAGTTTTAGATCAGGTACAGCTAGGCCACCTTCATTTGATTTTTTTTTTTCCATTAATTCCCTTGAAATTCTTGACCTTTTGTTCTTCCACATGAATTTTGTTGTTATTTTTTCTAAATCATTAAAAGATTTTCTTGGGAGTCTGAATTGTATAGCACTAAATAAATAGATTAGTTTAGGGAGTATTGTCATCTTTATTATATTCGCTCGGCCTATCCAAAAGCACTTAATATTTTCCCAATTATTTAAATCTGACTTTATTTGTGTGGAAAGTGTTTTGTAATTTTGCTCATATAATTCCTGACTTTCCTTTGGTAGATAGATTCCCAAATATTTTATGCTTTTGACAGTTAGTGATGTATAAAAATGCGGAGGATTTATGGGGATTTATTTTGTATCCTGCAACTTTGCTAAAGTTATGAATTATTTCTAATAGCTTTTTAGTAGAATCTCTGGGGTTCTCTAAGTATACCATCATATCATTGGCAAAGAGTGATAGTTTGGTTTCCTCATTACCTTCTCTAATTCCTTTCATCTCTTTCTCGACTCTTATTCCCAAGACTAGCGTTTCTAATACAATATTGAATAATAATGGTGATAGTGGGCAACCTTGTTTCACTCCTGATCTTCCTGGGAAAGATTCCATTTTTTTTTCCATTGCATATGATGCTTATTGATGGTTTTAAGTATATGCTCCTGACTATTTTAAGAAAAAGTTCACTCCTATCCTCTCAAGTATTTTTATTAGAAATGGATGTTGGATTTTATTAAATGATTTTTCTGCATCTATTGAGATGATCATATGGTTTCTGTTAATTTGGTTATTGATATAGTCAATTATGCTAATAGTTTTCCTAATATTGAACCAGCCCTGCATTACTGGTATAAATCCTACTTGGTCATAGTGTATTATCCTGGGGATGATTTTCTGTAATCTTTTTGCTAATATTTTATTTAAGATTTTAGCATCGATATTCATTAGGGAAATTGGTTTATAATTTTCTTTCTCTGTTTTCAGCCTACCTGGTTTAGGTATCAGTTCCATGTCTGTGTCCTAAAAGGAATTTGGTAGGACTCCTTCAATCCTATTTTTTCAAATAGTTTATGTAGTATTGGACTTAATTGTTCTTTAAATGTTTGGTAGAATTCACATTAAATCCATCTGGTCCTAGGGATTTTTTCTTAGGAAGTTGGTTTATTGTGAAGATCGCCTATTTTAAAATCAGCCAGAGTCAGGAATTCAGGTTAGGGGAAAATCGTCAGTCTTTATTCTCAGTGAAGAAGGATCGGAGGTGGAAGAGAATCGGCAATAGCAATGTGTGCAGCTGAGTCAAGAAGCTAGCTAGACCAGCAGCCACACGACCAGCAGCTAGGAGTATGGAAGCCAGGCCCAATCTCTCCCAGCTTCTCTTCCTGTCACTCTCTGCCTCCACCCACCAAAATCGTCATTTCCTATACAACACATCAGGACTTGCACGAAGAGTGGGCAGGGACCATTCTTTATCCAATCATGTATATTAATAGAATATAACCCAATTACTATTTAGCCTCACATACTTGGGACCTCAGTGCATCAACTCAAACCTCAGCCCATTACAGTTTATAGCTTGTTCTATTTCTTTTTTCTAAGATGGGACTGTTTAGGATATTTACTTCTTCCTCTGTTAATCTGGGCAAGCTATATTTTTGAAGGTATTCTTCCATTTCATTTAAGTTGTCGAATTTATTGCCATAAAGTTGGGCAAAGCAACTCCTAACTATTGCTCTAATTTCCCCTTCATTAATGGTGAGTTCACCTTTTTTATTTTTAACACTAACAATTTGATTTTCCTCTTTCCTTTTTTTAAATCAAATTTACTAAGGGTTTGCTATTTAGTTGGTTTTTTCATAGAACCAACTCTTAGTTTTATTAGCTAATTTAATAGTTTTTTTTTTTTTTTTTTTTACTTTCAATTTTATTGATCTCTCCTTTTATTTTTAGAATTTCAAGTTTAGTGTTTGACTGGGGGGTTTAATTTGTTCCTTTTCTAGCATTTTTAGTTGCAAGCCCAATTCATTGACCTTCTCTTTCTCTAGTTTATGCAAGAAGGCCTCTAGAGATATGAAATTTCCCCCTTATTACCGCTTTGGCTGCATCCCATACATTTTGGTATGATGTCTCATTATTGTCATTTTCTTGGGTGAAGTTATTAATTATGTCTATGATTTGTCGTTTCACTCAATAATTCTTTAGTATGAGATCATTCAGTTTTCAATTATTTTTTGGTCTATTTTCCCCTGGCTTTTTATTGAATGTAATTTTCATTGCATTGTGGTCTGAAAAGAATGCCTTTACTATTTCTGCCTAACAAACCCATTTGAGTTTGAGGTTTTTATGTCCTAATATATGGTGAATTTTTGTATAGCTTCCATGAACTGCTGAAAAGAAAGTGTACTCCTTTCTGTCTCCATTTAGTTTTCTCCAGAGATCTATCATATCTAACTTTTCTAGCATTCTATTTACCTCTTTGACTTCTTTCTTATTTATTTTGTGGTTTGATTTATCTAATTCTGAGAGTGCAAAGTTAAGATCTCCCACTATTATAGTTTTACTGTCTATTTCTTCTTGCAGCTCTTTTAATTTCTCTTTTAAGAATTTAGATGCTACACCACTTGGTGCATATATGTTTAATATTGATATTGCTTCATTATCTATGCTACCCTTTAGCAAGATATAGTGCCCTTCCTTATCTCTTTTAATTAGATCAATTTTTGCTGTTGCTTGATCTTAGATCAGGATGGCTACCCCTGATTTTTTGACTTTACCTGAAGCATAGTAGATTCTGTTCCAGCCTTTACTTTTTTTGTATCTCCCTGCTTCAGGTGTGTGACATGTGATCCTTTCACCCCAAAAAAATGTAAGTTCTTTGAGGGCAGGGACTATTTTTCTTTTGTGTCTCTATTAATGTGTTGGGACAAGCATGTCACTCATTAGATATGGCTCCATATTATGGTGACTAGCAGCATATGCTGTTATGGACTCCAATTGCTAGGTAAACAGCAGATGCTTTTTAAATGAATGGGATATGTTATCTGCCTTATATTGGGATTGAGGGAAATGCTAAAAAATAATGTACTTGGTATAGAGCCAGAAGCTTTTATTTTTTCTCTTTTGGAGAATAATACTGAGTAAACATAATAAAAAGCATAATCTATGTGAACAACTTCAAGATAGTCTCAGACTTAAAGAGACTAATATATTTCCAAAAAATGGAAGAGTAAATAAATCATACAAATAATAAGTAATCTTAGCAAAGAAAAGGATAATGACATAACATACCAAAAATTTAGGTTTCCAACAAAACAGTTCATAGAGGAGAAATTAATCTCTACACATTTTCATAAACAAAGGACAGAAAAAAGAATAAATTAAACAAGCAACTAAAAAAAACCCTAGAAATTAAAAACAAAAACAAATTATATAATACACAAAAAACAAAAATTTGAAAATTCAAGAAAACCACAAAATTGAAACCATAACAAAACAAAAACAAAACTGATCTTTAAGCAACTAATAAAATAGAAAGCTAACTAATTTGATACAAAACAAAAATAAAATCAACTAAATTATAAAAATTAGAATAAAAAATATTTCACAAATGTAGAAGTAAAAGAAACAGAAAATATTTTATCAAATTACAAGCCAAAAAATTTTGTAAAGTATGAAGTGCACAACTTAGATATTTCTTAACTAAACCATTCTCTAAGAACTGGTTTCTGTTACTAAAAAATTACTGCTCCTCAGAAGGAATTTGTGACCAAAGAAGAACTAGAGATCATTATTGATCACAATATAGGCAATTTTGATTATATCAAGTTTAAAAGTCTTTGTACAAAGAAAACTAATGCAGACTAGATAGAAGGGAAGGGCAGGAAATCAATAAATTGGGAGGAAAAATTACATTCAAGGGTTCTGATAAAGGCTTCCTTTCTAAAATATAGAGAGAACTGACTATAATTTATAAGAAATCAAGCCATTCTCCAGTTGATAAATGGTCAAAGGATATGAACAGGCAGTTTTCAGATGAAGAAATTGAAACTATTTCTGCTCATACGTAAAGGTGTTCAAAATCATTATTGATCAGAAAAATGCAAATTAAGAAAACTCTGAGATACTATTACATATCTCTCAGATTGGCTAGCATGACAAGAAAAGATAATGATGAATATTGGAGGAGATGTAGGAAAATTGGAACACTGATGATGGAGTTGTGAATGGATCCAACTATTCTGGAGAGCAATTTGGAACTATACTCAAAAAGTTATCAAACTGTGCATAACCTTTGACCCAGCAATGTTACTAGTGGGCTTATATCCCAAAAAGATATTAAAGAAGGGAAAGAGACCTGTATGTGCAAAAATGTTTGTGTCAGCCCTTTTTGTAGTGGCTAGAAACTGGAAATTGAATCAATGCCCATCAATTGGAGAATGGTTGGGTAAATTGTGATATATGAATGTTATGGAATATTATTGTTCTATAAGAAATGACCAGTAGGGTGAATACAGAAAGGCTTGGAGAAACTTACATGAACTGATGCTAAGTGAAATGAGCAGAACTAGGAGATCATTATATACTTTAACAACAATATTATATGAGGATCAATTCTGATGAATATACTCTCTTCAACAATGAGAGGATCCATATCAGTTCTAATTGAATAATGAGTAATGAACAGAACCAGCTACACCCAGTGAAAGAACACTGGGAAATGAGGGTGTAACACAACGTAGTATTTCCATTCTTTCTGTTATTGTTTGCTTGCATTTTTGTTTTTCTTTTCATGTTATTTTTATCTTTCTAAATATGATTTTTCTTGTGCAGCAAGATAACTGTATAAATATATATATATACATATAGTGTATTTAACATATGCTTTAACATATTTAACATGTATGGGACTACCTGCCATCTAGGGGAGGGGATAGAGGGAAGGAGGGGAAAAGTTGGAACAGAACTTTTTTCAAGGGTCAATGTTGAAAAATTACTGATGCATATGTTTTGTCTATAAAAAGCTATAATTAAAAAATACTACTCATTAAAGTTTAGCATAATGCCTGACACCTAATGGGTACATAATAAATGTTTATTGAATGACTGATTCCACAGCAGATTTTGGGTTTGAGGGATTGTCTCTTGTAAATAGAACTCAAGCCTCTATCCAGTGTATTTCCATCCCCCCCAATAAAAATAGCTAAAATTTCCCTAATATCATATAACCTAGTATAATGTTCTGATTAGCTTTCTGGAGGTGTTGGGGCCAGCCTTCTTTTCATCAGAATAATCTGCTGAAATAGCCATGGATAAAGTCCAAATTTTTATCTCCTTCACAGTCTGTCTCCTTCACCTAGGACTCAGCTAGCTTTCTGGAAGTCCTCCAGAATGTGTTTTTGTTTCTGTGGAGGTAGAAGGAGAGCCACAGTGATGGTCTCTGTCTTGAAGTCTGTTTCTGCTGAGAGCTTGAGCTCCAACCTCCAGTCCTCTGTCTTCTCCGAGTCTGTCTCCGAGTCTTTTTCTAGGTCAGACTCCGACTTCTTAAATGCTCTATTACAATTAAATCCTTCATCATACTGAGTATGTCATTATATCACTAGGGAACCATTATTTGTTGTAAGATTAATTCAATCATACTGAGCTAGAGAACTATTAATCACCATACTAAACTAGATAACCATTGTCTTATCAGTTTCAGAGTTACCTTGTTGACAGAATCTTTGTTTCAAGTACACTTCTCCAGAATTCTGACCCATTACAACCTAGTGCATTGATTTTACCCCAACATCTACTACCCAGTGATAATTGTCCTAAAATTGGTTGACTAGTTATTGTTTCCTTAATATCATTTAAAACAGAAGTCAGAAAATTATGGTTAAGTACCATATTCTGCTGACATCTGTTTTTGCACAAAAATGGAGGAAGCATTTTTAGCCTTGTTGAATATAAAAATAAACCCTTTGGCTATAAAATTTTCTAACCCCCTATCTAACCAGTTAATATTGATTAATTTTTTCAAAGGTTTGTTTACTCTGAAGATTTATCAGGAACCAAAATACATTAGAAATAAAACCCTCCAAACACAGAATACAATCCCCTATCTTAGTCTCTGAAGAGAATAGACTCAAAGTTAGAATGATCAATTTCTGAGACCTCCCACCATGAGAGGTTACATTGCTGATAAGCAAGTTGTTCTTTTGGTTGTAGGACATAGTATCCTGTTTGCTGGGGTAATTTACTGCTGTGTTGCATCAAGCACATCACTCGTCAGATGTGGCTCCTCAGTGAGTTTAGCTACATTAACAGCATACTCTGTTACAGGCTCCAGTTATCAGAACTCTGGGGACTCTGACTTTTTTGAGGCTCCCAAAGTTATAATATTTTCTATTTCATCTTTGATATTCATTCACATCAGATCAAGAAAGACTAACAGTAGAGGCTAAAGAAACAAAGGTTCCATGCATTCAAGGCTACTTGGTTTCTTGCATTGCCACTAATGCTATATGGATCCCACACATAATTCTAGCATAGTTCCTACTTCACTATAAAACAACAAACAACAATAGCAATAACCATCTTCCAAGAAGAGAGAGTTTTTTCACTAGTTTGAGTCTTTTGTATGAGTATTCAATTCTGCATCAACATCCAGTTTAAAAGACTTTTCATAGCCATGAAATAAGCCGAAAAGAAACCTTCAAGATAACTACATTCTGTGTTGGAGAGCTGAAGAATGTCTCAGCACAATCTTACATTTCTGAAAGTAATATTTGCTCAAAAGTCCAGTTCCTAACACATAGTGGGCATTATATAAATGTTTATTCTCTTACTTTCACCTCTTTCCTCCTACTGAAGTCTTCATATGGATGGTTGTCTGGCAGAACATATTGTGAATACTGTGAAGAATAGGCTTTCATTAGCCAGGCCCATCTTGACTCTGAGTGAGACAACAAAATTGTTCTTCCATTTCTTCACTCGTAATTTAAGACAAGCTAAACTGAAAAAAAAATGGTGTATATATTTAAAAGAGCTCTTATAAAAGAGCTTTTAGAAGAAAAAAAAGAAAAGCTCTTAAATGTTTTCCTAATATCTTAGGCCAATGCCTCATCAATGTATGGAGATGAACTAATATTCTCGAAATCTATGTTTGAGAAGTTCTGGGGGATGCTAATGAATTGGAAATTACCTGGGTGAAGGATAGTGAGTCTCTTGTCCAATAACCACTAGAACACACACACACACACACACACACACACACACACACACACACTCTTAAGTGGAACAATTAACAAATGGAAGAAGAAAAAGAGCTTTTCCAATAACCACTAGAACACACACACACACACACACACACACACACACTCTTAAGTGGAACAATTAACAAATGGAAGAAGAAAAAGAGCTTTTCTAAAGGCATGTCTATTTTTAAAATATAGTCATATGGTATTCTATGATAAAAGATCTTTAGAGAATATAATGTTAGTTACAATGGAAACTCCTTTAATTGAATGGCATGGAAAAAGCCCTAGAGCTGCCACTTTAGAGCAGAAGGGTAGCTTCATGAAGTCTATGCTGTAGCCCTCTCAAAATATCTAAAATTCCATAATTAGAATTAACTTTTACCCTCATAAATGATATTGATAAATGTGATATAATAAGATTAAATCATCAGATTAATATACATGTGTCCTACTTTTAAAAAAACCTGATGTACAAGCATCTTACTTTGTAAAATTAATTAATTTGGGGGTGTTTTGTAATACCAATGGAATTGTTGTACTATAAGGTTTATTTTAAGCAAGCATATCCCATAGTGCATTTAAAACATGAAGCAATACGTCAAGAATCCAATATAACTTCTGGGTGAATTGTCCCATGGACACAGTTGGTAATTATGATTTTATTCATAAGTAAATAGATTTCTGACATTAGATACATAAAGATTTCCAAATTTAATAGGACTTTTCACAGTTTTCATTTTACTAGCAGGGTCCTCAAAAATCCGAGGTCACCATGATCATGGAGAAGAAGTGATAGGAATTTTTTTTTTTAATTTTTAATTTTTTATTTAATAGCCTTTTATTTACAGGTTATATGTATGAGTAACTTTACAGCATTAACAATTGC
The DNA here is from genome assembly GCF_902635505.1 of Sarcophilus harrisii. NCBI lineage: Eukaryota > Metazoa > Chordata > Mammalia > Dasyuromorphia > Dasyuridae > Sarcophilus > Sarcophilus harrisii. The sequence continues at coordinate 313,854,688 of NC_045429.1, read as the reverse complement.
CAAACCTCTTGTTCCATCTTTTCACCTTCTTACCCACCCTCCCCAGATGGCAGGATGACCAGTAGATGTTAAATATATTAAAATATAAATTAGATACACAATAAGTATACATGACCAAACTGTTATTTTGCTGTACAAAAAGAATCAGACTCTGAAATATTGTACAATTAGCTTGTGAAGGAAATCAAAAATGCAGCTGGGCATAAATATAGGGATTGGGAATTCAATGTAATGGTTTTTAGTCATCACCCAGAGTTCTTTCTCTGGGCATAGCTGGTTCAATTCATTACTGCTCCATTGGAAATGATTTGGTTGATCTCATTGCTGAGGATGGCCAGGCCCATCAGAACTGGTCATCATATAGTATTGTTGTTGAAGTATATAATGATCTCCTGGTCCTGCTTCATTTCACTCAGCATCAGTTCGTGTAAGTCTCTCCAGGCCTTTCTGAAATCATCCTGTTGGTCATTTCTTACAGAACAATAATATTCCATAATATTCATATACCACAATTTATTCAGCCATTCTCCAACTGATGGACATCCACTCAGTTTCTAGTTTCTAGCCACTACAAAGAGGGCTGCCACAAACATTCATGCACATACGTCCTTTCCCTTCTTTATGATCTCTTTAGGATATAAGCTCCAGTAGTAACACTGTGGATCAAAGGGTATGCAAGTTTGATAACTTTTGAGCATAGTTCCAAATTGCTCTCCAGAATGGTTGGATTCGTTCACAACTCCACCAATCAATGATCAATGTCCCAGTTTTCTCAGCATACTCTCCAATAATCATCATTATTTTTTCTTCATCTTAGCCAATCTGACAGATGTGTAGTGGTATCTTAGAGTTGCATCAATTTGCATTTCTCTGATTAATAATGACTTGGAGCATCTTTTCATATGACTAGAAATAGTTTCAATTTCTTCATCTGAGAATTGTCTGTTCATATCCTTTGACATTTTTCAATTGGAGAATGGCTTGATTTTTTATAAATTAAAGTTAATTCTCTATATATTTTGGAAATGAGGCCTTTATCAGAACCTTTCACTATAAAAATATTTTCCCAGTTTATTGCTTCCCTTCTAATCTTTTCTGCATTAATTTTGTTTGTACAAAAACTTTTCAGTTTGGTATAGTCGAAATTTTCAATTTTGTGATCAGTAATGATCTCTAGGTCTTCTTTGGTCATAAAGTCCTTCCCCTTCCACAGGTCTGAGAGGTAAACTAAGGTGATAGGAATTTAGTTGAGATTTAAACATGAATTAAAACATGAAAAAAAAACTCAAAACATCTACACAATAAACTTAATAAGATGATGAATATTTGTGTGACATCTCCTTATAATAGGAAAAGAATAATTTCATAGTACTTAATAGTCAAGAGAGAATTACAGAAGTGGGATTTGGAGATATTGTTGTATTTTTATGAAAATAAATGGGTACCCACTTTTCACACAAATTAAGTCTGATCTAACCAATTGGAAAAATATTAAATGCTCTTGGATAGGGCGAGCAAATATAATAAAGATGACAATATTAACTAAACTAATCTATTTATTTAGTGCTATACCAATCAGACTCCCAAAAAACTATTTTAATGACCTAGAAAAAATAACAACAAAGTTCATATGGAAAAACAAAAGGTCAAGAATTTCAAGGGAATTAATGAAAAAAAAAATCAAATGAAGGTGGCCTAGCTGTACCAGATCTAAAACTATATTATAAGGCAGCAATTACCAAAACCATTTGTTATTGGCTAAGAAATGGACTAGTTGATCAGTGAAATAGGTTAGGTTCGAAGGACAAAACAACCAATAACTTTAGAAATCGAGTGTTTGACAAACCCAAAGACCCCAGTTTTGGGGATAAGAACTCACTATTTGATGTAAATTGCTTGGAAAATTGGAAATTAGTATGGCAGAAACTAGGCATTGACCCACACTTAATACTGTACACCAAGATAAGGTCAAAATGAGTTCATGACCTAGGCATAAAGAATGAGATTATAACTAAATTAGAGGAACACAGGATAGTTTACCTCTCAGACCTGTGGAAGGGGAAGGACTTTATGACTAAAGCAGAACTAGAGATCATTACTGATCACAAAATAGAAAATTTCGATTATACCAAACTGAAAAGTTTTTGTACAAACAAAACTAATGCAGACAAGATTAGAAGGGAAGCAATAAACTGGGAAAATATTTTTACGGTCAAAGGTTCTGGTAAAGGCCTCATTTCCAAAATATATAGAGAATTAACTCTAATTTATAAAAAATCAAGCCATTCTCCAATTGAAAAATGGTCAAAGGATATGAACAGACAATTCTCAGATGAAGAAATTGAAACTATTTCTAGTCATATGAAAAGATGCTCCAAGTCATTATTAATCAGAGAAATGCAAATTAAGACAACTCTAAGATTCCACTACATACCTGTCAGATTGGCTAAGATGACAGGAAAAAATAATGATGATTGTTGGAGGGTTTGCGGGAAAACTGGGACATTGATGAATTGTTGGTGGAGTTGTGAACGAATCCAACCATTCTGGAGAGCAATTTGGAACTATGCTCAAAAAGTTATCAAACTGTGCATACCCTTTGATCCAGCAGTGTTACTCTTGGGCTTATATCCCAGAGATTATAAAGAAGGGAAAGGGACCTGTATGTGCAAGAATGTTTGTGGCGGCCCTTTTTGTAGTGGCTAGAAACTGGAAACTGAATGGATGTCCATCAGTTGGAGAATGGCTGAATAAATTGTGGTATATGAATATTATGGAATATTACTGTTCTGTAAGAAATGACCAACAGGATGATTTCAGAAAGGCCTGGAGAGACTTACATGCTGATGCTGAGTGAAATGAGCAGGACTAGGAGATCATTATATACTTCAACAGCAATATTATATGATGACCAGTTCTGATGGCCCTGGCCATCCTCAGCAACGAGATCAACCAAATCATTTCCAATGGAGCAGTAATGAACTGAACCAGCTACGCCCAGAGAAAGAACTCTGGGAGATGACTAAAAACTATTACATTGAATTCCCATGTTTATGCCCAGCTGCATTTTTGATTTCCTTCACAAGCTAATTGTACAATATTTCAAAGTCTGATTCTTTTTGTACAGCAAAATAACGTTTTGGTCATGTATACTTATTGTGTATCTAATTTATATTTTAATGTATTTAACATCTACTAGTAATCCTGCCATCTAGGGGAGGGGGTGGGGGGGTAAGAGGTGAAAAATTGGAACAAGAGGTTTAGCAATTGTTAATGCTGTAAAGTTACCCATGCATATAACCTGTAAATAAAAGGCTATGAAATAAAAAGAAAAAAAAAAAGAAGAAAATAAATGGGTACTGAGGGCTAATTCTGTTTTCATCCCTATATTATACACTATGTAAAACATGTGGTCCAACTCCTACATCTCTATATCTATCTATTTAGATAGATACAGATAGATAGATACATTGATAGATGACACGCACACACATACACACACACACATATATATATAATTTAATGGAAGAGACAAATTGTAATCATATTTAAAAAAACAGACTAGTACATACAACACAAAAATGATTAAGTCTAGACAACCTCTAATATAGAAGAAAAATGCTAAGAAGTTACTATTATCTTAGAAAATTTGTGAATAGTTAATATTTAGCAATTTTATATCAGGATGCTTCACATTACTCACTTATAGGTTTGTGTTCAGTAGCTATATGTGATAAAAGTCATATTATTGAGTAAGGGAAGACACATTATAGGCAACTTAAGAAACAGGATTTTCTTGTTCCAACTCCCTTACATGCATCACACTGAAAGATATATAGCTATCCTACATGAACATAGTATGAGGTCATGCCATGAATTCAAGAAATGATAAAAAGTAAAATTAATGAAAAAAATGCAAATGAAGGTAGCCTAGCAGTACCAAATGTAAAACTATATTATAAAGCATCAGTCACCAAAACTATTTGGTACTGGTTAAGAAATAGAGTAGTTGATCAATGTAATAAGTTAGGTTCAGAGGACAGAATAGTGAATGACTATGATAATTTAGTGTTTGAAAAACCCAAAGACGCCAGATTTTGGATAAGAAGTCACTATTTGACAAAAACTGCTGAGAAAATTAGAAATTGGTGTGACAGAAACTAGGCATTGACCCACACATAACACCTTATACCAAGATCAGAACAAAATGGGTTCATGATTTAGACATGAAAAATGATATTCTAAGCAAATTAGAAGAACAAAGGATAGTTTAATTCTCAGATCTGTAGAAAAGGAAGTAATTTTGTCCAAAAAAGAACTAGAATACATTATTTAATACATAGTGGATAATTTTGATTATATTAAGTTGTACAAAAAAGGTTTTGTACAAACAAAACTAATGCAGACAAGATTAGAAAGGAAGCAATAAACTGGGTAATATTTTTACATTCAAGGGTTCTGATGAAGGCCTTATTTCTAAAGTATAGAGAGAATTTACTTAAATTTATAAGAATTCAATCCATTCTCCAATTGATTAATGATGAAAGGATATGAACAGACAATTTTAGGATAAAGAAATTGAAACGACTTCTAGTCATATGAAAAGATGCTCTAAATCACTATTGATCAGAGAAATGCAAATTAAGACAACTCTGAGGTATCACTACATACCTCTCCGATTGGCTAAGATGACAGGAAAAGACAAATGTTGGAGAGGACATGGGAAAATTTGGACACTAATACATTGTTGGTGGAGTTATAAACTGATTCAACTTTTCTGGAAAACAATTTGGAAATATGCCCAAAGGGCTATCAAACTGTGAATATCCTTTGATCCAGCACTGTGTTTATTGGGCTTGTATCCCAAAGAGATGGTGAAGAAGGGAAAGGGACCCATATGTGCAAAAATGAGCTATCATATAGCTCTTTTTGTAGTGGCAAGAAATTGGAAACTGAGTATTTGCCCATCAGTTGAAGAATGGCTGAATAAGATATGTATATGAATGTTATGGAATATTATTATTCTATAAGAAATGATCAGCAGGATTATTGCAGAGAAGCCTGGAGAGACATGAACTGATGTTAAGCAAAGTGAGTAGAACAAGGAGATCATTGTACATGTCAATAGCTATAAGATGATGATCAATTCTAATGGAACTGGCTCTTTTCAACAATGAGATAATTCAGTTCCAATGATCTTATGATGAAGAGAGCCATCTGCACCCAGAGACTGTGGGAACTGAGTGTAGATCATAACATAGAGTCTTTACCTTTTTTGTTATTGCTTGTTTGCATTTTTTTTCTTTCTCATTTTTTTTTCCTTTTTTGATCTGATTTTTTTTGTGTGCAGCATGATAATTGTGGAAATATGTATAGAATTGTACATCTTTAATATGTATTGGGTTGCTTGCCATATAGAGGAGGACGTGGATGGAAGGAGATGGACACAACTGAAAATACCTCATCAACAGATTAGTGTAATAAAATTGAGCTTGGAGCAAGAAGATCTAAGTTGGTATCCTATCTATTACTGACTAGTAATATGACCTTGAACTTTTCTTAGCCTTATTTTTTCATCTGTATTCTTGGGATAATAGCACTTGCTCTGTCTGTGACAGGTAGGTGAAAGTACTTTGTAATTACAAAAGCACAATATAAATGTAAAATATTAATACCTCCCAGGGAGGAAAAGAAAAATTCAAAGCAGAAAATGCTCTATTGTATCCTCCTCAATCACTATTGCACTAGAAGTAGTAGTTTCTTTTCTAAAACCTACATCAATTATTGATCTCAATTTATTATAAAACCTTAATGAAAAATTATTGTAGCCATTTTTTCTAAATGAAAAGAAAGGAGAACTACATAAATGAATAGTCTCCATCATTATCCAGATAATGAAACAGGTAACCCTAACTAGTTTTGTTGTACCAGCTGCAGTTGATTAATAGGCTTTCTGCTTTTGTTTATAATACAGGAGAGCAGACTTGTTTCTGTATAATTTATTGGTTGATTCTAGTAGTCCAAGACTCCTGACTTGTTTTTAAATGGATACCTGGTGGCTATTTGGCTGGGTAATGTTAGAGATACTTAAATAACACCTTGGGCTGAGTCACTGGGAAGAAAATGCTTTAATTTTAAAATCTATTTCAATTTATTAGAATACAATGTAAAAAAGGTGTTTTAAAAGTAAGCAATATTCAATTGTCAGATATCAATGTACTTATCTGCAAAAAAAATAAAAATTACATAACATTCCATTTTCCTGAATGGTTCTCAAAATTCAGACCAGCTTTTAGAAATTGGCTTTTTAATCTACTTTTGGAGAGTAACACTCATTTTCCATTAAACACTGAATATATCAAAGGCATGGAAAGCCAGGGATCAGAGATATATTAGTAATTTTGAGGCTGCCACATATATTCACCTCAAATGGCTATACATGAACTCCTTCAGTGAAATAACCTTAAGACTTTAATGTCTCCATCCATCCTTACCTTCTGACTTCTCTCTGTTGATGACATCACCATTTTCCAAATCACCCAACCTGCAAATTCAATCATCATTGACTTTTCCTCTCTCTCATATTTCGACTTATTTCCAGGGATTATTGTTTCTTGTCATAAAGTCTTAAAATCACTGACTTTTTCATCCCCACTATCAACAATCCATTTCATTCTCATATTAATCATCATTTTATTATCTATTGCAATAGTCTTTTGATACATCTCCCAACCTTGTCTCTCTTTTTTCCACTCTATGCCTATAGATTGATAAAGACAAATCACCAATGACAAATTAATATTCCTAATTAGATCTTTCTCCTAATGAAAATCACTCCCTGGCTCTTCACAGATTTGTGAATAACATCTAAACTTCATTTTTTAATAATCTGACCCCTACCCATCTTAATCTCATATTTCTCTAAACTATCTTCTAGTCAAATTAGATTACAATCAATCCTCAACTTTTTCAGGGGTGATATTCTTAGAAAAGTAAATAAAGGCTACACCCAAAGAAAGAACACTGGGAAATGAATTCAAACTGTTTGCATTTTTGTTTTTCTTCCCTGGGTTATTTTTACCTTCTGAATCCAATTCTTCCTGAGCAACAAGAGAACTGTTTGGTTCTGCACACATATATTATATTTAGGATATACTGTGACATATTTAACATGTATAGAACTTCTTGCCAGCTGGGGGGAGGGGGTGGGGGGAGGGAGGGGAAAAATCGGAACAGAACTGAGTGCAAGGGATAATGTTGTAAAAAATTACCCTGGCATGGGTTCTGTCAATAAAAATAAAAAGTTATAATTTAAAAAAAAGAAGAATCTGGGGAAACTCATTTGAACTGATAAAGAATAAAGTAAGCAGAAGTAGCAGAACTTATACCACTGTAATAATGTTTTTTTTTAAATAAAACTCTGAAAGACTTTAAAAAAAAGAAAAGTAAATAAAAATTAAAAAACAAAAATATTGATCATTGAAATAGGGGGTTTTAGGTTCCCATGATGACCAACGACTATAATTTTTCACTGGAGATTGCTCAAAATACATTTTTCTACACACAATTTTTTGCATACAGTTTTAAATAACAAATTATGATCATGATAACATGCACTTTCCCCAACATAGTCACTATAAAATAACCCATAAACCGGAGTGCACAAAATAAAATTGATTATATTCAATACATTTTTTTCTCTCTAGTAATTCCCTAGAATTCTGTGATCATTTGTACTAACATTTCAGTAAAAACAAACCATTAATTTCAGACAATATTCACTTTTTATAATACATGAAATCTACAATGCCATAAATAATTTTCTCCTTTTTTCTGGATATAATAAACTATTGATTCATTAACACCAAACTTTTGGCCAACAGTGACTTCAAACATTCCAGCATGAATTTTATCTAACACTTTTTTTTTTCCTCACTAAGCCATATCACTGATTTTGCACACTTGAGAATCCAAAGGACTTGAACTAATTTGGGGAGGCATAACTGCATCAAAAAACGTAAGTTTTAAAGGCAAAGAAGAGCAGTGGATCACCTAGTAGGATACCAGGCACTCAATAAATGCACACATTTTACCTCTCTACTGCCCATATCCCAAATGTATGGGGTTGCTAAAATAAAAGTGAAAATGAGGTTACTAATAAAGTCACAGGAATGTTTGAAGTAATGAAAATTCAGTACATGAATGCTAGGGGAATACCTGGAAAAGCAGGAACCCTGTTACATGCCTTTGTTCAGGCTCCTCTCTGTGCCTGAAAGATTCTCCACTAATTGACATCATGCTCATCCTTCCTGATTTAGTTGAATGCCTTTTTTTACTGATCAATGAAACTGAATATAATTTCTTTTTCCTTTTGATTTTCATAGCATTTCTCTAACAATCTCTTGACACATTGTCATAGCATTTTACATTGCTGACTTTTTTTCACATTCTGTGTTTCATTGTGGAATTGTAAACTCCTTGAGAGCAGAAACTCTGTCCTATTCATTTTTATATTATTTCCTAGCACCCAGTAAGGTGTTAAATCCATCTTAGTTGAACCAGTGATTAAATAACATTACTTTCCAGTAAAATAGGAAAATGGCTAAAGTACCTATAACAGTGGAGTCCAAAGAGCCACTCAAATGCTAGTTTTTCCAGGAAGGAAGGGATAACTCCAAAGTACTGGACTTTCAACTATAGGACATTGTCCCAGGCAATGCCCCAGGCAACAGGTAGATATGGTCTCTAAGCAACCCTTATTCCATTTAGCTCAAGGTTTCATAAAGTTGAATGAGTTTAATGAGAACTAATCAAGGGCCAGGAAGAACACTATGTCCTGGGTTTCACTCCTTATGAATGAATATATATATATGTGTGTGTGTGTGTGTGTGTGTATATATATATATATATAGAGAGAGAGAGAGAGAGAGAGAGAGAGAGAGAGAGAGAGAGAGAGAGAGAAAGAAACAGTGTCCCTTAGAACATCTGCATAGATCATGTAATAGTCTTCTGGTTGTTGCTTATTTTCTCTTTTTTGACGAGGAAAGAGGTACAACATGCATTATAAACTAGCTATTTTGAAGTAGCTCCTTTAACTTCTTAGTGTCCGAAAGGAACACTTTCAAGTTCATGCCTTGAATTTCTGAGTACTAACGAAAAATATTCAAAGATCCATGAAAATTATAATAGAGCCATCACTTTCTAGGTTTATTTACAATATTCATATCACTGAAGTCAAGGATTGATCTAGAGCTTTCCTGATTAAATGAGATAATTTTTTTGTAAATGGCTTGTCTTAGTACAGTGCCTGACACATAAAAGGCTCTTAATCAATGTTTTATTTCCTTTCTTCCTCCTTTCTTGAGGTCTCTGCCTTAGGACCACTTGTGACTCAACAGAAGCATGGTCTTGGAGTATTTTCAGATTGGAATCTTAAGGAAGAGTTCTCAAAGTCAGGAATTTCCTCCACAAAGTTCAGAGCTTTCATTGTACATTGCAGTTTCTTTTTTTTTTCCTTTCTTTCTTTCTTTCTTTCTTTCTTTCTTTCTTTCTTTCTTTCTTTCTTTCTTTCTTTCTTTCTTTCTTTCTTTCTTTCTTTCTTTCTTTCTTTCTTTCACATCACAGTTTTTTTTAACAACAGAGGGACCACTAGTAGAACTCCTACATGTTCTTAAACTTTCTGTGTAACAGACTATTTAACAGTTTAACTATTTTAAAAGTCTGTAGCCTTTTTTGGAAGAATGTTTTAAAGGCATAAAATAAAATTATAGGATTACCAAAAATCTTATTGAAATAGAGTTATCACAGTATTTAAAACAAGTTAATTGATCTGGGTTTAAAAACCCCTGCTCTAAGAGCCTGAGGCTGGCCAGGCAGACCAGTATACTAGCATAAGACCAAAACTCTTCCTAACTTTGTCCAGTTTGGTAGTCTGAAACCTTTATCAGTCCTTGACTGATTCCTTTATCTTGTAGACCTTTAGAGGAGACAGCCTTTCACAATGTGACCCAAGACCTCATCAGGCAACAGATAATTTTATGTAAGGAAGCTTTCCAGTGGAGCTGCAATTATGTGTTCCTCAAAATCAGAGTTAATTTCTAGAGATCACAAAGGTCCATTGTTTTGCAAGAGAAAAGAATAAACAACCTGTGCTTTTAAGTTGGAATAAGTAAAAGCCTTAAGGATATAATTAGGGAAATCAAATTACAGATGACACATGAGAAAATTCCCTTTGCCCCCAAGAAGTTCAGTATGATGCCCAATTCAGGAACCATAATGTTTGTATACTTGGCTCTGTCAGAATACAGGTTTTGGTCAAATTCGCAAAGATTTACTTTAGAAAAGAATGCAAAGTCGGCAAAAAGAACACAGCATTAAAGATCAAAGCAAAACAAATGAGTGCTATCTTGGTAAGTGAAATCACTAGTATATAATTAGCCTTGGCAGGGGCTGACTAAATCTATCTTTTCAAGTCACCTTAGTCATCCTCCACAGACTCCTAAACTTTCTATTAAAATCAGACATCTGCTGCTAAAATGGATTGATGTGCTTCAGGGCAAATGTGTATGTTAACTAAGGTGTGCTAATCTTTTGTGGATGTGGCTAAAAAAGCAGGCAGACATGGAGCTATTCTTATTTAGATATAGCAGCAGTTGTTGATGGAGCCCATTACTACATCATAACTTTGTTCTAATTCAGAGAATCAGAAACTATCTGATCTCCATGCTAATAGCAAAATCTCTTCTACGATATTCCTGAAATGTGGTCATCCAGCCTTTATCTAATAATCTCTGCTGAGGAGGAAACTCACCACCTACCAAAGCAGCACATTTTACTTTTGGATACATCTTTTTGTTAGAAAGATGTCCCGCACTTCCCCTAACATTGGGTTTTATTCTATTCCTCTGAAACGTCTAACCATTGCTGCTAATCTTTCCCTCTAGGATCAACCAAAACAAATTGAATCATTTTTTCCACAAGACAAATATTTAGTCACTCAAATATGCTCCCTAAGTCTTCTCTTCCTTAGCTAAACATTTCTGATTCCTTCAAATAATTCTATTTTTTTTTTCATGACATATCAACTGGTACTGTTTACTGCTGCTATCTTCTTAACGGTTTACCGAGGTGATATTTTTATTTTTGTGGTCATATTATGGAAGAAAGTGCTTTAGGGTAGAGTCTCCCACATTTGACATATCAATTTCTTGGACATGTAAGTGCCATATTTTGACTTGATTTTAATATTTGTATTTTTATTTTAATATTATATATTATTTATATTATATATATAATTTAATATATTTTAAATACAAAAACAATTTGAATCAATTTCCTAGTTTTGCTAACATAAAGGTTTTGAGAAAACATTCAAAACTACCATATAGCAAACAGCACTGCTAAAGCATAGTCACTGGGTATTAGAATGGAATATTAGAATTGCAAGACAGTGGATAGACCACTAGCCCTGATCTCAGGGCTGAGTTCAGACCAGATCAGATTAGAGCAGATAATTACTACCTATGTGACTCTGGGCAAAATCACTCAACCCTGATTGACTCTAAAAGATAAAAAAAGAATTAGAATTATATCTAGTAATTTTACACATAAAAAAGACGAGTTATAGAGAGATCTAGAGAAAGTAATAACTCCCACTCAATGTCATACAGCTACTTAGTGGAAGAATTGAGAATATAATAAGTCTTCTGTCTCCCAGTCTAGTATATAGCTTTACCTCCAAATAACTCAATGTGACTTAATAGAGGGAAAAAAAAAAAAAAAACATGCAGTCAGATGCTCTGGATTTAAATCCTACTTCTGCTGACTTTCTAACTACTTGCTTTTGGGTGTCACTATCCAAACCTTTTCTGAGTGTCAGTTTCCTCATTTATAAAATTAGTAAGTTGCTCCACACTTAGATATCTTCTTTTTCTAAATCTTGTGAAATTTTAGGGTTGTTCTCTAAATACTGATATTTTTGCAAGAGTGTTTATATTAAGAAGAGTGTACACACTGACAGAACTTGTATTTTAATCTCAGTTCTAAAACATGTTCAGGATGGAATTGAAACAGGGCAAAAGTATTAAATAAACTTCTTTATATTTTGGATCCTAACTCATGTCAAAGGAATCAGAAGATGAGGAACCTGTGGAGTCCTTAATGACTACCAAGCACTAAAACAGTCAATTGAAAATGAAAAGGGAATACAAAATGGATGTTCCAAGTGATATAGATCAAAAAGTGTAGTCCTGCATTTAAATGATGGTTTATAAAGTTAAATTTCATAAGATTGCTTTCTTTGAGTAGAGGACCCTGAAGCCTTATAATTGCAAAAGTTAGACTCTGATGTGAGTCATTTGATCCTGATTTGACTTTTTGTTTCATATAGAAGGAAAGAAGGAAGAAGGAAAGAAGGAAAAGAGAGAGGGAGGAAGCAAGGAAGGTAGGAAGGAAGGAAGGATCCAGGAAGAAAGGAATGGAGGGAGGGAAAAAGAGACAAAAAACAAGAAACTAAGGAAAAAATTCAAGATTAACTAGCTTTTTAAAAAAGTCATCACCTTCAGTTTCCTTCATCACTGCCAAATCTAATTTTAAATAGGTTTTTACCACATTGTTCAGGCAAGGAAACAAGAATTTGTGTTTATACAAATATAAGCAAAAAGTCAATACCTTCCCTTGAGGAGTTTATGTTCTAAGGGGAAAAGTTCACACACACACACACACACACACACACACACACACACACACAGAAAGAGAGAGAGAGAAAGAGAGAGAGAGAGAGAGAGAGAGAGAGAGAGAGAGAGAAAGGAAAGGTTGGTGAGAGGGAGAGGGAAGGAGGAAAGAAGAGAGGGAGAGATGGAGAGAGATGGACAGACAGACAGAGACAGAGAGACAGACAGAGACAGAGAGACAGTGAAGGAAGGATACTCAATTAGGGGTTGTAGTGTCAAAATTATGAAAATCAGAAACAGAGTCAAGAGGGTGGGACAACCTGGGTATCTCCCCCAATTGGAAGCTTGGCAGGAACTCACCAATGAGAGAAGAGAGCCAGCAAGACAAAGCATATAGAAACCTCAAAGTCTGAGACCAGGAAAGATGTAGTTTATTGAAAATAAGAAAAAAGTAATTAATCTTTTTCATTATGAGTATTAGACTGACAAATTTTGTTTTCCCTTCCAATCTATTCTCCATTCAGCCTCTAAAATTATTTTCCTAAAATGGAAGTCTAATTATTATCCCCTAGCTCTGACTATTTTCTCTCCCTGTTCTCCATAATTCCTTCCTCCTCCTCCACTCTGACTACTGATTTTATTGGCTTCTTTTAAGTCCAAATTAAAATTTCCTCTTAACCCCTCTTCATTGCAATGTTTTCCCTCTTTTAATTATTTCCCATTTATCCTGCATATAGCTTGCTTTGTATTTACCTGTTTTGTCTTTGGGCTCTTTTATTGTATCTCCAAAACTTAATATAATATCTAATGTCTAATAGAGGTGCTTGATAAATATTTAGTAATTTGTTGTTGATTGGTTATTAGTTATTCTGTCTGAGAAATGTTTGAAAATGACTAGTTTCTTGTAAGGATTCAAAATGAATAGAATTATTGACTTTAATGGCTGACAAAGATTTTCTACTTGATACAAGGAGAAACATTCTAAAAATTAGAGTTAATTTAAAAAAATAGAATAGGTTGCCTCAAGATAATTTAAGTTTCTTAACTGTAAATCTTTAAGCAGAGGCTGGATGACCATTTGTCAGGAATGTTGTTTCAATACAGGTTGAACTGGGTGATATCTGAAGTATCTAACAAATCATAGAGACTGTGATTCTGTGGGTGTCAGAAATGACACTTTCCCCCTTGATGGAAACAAAATCCTGGACCCCAAACAGCACAGTAAGTAAACAAATTCAGGATGAGTAAAGCAATATAAACTTTTATTATGTTCCTGCAGGAAGCAGGTGCAAAGCTCAGAGAGCTCACACACCCTTCTCATCAGTAAGATGAGCTTTTTTATCCCTAACCCCTGCCATAGGATCCCTCCCTCATCTTCTTCCCATTGGCTGGGGAGATGAGGTTAACATTCTTTCTCAATCCTCCTACAACATCCACTCCTTAATACGTTCCTCCTCCCACAACATATATTACATGACCATTAAAATTATCCTTAGCTCCTCCTGAGGAAAAACTAATATTCATGAAGTATCCATGAGCATCCATTAAACATATATACTCTAGCTTAGCTCTGACATTTGTCCTACTTTCAGCTTTCTTTCTTTTTTTTTTTGCTCCCCAACTAGTTTTGTCCAGTTTTACATAGTTTCATCTGATTTCAGGAGCTCTCCTGTCCCCTTCCTCTGAACTATTTCCAGTTCCAGACTTCTGGTTTTTCTCCACTATGGGAACATGTCGGTTTATTGTTTCTCACACTCCCTAAAAAGATAATTTATGGGGTCTTGTTTTTTTTGGGGGGTTGTTTGTTTGTTTTTCATACTTAGGATTCAGCTAGATCAAGGTTTCCAAATAGAATCACAGAAAATTCTTAGTAGTCCACAAAACATTTACTACCAAAGAAGCTTAAAAGAAAATCTATCTATTTTTAAGAACTTGACTATTTTTTTCCTTCTTCCTATGTGCAATTCAGTTTATAAGAAATAATTCAGATGATTTACTGGTTCACAGTATTGATTTGATTAAATAATTCCTAAAACCACTTTTGGCTTAAAGAGTATTTAATTATATAATCCCGTTAATTCTAATTGTTTTATAGGCAAGATTGTATTTGATACTTTGGGGTGGGAGGATTTCTTTGGACAATGGTCAATATTTGGCTGTTTGGTGTATTATAACAATGTGCTAATATTCTTTATATGAGGTAGGATACACTATATGTAACTGGGAGACGCAAAAGAAGAAGAGGACTGAATATGAGAGCTAAAAGAGACTTCTAAAGCTATTTAAGTACAACTAATATATAAAAGCAATCCTCACTATAACATATATGAAAATTAATTATCTAATCTTTATATAAAGACCACTAAAGAAAGAAATTCACTACCTCTCAAATCAATCTATTTACACTTTTGAACAACTCCAATTGTTATAAAAATTTTTCTTGGCATGAATCCTCATTTGCCCATTTGGACATCTTGGTCTTATTTTCTGGGGTCAAGAATTGCAATTCTAATCTCTCTTCTACATCATAGTCTTTTAAATACTTAAGCACAACTATTATAATTTTCTCAGTCTTCCCTTTTCCAGAATAAATGTTTCAAATTCCTATCATTGAGCCTCATATTATAGATCCAAGGTTCTTCACCATCTGTGATACCTTCCTCTCAGTGTTCTACCATTTATCAGTCTTTCTCAAATTGTGATATCCAGAAGTGAATACAATATTCTAAATGAGGCCTGACAAGGACAGGGAACATAAAATTAATCACTTTTTTATTCCTGGGATCTATTCTTTATTTAATCTAGTTTTAAATCATAATTTATTACTTTGGTCCATTATGCTGCTGACTCTTACTAAGCTTGCTGTCCTGTACTCCACCCCACTCTTATCTCTTTTAGACAAACTATTCTTTCTGCTACTCCCTGAGAGATAATTAATAACTTTCACCAGAAAAAAAGACATTTTAATATCCCTAATGAGCAAAAGCAATATCGATGTTTATTGGTTTATTCAATCATGAAGGTTGTGCTATTAAATTTATTGATTAGTAAAATTTAGGAAGGTTCTTTGAGTGTCAAACTAAGCATCACCAAGCATTTTTAGACTAGATGTTCCAAAAACCTAAGGTCCCACTCAAATCTAATTTGGAGGAATTCTTGGGTAATCCTGTCCAGCTCTTAACTGTAAAAATGATGCTCAAATGGCAATTGTAACTTTTGCCTCATCTTTTAAGTATGAACAATCTACATAAAGAGACAGGTGAAGATTTGCCAGAATTAGATTCGGTCCCTTTCATATGGGAACTGAAAAACTGTCCATAGAAACAGTTAATTTGAAAAACTTGGAGATTTTTGCAACTACATTAGAACATTTCACAATCAAATTTCTTTTTCATGAACCTCTAAATACTTCTTGTTTCTCATCAGGAAAGAAACCTCTTTTCTTGCCACATTTTGGCACTTCCAGTTCATCCTAGAATCAGGAAGTAGACATGAGTGAAAAGAAAGACTAATTAGAATGGAATTTTTTTAGAACTCTGAAGCAATTCTGTTCAAAGAATTATATGGATGTCTAAATGAATATTGGTATTATCTGAAGCTAAAGCTGCATTTTCTTTCCTTTTTTTGTTTTGTTTTGTTTGCTGTATACAACCCTATAATTTTATTAGTATAGGTAATTCCTAATGTGAAAGCTACCTCCACCAATTCAGATCAGTAATTTTTCTAGATTTTAGACTTGTGAGTAGGAGCTTGAATGGTTAAGTCACTTGCCTGCCCACTGTGACATAGCTAGTATATATTAAAAGCAAGCCTTGAATCCAGGTCTTTCTGATTCCCGAGTTAGTTCTCTGGTCACTGTATCATGCTACTTACAATCTCATTTTTTTTAATTTAACATTTTTCATGTCATTTAATTCACTTTAAAATGTGTCAAATTATATATCTTCTACTCATTTCCACATGATTTTGAAAAAACCACTTCCCTGTCTGTAAAATGAGGGGGTTGGATTAGATGGCCTTTAATTTTAGCTTCTTGTAGTTCTAACATTCAGTGATTCTGACTACAGTCAGTTACAGTCATTTCACTGGATCAGTTTGTGTAAAATAGAAAAACAAAACAAAACAAAACAAACAAACAAACAAACAAAAAAAAAAAACAAGCAAACAGTCCACAAAAGATTTACTAATAGCTGCAAAGAACAAAACAATTGTTTGTTTAACTGCTACATATAAAAAAGTTTATCTTCTTTTCTGTTATAGGTACATCCCACAGAAAAGTTATTTATCTGCTGGTGTAATTTGATAGAGGGTTGAGCAATCTGTCCAATTTTAACAGCCACTGCAGTAGGTTTAATTTTGTAGCGACACTAAGGTTTATGTTGCAATTTCCCAGAATGTTTTTAAACTATCTTCTTCCTCATTAGACTTTTCTTAAAGGATACTTTAGGATTTAGAGATCTTTTTTTGGGGGGGTGGGGGTTAGTTGGGTAATTTTTTAACCCTTTTAAAAATCAAAATTTCACAATTCGGTGGAATTTACCAGGGATGAAGGCATGGACATTGAAGAATCCACCCACTCTATCAAAAAACCATATATAAAGCTACTCTAACAAAAGATTTATAGTAGGTCAATTGAATAAGACCTACACTTTGCTCCAAAGCAAAAATGACAAATAACACATAGGAGAGTTTTTAGCTGTTCAATCCTTATAGAAGTATATCTGGATCTTTCATTTTATTTGAAGAAAACTTTTTTTTTTCTTTTTGAGAAGTACAGTCTGTCAAGAAAGACAAAATCTGCCAATATATATAATTCACTGGAATGATTCAGAATAATTTTTCCTATAATCTCTACTTATGGTAGGGTATCAATACATTTATTAAACAAAACCTTAAGTAAAGCACAAAACAGGTTGATCTATGCTACCTGCATGCATTCACTACTATCATGGAGGAGATTCCATGTAAGATATAGGTTATAGAGGTCTAGGTCCACACCTTTAGGTTGTTGAGATTCTCCACATGTTTCTGTGAATAAATGATATTGTGCTGATTGTATTAAGTCCCAGAATATTTCAGAAACTTGAGGAAGAGTTCTTTCATCACTCAGAAAAACTAGGTAGACTGGTGGAGAATTGGTGGAAGTAGCTTTTGCATTAGGAGTAACCTATACTAATAAAATCACAGGATTGTATACAGCAAAGAAAGAACTCTGTTTGGATGTATATCCTCTAGAGTTTGCTCAGCAGCATGTATGTCTTACATAAGCAATGCAAATGGACAACCAGTTGAGCCTGGAGTTGAACAAGAGGAAAGAGCAGATATAAATCTGCTAATCAAATTAAGAAATTATGAAATTGGATGGGCACACCCGGGTCTTTGGATACTCTCAGATACTCATCACAATAGTGAGAAGTGGGCTATAAGATGGTGAGATGTAAGACTATAATAACACTTTAATAATGCCCAGAAGGTGTGGGGGAGAATAAGAAAGAACTACAGAAACAAATGACAAAAGGGGTACAGAAGCAATGAGGTGAATATGAGGGCTATGGTGGTGAATGAAGGTAAACTGCAGTGGGGAAGAAAATGGGGAGGGGTAGAGACAAAAGGAATCACTCATCTAAACATGGATTAGAGTTGAGAGTACTTGGCAATATGGGTCCCAATAGAGATGGAAGAGAGCAGAGGAAGTGGTAATTTGAAATCTTATTTTTATAAATTTTGGGGAGGTGAAGACTAACTTTTCATTTGTGCCATCTTGGAGTTCATTAACATAGCCAAATCATTTTAAGATTGTTTGTTAAAATTTACAGTTACCATATGCATATCATCTCAAAATTATCAGTAACATCTGGTGTTTTGCTGGTCTTAGTATGGATATTTGGAACTTATCTGAATTTTACATATCATGGGACCAAAAGGTTCTGACAAAATCTAAATGGTTCCCTCTCAATCAACACATTTACTAGGATAGGATTTTTGGATATATTATATAATTTGTAAATTATTCTCCTTTGAAATTTGGGAGGTTTGTTTGTAACTTCTAGGTTCCCTTTTATAGCCTAGCTTCTTGCTATTGCTACATTATACTGGTTACTTATAAATGTACTACACTGACCAGACAGTAAGGATGGGGGCAGAGGAGACCAAAATAAGATACAATTTTAATATAAGGTTGTATTGCTTTTAGGAAACTGCAAAACTCCTTTACTAACTCCAAACTTCCCAAGAAAGCAAAATCCCAACATTTAATATTAATTTCCCATTCTTGTAGCCATCTGAAAGCAAAATATGAAATATAACTGCCTTCAAAGAATAAAAGATGAGTCTCACATAGGGATAATAGGAATAAACATAGAAGTAGGCTACAATATATAGACAACTGGGTATTTCAAAGAACAGGAAGGGAAATGTCAAGAAATTATAAGATGGAAAAAGAAAAAACTGCTGGTCCCATGGCAAGAATGGAGGAATTTTAAAGTTGGAAAGGGCCTCAACTGTCACTTAGATAAATCTATTATTTTTATAATTGAAAAAGCTAAGACACAAAGCTTAAGTAACATACCCAGAGACACATAATCAGTAAGTATCTAATGGGGAAGTTGAATTCTGCTGTTATTAGTTCTGAGTCCAGCCCTCTATCTACTAACTGGGCCAGAATACTCCACCTTGTAACACTAGAAGAAATCTAGGGCACCTTACTATACTTTGGTTGCATATTCCATGGCAGATGCTTGAAAGGACATGAACAAGAACCTTATCAGATGGTCAAACATGGGCTTCTATCAGTGGCATTGAAAGGAAAGTCCAAATCATGAGATCCCAATTCCTTTTAAACACATTTTTAATTTTTGTATAGAATTGGGAGGTTTAATCCAAAAAAGAGAGTAAAAACAGAGAATACAAATGTCTTTATGGAATAAGTTTTATGAAAATGTAATTAAGTGGAAGAATGTGGAGGTGGAACCCAATATAAATTATGTGTCAAAACAAAAAAGAACCTCCCACAATAATGTTTCTTTAAAAAGCACAAAATCCAAATGAAAATGCATAGCATGTAGGCTTTGCACATTGATATACTAACTACCAGAATGTTTTTTTTTTTTCTACCAAGGAATACTCTTCAAAGATTTAAATCAAAAGGAGGAAAATAAGTTAGAAGTCTTTTAGTAATATAAATCTGCCATTTCAAACATTAGATAATATTCAGTGAAGCTGCAGAAAACTTACTATTTATTACATCCTTCATGGGTGCTTTGGGATTTTGTCAAGAGTATTTCACCATTTTAGAACATCGGATAGAAAGATACAGCATATAACAGAAAATATTCTGGCCTAGAAATCACAGGACCTTCTTTCAAATCCCATACCTAATGTTATCTATAAGTCTTATAGTTACCTTGAAAGTAAAATGAGGGGGTAGGATCAGATGACCTTCAATGTGTTTTCCATCCCTAGATCTGGAATCTTATGTTAAGGAAGACTGTCAATCAAATATTAAGTATTTATTAGAAAAAGATGCTACTAATACTTATGTATTAGACAAGTATACTTGTGAAGTTGAAAAATTTTCTCTAAATCCTAAATCTTTGGCTTTTAGCTGTGTTTTTTTTTATTAAAGCTTTTTATTTTCAAAATACATATGTGGATAATTTTCAACATTTACCCCTGCAAAATGTTTTGTTATGATATCTTTCCTCCTCCTTTCCACTCCCTCCCTTAGTTGGCAAATAATCCAAAATATATGTTAAAAATGTGCAATTCTTCTATACATATTTCCACAATTATCATGCTGCACAAGAAAAAACAAATCAAAAAGGGAAACAAAGAGAGGAAAAAAAAACAAAATGAAACAAACAACAACAAAAAAGAATGAAAATAATATGTGGTGATCTATTCTTAGTTCCCACAAACCTTTTTCTAAGTTACAGATGGCTTTTTTCATCACAAGACCATTGGAATGGGACTGAATCATGTTGAAAAGAGCCACATCTATCAGAATTAATCATTATATAATCTTGCTGTTGCCATGTACAATGATCTCCAGGTTCTGCTCACTTCATTTAGCACCAGTTCATGTAAGTCTCTTTAGGCCTCTCTGAAATGATACTGCTGATCATTTCTTATAGAACAATAACATTCCATAACATTCATATACCATAACTTATCCAGCCATTCTCCTGCTGATGGGCATCCACTCACTTTCCAGTTTCTTGCCACTATAAAAAGGGCTGCCACAAACATTGTTGTACATGTGGGTCCCTTTCCCTTCTTCATGATCTTGTTGGGATACAAATCCAGTAGGAACACTGCTGGATCAAAGGGTATGCACCGTTTGCTAGCACTTTGAGCATAGTTCCAAATTGCTCTCCAGAGTGGTTGAATGGGTTCACAATTCTATCAATAAAGTATTAGTGTCCCAGTTTTCCCACATCCCCTGCAATGTTTGTCATTATCTTTTCTTGTCTTCTCAACAAATCTGAGAGGTATGTAGTGGTACCACAGAGTTGCCTTAATTTGCATTTCTCTGATCAATAGTGATTCAAATTACCTTTTCATATGACTAGAAGTGGTTTAAATTTTTTTTTCATCTGAAAATGGTCTGTGCAAAAAAAAAAAAAAAAAAAAAAAAGTCTGTTCATATCCTTTGGCATTTATTAAGTGGAGAATACCTTGAATTCTTATAAATTTGGGTCAGTTCTCTCTATATTTGAGAAATGAGGCCTTTATCAGAACCCTTAAATGTAATTTTCCCTCAGTTTATTGCTTCCCTTTAAATCTTGTCTTCATTGGTATTATTTGTACAAACCCTTTTTAACTTAATATAATTAAAAGTAACCATTTTGTATTCAATAATGTACTCCAGTTCTTCTTTGGTCACAAATTCCTTTCTTCTCCAGAGATCTGAGAGTGAAACTATCCTTTGTTCTTCTAGTTTGCTTATAATATCACTTTTTTTTCCCAATTTTCCCAGCAGTTTTTGTTACATAGTGAATTTTTATGGCAAAAGCTGAGGTTTTTGGGTTTGTCAAACACTAGATTATTATTGTCATTGGCTATTTTGTCCTATGAACCTAACTTATTTCATTGATTGACTACTCTATTCCTTATCTAATACCAAATGTTTTTGATGACCATTGCTTTATAATACAGTTTTAGGTCTGGTACAGCTAAGCCACCTTCATTGACATTTTTTAAAATTAATTTTCTTGAAATGCTTGACTCTTTGTTCTTCCAGATGAACTTTGTTAGTATTTCTCTAGCTCTGTAAAATAATTTCTTGGGCATTTGATTAGTATGACATTGCAAAAGTAGATTAATTTATGTTATATGGTTATTTTTATTACATTAGCTCTCTCTACTCATGAGCATTGGTATTTTTCCAGTGGACTTGATCTGAATTTATGTGTGTGGAAAGTGTTTTATAATTGTGTTCACATAGCTCCTGACTTTGTCTTGTCAGGTAGACTCCCAAATAGTTTATATTTTCTACGATTATTTTAAATGAAATTTCTCTTTGTATCTCTTGTACTGGACTTTGTTGGTAATATATAAAAATACTGATGATTTGTGTAAATTAATTTTATATCCTGCAACTTTGCTGAAGTTGTGGATTGTGATTGTTTCTAGTAATTTTTTAGTTGGTTCTCTAGGATTCTGTAAGCATAGCATCATATCAACTGCAAGAGTGATAATTTGGTTTCCTCATTACCTACTCTAATTCCTTTAATCTCTTTTTCTTCCCTTATTTTCAAAGCTAAAATTTGTAATACAATATTGAATAGTAAGGGTGATAATGGGCAACCTTGTTTCACCCTGATATTATTGGGAATGATTCTCGTTTATCCTCACTACATATGATGCTTGCTGATGACTTTGAACAGCTATTATTGATCATTTTAAGGAAAACTCCATTTATCTCTCTACTTTCTAGTGTTTTTAATAGAAATGAATGTTGAATTTTGTCAAATGGGTAGGTTGAGTAAATATAATAAAAATGACAATTATACTTAAATTGGTCTATTTCTTCAGTGCCATACCAACCAAATTCCCCACCCCCCCAAAAATTTATAAAGCTAGAAAAAGTAATAGAGAAATTCATCTGGGAGAAAAAAGCCTTAAGAAAATGAAGGGAATTAATGAAAAAAAAAAAAGGATGGTGGCCTAGCAGAAAATTTTATTACATAGTTGCATTCATCAAAAACATATGGTTTTGCCTAAGAAGTAGAGTGGTAGATCAGTGGGATAGGTTTGATACACATGACACAATAAACAGTGACTAGTAACATAGTATTTGCTAAACCCCATAACTCCAGCTTCAGGGATAAGAACTCACTATTTCACAAAATAACTGGGAAAACTGGAAAATAATACCAGAAACTCAGTTTAGGCCCACATATCATAAGCCATACCAAAACAAAATCAAAATTGGAAGAAGAATGGACCTTCTTCAAAGAAAGGAGGAATTTATGGCCAAAGAAAGAACAGATAACATTATGAAATGCAAAATGGACAACTTTGATTTCATTAAATTAAAAAAGAAGTTTGCTCAAACAAAACCAACACAACCAACATTAAAAGGTCCTTCTGGACTCCAGGGATGGTGCACTATCCATTGAATCATCTAGTGGCCCTAAGCCAAAATTAAAAGGGAAGCAGAAATCAGAGGGGGAGGGGGGAAGGGAAGTTTTTTTTTCCATGTTGTTTCTGATAAGGTCTCATTTCTAAACTATATAAAGAGCTTAGTTGAATTTATAAGAATATAAGTCATACCCCAAATTGATAAATGATCAAAGGATATAAACAGACAATTTTTAGATGAAGAAATTAAAGCCATCTATAACCATATGAAAAAATGCTCTAAGTTACTATTGACTAGAAAAATGCAAATTAAAACAACTTTGAGGTACCACCTCACACCTATCAGATCTGCTAATATGACAGAAAAGGAAAACAACCATTGTTGGAAGAAATGTGAAAAAACTGAGACACTAATACGTTGTTGGTGCACTTATCCAACCATTCTGTAGAGCAATTTAGAACTGTGCCCAAAGGGCTGGACTTGTTTCCCCAAGAGATCATAAAGAAAGGAAAGGGATCCACATGTGCAAAAAGTATTTGTAGCAGATCTTTTGGTAATAGCAAAGAATTGGAAAATGAATAAATGCCCATCAGTTGAGGAATGGCTGAATAAGTTATGGTACATGAAAGTAATGGAATATTATTGTTCTTTAAAAAATGATGAACAAGTTGATTTTAGAAAGGCCTAGAAAGATTTATATGACTGATGCTGAGACAAGCAGAATCAGGAAACCACTGCACACAGCAGCAAGATTGTTCAATGGCTAACTATGAATTAGTTCTTGGTTCTTCTCAGTTTTCCAAGGCAATTCCAATAAACTTTGGATAGAAAATGACAACTGCATCAAAATAGAAAATGTGTAAACCAATACTTGCTATGTTCACTTTTTTTCTTTATCATCTATTTTTATTTCCTCTCATGGTTTTTCTCTTTTATTCTGATTTTTTTCTCCCAACATGAATTATTAGGAAATATGCTTTAAAAAAGAATTATACATGTACATTCATGTACATACATGTACATTTCCCCCCAAAAGCTTTTTATTACATGCAACTGGAAAAAAATTGTTAATTGTTTTACATGTTATTGGGGAAAATTAAACATGAATCAAAAATAAGGTAAGTATATGAAATGCTTACCAAATAATTGAAGCCCTTTCTTTGGGTTTGCCTTGGCAAAGAATCATCCACATGCTGTCCTAGACCTTAGTGGACTATGATATATGTTTGACCTTATGCTTTTAACCCTGTATGAAATGTCCTACTAATTATGATGCTCTATCACTAAAATGTGTGGGGAAAAAGGAGCAACAGGAACAATTTGTGAATTTGACCTTGTTTGAATTATTTTAAAAAGACAAAACTTCAAAACTCTTATTTTAAGGCATTACAATTTGTAAAGTGAAAGAAATAATTTTGGTCTTATGAGAAATGCCAAGTTTTCCTGTTACTATTTCATGGGCTCCACATTTAATCCCTTCTGATTTTAGTCTTGATTAAAAATTCACTCAAGGAATTGATTCTAATTTATAAGAAATCAAGCCATTCTCCAATTGATAAATGGTCAAAGGATATGAACAGAAAATTTTCGGATAATGAAATTGAAACTATTTCTACTCATATGAAAAGGTGTTCCAAATCATTATTGATCAGAGAAATGCAAATTAAGACAGCTCTGAGATACCATTACACACCTGTCAGATTGCTAAAATGAAAGGAAAAGATGATGATGAATGTTGGAGGAGATGTGGGAAAACTGGGACACTGATACATTGTTAGTGGAGTTGTGAATGGATCTATATTTGGAACTATGCTCAAAAAGTTATCAAAGTGTGTATACCCTTTAATCCAGAAGTGTTACTATTGGGCTTATATTCCAAAGAGGTATTAAAGAAGGGAAAGGGAGCTGTATGTTTGTGGCAGCCCTTTTCACAGTGGCTAGAAACTGGAAAGTGAATGGATGCCCATCAATTGGAGAATGGCTAAGTAAATTATGGAATACGAATGTTATGGAATATTATTATTCTGTAAGAAATGACCAATAGGATGAATGCAGAGAGGCTTGGAGAGACTTACATGAACTGATGCTAAGTGAAATGAGCAGAACCAGGAGATCATTGTACACTTCAACAACAATACTATATGAGGATATATTCTGATGGAAATGGCCATCTTCGGCAATGACAGGGCCCAAATCAGTTCAATTGATCAGTGATGAGCAGAATCAGCTACACCCAGTGAAAGAACACTGGGAAATGGATGTGGGCCACAACATAGCATTTATACTCTTTCTGTTATTGTTTGCTTGTAGTTTTGTTTTCCTTCCCCAGATTATTTTACCTTCTTTCTAAATCCAATTTTTCTTGTGCAATAAGATAACTGTATAAATATGTATATATACATTGTATTTAACATATACTTTAACATGTTTAACATGTATGGGACCGTCTGCCATCTAGGGGAGAGGGTGGAGGGAAGAAGGGGGAAAGCTGGAACAGAAGTGTTTGCAAGGGTCAATGTTGAAAAATGCCTACATGTGAAGTCTCAAAGGGAACACTGGTCTTAAGTACAAAAAAAATCTTAGAAGAACTCAAAAAGGATTCTACAAACCAAGTAAGAGAGGTAGAAGAAAAAAAGTGGGGAAAGGAATGAGAAGTATACAAGTGAGAGTCAACAGTTTGGAAAAGTAAGGACAAAAATTGACTGAAAAAACAACTCCTTAAAAAGTAGATTTGAGTAAATGGAAAAAGAGGCACAAAAGCTAACTAAAAAAAAGTAATTCCTTAAAAAATTATAATTGGGCAAGTGAAAGCTAATAACTATATAAGTCATCAAGAATAAGTCAAACAAAATCAAAAGAATGAAAAAAACATAGAATGAAAATGTAAAATATCTCTATGGAAAAACAAACGACTAGGATAATAGATTCAGGAGAACTACTTTAAGAATTATTTGACTACTGGAAAGCCATGACTAAAAAAAGAGTGTGGACAGTATCTTTCTTTGAAATTATAAAGAAAAACTACCCTGACATCCTAGGAAAAGAGGGTAAAATTGTCATTAAAAAATACACAAGAGACAGCAAGATGATGCAGTGAATAGAGCACTAGCCCTGAAGTCAGGAAGACCTGAGTTCAAATCTGGCCTCAGACACTTAACACTTCCTAGCTGTGCGACCCTGAGCAAGTCACTTAACCCCAATTACCTCAGCAAAAAAAGAAAGAAAAAAATACTAACTCACTTCTAAAAGGCATTCCAAAATGAAAACCCCAAGGAATATCACAGACAAATTCTACAATCAAGATTGCACTGGATTTAGTAGCATCTATATTAAATGATTAGAGGTTTGGGGATATGATATTTTGGAAGACAAAAGAGCTTGTATTACAGCCAATGATAAACTACCCAGCAAAAATGATCATAATTCAGCGGGAAAGATGTAAGGTGTTTACATTTATATATGAGAAGAAGATATTTGTAACTCTTGAGAACTGTATCTCTCCTAGGGCAATTAGAATATGTATATATATAGAGAGAGAGAATATAGGTTAAGTTGACTTCAATATAATAATTTTGTATATGTATTAAACAGTGGGAAAATGGAATGTAGGGAAATACACAGTTAATAATCATAACTATGAATGTCAATAGCATGAACTCTCCCAAAAAACAAAAGTGGAGAGCAGTATAGATTAAAAATTAGAATCCTATACTATATTGTTTGCAAGGAAACACATTTCAAGCTGAAAGATACACATATAGTGTAGGCAAAAGGTTGGAACAGAATATATTATGCTTTAGCTAAAGTAAAAACAAAACAAGGGTAGCAATACTAATAATCTCAAAGTAAAAAAAATAGATCTAATTGAAAGAAATAAAGAAGAAAGCTACATCTTGCTAAAAGGCATTAAAACAATGAAGTAATATCAATATTAAAATACTGAATAATAATATTATAATATATTTTATTAATAACAATATCAAAATGCTGAAATAATGTTTGCATCTAAGCTGAGCTAATATAATAAAATGATAATTCTATCTAAATTAATTTACCTTTTCAGTGCCATATCAAACTATCAAAAATCTTTTTGTAAATTTAGAAAAAATAATGAAAAATTCATCTGAAAGAATGAAAGTAAAAAACATCAAGGAAAATAATGAAAAAATGGAAAGGAAGGTGGCCAAACTATACGAAAATTTAAAACTTTATTAAAAAGCAACAATCATCAATACTATTTGGGACTGGCTAAGAAATAGAGTGCTGTATCAGTGGAATACATTAGTTACCTAAAACACAGTAATAAATGACCATAGAAATCTACTGTTTGATAAATGCTCCATCTTCTGGAATAAGAACTCACTATTTGATAAAAAATGCCAGAAAAACTATAAAATAGTATGTAGCAGCAACTAGACTTAGACCAAGATCTCACATTCTATCAAGCTAAATTTGAAATGAGTACATGATTTAGTCATAACTAATGATATCATAAACAAAGTAGGAGATAAAGGAACAATTTACTTGTCAGATCTATGGAGAAGAGAGAAATTTATGACCAAACAAGAGATAGAGAACATTATGAAATACAAAATACATCATTTTAATTACATTAAATTTTAAAAGTTTTGTACAAGCAAAACCAATTCAACCAATATTAGAAGGCAAGTAGAAATCTAGGCAACTATTTTTTTTTTTTTTTTACAACCAGTGTTTCTGAAAAGGCCTCATTTCTTAAATATACAGAAAACTGAGTCAAATTTATAAGACTTCAAGTTATTCCTGAATTGACAACTCATCAAAGGATGTGAACAGGCAGTTTTCATATAAAGAAATTAAAATATTTATAATCATATGAAAAACTGATCTAAACCATTATTGATTAGATAAGTACAAATTAAAATAATTCTGAAATACTGCCTTACACATATCAGATTTGATAAAATGACAGAAAAGGAAACTGATAAATGTTGGAGAATATGGGGAAACTGGAATACTGATGAATTATTCATGGATTTGTGAATTTATCCAACCATTCTGGTGAGTAATTTGAGTCTATGCCCATAGGGCATCAAATCAAAGTATGTGTACTCTTTCACCCAGCAATAATACCACTACTATGTCTGTATCCCAAAGAGATCCTAAAAAAGGGAAAAAAGATTCAATTGTACAAAAATATTTCTTGCAGCATTTCTTGTGGTGACAAAGAATATTTAGAAATTGAGAAGATGCCCATCCATCAGGGAATAGCTGAACAAGTTGTGGTATATGAATGTAGAGCAATATTCTTGTTCTTTAGGAAATGCTAAGCAGAGAGATTTCAAAAAAAAAGCCTTAAAAAAATTATGTGAACTGATAAAGTAAATTCAGTAGAACTAAGAAAACATTGTACACAGTAATAGCAACATTGCACAATGATCAACTGTGATTGACTTAGCTCTTCTCAACTATACAATGATCCAAGGCAATTTCAAGACTCATGAATGAACATTCTATCTGCATCTAGAGAAAGAATTATGGAGTTTTAATGCATATAAAAATATAACATTTTCACTTTTGTTGTTTTTTCCCTTTGTTTTTCCCTTTTGTTGTTTTTCTCTTTTGTTCTGGTTTTTCTATCACAACATACTAATGTGGAAAAATATGTTTAACATGATTGTACATGTAAAACCTACATCAGAATTCTTGCTGTCTTGGGAATGGAAAAATGAAAGAAAAGAGAAAGAAAAATTTGGAACTCAAAATCTTATAAAATTAGTATGAAAAATTATCTTTACATTTAGGAAAAATATAAATCAAAAAGATATCAAAAAGAGACAAATATCTCAATTTTCTAAAACAGAAATAATTCAATCTCTATACTATCAGCCAGTGAATTTTGTCTCAATCGCTAGTTAACTTCTAAAAGTTATTATTAAAAGAATGGTTAACAATAGATATCATTTAATTGATTGCCAAAAACATATTTAACAATATCTTTCATGGTATCTCTATAGATAAGAGGGAAAGGTATAGGGTAAAAGATGAATTATCTAGATGTATTTTCAATTAGATATATGAATATTGACAGAAGAATCAGTATTAGTTTAATATTAAGTTAGGGGAGGGTCCCTAATGTAGTTGCCCAGTATTCACCTGAAGTTTTTATTTTTACATTTTTAGTGCATATTTTATTTGATTAAATATTTTTAATTTCATGTAAAAATAACTTTCTTTTTTAAAGATCCAAATTCTCTCAACACTTCTGTTGATCCCCCACACTTTGAGAATACAAGCAATATATTGATTACACATATGAAGTCTTCCAAAACATATTTTCATATTAACCATATTACAAAAAAAAAAACCACAACAGAACTAAACAAAAGAAAAATAAGCTAGGTTTCAATCTGCACTTTAAATTTATCAGTTTTCTCTCCAGAGATGCCTAGTGTATTAATCATGGATCCTTTGGAATTGTCTTAGTTCATTGTCTTAATCAAAGTCCTTACAATATTGCTAATATTGTGTACATCTTTTCCTGATCTGCTCACTTCACTTTACATCAGTTCATATAACTCTTCCTAAGTAGAATTCAACCTTCTGTTGATTTCT
Source organism: Sarcophilus harrisii (assembly GCF_902635505.1). Classification (NCBI taxonomy): domain Eukaryota; kingdom Metazoa; phylum Chordata; class Mammalia; order Dasyuromorphia; family Dasyuridae; genus Sarcophilus; species Sarcophilus harrisii. The sequence continues at coordinate 313,824,838 of NC_045429.1, read as the reverse complement.
TATAGCACAACAGTAATCCATCATAATCATTTACCACAACTTTTTTAACCATTCACTAATTGATGGACATTCCCTCAATTTCATATTTTGTGCCCCCAAAGAAAGAGTTTCTATAAATATTTTTGTACATATGAGTCCTTTTTCCTTTGATTTTTTTTTTAAGATTCAGACTTATTAGGAATATTATTTTTAAAATGGATATGTACAGTGTTATAGACCTTTGAGCATTGTTCTAAATTGTTCTCCAGAATAGCTGGATCAGCTCACTGGCAAACCAATAGTGCACTAGTATTACATTTTTTCCTTAGATTGTCTCTCCTAGATCCAATTTTAAGTCAGCTGTTTTTCCACTGAGATATTTTACATTTTCTTCTACTTTTTCATTATTTTGGTTTTTTGACTGATTCATGATGTCTCATTGAGTCATTCTAATTTTTAGTGAGTTATTTTCTTCAGTTGGCTTTTTTTTTACCTCCTTTTGCATTTAGCCAAAAGAATTTTAAATGAGTTGTTTTGTTCATTGAATCTTTTTTTTTTTGCATTTCACCAATTCTGTTTTTCAAAGAGTTGTTTTATTGTTCCATTTTGCCAAATGCATTTTTAAAAAGTTTTCCTCAAATAATTTCTGTGCTTCCTTTTTTCAAACTCTCCTGCAAAGCTCTCATTTCCTTTCCCCATTTTTCTTCTATCTTTAAAGATTGTTTTGTTTATTTTTTTTAATTCTTTCAAGAAAGCTTTGAGTTGAAGAGCAATTTATATTATCCTTTGAGGCTTGATCTGGAGATATTTTGCCTTTATTGTCTTCTGGATTTGAAGTCTGTTCTTCCCTTTCTCCATAATGACTATCTATGATCAGAATCTTTTTGTCTGCTTTGAGAGCAAAAGGAAGATTGTTTCAAACTTCCTTTATAGGTGGCAGGGATTTTATCCTGAATTGGGTCATGGGTAGCCATTTTCCTTCCCATGCTGGGTGGGTATAACTAAGTCCTGTTTACTATGCTGTGTTTCAGGGCCTCACTATTTCCCTTATGTAGTTTCATTGAAGGTCATACAGCTAATGTGATGATCTATTGGTTTCTGAACCATGATAGAATAGCCAACACTGTTGTATTTTGGCTAAGTACCTCCCAGCAGATTCCCCTGGCAGGCAGAGAGGCATCTTTGTTCTAAGTCTCTCTGTGCTGCATCTGGGAGGAGTGTCTCCTCCCCTGCCCCACTGAGACAGACCTTTTCTGAAGTTCTTCCGAAATATCTTCTACTAGAAATTTGCTACATTCCAAATATTTGTGGTTTCAGTCACTCCAAAACCTTTTCAGAGGCTTGATCTAATGTTGATTCTGAAGGAAGCCAGGAAGAGCCCAGACAAAGACCCATCTATTTTCCACCACCTTGGCTCTGCCCTGTTCCATTTTTTTTTTCAATGTCCCCTCCAGCATTTGTCATTTTCCTTTTCTGTCCTGTCAGCCAATATGATAGATGTGAGGTGGTACTTCAAAATTGTTTTCCTTCTACATTTGCCATTAGTTTTGTTGTGCAAACTTTTTAATTTTATATACTCCGAATCAACCATTTTACTTCTATCATTTGGATCTAATTTTAGTGTATGGAATGAGATGTTAGTCTATGATTAGTTTCTACCACATAGCTTTCTAGTTCTCAGAAACTTTTGTTAAAAGTTTGGATTTTTGGGTTTATAGTTATGCTCAATTACTACTGTGTTTTTATCTAATTTATTTTCATGATTAGTACTTTCTAGTATAGTTTAAAATCTGGTTTGAAGGCAGCCTTTCTTCACATTTTTTTTATCCATTGATTCTCTTAATATTCTTGATCTTTTGATCTCCCAAATGAATTTTGTCATTATCATATTTCTCTGGCTCTATAAAATGTTTCATTTTTGGCAATTTTTTGGCATTTTTATTGCTATGGCATTCAATAAGTAAATTAGCTTAAATAGAATTGCCATTTTGATTATGTTTGGCCTGACCTACCCATTGGCACTGAATATTTTTCCAGCTGTTTAGATCTGTCTTTATTTGTGTGAAGAGTGTTTAATGAGTTGGTCTTGAGAGGTAAATTCCCAGGTATTTAATTTTGACTGCAGATGTTTTAAATTCAATTTATCTTTCTATGTCTTCCTGCTATTCTATGCTTTTCAAACATTGTTTTATCATGGACTTCACAGAAGGCATAAATGACATATTTAGAAAATTTAGAAATCATATAAAATTAGGAGCGAAGCCTAACTTATTAGATCTAAAGTGGCCTTGATAGTTACAACAGTGAGTGGAATCAATTAAGATTATATTTAATGGTGATGAATACAAAATCTATCACTTGGCTTTCAAATACCATCTTCACATATGCAAAGTGAAATTAAGTATTGATAGCAATTCATGTTAACAAGATCTATTTAGTGTAGTGTGCTAAAGCATCAAGATGAGTAAAAAACATTACACAGTACAAAAAAGTTAATGCAATCTTAGGCTGAAAATAAGCATAAAATAGAGAAAGAATATGAGATTTAGATTCAGCAAGACCTGGGTTTCATAATTTAAGTCACTTAACCATCTCGAAGTCTTATCTTTAAAAAATTAGAAGAATAAAATCCATATTATCTATAATGCAAGGTTGTTGTGTGGACCAAAATTATATATCTTATTTAAATCATTTTGCAATATTTCAAGTGTTTTATAAATATCAGCAATTATTTGACCCCAGAAGGCAGAACTAGGAGTAGTAAGTGCAACTTGCAGAGACAGATATATGTACAATAAAAAGAAGAAGAAAGGGAGAGAAAGTTTTCCAATAAACATATCCAAAAATAGAAGGAGTTGCCTTAGTGATACTTGATTCCCCATTGTTGGAGGTATTCAATGTCCAGATACGTTGTTCAATGAATTTTTATTGAAATTAGTTTAAATATGGTTTCTGATATCCCATACACCTCTCAAAATTCTGTAATGGAGAGAAGTTTCTTAGGAAATCTGGCTAATATAAGACTTCTCAGGCATGCCCAGATTCTCCAGTTTAGTTTTGGGTTTTCATGGCGGTGGAGATGGGGAGTGAAGAAAGAACATGAATACATTAATTTAGTCAGCATCACAATTCAATATTAAAAGCATTTCTTACTCTTTCTGTAGACAAGATACTGTGCTAAGGATTAAATAAAATGACAAAGTCAAGAGAACCTGATTTCAAATCTGGCCTTGAATACTTACTAGATGAATGACTTTGGATAAACATGTTACTTAACTTGTGTCTGCCTTGGTTTTCTTGTCTACAAAATTGGGATAATAATAATAGCATCTATCTCTTGGGATTATTATGAGGAATTAATGAAATTATATTTCTAAATATCTTGCCACAACATTAAGGATATAGCATGTGCTTAATACGTTCCTGTTCTCATTGAGCTTGCAATCCTGAATATGATTTAAAACAGTGTGCTAAGAGTCAAGGAGAATTCAAGAAATTGTTGTGAAAAAAAATGTGAGAAGGCTCCAAAATCAGAGAATTTAGCTTTAATTCTTCCTTTTATGTGTAACTATCTTAGCCCTTAGACAAAACATTTGGTTTCCCTGAATCTCAGTTTATTTATCTGTAAATTATAAGGGTAGACTATTTGTTCTCTGAGGTACACTTATTTATATTTAGGATCTGTAACCACCCACAACTTAGTGTTAGTGTGGAGGGTACATATTTCATAATAAAGGAGGCACATAAATTGAGCCTTAATGGAAAAGAAAGATTTCAGCAGAAAAAAATGTACCGGAAGTATACTCTGGTCATGGAAAGTTTATGAATGTAAAAGTGCCTGGGGATAGTCTAATCTCATTGAAATATAGAATATATAAAGGATAATAGTATAAACTATGACTGAGAAAGACCATTTGGAACAAAATTTAAAGGGTCTATTATATCCAATAGGCAATGTTAGCCATTCAAGGTGTGTAAATAGTAGGGTAATATGGAAAGACCAGAGAATCAGGAAGATTATTTTAAAAGCAATATAAAAATGTGTGGAAAGGGAAGAAACTAAGGGCAGAGAAAACAGAAATATATTATGATAGCCACAAATATTATAAGACTTTGTAGAACAAGACTATTTCCATTACAACTCACCTAACCCAACTATATGCAACTGGCTCAAGACCATAGTTCATATCCCATCAGATAATCTATCAGGAAATCAAGACCTTAGTCAAATGTGATCATCTTGTAACCGACCTCTTTTCACCAACAGTAACAGAATCTCCTTCCCTGACCAAAGAAGCCTAAGTTTTCCTATCTGCTTGTCACTATAATGTGCCTACTTATTAACACTTCCCAAAGATGTCTATGCATCAAATGAGGAAGGAAACAAGTAAACAGAAACAGACACATTCCCAGAAAGGAGAGGGGAAGCCACAATATATTTTTGTTGTTTTTTCAGATTGACAGATTAGTCATGGAGTTCCAGATAATTTCATAGAGGAGAAATAAAATGAAAAGGGAATTAAGTAAATGTCTGCATAGAAAGAAGATATCTTATCAACCCTCTCTTTCTGTCTCTGAATTTTGTCTCTATCTCTGTGTCTGACTATCTGTCTATCTGTTTCTCTCTTCCTATCTCTATTTCTCTGTCTCTCTTTACACACACACACACACACACACACACACACACACACCTTCTGTGGTTAAATTAAATTAAACTCAAGCAATCAGGAATCTAGAAAGAAAAAAAAAACAACTAAAAGAAATAAAAGAATACCAATTAAGATACCCATTTTTTCAAATAAAATGAGACCCTGAGATATATGTTTGTGTGTGTTTATTATATTAAGGATCAATCAATCAATCAGTTGATCTTTATTTAACACATCATATGCCATGTACTGCTAACCACTTGGGATTTAAAAACAAGAATGAAAAGGCTCCTATTCTAAAATAACATACATTCTAATATGGGAAAAACATGGACATTCAATAAGTCAACAAGAATTTATTAACTACCTGAGTATCCAGACTTCTCTGTCATGTTCAAGATGCTCTTGAAAGAAGTGTATTTTGTTTTCCCGGAGAAGCCCAGAGTTACATATACTATGTGCCAGACCTACCATTAAATTCTGAGAATAGAATGAAAGGCAAAATACTATTTCTTGTTTTTAAGAAGCCACAGTCTAATAGAGGAAACAGCATGAAAAAAATCTTTATACAAATATGCTAAAAACAATATTAAATGGAGAAAGGGCTCTGCAATGATAGAAGATAAGGAAAGACTTCTTGTAGGAAGTAATAGAATAGGAAGTAATTTGAGATAAGGAAGGAGAGAATTCCAAACATGAGGGATAGCCAGTAAAAATGCACAGTACATGGGACTATAATGCCTAGTTTGAGGTACTGAATACAGATAGCTGTATCTAGAAGCTTAGTTACAAAAAGGGAGAGATATGGAATAATAGCTAGTGAGATTTGATGGATCAGGTGAGGATTTTCTGAGAATAGGAAACATGGCTAATGACAGCAATAGGAAACTATTCAGTAGACACAGGGAGAAAATGATGATTAGTAAAAATGTGAGAATGATAGAAGGTCAATTTTCTAGAGAAAATATTGAATGGAATAGGATCATTTGTACAGGTAGAGGAGTTGACTTATACAAGAAGGATCATCTCTTAATGAGAGGCAAGAATGAGGTGGAAAAAGTGGCAGAAACTATCCAACAAATGTGAGTTGTGGTAGATGGGAGAAATGGAATCTCTCAGTGAATGGTCTTAAATTTTCCACTGAGATAAAAAGTCAAATTCTTAACTGAGAAGATGAGGGGTGTGTGTGTGTGTGTTTATCTGTGTCCATGTGTGTTTGTATGTCTATGTATGTGTATAGCGGGGCATTCTGGGATGTTTGAGGAAGGATGAAGAGATTTGCATAAATCACTATTGTGACAGGGATAATGAATAAGTAAGGGTAATATAAAGAAACTATATTGCTGCAATAAAAGTCCAGTTGAGATATATAATATAAATTTATAGTGTACCCAGTCAGCACAGTTTCAAGATTTTTAGCAGAACCTGAATAGAAATGAAAATAGAAGGTGATGAAGTAATCTCAAGCTCAAACATGGCAAGGCAAGATGAACAATAGGATAAAAACTCAAGGGATTCAAGTAAAGAGGACAGTGTAAAGTTAAATTCTTTCACCAATAGATCAAGATGGGGAAGTGAAGAGAACATGCCTAGTATTTGAGGTAATAGCCCATCTCATGAAGTTCTTGTTTTCTTCAGGAAATGGAACATCTAAAAAGAATGCAATGAATCTGAAGTTGCAAGGCAGAACAAAAGGTGGATGCCAACAGATTGCTTTCACAAATTATTTTCAGAGTTCTTTCACACAGAGATGGTATAGTTATAGATGACAGTAAGACCCAAAGTATAGCTATCTCTGTGTGTAGTTGAAATGGATTTGAGAAGGTCATAGAACTAAGTAAGACGAGAAACTGAGATGTTTGAAGGAGCCTCAATATACATGTTTAAGTCCCCCAGTATGAGAGTAGTGGTTGGGGAGGCAAGAAACACTGTGAGCCAGGTGCTAAATTTATTGAGAAAAGAAAGGTAGTGTCTCAAAGGACATATAAGTATGTACAGAAGACACACAAAATAAAGGCAAAGTAGTTTGGAAAGGGAATAAATTAGAACCTGAGGACCACTAAAGACTTCAGCATACAAGCTGAGTCTTAAAGAAAGCCAAGAATTTCATGACATGGGCATGAAAATGATGTGCATTCAGGCATGCTGATAAACAATGCAAAGCATGAAGGCAGAACATAGTTGATACACTGCATTTAGGAAATATTGAATAGAACAGAGAATTTGAAGGAGGTATTAAATACTGAAAAGATTAGAACTGAAATCTAAAAATAAATGTTCCTGAGTCCAAGTAAGGCATTTCATTTTTTCCCCATCAAAGAGGTCATATTCTCTAGACTCACAAACACACACAGTCCAGAGCACATTCATTTCAATTGAGCTCTATTGATAGAAGGTTAGGTTTCTTTTCCCCCTGAATTGTTTGGATTACTATACTTCCACTCTAGAGCTTCCCTTACAAGATGGTGAATAATGGAAAAGAGAAAAGAGTCAATCCCTTTAAGAAAGTCCAGTGAATAATCAATTAGCTCTTCATGCTTACTGGCTAAAAAAAGGGGATTGCTTCATAATTCTCAAAATGATCTACCTGACTTGGAAAATAAGCTCTTTCATTGATACTCCAAGTCATGTCATATACCTCGGGGACTTCTGGTAAGGAGTGAAATTATGAACTCATTCTTTTTTTTCTACCCCAGCTTCCATATGGCAATGAGTACATGACAACTTAAGCAAATGCACTGCCTAGACAGTTGGGAAATGAGCTCAGAGTCTGAGTGGTTTGTGTGTGTGTGTTTGTGTGTGTTTGTGTGTGTGTGTTGTGTGTGTGTGTGTGTGTGTGTGTGTGTATTTTTCTTTTTGTGACTAAAGGAAAACAAATGTCAACTTTAAGATAGATGTGCTGAGGCAGCCTTATCAATCTGGGTTCCTTGGTCAGAGCTGATTGATAGCAAAAGTACTCTTCATTAGAAAATACAACAATCAATAAAAGATCTAGTCTGAGATCAATGAGTCAGAAGTCATGATCCTTGAGGGCACCATGTAGATTTGTGGTGAAATGCAACAATGGCTATTTATCAATCCCACAAACTACTTTATGTTTTTGTAAAATTTAAGTTTCAACTTCCTGTAAAAGTAATTGAGTTGTTATTAAATCATGTTTTATTTTTTTCTTTCCATGTGAGCTTGTTAAATTTTTTGTATCATATAATTCTTTTGTGTGTAAGATGAAATACCTGTCCTGTACTTGATTTATGTTGATCATGACTTCCTATCAGCCACTTTGGTGATATCTGAAATATGAGTCAAAACCTAAATTTCTGGAAACTGAGTGGATGCCCATCAATTGGAGAATGGTTGAATAAACTGTGGTATATAAATATTATGGAATATTATTGTTCTGTAAGAAAAGACCAGTAGGATAATTTCAGAAAGGCCTGGAGAGACTTACATGAACTGATGCTGAGTGAAATGAGCAGGACCAGGAGATCATTCAACAACAATACTATATGATAACCAATTCTGATGGACCTGGCCATTCTCAGCAATGAGATAAACCAAATCAGTTCCAATGGAGCAGTAATGAACTAAACCAGCTACACCCAGCAAAAGAACTCTGGGAGATGACTAAAAACCATTACATTGAATTCCCAATCCCCATATTTTTGCCCACCTGCATTTTTGATTTCCTTCACAGTCTAATTGTACAATATTTCAGAGTCTGATTCTTTTTGTACAGCAAAATAACGGTTTGGTCATGTATACTTATTGTGTATCTAATTTATATTTTAATATATTTAATATCTACTGGTCATCCTGTCATCTGGGGGAGGCGGTGGTGGGAAGGCGGGGAAAAATTGGAACGAGGTTTGGCAATTGTCAATGCTGTAAAGTTACCCATACATATAACATGTAAATAAAAGGCTATTAAAAAAACAAAACAAAACAAAAAAAGCCTAAGTTTCAAGTAATTCTTCTCAAGACCTCTGGGGTGATGGTTCAATCATCCAAAGAGAACTCTGATAAATTTAGAAATTGTAGCCCCAGTTAGAATGAAAATTTTTCTCTTAGATATTCTTTTGTCCGTTTGTACATAGACACACAGGATTTGAAAGAGTAAATATTAAACTCTGGGTGAAGTTCAGTCAACATTCAGGTGTGGAGAGAAACAAACCTACCAACAGCAACAAAATAGCCATATTATATATAGAGAAGGTTTTCTCTACATAATTGTATAATTATCTACATGCATTTCATTTTGCAATGGGAGTTCAGAGACTAGAGTCTCTGGGTCGCAAGGTTGGCTTTGGAGATCATCACATCTGATTGGTAGTGAAAAAAGGCATCTGAAAGGAGTGAACAGAATGGACAAAAGCTTTTGGCTTCAATTGTTCTTTGACTTCACCAAAACAACAGCAAAGCATGAACTTTTCCATTGTCCTCTTTGACTGTAGCTAACAGGAGTTTTACACATGATTTCCCTATTTTTGTAAGCTGTTTCTAATTTCTGATTTATTTTATCTAAAATTAGGATCAATCATAATATTTTTATAATGTAAATCACTTATGTATAGCTATAGCTATTGGGAGGGAGTAGGAGTTGGCAATGACAGATCTATTTATTGAAAGAAGCCTATCTATCTTTCCTCTGAGCCCTACCTCACTATTCCTTGCTTCCCTCTCCTCTGTTTCAAATTGTAGTAGTCTAGTTCCCACCAAGGCACTCATAACTTCCATTCTCACTGCAGATTTATCCTTGTCATTATAAATCAGATCCAGCAAATAATTTCCCGTTGTTGTTTCCTCTGATTTTTGAAGAATTAATTTATCACTAATTGGAAGACAAGAAGTTATTAGCTACTCTATTTTGCATATAAAATTGGAACCAATTTCTGGATAATTGAACTAATTCCGTTAGCACACATACAAACTGCCTTCATTAAACATTATATGATATCACTATCAAGATAGAGATGTTTCCCAAATTCCTCATATATTTTCCCAACTGTCCATATGTTCTTTATGCTATCCCTCTCTGATTCCTGGTTTCTTCACATGATTATATTGTCTTAAAATCTAATGCTGTTCCATCTAATCCAATTTTATCTATTCTATTTTGTTTTATTTTAATGAGGTATATGCATCCAGAGTCATATTGTAGTTCTTTATTATTATTATTATTATAGCTTTTTATTTACAAGATATATGCATGGGTAATTTTTCAGCACTGACAATTGCAAAACCTTTTGTTGCAATTTTTCCCCTCCTCCCTCCCACCCCCTCCCCCATTTGGCAGGTTGACCAATACCTGTTAAATATGTTAAAGTATAAATTAAATACAATATCAGTATACATGTCCACACAGTTATGTTGCTGTACAAAAAGAATCAAACTTTGAAATAGTGTACAATTAACCTGTGAAGGAAATAAAAAATCCAGGCAGACAAAAATAGAGGGATGGGGAATTTTATGTAGTGGTTCATAGTCATCTCCCAGAGTTCTTTCACTGGGTATAGCTGGTTCAGTTCACTACTGCTCTATGGGAACTGATTTGATTCCTCTCATTGTTGAAGAGGGTCATGTCCATCAGAATTAATCATCATATAGTATTGTTGAATCTCCTAGTCCTGCTCATTTCAGTCAGCATCAGTTCATGTAAATCTCTCCAGGGCTCTGAAATCATCCTGCTGGTCATTTCTTACCGAACAATAATATTCCACACATTCATATACAGCAATTTATTCAGCCACTCTCCAATTGATGGGCATCCACTTAGTTTCCAGTTTCTGGCCACTACAAAGAGGACTGTCACAAACATTCTTGCACATACAGGTCCCTTTCCCTTCTTTAAAATGTCTTTGGGATATGAGCCCAGTAGTAACACTGCTGGGTCAAAGGGTATGCACAGTTTGATAATTTTTTGAGCATAGTTCCAAATTGCTCTCCAGAATGGCTGGATGTATTCACAATTCCACCAACAATATATCAGTGTCCCAGTTTACCCATATCCCCTCCAACATTCAGCATTATCTTTCCCTGTCATTCTGGCCAATCTGACAGGTGTGTAGTGGTGTCTCAGAGTTGTCTTAATTTGCATTTCTCTAATTAATAATGATTTGGAGCATCTTTTTATATGGCTAGAAATAGTTTCAATCTTTGTCTTAGAATTGACTGTTCATATCCTTTGACCATTTATCAATTGGAGAATGGCTTGATTTCTTATAAATTAGAGTCAATTCTCTATATATTTTGGAAATGAGGCCTTTATCAGAACCTGTGACTATAAAAATGTTTTCCCAGTTTATTGCTTCCCTTCTAATCTTTTCTGCATTAATTTTGTTTGTACAAAAACTTTTCAATTTGATATAATCAAAATTTTCTATTTTGTGATCAATAATGATCTCTAGTTCTTCTTTGCCCATAAATTCCTTCCTCTTCCACAGGTCTGAGAATAAACTATCCTGTGTTCTTCTAATTTATTTATAATCTCATTCTTTATGCCTAGATCATGAACCCATTTTGATCTTATCTTGGTGTGTGGTGTTCAGTGTGGGTCAATGCCTAGTTTCTGTCATACTAATTTCCAATTTTGCAGCAATTTTTGTCAAACAGTGAGTTCTTATCCCAAAAGCTGGGGTCTTTGGGTTTGTCAAACACTAGATTATTAAAGTTATTGGCTGTTTTGTCCTTTGAACCTAACCTATCCCACTGATCAACTAGTCTATTTCTTAGCCAGTACCAAATGGTTTTGGTAACTGCTACTTTAAAATATAATTTAAGACCTGATACAGCTAGGCCACCTTCATTTGATTTTTTTTTCATTAATTCCCTTGAAATTCTTGACCTTTTGTTTTTCCAGTCATATTGTAGTTCTACATCTAATGCTAATAATTCTCAAGTCTATCTAAAAGGTCAAATGTGTCTCCCTCCTTCCATTTGGAGTTTTAGTTCTACTTTCAAATTGACTAATCTTGGGGCATTTGTGTACAAGAACTTGAAGCCATGGGTTTTATTACTAACTCCTTTCTTGTATTTGGGCTCCTGTGAAATTCTATCTCTTTCTGATTTTTACTTAACTTGTCTTGCATTTCTCTCATTTAACTCCTGAACTCTTTGAAGATATGAGGCCACAGAAGGGATGCTTGCTTCTTCTTTCCCTGTTAGAATATAAATGTTTTTATTTACCCCAAAATTTAGTTTAATAATTTGTTTTTACCTTTCTTTTCCTTGCATCCTAAAATTTCAATTCAAATTTTCTACTTAACTTTATGTTTTTCCTCTGGAATGCTTGAAAATCCTCTTTAGTAATCTGTCTTTTCCCTTCCACGATTATATTCATTTTTGAAGGCTATTATTCTTGGTTTCAATGTTTTATATTTTTCATTTTGGAATATCATATTTCAAATTTTGGTTTTTCCTCTCCAGTATCAGCTGATATGTCTTGTGTGACTCTGACTGAGATTTTTGAACTTTATTCCTGGCTGTTTATAGTAATTTTTTACTGACTTGGAAACTTTAGATTTTGGCTATATTATATTTTGGTGTTTTCATTTGGGTGATTATTTCAGGAGTCAATAATGAAATATTTTCATTTTAGTTTTGTTCTCTGTTTCTAAAAGATCTCGGCAATTTGCTTTCATAATTTCTTGAAATATGATTTCTAGTTTTTTTGTTTTTAATTTGGTGTCCCCTCCCCCCATTTCTTGGGTAAAGGTTTTGATTATTTGTTTTCTTTTGTATACATACATATACACAAACATATATATATATATTATATATATATATACACATATACATATATATAAACATACACACGTACATTTAATTTTTCAACAGTCATATAAATAACTTTTTAATAGTTGTTTATTTTCCCAAATTTATGCAAAGATACTTTTGAACATTCACCTTTGAAAAACTTTATGTTCCAAATTTTTCTTTTTCTATTCCCTCTTCTTCCCACTTCTCTAAACAGCAAGCAATCCAAATAGGTTAAACATGTGCAATTATTCTAAACATATTTCCATATTTGTCACGTTTCACAAGAAAAATCAGAACAAAAGGGGAAAATAAACATGAGAAAGAAAAAAAACAAGCAAACAAACAACAGCAACAAAGGTGAAAATTCTATGCTTTGTTGTATTTTCAGTCTTCATAGTTCTGTCTCTGAATACAGATGGCTCTTTCCATCACAAATCTATTGGGATTGTCTTGAATCATTTCATTGTTGAAAAGTCTACATGGTTGATCACATGATCTTGTGATGTGTACAATTTTTTTTGGTTCTGCTCACTTTACTTTCATGCAAGGCTTTCCAGGCTTTTCTGGAAATTAGCCTGCTCATCATATTCAAAAGAACAATAATATTCTACTACACTGATATAGCAAAACTCATTTAGACATTCCCCAAGTGATGGACATTTACTCGGTTTCCAATTTCTTGCCAATACAAAA